>NC_045712.1:39615378-40240378 GCF_009834535.1 Camelus ferus
GACCAGAAATCCTTCATACAGAGTGCTTAGAGCATTGAAAAGGACAGTCCTGGGACTTCATCAGACTTACAGAATTGGCTGAGTGACTTCTGTGTGTACATACTTGCTTGGTAACATCTGCATGTGGCAAATGTGACTTGCTGTCACTGTACCCTGGTAGCAAGATTATGACAAAGGCAATCTATAGCCATCACCTAACTTATCTGTGACTCTCAGCTATGAGCCAAAAAGAACCTAATGGCCATTCTTGATAAACTGGCTTAAATCAGTTTGCAATAGACATCTAAAACCTGGTCCCCTGGGCTCCAATACTCCACTTCTTGATACAAGATGTGAATAAGGCAAGTATAAGGCAAGTTCCTGAGGCACCAAAGAAGGAAAAACAAGATTCCTATTTCATGTCTGCCCTAGGTCTTCAGTTTAACCAACCACTAACAACCCTAGAGAGAACTAACATTTAACAGTGAAGGGTGGGCCTGCCTGTCAGAAAAATGAAGTTGTCAATAAGGATTTCATATCTATACTTCCAAACTGAGTATCATATTTCACAGAAAAAGCTAATGTTTTCAGAAAACATGAATTTACTTGTGAAGATGATGAAAAAATACTGGCTAATTTCTACCAGTTAACATCTTTAAAAATTTATAAGGAATTCTAGGTTCAGTCAAGATGGAGTAAATATATTCCACCCTACCTTTCTTACTGAATGCAACTGAAAAACCCTGGACAGAAAGCATGGAACAATTATCTAAGGTCTGAAAAAATAAATGGTAGCAGGCAGTTTGGGGAAGGACGTCAGAATACAAAAGCCTCCTAAACTGGCAACGAATTTTGCTTTTGTTATTCCTCTCATATCTCTCAACCTGGAATCAAAAGTAATCTGAAACCCGAAACTGCACACTGGGTACAGAGAGAAACATTCTTTAAAAAGCCCTCTATTTCTAGAAAGGGGGCCCCTACAGATCAGAGTGAATGGGGATAACTTCATTTTTTTTGGTCTGTTTTTTTCCCATTCTCTCTTGTCCCAGCTCCTAGACAATTCCGCATGGCGGCAGCAGTGAGAGCAGTGGTGACCAGGGAAGCACTTAAAACTCCAAGGGAGGGGAACCCTTCTCTAACTAGAGGAACTGTGGTCCCAAGAGCTTAGGAAGAATCCCTGTTGCATTTTTCTTTCCCCTCTTGCCACTTACCTCAGAGACAGATCGAGTCATGGGAAGTTCATGGTAGAACAGGGAAATTAAAACCCTGACTTTCCAGCCAGATGACCAAAAAAGGGAGTCCCTAAGGGCCAGAATACATTGGGGAGATCTCAAAGGAGAGAGAGCTCAAGAAAACCATCCTATTAAGTTGTACATGAATTCCTGGGCTTATTCATGAACTATGCACGTGTGGACCTCACCCTAAACAGCAGAAGGTGGGTGAGAACTTGTAGGCTGAGCCTCACTGAGTTACTGCCTGCTATAACAACATCATCATCAACAAAAGTCAACATTCTCCCCAGGATTTAAACTAGACCCAGGGTGACATAACATAATATACAAAATGTCCAGGATACAATTCAACATTTATTGACATTTAAAGAACCAAGAAAATCTCTTATCTCACACGGGAAAAGAGGATTACCAAAGGCAGCAACCCCATTACGATATAGATGTTGGAATTCTCAGACAGACTTTAAAGCAACCATTACCATCATACTCTATTAGGTAAGGGCAAAAACTCTTAAAGTGAATGGAAAAATAGAAAGTCTCCAGCAAAACCAAAAGGACATTTTTAAATGAAAAAATACAACAACCAAAACTAAAAATTCACTAGTTGTGCTCAACAGAAGGATATAGATGACAGAGGAGAAAGTTAATGAACTTGAAGACCAGCTAATAGAAATTACTCAATCTGAAAACCAGAGAGAAAAAAGATGGGGGGAAAAAAATGAACAGAGCCTCAGGGACCTGTGTAGTAATACCAAAAGATCTGGTATTGGTTTCAACAAAGTCCCAGAAAGAAAGGAAATAGATTGTTGGATAGAAAACACATTGGAAGAAATAACAGCTAGAAACACCCTAAATTTGGCAGAAGACAGACACAAATTCAAGAAGACCAGCAAATCCCAAAGAGAATAAACACACAGAAATTCACATCACAATCAAACAGCTGAAATCTAAAGAAAAAATTAAAATCCTTAAAGTAGCCAGACAAGAACAACACATTTACATTTGGGGAAAACAATTCCAATGACTATAGGTTTCTTATCAGAAACACTATAGACCAGAAGGCAGTGGAACATTTTTCAAGTACTAAGAGAATACAACTATCAATGCAGAAGTCTGTATCTAGTGAAAATATCTTCCAAGAATAAAGGCAAGATAAAATTCGCAGTTGAAGGAAAACAAAGAGAATCTGCTGCCAGAAGACCTGCTCCAAAGAAATGCTTATAACAAATTCCTCAGGTGGAAAGAAAATGCTACCAGAGGAAACCTGGAACTTCAAAAATGAACAAACAGTAACAGAAAGGGTAAAGATAAGAGTGTTTTTTTTCTCCTCTTAAGCTCTTTAAAATATGTGTGACATCTGAAAGCAAGTTTTCAGTGTTTGTAGATGTAATACATATGACAAGTACAACATAAATTAAGAGGTAAAGGATGTTATATGTGGATGGTTTTAACAGTGCACTTGAATTGGTAAAATATTAATTCTAAGTATATTGTGAAAAGCCAGTAATTGTAATCTCTAGAGTAACCACTAAAAAAACTATATGGAGATAGATCAAAAATTCAATAGAAAAAAAAATTCAGTAGAAAAAATTTAAAAGAATACTGAAAAAAGTTCAGATAATTCAAAAGGCAAGAAAAGAGAACAGAATAAAAAGAGGAAGCAAAAACAATTATTAAAGAGACAAACATTACAATTATATTAAACATAAATAGTATAAATATACCAATTAAAAGAGATTGTGAGAATGGATAAAAAACCAAGACCTACCGATTTGCTATCTCCAAGAAACTCACTTTAAATATAACAAAATAAGTAGGTTAAAAGTAAAAGGAAAGAAAATGACATACCATGTAAATACTAACAAAAATAAAGTTGGAGTATCACATTAGACAAAGCAGACTTTGGAACAAGGAAAACTGTCAGAAATAAAAAAGGTCACTACAAAATGATAAGTGAATTAACTGATTAAGAAGACGTAACAATCCTAAATGTGGATGCATTTACCTAACAAAAGAGCCTCGAAGTAAATGAAGCAAAAACTAATAAAACTGAAAGGAGAAACAAACCCACGATTATAACTGGAGCATTCAGTACTTCTCTCTCTTTAATCAATAAAACAAGCAGTCAGAAAATCAGCCAGGATATAGAACTGAACACTATTAGCCAACTGGATCTAACCGACATTTACAAAACACTCCACACAAAAACAGCAGAATGTACATTCTTTTCAAAGTGTATATGGGAAATTCACTAAAATAGAACATATTAAACCTTAATAAACTTTAAAAAGCTAAGATCATACAAAGTAAATATGTTCTCTGCCATAATGGAATTAAAATAGAAATCATTAATAAAAAGACAACTGCAAAACATGTACGTACTCAGAAAGCAAAAGACTTCTAAATGGTTCATGAATCAAAGACTAAGCTGCAAAGGAAATTAGAAAATATTTTGAACTGAAAGAGAATGAGCACAACATCAAAATTTGTGGGGTCCTTCACAGAGGTAAATTTATAGCATTAAATGCTAATATTAGACAAGAGAGGTCACAAGTCAACAATTCAAGTTTCTGCTTTAAGAAACTAGAAAAAGAGGAGCAAAATAAAGCCAAAGGAAGGAAAAAAAAGAAATAAAGAGGAGAAATCAATGAAGTTGAAAATAGAAAATAATAAAAAAAAACAATAAAACAAAAATCTGGTTCTTTGCATTGACAGTAAAATTGATAAATCTCTAACCAAACTGGTCAAGGAAATAAGACAACAGGCACAAATTACCAATATGAGGAATGAAGGAGGAGACATCGCTATCAATCCCACTAAGTTAATAAATTAACACTAATACTAAGATACTAAGTTAAGGGGCTATGTTGAACTACTCTACGGACATAAACTAAATAAAACGGACCAATTACAAACTACTAAAACTCACTCAAAGAGAAATAACATGAATGGTTCTGTAACTATATTCATATAATTTAAAGACATTTCTTCTTTTAATATATACTTGCATTAATTTGGTAGCTTTACAATTCAAAAGTCTAACTTGTTTGCTACAAAATATACAAACTCCACTGATAATGAAAAAGAATACATATGCTGTATTCAACTCAATTTTTATCAGTACTTCTTGATGTCTCATTAATGTGGACAGTATGGCCACTCTGAAAGGATTTTTGCTTATCAAAGTGAATCAGACATATTACTTTACACTTCTATCAAGTGAATTATTAACTATACAAGAAGTCAAGAGTATTACTTGAATAAGAACTCAATGACATATGTCCTAAAGGTTAAATCCTATGAAACAGGACACATCAATTCAAACAATTCAAGCAGTCCTTAAAAGTTGTGTAAAAATCAAGTATCTACTTCTTAGATAATATACTGAAAAGTGCTAGAGAAGTATTATATACGAGACTGATTACGAAATTGCCAACTATCAACTGGTTCAACCTAGAACAATGTAAGCATCCCTTGCTTTCTACATGATTCAGTGTTCTCAAGAGTGCTAGTCACTTTTACCAGAATGGTACTGTAATTAATTACCCTGGATGTTGGGGACTTAAGTTCATTCAACATTTACCAAATATATTCTGGAGATATTTTACAACAAAAGTAATTTGCAAAGCTGGGGGGAAAGTACAAGGGAAAAAGTACTTTATATGGCTACAAAACCTTTGCTTTACCTTTACTTTCCAGTAAAGGTAATTTTTAATTCTTAAAAAAAAAATAATAAGCCCTGTTATTCAAAAACATGTATTCACGATAAGGATTAAGATCCATCAAGTCTCAAAATATAAAAAACAGAGAATGCAACAAAATTTCTAAGATCACATCACTCCTTTGTTCAAAACTCTTCCATATCTTATCTCACTGAGTCAAAGATCTTTCTATGGCCTTTATCCATTTCCTGCTACTCTTACCTCCTTTACTCCAGCCACCCTTGGCTTCTTGCTGTTCCTCAAACATGCAGGTACACCCCCTCATCAGGGCCTTTATATTAACTGTTCTCTTTACAAGAAATGCTCTTGTCAAAGATATCCACACTGCTCACCAGCTTATTTCCCTCCGGTCTGCTTAAATGTCATCTCAAAATGGTCTTTTCTGGCCAACCTATTAAAATAGTAACCCTACTACAAAGACACTGTACTTTTTTTTCTGGCTTATTGTCTGCCTTCCCCTGATAGAATGTAAACTAAAAGTAAAGGAGGCCTTAGTTTTATTCATTGCTGTATCCTCAGAGTCTAGAACAGCAGCAGGTAGAATCTGCCCAACAAGATCGTACACAACGACTGTACATATCCCTCCAATTAAAACTTCCATCACACATACTTAAAAAAAAAAAAGCCAAGAAAACAGTTCAGAACCCTGCAAGCTCTGCTACTTAGAATGAAACAACTTCTTAGAAGAAAATACTTTATTTTCTACAAAATATACTAACGAATGGCTGGATTCCCTAAAGGCAAAACGTTAACGCTAAGCCCACACTTGCTGCAAGTCTGTTAGTACAGAATGCTTTGGTTTATCACACAAGACTTGCACTAAGTCATTTTCCCACGAACCAAGAAATCCTGGCTAAAGATACTTAGGGGAAAATGAAAGCAGAGTTAACCTATTAATGATAAACAACGATTAGGAAATATAGAATAGAGGAGTCCAAAGCTCAAAGTACACAGTGAGATACCAGAAATCGGAATTCAGAGTGTTTGCCCACTAGAGACACAGAGAGAAAAAGTCCAAAAAGGATCGCACCCGTTCTCTTGGCGCTAAGTATGGCATGAACTCTCGGTCCAGGAGTGCAGAGGGGCATGGAATTTGGGAGGGCGAGGCCTGGACTCCGATTAGGGTGGGAGTGGGGTACGCGGGCCACCCCTCTCTCCATAGATTTTCGCTCAGGAGAAAAGGGAGCGCTGACTGCGCCTACCAGCTCCCAAAAAGGCTTCAGGGAGGGATGATGAGGGTAAACCCCTCCCCTTCCCCAAGGTAAGCCCAGGCCCCGCAGGACTCCCCGGTCTCCCGGCTCACCCGGCTCCCGGTTGATCTCGATGTCGAAGTGGCACTGCGGCCGGTCCTGCGCCCCCATCGCGACCGAGGTGGCGGCAAGAGCTGGGAGAGATGGGGAGGAAACCGGTCAGGGAGGGAGATAAGGCGGGGGCTGGGGCGGAGCCCGCGCCTCTGTCGCCTCCCGCCGGCCTGTCGCGACAGCGCCAAAGGCCGGGACGGGGCGCCCCCTCACCCAAGGCCTCCCGGTTCCCATGGAGCGCGCACACACATGCAGGCGAGCTCTTCACCTGGCTGGCCTCCAGCCTGAGCAGCTCCTCGCGAGCAGAGGAGAGAGCGCTGCCACCACGGCCGGAGCCCAACGCTACTAACGGACCACCACCCCCGCCCCCAGGCCCGGCCCCCTAGTGCCACGCTAAACCCCGCGAGAGTCGAGACAAATACCGCGAGAGCACGGTCTCGAAGGATGTGGTTAACCGAAGGGGTGTGCGTACGTGGGCGTGCCTGGGAGCTGGAAGAGCCTCCAGACCCGCCGATCCTATACCTGAGCGAGTCCTTTTTCTGCCCTGCCCTTTCCCCCCTTTACGTTAGAATCAGTCCCCCAATCTGAGAGCACTGGACGCGCCTGCGCCCTTTACTTCCGGTCTTCCTTGTGAAGTGCCGTCTACACGTTTACGGATATCGCGAGGCTTCCCTGCTACAGCTGCGAAACAGTTGTTAGAAGGCAGTCGTTGAAGTTTAGTAAACTGACAGACCTTTGGCTTTTCTCTTTCTCGAGGTGTAGTTATGACACTGTCCTCCTGTTAGACCGTTTGTCTCACTTCAAAGACCTTTTAGGCTGAGGTGTGCGTTCGTTCCCACGATGCTTTGGCGCCAACATCACTGGTGTAGTTGTGTTCAAGGCCATTCTACCTCTTCTGTGAAGAGTCAGGTGAAGACCTTCGCCCTTTTTTAAAATCGAGTTCTTCGCCTTATTTATTATAGAATGCAAGAGTTCTGGGTACTAACATGTTGTCAGATGATATCTGTACGCTCTGAATACAAATCTTTTGTTAGATTTATAGAATTGCGAATATTTTCTCCCAGTCTGAGCCTTTTCATTGTTTCAACAGTGGTTTGTGCAAAGCAGGCTTTAATTTTTGGTGGTCATTTGATCAGTTTTTTTCTTTTATGGTTTGTGCTTTTAAGTGTGAGAAATCTTTGCCTACCCCAAGCTCATGAAGATTTTCTCGTATGTTTTATAAGTTTTGTAGTCTTACCTTTTTAAGTCTATGATTTGTAAGAATTTTTCAGTATGTTGTCAGAAGTTGAGGTTTATTTATTTATTTTTCCTGTAGGTAGTTCTTCCACCACTTGTTGAAAAGACTGTTTTATCCATTGAATTACCTTGGCTTGTGGCCAAATGTGTGCAGGTTCTATTTCTGGACTCTGATTTGTTACATTTATGCATCCTGAGGCTGGGGACACACTTGAGTTTTTATTGTTTTCAGGTTTTTTTTAATTGTAAAATATACTTTACATAGAATTTTTGCTTAACTATTTTTAAGTGTACAGTTCAGAGGCATTAAGTACATTCACATTATTGTGCAAACATCACCACCATCTTATCCACTGAAACATTTTTCATCTTGCAAAACTGAAACTTTATACCAATTAAACAATAACTTCCTCTACCCAGGCTGTAGCAACCATTCTCTACTTTTTTTTTTTTTAAGTTTTACTTTATTGTGGTAAGGACACAACATGAGCTCCACCTCTTGACAGTGTTCAGTGGTATTGTTAGCTATAGGCCCAATGTTGTACAGCAGATTTATAGGATGTATTCATCTTGCATAACTAAAATTGTATGCCTATTGATTAACAGCTCCTTTCTACTTCCATCCCTTCCCTGGCAACCACTGTTTATTGTTTGCTTCTATGAGTTTGACTCTTTTATATACCTTAAGTAAGTGGAATCACTCAGTGTGAATCATTTGTCTGGCTTATTTCGCTTAGCATAATGCCCTAAGTTTATATGTATTGTCATATATCGCAGGATTTCTTTCTTTAAGGCTAAAAAATATGCCATTGCATATATATCATATTTTGTTTATCCCTTCATCAGTTGATGGACACTTAGTTTGCTTCCACCTTTTGGCTATTGTGAATAATGCTGCTATGAAGATGGGTGTACAAGTATCTCTTTGAGATCCTGCTTTCAGTTCTTTTGGGTGTATACCCAGATGTGAAATTGCTGGGTCATAAGCTAATTCTATTTTTAATTTTTTGAGGAACTGCTATATGGTTTTCCATAGCAACTTCACTATTTTACATTCCCACAAGCAGTGCATGAGACTTTTAATTTCTCCACATCCTCTTCAACACTTGTAATTTTCTGTTTTTTTTATAATCGCCAACCTAATAGGTGTGAAGTGGCACATGGTTTTGATTACTGTGGTTTCATCATGAATTTCAAAATCAGGGTCACTGAGGTAGTTTCTAACCTGCTTCTGTACCTGTGCCTCATGTGTCAAGTACAGACAGATCTTTGATTCTTCCACACCATCAAGAAAGTGCTGTCCCTGTCAGAGTTTGCCAGTTCTACCTCTGTGAGAGTATAGTATCTATCAGAGCCACAGTCTCCTGGGTTTCACATTTGTAACTAGGCTGAATTGAGAAGCTAGTGGTCCTGGGTCTGATTTTGCTTACAGTATTACAGCTGACCATTTATAGTTTTGAAAAACATGAAATGTAATGCCTATTTAGAGATGAAATGGGTCGGTAAAGCTAATTTTCACACAAAGATTCATGAAACGAAAAGATGGGGATCACTGCCTAGCTTTGTAATTACTGTGCTTTGGGGCAGCTAGCTTCAGTGTAAGTAAGCTTTAGAGCCCAAGAAGGAGTTACTTAATTTGGGAGTGTACTTAAAGTACTTTAAATCTCCTGGAATTCAGTCTTGACACTCCAATAAAGTCTCCTTCCTGCCACTGATAATGTGACCTGGGGGCAAATCACTTTGATCTCTCTGGAGTTAAGTTTCTTCATCTGTAAAATAAGCAGGATGAAATACTTTCTGTCTAGGTTCCCTCCTTGTTCAGAGTTCTTTTATTCTGCCCTATGAATTGAAATTCTGTTTCAGATAATAGAAGATAAATTATGCTATTTGGTCTGTGGTCAAGGTGAAGAAACTGCTGGACAGGCAGACTTAGGGTTAGCATCCACCAAAAGGACTGATACTTCCCCTCTTATCCTCAAGAGTAGTAGAAAATCAGTGTCCAAGGAGTTTACAAACTCAGGATCGATTTGGCTGTGACTGTCAAAAGGAGAACCCTTGGTACTAGCAGTTCTCACATAATGATTTAGTGGCTTGTTATCCTTCCCTGTCTTTCCCTCTCCCTTACTCCTTCCTGAGCAAGCATCATGTTACAAATAAACCTGCACCCAAGGCCTTGTTTCAGGCTCTGCTTCAGGGGAAACCGAAAGTGAAACATCAGCTGGTGTTCACATGCCAGTAAGAGCCAGACCCTGTGTAAACAAGTCACCCTGTCTAACTAAGGGGGTCAGCTGCCCTCTCACTCCAGCTGATGGTTGCCATGTGGCTCTGTAAGCCCAGCCTTGCTAGAAATCCAGCCTTTCATGGGGAATCCTCTTATCTTTAAATGTTAGCAACTAATTCAGAACTAAAGACACTGTCCAGCACCCACCATGTCTGCTGATCAGATGCGACCCATGAGCAGCCTACTTGGTAGAGTATGAGCACCAACCACGTGACTAGTAGAGGGAGGACACCAATAATGACTTAGAACCCTAAGGATGGCAGAATGGATGGGGGAGCAGCCTCCCTCCCAGACTTGAGAAGGTCCAGAGCCTTCAGTTAACACAGAGCTAACACACTCGAACGTTTACCATGTGCCTAGCTCTCAACTGCGTTATCTCAATCTCACAACCTCAGGAGGCAGATACTACTTTCATTATCCCCATTTTAGAGCTGAGGAAACAAAGCTTTCAGGGATTGTGATAGGTCTAAGATTCAAAGTGAGATGTCTCTTCACTGTTCACACATTATAGCCTCCCTGGGTTGCAACCCTTGACTTCAAAAGGAGCCAGGAACCTGAGGCTTTCATTTGGTGTTCACTTACAAGTATCTCTTTGCCTCATTTTACAGATGAGTCTCAAAGAGGGAAAGTTCTTTATAGAACAAAACTAATAAAGGCAGAAAGAATGATAAAACAGAAAATTACCATTAGTTAATCCCCAATGAAGTAACAGATCAAAGCTGGGTAGATCAAAATTTAAGTGAAAAGCTAACGGGAACTTGATAGTAAGTCAAATCAGGTTATTTCCTGGTGTGATGCAAAGGCAAGTTCCTGTTACTTCCTATGATGTATTCTTGCCAAAAACATTAGAACGTGAATCTGAATGAGCCTCTAGTCTACCATTTTACAGGAAAAGTGGGAGGTGACTGGGACATATTTAATGACACCACAGGAATACAACAGGCGAATGCAGAAATGTGAAGTTTTAGAGTCATTATGACCTAGTTTGTTCAACAAATGGCAAAGGAAAAAAAAAAGGGAACTGTTAAATATTTTCAAGACTGAAGAGACATCAACAAAATGCAGTGTGTCAATCTTTTTTGGCTCCTGATTCAGACACATCAACAAAAAGATGTTTTGTGACAAAAGAACATTATTGGGATTCAGGGGATGCTCCAAAATACGGAGCTCCAAATACCTTGGTGTATTGAATATTTTAAGCTGAAGGAGTCTAAGAAATGGCAGATGCTGTAAGAACTCTGACTTTCTCCCATGAAGTTGGTCATGAGACCCTCATATATGAGGTGCCCTCCCTATAACCAGAGGGACACTTGAGATTTTGAACGAAAAGGCCTTGCCAAGTTTACCCCCATTTACTACTCTCATCTCATACCCTTTTGTCCTATCACATTTCCCCCCATGAGTTTCTACTTTTCATCAAACCTAGTATAAAACCCCTCAGGTTCAACTGGTTTTTTGGGGGAGTTCATTTCCTTATGAAGGCTCCCATGTCAGGGAAGACTTAAATATATATGCTTTTCTTTTGTTAATCTGTCTTTTGTTATAAAGCCTCAGCTGACAAAAGGATAGAAGGAAAAACATATTTTTCCTCCCCTGTCATATCTTCTATTATTAGATGATGTTAGATAATAATTAAGAATTACTATTAATTTTGTTAGCCAGAATAATGGTGGTATTACATAAATTTTTAACTTCTTACAGTTTTTCTCAAAAACCAAAGGCTTATTACATGAAAATTTCAATACCTCAGTATCAGTCTTCTGTGGATAGGAAAGCTTTATTTCAAAGTAACCTGAAAAGAGCAGTCGGGGGTCCACAACCACAAACTGGTAGGAGGGAGCACACAGTTACACGTCCATTTGGCAGGGTTTCAGTCCAGAGTCTTGCCAGTTCCTGCTGATTGCCCAACACCTGCTCAGTTTCCTCTTCAGGTTGAAACTAAAAAGGCAGACTTGAAGATGCCCATGTCTTTGTTGTCCAAACACACCTATTTCAGGAAGGAGGACATCTGGAGTCAACTTAATTGAGGGAGTCCACTTAATTATTAACTTAAATATTTACACTGAGAATACAGTTAATTTAGTAGCTTTCTGCACATTTTCTCATTTTTAAAAGAGCCACAGAGGTTTCATTCATGTTTTAAGCAGTTGAGTTGGTAAAGATCCTGTCTCCATTTCATAGGAAGTAGATTATATTCAGTTTTCTTACAATAGCCAACCAACTGGAAGATTATTCCATTGCTTTTGAAGCACCTGTTGGATTGGCATCTGCGATGGTGGCCAAATAAATGAGATTTCTGTGTAACACATGCTGGTACCTATGGGTGAAAAACAGGTAAAAATTAGAGGCTTGTTTTTACTGAACATGAACAAAAAACTGGAAAAGAATTTACCCACTCTAGTGAATGGCTCATCCACTGATTGGATGACTCAATGTTATCAACCATCTTATTTAACATTTGCAAGGAAAACAGATCCAGAATCTTACCTGTTCTCTCCTCTCACTTCCACAGCTACCTCTCTAGTCCAGGCCACAATCTATTCTTGCTTAGACTACTGTATTGGAACAGTCTCCTGGTTTCCCAGCTCTGGCTCTGCACCCTGACTCGAATTCTCCACATAGCAGCCTGAGTGATCACTAAAATTTAAGTCAAGATCATATCATACTTCTGTTCAAAACCCTCCAAAGGCTCCCATCTCATTATGAGTAAACCTAAGCCCTTCTGGTGGCCTATGAGGCACTACATGATCAGGGCCTCCAGTTACCCTCTCTGATCTCATCTCTAACCACTTTCCCTTTACTCACTGAGTTCTGGCCACAGTGGCCTCCTTACTGTGACTTGAAGATACCCAGCAGGCTCCAGCCTGGGGGCTTTTCCACCTGATGCTTTCTCTGATTCACATATCTGCCTAGCTGCCTCCATCACCTAACACATATACTCAAATGTCACATCCTGTGTAAATTAGCACTCTTCTCCCCACTTACCCTGTTTTATTCTTATTCAAAGCACTTATTAGTATGTGCCTAATTGTATGATTCTAGAGTCTAGAATGTAAACTCCATGAAAACAGAGCTGGTATCTGTTTTGGTACTGATTCCCCAGTAGCTGAACTTAAAGAAGGGACAAGACACTTCCCATGTTCAATGCACACTTACTATAACTAAGCCTCATCTGCGATTAATCGCCCAAGACTCCTTTATCACATCAGCTGCTGCATCATCTCACTGGCTTCCCCTCCACTTAAAAGTCAGAGGAATAGGGAGGGGACTTACTGGACGCACTCATTTGCCCGGCCTTTATTCTGACATTCCATGATACAGCGGATCAGCTGATCATTCTCCTCCAGGAGCTGAAAGGTCAGACAAAAACGGTGAGTGCAGCACGACATCAGGACGGCAGGGACCAATGCCCTCCCTCCCCACCCCCGCCCCAATGCTAGGCTTTCCAGCTCCAGCGCCTTTGCTGACTTCATTCCCATCTCATTCCATCCCCCTGCGAATCACTCTACGCACACGACCAGTCTCAGCTGCTCCAGGAAGCTTCTAGCACCCTCAGCCTTTTGGGATCTCTACAGCCCGCGTTAGCGCTCACCCGCTGGATCGTCTCCTGATTGACTTCCGCCTTGCCTCTCAGCCAGTCCGGTACGAAGGCCACAGACATCCCGGGAAGCCAGGTTGCAACACGGCCTTAGGTCCAACAGACCTCTGCGAACCTAAACCTGAGCCAGCCAGCAGCTCCAGACGCGCTACGGCCACAGCAAGAACCCACGATAGGTAAGTTTACGCTCTCGACGTTGACTGGGCCCGCCCATCCATGGGGCGGGAAACAGGCAGAACGTCACTTGTGATTGGGTGCGCAAGAGCGGTGCTCAGCGTCCCTCCGAGGCCCCGCCCCTGGGGCGCTGGAGCTGTTTGTGGATCTTTTGCGTTTGCGCAGTCTGGAAAGCTAACCTCAGGGGCGGGGCTCGGCCTCAGCTCAGGGCACTGCCAGTCTGCGGGAGCACCTTGCCTGGGTCCCACAGGAATCAAGGAACCTGGATATCTAGCTTCAAGTCCGCAACTCTTTTGACATCACTCTGGTGCCTCCAGACCTGTGTCTAGAGCGTGAACCCTGGGCATTGCCTCCTGCCAAGTCGAACCCTGCAGGCCCAAGGGAAACACTGGTGTCAGCTTTACTCTTTGCTGAGGGAGAAACTCGCATATAGGCCTATTTTTCCTTTGGGCAATAATAATGCCTATCAGATTTACAACCCTAAAAAGCACTATTATTTTCTCCTTTTTACAGTTGAGAAAACAGTTAAGTAACTTGCCCAGGGTCTAATAGTTCCTAAGGGGAAAACCAGTATCTGAACAGAGGCAGTCTGGCTTTTGAACTCTCACTCATAACCACTATCCTACACTGCCTGTGCACCACATGGCAGAGTTGGTTTACTGCAAGATACGGGGAGGAAGCTGTGCCAACCTCCTGGGCCACACTGTTACTGCTGGCAACCACTAAAACTCTGAAGTGGTTGTCTTCTCTCTTGTCTAGTCCATACATAGTGACCGTGGGAACAAGGTTGGCTTTCCCTGTAGTGCAGAGTGAGAAGTAACCACTTTGTTTAGGAGGTAGACCTTGGAAAGACCTTTGGAACCCCAAAAGGGGTCTCAGGGCAATTTTGCCTTCCAGAGCTTCATTTCTCTGAGTGGTGGCCCTGATCCAGAGCCAAAGGGACCAATAATTGGAGAGGAGGGCTGGGACTATAGGTACCACATCTAACTCCTGTTGCTCAACCCATTGTGATGCCTGAGCTACACCAACTGTACCAGTTAGAGGGTGCGAGGCCCTGTTCTAAAGCGCTCACATTCCAGGTTCTGAGAGCCCAAGTCTCCACATTTGAAAGCTCTGGGTTTTTCTGAGTCTAGCACCAATTTTCCCCTCCCTATTTAGGCCAGAGTCTTGTATTTCATGACCTGTGGTGAGAAGTACAGGTCTTCATCCAACCATGTGAATGTACTTAGAGAGGGAGTCCTGGCTTCTTTTCCTGGCACGTACATTGCAGTTTTCAATCTCCTTTACCAGCCAAATCTCCTCATTTTTCTCCTTTGTGCCTTTGATGACCTAGCCTCATGATCATTTGTCAACAGGCCAACCCTGACTCACAGTGGGAGGGAACTACATGAAGGTGTGAATACCAGGAGGTGGGGATTGCTGGAGGTCATTTTGGACTCTATATCTCTTCTGTTGTCATTTTGTAATTTCTTCTCTGGCCATGTAAGACCTGCTTCAATTTCCACCCTTGTGGTGAGGACTTTCAAAAGTCAATGTCCAGCCCAGACCTTTACATTGAACTGCAACCTGTATATTTAACTGCCTACATTGACATCCCAACCCGAAGTCTCAAAGGTGTCTCAAATTCAACTTGTCTAAGGTAGAACTAGTGATCAATCTTCTCTCCAAAATTAGATCCTCTTCCAGGTTCTACATAACTATGAATCCCTCCACTACCCGTCCATTCATTCAAGGCTGAACAGTGGCACCATCCTTGAAGCTACTTCATCACACTTTCATATCCAACTCATCACCAAGTCCTCCTGTTGATTTTTCCCTACATTTCTCTACAGACTACCCAATTCTCTTTCTCATCACCATTGCTCCAGCCTAGGCTCCAGCTTCATCCTCTCTTACCCAGACAACTGCATTGGCTTCCCAACTGATCCCACCACAGCTTCCATGTGCCTTCTCCACTTTGATCTTAACATCAGCAGCCAAAGTGAATTTTACCAAATGCAAATTTAATCAGTTTCCCTCTGTCCTAAACTCTACCATGGCTTCCAAGATCCTACATAGTCTTACCTCTTCCATTCTCACTACTGGATCTCACTCAACTCATTTACTCTCTAAACTGAGTTTCTTCTTTTTCCTTTTTGGTGGCAAAATATACATAACATAAAATTTACCATTTTAACCATTTTCATGTGTACAGTTCCGTGACACTTAGTATATTTACATTGTTGTGCAACCATCACCACCATCCATTTCCTAAACGTTTTCATCTTCCCCAACTGAAACTCTGTCCCTATCAACTCCCCATCCACCTCCCCTCTCTACCTCCTACACTGGGTTGCTTTTCATTTTTCAAAGGAGCCCTGCTGCAGTCCACACAAAGTTCTTTATATATACTGTTCCCTCTGTCAAAAACATTCTTCTCCCCTCTGCCTAGTTAGTTACTAATCATCCAGTGTCATGTTCTCAGGGAAGCCTCCTTGGACCCCCAAGTCCAGAACAGAAGCTCCTGTAAATTCTCTTGAAAACCGTACTCCTCTCAGAAGAGCACATAGCTCAGTCTGTATTTAAATACGTGTTGTATATTGTGGGATGGGTGCTTTCAGTCTGCTCTCCTCACTAACATAGTTTTTAGTGTCAGTATTTCCTCTCTGTGTCCCCAGTGCCTGCAATAATGTCTGGCACGCAGCAGGTGTTTAAAATTTGTTGAATGAATAAATAGATGAAGTCTGCTTCCCAATTTCCCTTCAGCCAGCCATCCATCTGTGAGTATGTCCGCCCCCAGACTGGGCTGTGTTCCTCCAGGGTCGGACTTTGGCACCGCATCCAGGCTGGCAAGAGGCTATGCTCTTTGGTTTGCCTTTCTCGGGCCTCCAGCCCAGCCACAGCTGAACCCACGCCCCGGGCGTGTCGCGCCGTCACGCGGAACTTCCCTGTCTCCACACGTCAGTCCCGTCCAGAATCCCGGCAGGAATCAGTCTTAAACCGCGAAGTCTCCTCGTACCTCTGGACGTAGGAGTTACAGGCTTGGACCTCAGACTCAAGCAGGTGAGAGCCGGGAGACAAGAGGTAAGTCGGGAGGCGCGCCCCAGCCACGCCCCTTCTACATTTGGGTCGCAGCCCTTTAAGAAGCTCCTCATTCACGACTCCGTCGGACCCCGCAGCGGAGGAGCACCAAGATTGGTCAATTCGAGTGTAGGTGTCGCTCAGCAGCAGCCAATGGTGGGGTAAGGGCTGGTCAAGGTTTGCGCATGCGCACCGCCGCCTACCTGCTCCTGGGCCGCCGGAGACCGGTCCGGGCCAGCCTGATGGGCTAAGGGTGTGAAGGAGGCGGTGGGCGGCGCGCCGCGGCGGGAGGGCACCGACTGCAAGGCCGCGGTCAGGGTGAGGTGAGAGCTGGCGGGCGAAGGCGGGCTGAAGTGGGAGTCGCGGTCCGTTAGCTGAGAGCAGGCGGGGTCGGGTGTGGCGCAGGGCGGACCTGGAGGTGGAGGCGGCCCCGGGCCCGCCCCGCCCCGTCCCGCCCCGCCCTCAGGCCCAGTTAGGCAACACCGGGCTTCGTGGGGCTTCCCGGAGTCCTCGGTCCGTCCTGCCGCCGGCTTCCTGGAGTCCTCAGTCTCTTTTGCCGCTGCTCTCCGGACTACGGGAAGATCTGAGGTGCGCGCCTGCAGGAACCCTCAGCGGGTCGAGTGCTGCCCCCAGTGGGAGGAGACGGGGTGTGTCCAAATGAAAGAAGGGGTGATTATTTCCTTAATTACCTACGAACGTCACGTCAGAGTGTTGTTAAATTTTGATAGCAAACTTCTCTTAGCGTGACGATATTCTAAGACTTGGTTTACCAAAACTGGGTGCACTTGGCCAGCTTTTCTGAACATTAGATGTAGGTGATGTACGTTTGTGTCCGTTATAGGATTACATGTGGACCTCCAGAGCCAAGATTAAGCACTCCAGGAAAAACTAGGTTTGTAGAAATCAAAGCCACAAAAGCATATTCCCAGTGGTGAAAAGTAACTGGTGAAATTTGTGACATGGTCAGAAAAGAAATAAAGCTCAGATAATGGTTAGGGTAAATCTTCATTAGATTTTACAAAGAAAGGAATTAATCCCGATACAGATAATTTTAGTAAAATGAAAATGTAAATAATTGAAAATGCTTTAATATTGCTAAATAGAATTAAATTGACATAATTGTTTGCTCTGGAAAATACGTTTTAGACAATGTTGTTATAGCTCTAAGTGTTTGTGTTTACAACACAGAGGACATCTTGGGGTCCCAAAGTTTTTTATTCTTGGAAGGAACCTCAGATAGCAGCCACATCCAAAAGTGACTGATGGTCAGAGAGGAAAATTGACTTATCCAAAGTAATACAACGAGTAAGGAGCAGCTGTAACTAGTATAACTCTAGGCCTTGGCTCCTTTGATTAACAGGTCTCTGATTAGTTCTAAGTATTAGTGCTTTTAGGGGAAGGAATTGTTTTAGAGAAACAGAGTAGCTGTAATCCCAAAGATTGGATTTAGAGAAACAGTGTAGTGGAAAGATCATAGGCATCCCAATATTTTGAGTAAGGAAATTTTGGTTGGAATACTGACTTTACCATGTAAGCCTTGGAGCTACAGTTTTCCCATGTGTCCAGTGTAGATTATGCCTACCCCATAGATGGTTATGAGCATTAAATAACTATCAGTGTAAAAGTTCCTTCCTAGCAGTGCCTGGCACATAATATTAGTCACTATCAAATTCAGTCCCCTTTGTGCTGTACACCAAAAGTTGACACAACATTGTAAAGTGACTATATACCTCAATTAAAAAAAAAAATTCAGTTCCCCTACTCTTTTTGGCTCCTAACAAATGACAAAGTTGACCTCTCCCCACCTCCCTACTCCATTCCCAAGCAACGTGGAACAAAGGTGCTTTCATGAACTACAAATTGGGTAACCAGTTCTCAAGGCCTGCAGCTGAAGGTAAATTCAGTAAGGGTGACATAACTCAACTTTGTCTTTTGTATTGTGTATTTGAGGAGTGGGTCACATGCCTTATGGGAAACTCTTGGTTTGAATATTTGCGTGCCAAGTGAATCTTGTTTTGCTTAATTACTATTTTGCAAGGCCTGGTAGTTTAATGCCCTTTCTCTCTCCCTTTTTGAGGGAGGAGGAGGTGTATTTGTGGTAGAGATTTGGGAGAGAGTTAAGGGTACAGGCGCAAAGAAACCAGTGGGAACAGGAGTGCCCTCCAGCTAGGTACAGTCTTCGCAGGTAGAACAGGGATAATCTTTGACTTGAGCAGTTTATAAATAGATGTTGAGAAGAGGATTTAGGAAATGAGGGAGGCAGATTAAAATATAATTTTAATAAAATCTGATGGTAACTAGGATGCTGTATTTGATTACTACTTCAGTTTATGTTTTTAAAATTTTTCATTTATTTAAACCTCTTTTCCTGTCCAAGTAGAGGGTTATTACATCTGCAGTTTTCCGCTCTACTAGCTGAGCTATGGAAGGGTGCACAAGTAGACAGTGTGGAAACGTTTTTATTAGTTGTAAAACTTTTTTTTTTATTAGTTCCCTCCTTCTGTCCCTCCCTCCCTCCTTTCTTTCCTTCTTTCTATCTTTCCTGCCTGCTTGCTTGCTTACTTGCTTGCTTGCTTTCTTATGTTCACTGCTTAAGCACCATTTGTTGAAGAGACTATCCTTCCATTTTACTGCTTTTGCACCATTGTCAAAAATCATTTGGCTGTTCTTGTGTAGGTTTGTTTCTGGGTTCTCCAATCTGTTTCGTTGATCTGAGTGTCTATACCACACAATCTTGGTTATTGTAGCTATATGGTAAGTCTTGAAATAGGATAGCATGGTTCCATCCACTTTATTGTTTTTCAAACTTGCTTTAACTGTTTGTTTCTTTGCCTTTCCATATAAATTTTAGAATAATCTTATCTACGTCTACAAACTATCTTACTGATATTTTTACAGGAATTGTATTAAACCCGTATGTCACTTTGGGGAAGAAATGACATCTTTACTATGTTGAGTCTTCCGATCCGTAAACATGGTATATCTCCTCATTTATTTAGGACTTCTTTGATTTCTTTCAGCAGTGTTTTGTAGTTTTCAGCATACAACTCCTATACATGTTTTGTTAGTTTACACCTAATTATTGCATTTTGAAGAATATAGCTTTATTGAGGTCATTTTTTTAGATGATTATAAATGTTATTTTTATGTTTAATTTTGGCTTCTATGTGTTTGTTGCTGGCATGTAGAAAAACAATTGATTTTTGTATGTTGATCTTATATTCTACAACCTTATTGAACTCATTCATTTTAGACTTTTTGTAGACTCTTTGGAATTTTCCATGTAGACAATTATGTCATCTGCAGGTAAGAGTAATTTTGTTTCTTCCTTTCCTATTTATGCCTTTTATTTCAGTTTCTTGCCTTAATGCACTGGGTAGAACATCCAGTACTGTGTTTAATAGTAGTATACGTGAGAGCAGACATCTTTGTTCCTGACTTTGAAGAGAAAGAATTCAGTCTTTTACCCTTAAGTATGATGGTTGTAGGCTTTTTGTAGATGCTCTTTATCAGGTTGAGAAAGTTCTCCGCTGTTCCTATTTTGCTAAGAGTTTCTTCATGAATGGGTGTTGAATTTTGTCAGATGTCCTTTTTGCATTAATTGACATAATTGTGTGACTTTTCCTATTTAGCACTTTAATATGATGGATTGTATTGATAGATTGTTGAACATTAAGCCAGCCTTGCATCCTGGGATAAATCCCACTTGGTTATGGTGCCTAATTCTTTTTATTATATCACTGAATTTTAGTTGCTAATATTTTGTTAAGGATTTTTGCATGTAAATTCAGGAGGGTTATTGGTCTATAGTTTTCTGTTTTTCTACTGTCTTTGTCTAGTTTTGATATCAGGGTAATATTAGCTTCATAAAATAAATTTGGAATTGTTCCTTCCTCTTCTCTTTTTTTTGGAAGAGATTGTGCAAAATTGATGTTAATTCTTTTTTAAATTTTTGGTAGAATTCTCCAGTGAAACCATCTGAACCTGGGTATTTCCTTTTCACAAGTTTTAAAATTACAAATGAAATTTTCTTAGTAGGAAATTTAGTTACAGACTATTTAAATTACCTATTTCATATTGGGTGAATTGTGGTAGTTTGTGCTTTTTGAGGAATTGAGCCATTTCACCTATGTTGTCAGATGTGTATGTGTAGGGTTGTTTGTAGCATTCCCATATGATTCTTTTAATGTCTGTAGTGATATCCCCTGTTTGATTCTTGATAATGGTAATTTGTCTCTTCTCTCATTTTTTCCTTTGTCACTTTTGGTAGAGGTTTGTCAATTTTATTTATCTTTTCAAAGGACCAACATTTTATTTCATTGATTTTCTCTATTGCTTTTCTGTTTTCATTGATTTCTACTGTATTATCCTGCCTGCTTTATTTGTTTCTCCTCTTTTTCTAGTTTCTTAACATGTGAGCTTAAATTACTGTTTTGAGACTTTTCCTCTTTTCTAATGTTAGCATGTAGTGCTGTAAGTTTCCCTCTCAGCACTGCTTTAACTGTGTCCCACAAATTTTGATATTTTTCTTTTCATTAGGTTCATTATATTTTTAAATTTTCCTTGAGACTTCCTTTTTGACCCATGGACTATTTTAAAGTGTGTTGTTTAATTTTTAAATATTTGGAGGTTTCCATTACCTTTCTGTTACTAATTTCCATTTTGACTACATTATGATCACAGAATGTACTCTGTATGAATTCTTTTAAATTTGTTGAGATTTGTTTTATGGCTGCTTGAAAGGAATTCTGTTGTTGGACAATGTTCTATAAATGTTGATTACATACTTTTGTTGATAGTTTGTTGAGATCTGTATCTTTGATGATTTTCTCTCTAGTTCTGTCAGTTTTGAGAGAGGGATGTTGAAGTCTTCAACTGTAACTGTGGAGGATTTGTCTGTTTCTCCTTTCACTTTATTAGTTTTACTTTGCATATTTTGGATCTCTGTTTTTTGGCACATACACATTTATTTTTATGTCCTCTTGGGAGATTTATTCTTTTATCACTATGTAATGTTCTTCTCTTTCCATCCGTGGAAATTTCCTTTGCTCTGAAGTCTACTTTATCTGATACTAATATAATTCACTCTTTCTTTTGATTAATGTTTACATGGTATTTTTTTTCTAGTTATTTACTTTCAAGCTGTCTGTATTTTAAAATTTGAAGTTTCTCGTAGAAAGTGTATAATTGGGTCATGTGTTTTATCCATTCTATTCTTTTCTGTCTTTAATTGTATATTCAGACCATTTAATGTAATCATTGATATATCAGGGTTTAAGTCTGCTCTTTTATTCTTTGTTTTCTGTTTATTCTGATTTTTAAAATTATTTTCTTTTCCCTGCATTCCTGTGAGTAATTCAGACATTTTTAAGAATTCCATTTTCATTTATTTATACTGTTTTTGAATGTGTATCTTCATGTAGCCTTTTCAGTGGTTGCTCCAGTGTACAGACATATACATATATGTATTTGTGTATGTGTGTGTATCTTATAGTCTCCTGGTCTCCATATTTTACCATTTCAAGTAAAATGTAGAAACTCTACCTATTTCCATTTCTGTACCCTCTCCCATTTATAATTGTCTTGTATTTCCTTTATATACATTGAGAACCACATCAAACATGTGATAATTATTGCTTCAATCATCATAGTTTTAAAAATTCATAAAGTGAAGGATAGTCTATTGGGTTTTTCCCGTGTTTTCTGGGAAAAACTTCAGAAAAATTTCTGGAGTTCTGTTGTTTTTTCTTCCTTGCTGATGTTCCAAAATTTCCTCTCTTATCTTTTTTTTTTTTTTTTTTTTTTTTTGTCTCCCTGTTTAGTGAGCCTCCTTTAGCCATTCTTTTAGAGCAGGTGTGCTGGCAATATATTCTTTCAGGATTTCTTCATCTGAGTATATTTTCATTTTGCCTTCATTCTTGAAGGATACTTCTGCTGAAAATACAGAATCCTGTGTTGGCAGTTCTTCTCTTTTAGCCCTTGAAAAATGTACTTCCTTTTGGCCTCCATGATTTCTATGAGAAATATGCTGTCATTTGAATTGTTTTTCTTCCATAGGCAAGGTATTGTTTCTTGCTGCTTTCAAGATTTTTTTTTCTGTCTTTAGTTTTCTTAAGTTTGACTATTACGTGTGTTGGCATGGATTTCTTTGAGTTTACCCTTTCTGGGATTTATTCTGCTTTTTGAATCTATTGGCTTATGAATTTTGCCAGATTTGGGAAGTTTTGACATTATTTCTTTGAATACCTTTTTAGTCCTGCCCTCTGCTCTCCTCCAGGACTCCAGTGACATGAATGGATCATTTGTTAAAGTCCCACAGTCTGTGAAGCTCTGCACAGTTCAATCTAGTTTCTCTCGGATTGTTCAAATTAGGTAATTTTTATGTTCTGTCTTCAAGTTTACTGATTCATCCTTCTGTCCCCTCCATTTTACTGTTGAGCTCATCCATTGAGTTTTTTATATCAGTTAATGTATTTTTAATTCTAAAACTCCATTTGGTTCTTTATATCTTTGGTTCTTTGTATCTTCCATTTCTTTGTTGAGAATCAGTTTTTAATTTGTTTCAAGTCTGTTTGTAATTGCTCATTGAAACATTTTTATGATGGCTGATTTAAAATCTGCCAGCTAATTCTGTCATCTGTGTCGTTTTGATGTTGGCATCAGTTGATTGTTTCTTCTTACTCAAGTTGAGATTTTCCTGATTCTTACTGTGGCCAGTGATTTTCTGTTGAAACCTGGGCACTTTGGGCATTATATTATGAGACTCTGTCTCTTATTTAAATCTTTTGTTTTAATTGGCCCTTGTTGACACTGTGCTAGCAGCAGAAGTGGGGGTTCTATCTCACTACTGCCATGTGGCCTCTTTTGACTCCCTGAAAGGCAGGGGCTGCTCATTATTCCTGGGCAGAGATGGGGATTCCTTCTCCCCAGTGGTGCAGCAGGAGATGTTGGCTCATTGCCGCCTGTAGCTCTGCACTTGGTCTTCTCTGACATTACCCCAGGAGGGCTGGGAGTTGAGGATGGGGCACCTCTTTACCACCAGGTAAAAGTAGAAGTCAAGGCTCTTCACTCGGCCTTTGCTGGTGGGTATGTAATAACTGCAGCTTTTTTCTGTGGTATTTGGCTGGAGTTGAACATTTTTGTCTAAGAGTTTTCTGTTTTGCTGGGTTGTACCTTTCCTGGTTTGGCCAGAGAGACACAGCTTTTCGTTGTTGTTGTTGGGTTTTTTTTTTTTTCCCTATGCCCATTGGTATTTCCAGGTTGTCAGCTTCTCCAGCACCAAGATTGGGATATATGAAGCAAAAAGAAAACCTTGGGAACTCACAGCGTTTCATTCCTCAGGTCCCAAGGTCCCTGCCAGTCTGCCTTCTTCTCTTTGCCTTCCAGAGACTTCTTATGTTTGTTTTATGTATAATGTCCATGGTTTGTAGTTGTATTTAGTGGGAGTAGGAGAAAGTACTTCAGCCCCACCTTTCTAGAAGCAGAGACTCCAGGCCATTCTTTTTTGAGCAGTGGTCAGATCTCTTATTTAATTCCAGACTGTCTCATACTGGTGCATAACCTGAATTCACAAACATCAAATCCCTGCAGTGTGTAAAGCCCTTACCAGGCATTGTGGGGAACACGAGGATGAGCCTCTCCCTACTCGTATCAAATTTTTTTCATCTTTTGGAATACAAAGTGCATTTTCACAAAGGGAAGAACTGTTGAGGGGGTGTGGTCTCTGTTCTCAGACTTCCACAGCAGCAGGTAAGATCCTGCCACCTCTCAGGCTGCTGCCAACCTGTGCGTGCACACACTCACACGGATACACATATGCATGTAACAGTTCATAACTCAGTGTCACCTTCATCTAAGCATTGCAAATATTTTTAAATATTTTTATAAAATGAATGTGGGTTTCACTAGTTTGCAGTACTAGTAACTCGATAGAACTGATACAGTTTTTATCTTGAATGCTGCTGTTTGAGGAGAAACAGATTTGATCACCAAAAGAATAAAATGGTTCAAGTAGAAAGCTTGGAGGGGACTTTGGGTCCTTTAGAGAGTGGTCGAACTGGTTCCTGTGATTGCTGTCACTTGGAAGGGTCACTGTTTTCTTCTTACTAGTTTAACACAATACCTGGCACACAGCAGGTACTCCATAAAGACTGCACTAGAGACGATATTTGAGGTTGAGAGTTGGAATAAATGCGTACTGCTTTCCATAGAAGAGCATACAGCTTACTCAGCACCCGAAAAAGAATCTTGCTTGGGGTGTTTCTATCCTGTCTCTGACTTTCTTGGTATCTCATTGATTTGTCGCCCCGCCTCCTCTGGTCTTTCTCTCTCACTCTTTGCCTCCATGTCTTTATATCTTGGCCAAGGGCTCTTGTTGAAATCATTTATATATTTATTTTTAGCAGGTAGTGTTCTTAGAACCATCTCTGTTAGAAGTGTTCTTAAACACTTCTCTGCATGCATCATAGGATGGCTGCAACTTCCATTCATGCTGTAACACTGTTCTCAAGGTGGCAGGCAAGTTGAAGTTCCTGTTTAGACCCGAAGCCCTGGTCTCAGGTTGATCTTGTAGTCTTTCCTATGTCTGTCAGAACTCTGCCCTCCTTAAAAAAAACTTTCTAAATTATATATGTCAAACATTCATGAAAGTATAGGTGATAATGCAGTTAGCCTCCATACACTTGTCCTCTGATACCCTTTCTGGTGCTCTAGGTCTCCACACTGGCCAGGTGGCTAGAGTACAGCCCAAAGGGTCTTCTTCCTGTTGACCTGGCCTTGCCAGTGGTGCTGGGAATGTAGCAGTTTTGTGTGCAGAGGTATTTTTCCTGAGACTTTTTGGATTTTGACTCCTCAGTGGAGAGTGTGGGGAGATGGGACAGATGAGCTGTGGAGGGTCTGTGGCCTGGTAGACTAATTTTTCTTTTTACCTCCTCTTGCTTTTATGCCACTGCAGTTTCTTCATGTGTAAAATGTCAGTAATTACCCATTCATCCATTCCAGATATGGTCTTTATTCTTAGAACTGACACTTAGGTGGTGGAAATGATCATCAGTGAAATAGAGAACAGAGGGGTGGGTGCTCTGGGGATTTAGAGGAGGTGGAAGTACTTCTGGTGGGGTGTACTGGAGACGGTCCTTGATGTGGACTTGGCCATGGGGAGATCTGAGGATGCAGACTGGGCAAGAATGCACAGAGGCAGAGAGCAATGTGCACCCTGGGGCTCCCATTTCCCACTGCTCACGGGAACTGCAATGCCAGATTATGTCCCCAGGGTTCTTTGGAAGGAAAGTCCACCAGTATACGTACCTGTTTATATCCTATCTAGTAGAGGACTTGACAACAGAGTCTGTGAGGCAGGATATGTGGGTCACGGAAAGACCCATTAGAGCCGTGATAGCTGCCTCACTTGCCCCTGGTTGCAGGGCTGTCACGTGCAGATGTGCAGGTTTTGCCCTGTATTCCTGCAGCCATCTGTGGGAACTCAGTCATCATGTTGGAGACTGGCTCGGTGTCAGACGTTTGCAGAAGTTTGGGAGGATATACTACACCCTCTGTTTTATTTTTGCCTTCTGCTCTCCTTGCCGCCGGCTTTAAGTTAAATGCTCAGAACCCTCCACTGCAGGTGAGGGAGTGGCAAGTACGCTGCTCAGTACCTACCTTGCTAGGTGACCTGAAATGCACAGGTCACTGGACACCATCTCTGCTGCTTCAGGGTCAGGCTCTTCCTGTCTCTTTGAGGCCATCTTGCTCCCTGCCTCCTGTTACCCACTGTCCCTGCTATTGCTCCTGAGCCCTTCTGGTCCTGCTTCCTTGCGTCTCTGTTCCCTCACCCAGTTGGTTTACTAATTCTGGAAATGGAGGGATTCCTTAGAGAGGAGGAAGAGGAGGACTACAAGTAAGGAAGAGACAGGGAGGATAATGAAGGGAGGAAAACTGGGAGTGACATAATAGTAGAGGGCAGGGAAATCATAATTAAAGCCACACTTGCATTTGTGGTGGGGGTGAGGGTGGCACAGTCCAGAGTGGCCATTTCTAGGGTGGGGGTGTCCCTGGTACCATCATCCGGCCCGCAGTAACAAGGTGACCTTGCCTCCCTCAGGTGTCCTCATGACTCGTCTTGTGGACCATGTCCATGATCCTTTTCGCCTGTGTGGTAAGGGTGAGGGATGGACTGCCCCTGTCAGCCTCCACTGACTTTTACCATACCCAGGATTTTCTGGAATGCAGGAGACGGCTCAAGACTTTAGCCTTGCGACTGGCCCAGTATCCAGGTCGAGGTTCTGCAGAAGGACGTGACTTCAATATTCAGTAAGCAAGCATGTTCAACCTTCCAGAGCACCTGCACAATTTGGGTTACTCATAACCACATGTTGAGGTGACATTGTGCTGATCACACTGTGTGTTACAAGCAGGTCTGACACAGGTAGCAGTCCGAGGTCGGGCTTGTTTACAACAATAGCATCAAAGGGGCTCAAGTCCTGCTGCCCCAGCTCCCACCTCCTGTGAGCAGAGCACCTGCGAGCATCGCGAGGCCCGGCTCACACGCTCTTCATGCCTTTAGTTTGGTAGTTTTCTCTGCATTTGATGCAGAGTTGGAAAAACGATGAGGAGGGAGGAGAGACTAGATTAAAATGTCAGGAAAGGGAAAGGACGGCAGTGAGGAAGCCAAGAAAATGAGAAAAAAGACTTGACTTCTTGACTTCAGTTTTTGCTTTTTTAGTTTTTTCACTTAAAAATTTTTTCTAATTAAAAAGTTTTTATGTGACAGGAGTACGAGAGTGAAAAATGAGCACAAGTAGGTCCATCTTTTCAAGGGTCTCAAAGTTGATGAGGGGGCAAGAGAAATGTATAACTGAAGTAATACAAGGGGCAAGTGCTCCAGTGGAAGTAGGAATCAAGTGGTCACGATAACCGTAGTAATAAGAGCTATTATTATTGAGTGTTTTCCACGTGTCAGGCACTATTCTAAGTGCTTCATGTGGCTGATGAGGCAGGTAGAGTGTTATACCTGTTTGACAGAGCAGGACACTGAGGGTAAGCGGCTTACCTAAGGTCACACTGGTAGTAAGTAGTAGAGTCAGGATTTTTTTTTTTTAAACTCACATCTCATAGAACTTTAATCACTGAACACACCATTTACAGTTACAGCACTGGGATATTCTGATCCAGTTGTGAGGCTATAAACTCTAATGTTGAAATGAACTGTGAATTTGAATTAAGCTATTATCCCTAGAGTACCTTGTTCTGTTAATCAATGTATTGGATCAGTAAGTGTAAAAGCATTTTGAATAGGTGGTCTAAATTTTAATCACTTGGAGCTTATTTTATGCACTGAGGCCACCACAACCAATATTAACCCATTAAAAGCTATACTATCCCTTAAGATTCAATTATTTATTTTATAGATTAAATACATAAAACACCATAGGATCTTCTCATCTTGTATTGCTCTCACCTCTTTGTGGGAAGGTCAATTTCACTGATGAAAAGAGATAGTAAAAAACTTGTACTGCCATTCTCCCAATTCCTTATTTACAAAACAAATGATTATGCTACCTTTGCAGGGTCAGGATACCTTGGGGTAGGGCCAGGATTTGAATTCAGGCCGCTGGGCACCACGATCTGTTCCTTGTGTGTTATGCCATTTCTTTTTCCAGGGTTTAGAGCAAGAAATCAGTCTGTGGAGGGATCGGGGCAAGGCAGGTTTTGAAATATCAAAAAGGCTTGTCACAGATTTTACATCATGGTTTTCCAGAATTTAGGCCTTTGCTTACCAAGTCACTTTTGCTCCCCTTGAATAGTAAATTATGGGTTGACCTGACAACTCTTTCTAGGGGAGTTCAGTCTCAGAATCGGAAAAACAAAAGGAAGGGTCCAGGCCTGACTCCAGGCTTGGTGGTGCTGTTGGACTGGAAGGACCATGACCTGAAGAGGGTACCAGGTGGTAGGCATTGCAGCTGTCACCCTGAGCTGTGGGCTCTGGGTGCCCAGGAGCAAAGACGGAGCTGCATCTGCTCATGTTTGCCACTCCTTTCTCTGGAAGCACCGAATCCGCCTTCCTCAGTGGCCCCTCCCTCATCATTCTGGGGTTATCCTTCTGTGTGAGCTTTGGTCTGCACCTCTAATAGGAAACTTTTCTCTGTTAAGGAACAAAAAAAAGCCTATGACTTCAAGTGAAATTCTGGGTACTTCAGTTATTTTTTGAAAGTAGAATGTAAAATGTTGCACCCATCTGTACTTGTACTTAAATAGTCACCATTATTTCCACAGAGGAAACTGGGGCTTTTGTCCTTACAGGTGAGCAGCACCACCACCTGTTATATAGCTACGGAGTCAAGTTATTTTCCTAGGGCCACCATAACAAATACCACAAACTACCTTAAAATGACAGAAATATTTTCTCTTGCAGTTCTGGAGGCCAGAAGTATGATACCAGGGTGTTGACAGGGCCGTGCTCTCTGAGGCTCTAAGAAGGACTCCTTCCCAAGCCTCTGTGACCTTCTGGTGGTGGCCAGCGTCCTTGTCACTAGTGTCATTACTCCAGTCTCTGCCTCCTTTGTTACTTGGCCTTTTCCCTCTGTCTCTGTGATCAAATTTCACACCAGTCATTGGGTGAAGGCCCACCCTAATGCATCATGACCTCATTTTATCTTGATTGCATCTGCAAAACCTGTTTCCAGATAAGGTCATACTCACAGGTACTGGGAGTTAAAACTCCAGTGTATCTTTTTGTGGGGGACACAGTTCACCCCACAAATAGGGGTCCTTTTTCATAGAAACACCTTCATCCTAGAGAGACTTCGGCCCTTTTGGAAAATTTTATATGAGGGGGCAATCATTCTTTTATTTAAAATTTTTTTGTCTTTTTTTTAATTAAAAATGTTTTTGTATAGAAACTGCCAACTACAAAAAGACGGTAGATCAGTATAACCTAAAAACCCTCCTGCCAGAAACACCCAGAAATGTGGATAAATAAATATAAAAAATTATATTAAATGTGTCACTGAGCTTGAAAGAAATCCCAAGGTACTAGAATTGAAGAGGGACCAGGGTATCATGGTGGTGAGTGTGAGAGCTGGTGCTGGGCTCTTGGGCCTGCCATCGTAGTAAAGTTGGGCTTGAGTTTCAGCACTGAAGAAAGGGGAGGCCCCAGGCTCGCAGGGTGAGGTGTCAGAACAGACCCCTGTGTAAATGAGGGATCCTTGCCAGGCTATAGCCCTAGTGGAATAATGGTAGGGGAGAAATTGTCTGCCCACCAACATGGGGTTGACTCATCTCTACTTGGCTCTGGATAAGAAGGAAAAATGAGATTTCACCAAAGAAACCGAAACCCTGCTCCTGTGTGTTGTGTAAGATTGAAGTTGGAGTTTATATTCCCCATGATCTAGGAATTCCCAGGCCTGGATTCAAGTATCAGTATTGGTTCCAGGTTGACGACACTGTGGGTTAGCTGGCCAGAGCAAACACACCACCGCTCTGGAGGATGTGTGCCTCTCTCAGGTCTGAGGGATTCTGACAGGAAGAAAAAAGAAGCTACACAGAGATAGCTCGCAGCCCAAAATGATAGAACACTAGTGGAGAGATTCCACAATTTTATAGTTAGGGGTAGACCCCGCAGACTGGAGGCTTAGAGTCCCCAGAGCTTGAAATGATGGCATGACAGTCTGAAAAAGAGAAGAAAAAGAAGAAAGAAAAAAATCCCTGCATTCATTTTATGAGACCAAAATCACCTTAAGACCACAATGAGATGAAGACAGTACAAGTAAGGAAAATTATAGGTCACTCTTACTTGGCATAGACACAAAAATCCTATTTAAAATAGTAAAGTAAATCCAACAGTTGTATGTATTCGAGTATGTAGGCACTCACAACCAAGAAGGTTTTATTTCAGGACACCAGGATGATGTAACGTTAGAAGCTCTACTGACGGAGATTAAGGAAAGAAAAAAGCATTTTCCTCAGTAGATGCAGAGAGGCCTGAGGCTACTTCCCCCAAATGGAGCATGCATCCCTCATGCATAAATAAGAGTGACCACACGTTGTCAGCGGCTCACACTGCTGTGCATCTTAGAGGAAGGATAGGAAAGGCACAGTCCCGGGCAGGTCTAGCTGAAGAGATGGTGTATGTGCAACAAACAGCTACGGGCTGTTCAAGGCCCAGCAAGCTCAGAGTTAATTAAGCAAGGTGGTGTCCAGGTGTGGAATGTGAGTACCGAGGTCTGTTCCCTGATGATGTAGATGGCACCTTTTTGTTCCAGTTTCTCTTCTTCGAGAGATGTGGCCTGCATGGCTATCTGCCACCGCCAGTGTCCGGCAGCCATGGCCTTCTGCTTCCTGGAGACCTTATGGTGGGAATTCACAGCTTCCTATGACACTACCTGCATTGGCCTAGCCTCCAGGCCGTATGCCTTTCTTGAATTCGGTTTGTAATCTTTCGTATTTATTGTTCTCTCATGGCATTGTGTATGTAGAATTTACATTTTGGATTTGGCTTTGGCTTTGACCATCAGGGAAAACCACTGGAGGGGCAGTAATGTGTCACTGGAGAACAGCCTTGTACCATGAGATTTCATAGCAACAAACATAGCCTGAAAGCTTAGAGGTTCAACACTCTGGCTTTTCATCTCTTCAGAGCCTAGGGGCAGGGTGGGAGGAATGGCGAAACATGTATTGGTTATTCTGGAGCAAAGGTCAGCAAACTGTGAGCTGAGGGCCCGTTTTTGTAAATAAAGTAGAACACAGCTGTGTTCATTTTATTTCAGGCTGTTTTTTGCCCTTCCCTGTCGGAGGTGAGCAGTTGTGACAGAGACCATCTGGGGCCTAGAAGCCTAAAACATTGACTCTCTGGCACTTGGAGAACAGTTTACCAACCTGAACCTCTGCTCTCAAGCAGTGTTGCTCAGGGGTGGTACGGAGACTCATTCTCCCAGCGTGAGGGACGTACAGAAAGCGAGAATAAGTGCTTAGAAATTCTTACAGTAGTTTGACACTCTGGGGATTTTTTTTTGTTATATTTTACCAAAATATCCACCTGCAACCATTTGGAAATAAGAAAAAAACTGGTCCTGTGCTCAGAACTTTGAGAAGCACTGCTCTGGAAGAGGACACTCCTTTTCTGGGCCCTGCCAGAGAGGCCGTGTAGAGGCTGAGGGCTTTGGAACCCAGTGTGACAATTACAGCATTTGCATTGTTCCTCTCAGGTGTGATTCCAGTCATTTTGAGCTCTTGGAGAGCAGGAGCAGAGGTGGGAATTGGGGGCCACTCTCTGGTCTTGGAGTAAATTGCCATGGTCCCTGGGATGCTCTTGAACGAGGGGCTGGTAGCGTTTGGTATTAAGGATCAGGTGCAGGGCCTGCCACTTATGCCTCCTGGGAGCTGCTGCTCACATCCCCTCATGCAGTCTATGGCTGGCCCATTAGGGATGGGGCCAGCACCCTCTTTGATGTCACTTGAAGGTACTGGGAACCCCCTGGTACGTCTCTCCCCACCCCTCCAGTACACCTGTGACGTAGACCATGAGTTCTGCACTGGGTCTCCCTAGTCCAGAGCTGCTCTCAAGCCCCACTTCTCCCAAAGAGAGCAGGCTGTCCCCAGGCAGACGACAGCTGCAACATCCCCTGGCTGTCATTTGATTGGCAGCTGGTGGACCTGTGTTTTTCTCTCCCCTCATCTCTGCATGTGCCTTCCTTCCAAAGTGGTGGGCGTGGTATGACAGGAACCCCTTCCCAGCATCACATTTACTTGTTATTCAGTGAGAGTAGAATATAAGTAAAAGTATGTGGATACTAGAATTATAAATGATTTTGCTTCACCAGTGTGTATGAAACTTCATTTAAAATATTTATTAAACTTGGTAATGGATTAATACTAATGTAAATAAAAGAGTTAAAACCAATGCCTTTCAAATGTATGATCCTGGTTTGTACAATTTACTCACATTCATTTGTAATTTCTTATCTCAGACACCTTTTCTTAAGATAATCAGGTTAAGAATAACTGTCTAGATTTCTCAAGCTTAGAAATATTCTGTGAATAGCCTCGGATTGTACTATGAGTCATGTCTGAGCTAGGACTCAAGCCCCTGTCCCTGACTGCCTTGGCACTGAGATTCTGACAGACAGACTGTCACATTTTAATTATTCTCCTCTGAAAGGTTGATGAGACTGGTCACGGTGTGCCCTAATCATTTGACCTCTGTGTAGAGCTCGGCACTCTGATTCAGGATCTGGCTGACTTACTAGCTTGCCTAGAAACGTAAACCTCACTGTTCACGTACTGTCTTATACCATTACTGTGATGAAAACACTCAGCTTGGGCTGCTTTCTTTTTGCAGACGGCATCATTCAGAAAGTGAAGTGGCATTTTAACTATGTAAGTTCCACCCAGATGGAGAGCAGCTTAGAGAGAATTCAGGAGGAACTCAAGTTCCAGCCCCCGGTGGTTCTCTCTCTGGAGGACACAGATGTGGCTAACGGGGTGGTGAACGGTCACCCACGGGTGACCTTGGAGCCTGGTAAGTGGCCTGCTGCTCTTTTATGTTGATGAAGATGAGGTGATAGTGTGTGTTTCACGTGCACATTGATTGTTTTACTAGGAGGGGCTTGGGGCCCGGGGGGCAGCGTATAAAATATGTGGGGGAAAACATGGACTGATCTTGTTTCCAGGTGGTAATAAAAAGCTTGACTGTTGTGACAGTGAGTTGATCTGAGGAGAGGCAGCCCTTCTGATGAGATGCAAGACAAGAATGACTTGGCAGGGTGTTGTTCTTAACCAGGGTGAAATCTGCATGTTTAAATGTTATAAAGGAGATTTTCATTCTCTTTTGCTGGAAGTCCCTTTACTGAACTGTACAGATTTGTACATATTCCTCCTTTCCCCTTTGACAGTAAGTCCTTATCTCATCACTTAGGAAACATTGCATATCTCCAGGGAGAAACCCCTGCCCTTCTTGAAGGAGGAGCGGGGCTCTAGGGATGCGAGTGGGCAGGGGCCAGAGCCAGGGCTTCTAGAGCTCTCATTGCCTGGTTCTCTGTGCGACCTGGGGACATCCCTCTATGCATTTCCGAGTCCTCTGAGGAATGCGGTGTTAATGAACATGCTCACAGTTACTTAATCTGGCGGTAACACCGGTCGCTCCTCAATGCCTGGCACGTAACAAAGCATGCTTTTTTGCATTCCTTGTTTATAATTACACACAGTTAAACCAATGTCTGATTAAGGTGGATATTTACATTCTAAGAATTCTGTAATGGTGTTAAGAGCTGCATCCTTCTCTGAAAGACAGAGCTGTCTACACTATAACAGTCTAATAATTACTTTGTTTTAACAGTTTTATACTAAACTCCCTACTTGAATTTTAAAAGTGATATATTAAAAATGTTGACATTTTTGGCTTAACTTTGTGTTTTGACTTGACTTATTTCAACTAGTAAATTCCTGGACTGGTTTTTATGCCATTCAGTCAGTTGTTATGATTTACATTGGGATTGAACTTAACTTTTGTGGAAGACTGGGTAATTGAGCCCCAAGTTTCTCCTTTGCCATATCTGAAGACAGGGTAACTTTGTGATTTCTGTTTTGTTTTTTAACTACATATCAAATCCAGAAAGTGTCACCTTGCCTGTCTTTCTAGGACGTTTTACTGTGGTTTGACTCCCCCTATTCTCCTGAGGCTAGAATCTTTACAGGTAGCGTGTTCTGTTCTAACAGGAACTTTGAATTGCTCAGTGGAAACTCTAACACACTAACAGTAGGCATCAGTTGGGTTGTGGCTAGACATTTGTGTGTGTGTATGCGTATGTGGGAAATGTAAGGACCAGAAAGGATGACTTAGACAGAGCAAAGCAAGAGAATAGGGGGGATACCATTTAATTGAGTGAACCAGAATCAAGTTCAGAGTTATCTTTAAAGAGAGGATGATCATTTGTTCTAATTAAGAGTTCCAGAAACAGCTTATAGCTGAAATAATCAATATTTCCCTCCTCTTCCCAATTATTTTGGAACTTAGAAGATTGCATTTGCTGTCAATTGCTCTAGAAGCAATGTGACACCGACTATTGTCCTTGTCAGAAAAAGAGTGGAACATTTTACAAGCTGAGGGTTGAGGTGTGTAATAGAAATGTTTCAGAATTTGACAACCAATTTACAACTAAAGCCCTAAATTGCTTTAAATCAGGATTTCTTGACCTAAGCCCTGTTGACATTTTGTACTGGGTACTTCTTTGTTGTGGGGGCTGTCTTGTGCATTGCAGGATGTTTAGAAGCATTCGTGGCCCAGTGGGGACAACCCAGAATGTCTCTAGACGTTACCAAATGTCCACTGAGGGGCCACATCGTCTCAGGCTGAGAACCACTGCTTTAAATAGGAAGGAAATGAAGCACTTGAAAGACCTGTGCTTGCTCAGAGAAGGGCCTCTTTCTGGAAGAAAGTCACCTCGGATCCCCAAATCCATTCTGTCCTTCATTTCTTGCCTCTTCCTTCCTCTAACTACAGCTGCTTTTAAAATTAGTATGTTTGTAATTGCGTGTTTAACATAATAAGCCTATCGTTAGTGGAGGGCTAGTTAATGTCTTTGTTTATTTTTCTTTCATATAGAAATTATTTTCACTAGACACGTCTCTCTTTTTTTTTTTTTTTTTTTCATTTGAAGCTCCTAATTTCCGAATGGAACCAGTGACGGCCCTGGGTGTCCTCTCCCTTATCCTCAACATCATGTGTGCTGCTCTGAACCTCATTCGTGGAATTCACCTCGCAGAACATTCTTTACAGGTAACCTCTTCTAGACAGTTTAAGCTGAAAGACACACGATGGAAGAAATAAATATATATTCTTTGTAAGGTTACTATGCACTAAATTTTAAAAATTCAAGTAAAATTTTTATTTCTAATCTTAGTCTTTATAGTAAGTTGAACAAATAAGAAACTTGCTTTTTTGTGTCTACTTTCCTAAGAAGCCGAAGGGGTCTGCTGGGATATTGGTGAGAAATGGACAACTTGCTACGAGGACATTAGGCCACCCTGTGGTCCCAGAGACCCCAGGAGTCCCTCCAGGGGCTGGATTGTTCATCCAGGGTGAGAGTTGGACTCTCAGACTTTAAGATTCAGGCTCTTTTTCCTCCAGGAAGACTTATCTCATACTCTGATTTATGTCATGCAAATACCAGCCTTCCAGTGTGTTGGTCTAAAGAACTTTATCAGTACGAAGTTGATTTGCCAACCTGCTCATCTCAAAGCAACTTCCTGTATCAGTGCTTTTTAAATAGTATTTTTAAATTTTGAAGTATTTCAAACACTTAAAGAAAAGTATAGAACCATTATGAACATGAACAGATAGATGTTACTTTTAAAAATGGAGTCATAATGCTCACACCCCTGCGAGCACTGATTAAAGTCTGAAGTGCGGCTGAGGTTGGGGCTTACGGAGAGCGAGCTGGCTGGAGATTGGCAGCAGGCTTGTGCTGTGAGTGGTGACTGCCTGTTTCCACAGCCCGTCTTAGGCCAGTGTGTGGTGTGGGTCCCACCCCTATTATTTGTGATTACCCATAAGCACATACTTACCAAGCACTGGAACAAGTGCTTGGTTAAGGCATAGTCCCCACTTCGGGGCTCAAAGCAGAACGTGGTGACATCACTAAGGAGGTGGCAGTACCTGGGGGTGGGAGGAATTAGAGAAAGCTTAGCACTGACAGATGAGTAGTATTTTGAGAGGTGGCAGGGTCGTGGGACAGGAGGGCGCCCTGTGTGACCAGGCCTTTCAGAAGGATTTCATGTCACCCTCTGTTCTGGTATGTGAACGAGGACCTGTTTTCACTGAGCTCAGGATTTTGTACCGTCAACCATCCAGACCCAATGAAGAGTAAAGTGTTTCATGTCATAGTGTTTCCTTTCTTCTAAACACTCCTTTTCTTGTGTTCCTCTTATTTCTTTTAGGTTGCACATGAAGAAATTGGAAATATTCTGGCTTTTCTTATTCCTTTTGTAGCCTGCATTTTCCAGGTGGGTGAAACATTGATGTTTTAGTGAGTGGGTTAAACCCATGGCCTTATTTTGTTCTCCGATGGAACCATCAACAAGTTTCTCGATCCTGCTTTTGGTCCACCAACGCCTTGGTTCAGATCATGACCAGTAACAGCCCTTAGTGGGTCCATTTCTGTCTGAAGCTGTCATTTTACAGAGAAAAGACCCTTGGACTCAGAAAGGGAAAGCCACCTGCCCTAGGCCACAGGGGCCTTGACAGTGCAGGACAGAAACCAGGAATTTGGACTTGACTCCCAAGAAGCGAGCAAGGAGAAGTGGTGGGGATTAGGTTGGGCCTGACCAGTGTGAGGCAGGGTCTCGCCTCGTGATTACTATCAAGGGAGTCCAAATACAGAAATATCCCTCTGCAGAAGTGACACTTATGTATGCGTGTTTTTTTTCCAAACACAGCACTGGGTAAAAGATTTGTAGTTTTTAATAGTCATACTGTCTGAGTCAAATCTGTGCTTAGGAAATTTAACAAAAATTATAACACTAACTAAAGCACTTTGATTTTTAGTTAGTTATTTTCAAATAAGCTGTACATCTAAAGAGTAAGATAAAAAGGAGATATGACTCCCCTATAGGCAGAGTTAATTCTAGTAAAAACCTGACTCTCTTTCCTCATCCTCCACATGGGCTAGGATTTTGGTACCTTTGCTGCATGTTTAAGCTGCTTCTTCATCCTTTTTTTTTTTAATTAAAATTTCTGTTCTCAGGACACTTCCTTTCTCTTCCACATATGTCCCTAGATGGCTTGTTTTTAAGAATTACCTGATTGTGCAGAAAGAAGTTTTCAACCCGAGATTGAAAAATGCACTCATTTTTTAGAAAACAAGTCTCCAAAACCTTGGGTGTTGCCAAGAGGAGTTTCCTGGAGCCTGCATTTGAGGGCTGCAGGGATTTTGCAGTACCACCTTCCTTCCCTCAACTGCAGCCTCACTTGGATAGCTCTTTCAGCAGGAAACTCTCTCCCCACCACTGTAGCTTGAGCTTTTGTCAAATTGCTCTGTGTTTTGAGGGTGTGGATTTTTTTTTTTTTAAATATGGAACCAAAAACCATTTCCACCTTTTGCAGAACAAGAATGGCCTCTTCCTGTGTGGTAGCCCCACATGAAATATCAGTCCCTCTGCCCACTGTGAGACTCTTCCCTGACTCACAGGTGTTTTTGAAGGTGTACTGAGAAGGCTGTCTAGGGAACAGTGGTCCCCGGTGTAGTTGTAACTCAGGAAGAACTAAGAGGAAAAGCACGGCTTCTCTCACTGGCTTTCCCACCTATTATGACTGCCCTGAAGGGAAGACTTGTTTGGAGGCCAGGCACTCTTGTGAGGGTGTCCCAGCCTGGCTGTCTGCCCTCACCTGCACCTCTTCTTTCTCTGCAGCCTAGCCTGGGCGTTTGTCTGTGTTTCTTAAATTCCTTCAAGAGTGCTGTGTTCTAGCTCCTCCTGTGACATCTATTTCACTTCTCTTGTCTCTTCCAAATCCCCACTTTCATCCAGTGATTAGCAGCAGCTGATCCAGTGAGTCCAGGCTTCACTGTAGTGAACTGAGTTTCATAACTAACGTGTGTGAGAGGACACTGCAGGGCGGGTGCAGTAAGTGAGCCTTGCGCCTGACCTTGTGGCCACTTGCTTATCTCTGATTGGACTTCCTCTTCTGGTGTCATTTCAGTGTTACTTGTACCTGTTCTACAGTCCCGCCAGGACTACGAAGGTGGTGCTGATGCTGCTCTTTATTTGCCTGGGCAACGTGTACCTGCATGGGCTGAGGAACCTCTGGCAAATCCTTTTCCACATAGGAGTGGCTTTTCTGTCTTCATATCAGATACTGACGAGGCAGCTTCAGGAGAAGCAGGCTGACTGTGGAGTGTGAGGATGATGTTACGGGAAGAAGGGGTCCTTAGACTTTCTTACCAGGGTGATCTGTGTTTTGCTTTTTTGCTTCTCAACTTCACCTCAAGTTTCCATCCTTGAAGCTTCTTTCGACCAAAGGGTACTGATCCCAAGAACTGGGGATGTTAAAACAGGTGCGGTTGAAGGCATCAGCTGAAGGCATGAACCCAGTTCCGGTTTTGTGCTGAGCATTACTGCAGAATCTCCAGTTCAGCACCTTTACTTCAGACGGCGAAATCTGGGGGCTCATCCACAAAGAGCATTGTTGGAAGATCAAAATGGAATTATTTTGGTCTTTTAAATTGAGTGATGCAATAAACAACTAGATTAAATAACACTAGCTTTAGTAATTGGCAGTTGTCTCTGAGGAACCATTTAAAAATCTGTATCAGCTTTTCAGTCTAAATGTGACTTGGTTAGTTTTTTTAGAGGGTTAGTACAGGGTGAATTAAAAACTTTAAAAAGTGGTTTATAACTATAAGCTAGATAAATTTTGTTTACATTTTTTGATAACTTAGGTCTGATATGATACCTTAAGAATATTTAAATATATTTTGGATATAAATTGAATTTATCATCATCTAGGGTCAGGACACACTTAAGCTGCGAAAATGGCTAAGAAAGCTGAGTGTATTTAACTTACATATAACCTTTTATGGTGGTGGGACTGTGGGGGTACAGAAATGTTTTGTATTTATTTGCAGGGTATAGCTGAACATTTTAAAAATTAATTGAGTAACAAGTGCTACTGGATCATAAACTTATAAGCAAGAGCAAAAAGGAGAATTTCAGGATTCCTTGCTGCCAGCCACAGACTGGAATAGGTGAGTCATGCAGATCCACACAGACATTTCACATCACAGGTGGGACAGGCTGCTGTCATCAGCTTTGTACATGGTAGCCAAGTGCCTGTCAATTGAATGATGTTGTTTAGTACTTGACCCTGTGTGCTTGTTCTCGGAAGACCTCCCAAATCATTTACTCCTCTGCACCTTTCCCAGTCTTCTTAATTAGATTAAGGGCCTCATTTTTTTTTATGAGTAAGAGTGAATTGTGTGTTAGCTTTTTTTCAAAGCTGTATAAAGATGTAATTAACCCTGTGCTCTGAAAAGTTACTTTGCTTTTTCTCATTGTCAATGTTGACTGATAATAGTTTTCCAAAATCTAGATCTTAATGTGATCCCTTTGGTCTCTGGAAATTTCAACCTGGGTTGTCCAGTACCATTCAGGAGGCCACTTGGGGAGTTTGTCTTTTGGATTGTTCTTGGTAGAAGTCTGGAATCTGAATAGCTCCACCACAGTTGCATGGAGTACTTTGGGTTGAGTTATATGGTCTTGATAAATAAAAAAATCCTATTTTGGCAGTTGTTAAAAGTCAAAAACCATTGCGAGAGTTAGTGAGTCAATTGGGAAAGTAAGGATGCCATTTTAGGGAATTCAGTTGTGCTTGGTCATTGCTAGTGGTGTATTGTTCTTAAGCCACCTTGGTGTCACTTTAAAAAAAAACACAAGTTCATGTGACTAGGAACTGTGTTGGGAAAATGTTGCCATGGTAATTTTATTTTCTTACAATAGAATGTCCTATTTTTAATCAGACAATATGTGAAAGCTATATTGGCAAATCCTCAGATGTAAACTTCAGAGTTGCCTCTCCACTGATTTTGCATCTGCTTAATTTTCTGCGTAGCCAGCAGGTGAATTTTCAGGCTTTCTGGGACGTAATTTTGAAGAGATGGTGAAATAGAATGGGAAGCTAAGGAGGGGAGACAAATCTTTTTATATTAGAAGCACACACACAAATCTTTAAAAGGTGGTTAGAACAGCTTACAAATGTATTGTTTTCTTTTTGAGCCCATGTGCTTTTGGTGTTGCCTGGTAGCCCTGTACCCCAGATGCTCTGGGGTCTGAACCTGTGATCCACATTCAGCAAGGAGTGAAGAACAATCCTTGCAGAGGAGCCCCTCCTGCCCTAATGGAGAGGTTATCCACACATGGCTGAATGTGGTCTTAATCAATTGACATCTATACGGGGCTTGAGATTTACTTTTGCAAACAAAAGGGAAAAAAAGATGCACTCAACAAAATAATGAGCACATAAACATTATCTAACTGAAATCCAGCTAAGAGACATCTCAGCTCACTGGAGGAAGAGGCTAATGATAGGAAAGGCATTCTGGAGATTTGATCCAAGGGAAATCTCAGGATCAGGGTTGACTTGGTTCACGCCTGGAGTTTTGTAGGCACCAGTGTCATCTTTGACCCCACATTACAGAAGTTACCCTCACTGCACCGTGGACCTTTGTTTTAGCTGTTCTAGCACGTTTGTTTTCTCAGTGGTTAAATGCTCCCCACCCAACCGACCTCATAGGGCTAGATCTGGAAATAGATGAAACAGTGTTGGAAAAACCTTAACAGTGCCTTCTGGTATCACATGCCACAAGATCTTGAGCATCAGAGTGTGTAATGTCCCATCTGCTGTGTCCGGGCAGTAATGTGGCTCTCGGGCCTGGTTTCCCAACCAAAGGGCTAAATCCCAAAGGGTTCTCCTTCCACAAGAATGCTAGGAGGGAACAGCTAGACTCTGCTTTTCCTTCCTCAGATAGCCATACTGTGCCAGGTGCCATGCTTGGGTTTCTTTTCCTGGGTCAGGACAGTTGCGGGCATATTTGGGGTGAGACTTCTCTTTACTAGAGGCCCCACTGCCTGCAGCAGGAGGAAGGAGGACAAGGGCTCCTGGTTTTGCTTCTCCAGCTTGCATCCCTTTGATCTGTGAATCAAGGCCCAACATTTTAAAGTTCTTCAAGGGGTAGGGGAAAGGGTGTTGGAAGGAGAGCTGAAGCTGGAACATTTAACATCATTTCTGTCAACCTCACCTTGAACTCCCTGTTATTTCACTAGGTGCCCCTATTCAGGTCTCCCCTGCCTCTTTCCACCTCCCCCCCCCCCCCCGCTACTCTGGTCCTGGAAACGGAGGCTGAAATTGGAGTCTCTGGAGAGACAGAAAGCCACCTTTAATTGTCACTGATAGGGTGGGTCCAGAAGCTTCCGAGAGGGAGCGGATACTGAGGCCCAGCCCTCTCCCTCATGTACCCATAGGAGCTCCAGCACACAGCCAGGCTGGCTCTTTGGGGTGCAGGAGGCAGGGGAGAGGCGGGGAGTTGAGCTGGGGGCTGGCTGTCTGCTGAAAGACAGCAGTTGCTCCTTGACATGTGGGGGCTGCTGTTTGATATTCCTGGAAGGAGTCGACCGCTTGTAACATGCAGGACAGGCAGCCCTCAGAGAACCCACCGCTCCCACAGGGCAGCGCAGGTGAGGATCGGCTGACAGGCCAGCAGGGGAAGTTTACGGCCACCAGATGTGGCGCAGACCCCTGTTCCGACGTTGCTCACATTCCAAGTATACGTATACTCCTGCCCAGGTACAGGGAAGCCCTATGCCTGCACCATGAGCGTTAATAATTGGGGGAAAAGAGAGTAGATGGCCCTTGAGAGATGAGGTGGGGAAGGGGCCCCGGTCAGCTGGCGTGAGGCCTGGAGGTCGGCTCTTCCACGTGGTCTGACCCCACAGTGGGCAAGTCGCCGCCTGTCGGCCCCAGCACCCTTCTCTGGGAGGTGGTGGTCATGTCAGCCGGCTCCCCTGCCTGGCGAGCTGTCGGGAGTGTAAAAGCAGTAGTGGAGGGAGTGCCTGGTGCATCCACCTTTCATGTGCAGGAGAAGAAAGGCTTTGCGTTTGTTCACCCAGTATGTGCAGATTCTGCATGCTTTAGGTAGCACCGCACAGCACGTCTTCTGGCCTTTCCTGAAAGAGGGCCTTTATGGTACTGTGGTGTAAATGGTCTCGTGCTTTCACTCCAGAAAGGTTGTGGCCTCTCTTCCTTCCCCTGGATCGGCCTCCTGCCTTCCAGGCACAGAGCCCTTGATACCAGTGGCATGGGGTCCTCCGGGATCCAGAGAGGCAGGTTTTCCTGGTTGGACCAAACCTTATGGCTTGTTTCTGACCCAGATGAGGAGAGCACTGATTCTCCCATCTTGGAGCAGTGGTGTCAAACTTCTGTTGCTGGGGAAACATCATTGGCAGAGAGCCTGTGGAAAAGGCCTGTCAGTAAATCTGGGAATGGCCGGATATGGAAACATCTGCCCGTGTGTACCAATGGCAGAGCTGGTGCCCACAAGCGTCTTTTATCTAAGGCAAAATTATCAAATCCATTCTGTTCCTCGACCCTGTTCTTGATACATATGACCGTCTTTAACCTTTCTATGGTGCTGGCATTGTTTCAGAAGCGTTATTTAATGAATTATTCATAGGATGTGACCCCTCCCCAGGATCCTATTTTGTTGAATGGACTTCTCTATTAAGGGCATAAAAGATTGAGGCTTATTTAGCCAGGGAAAAACCATTTCCTTCGTGTATTCATTTTGAATGCTTGCTGTCCACATCATACAAGCTTCTTACTGATTTCATGCAATAACAAAGATCTATTTTGAGTAAACAATGAGTGTGTTTTAACAAACTTTCACACAGTAGTAAATCTTAAACTTGTGTTAATGTAGGTAAAGAATGTTGTATAGCCATTTATATACTATGTATATATAAGTCAAATGAGGTGGCTTCAGAATGGGAGGAGAATAAATCTAAGGTGCTTATTAACTTGCGTGTTTGTACTTATACGTGAAAAAATTCTGAGTTATGGGTCCATTTTCCTAGATGGGGTGATGTGGGCCTGGCACAATGGAGGCGGTTGTGTTGAGGGAAGTGAAATTCAGGTCCTCTTGTCCAGTGAAGTCTAGGCAGGTGCAAGGGCTCAAATAGTCTTCAGCATCAATCCCCAGACTCTGGAATGCAGTCGCGGTTCCAGGGAAGACCAAGATGGAATGTTGGAAAAGCCAAAATGGCAATTGCAGTGCTGCCCTGGGGGCTGGGAGGACTGCATTCCCTGCAGGCTCTGCTCCTGCCCGGCTGTGTGCCCCTGGGCAGGTTATTTTCCCTGCTCCAGCCTCAGCTTCCGTCTGTACCCTGAAGGTGATGTAAGTTTTCGTCTCTTTCAGAAAATGGCCACCAGGGGGCGCGTCGTCAGGTTCCCAGCCCAGGGACTGTGCTGTTTTGCCCGGTCGTTCCTAATAAAATTCCCAGAAAGGAAATAAATGCACCAACCTCTGCTGACCGTGCTCTAACCACACATGGGTAAAGGCACACTCCAAGCATCTCTCCACTGTCTGTCCTGAATGAAGATCTTTTGGAGGAGGGCAAAGGCTTCCAAAATAAATGTCTTAATTATTGAGTTCTGGGATTTGGGAGTTGGAAGAGCCTGTAGGTGCCATCTGATTCAAGTGGGGAAGCTAAGGCCTATCCTAGGCAGCCAGGGACAGTGTAGCCCAGAGCTCCGTCCCCTGGGCTGAGAACAAGGTGCCATCTACCACTTGGCAGCACCCACAAAGAATAAAAAGGGATCTTGGCCCTTGAAGAGCACCCTTTCTGTGGCAGGAGGGCTGGGTGCCAGTTCAGGCTGATGAATTGCCTTCCTTTTTCTCGGGCTCTACCCATGTGGGGCCTGTAGGGCCAGGTAGTAGAAGTGCCTGGCTCGGGTAGCACCAGCAGAGGAGTGAGGCTCAGAGAGGAAGGGGTCCCGCCTGAGTGCACTTGGCTCTGCTGAGTCAGCTCTAAGACATTGCTGGATCAGATGTGCAGAGTAAAAACTATGCAGTTCCTTGGAGAACATGAAGGAGAATGTCTGTGACCTGGGATGGAAAAGTGCTTCTTAAACAAAAACATCACAGGCACAATCCTTAAGGCAAAATGATTGATGAATTTGATGCCATACAAATAAGGATTTCATGGGCAAAGTTAAAAGAATGGAAGAAGACACTTACAACGTCTGAAACCAATAAGGGATGAATATACAAGCAATTCCTTAAACCATCAAGAAAGACAGCAACTTCAGTAGGAAAACAAGCAGACAATTTGCAGAAGAGAAACCTCAGAAAGCTAATAAGCATATGAAGATATTGAAAATCATTAGAAATACAGTGAAATACACATTAAAACAATAGTAAGGTATCACCTTACGCCTATTAGTTTGGCAAAACTTAGAAAGCTAAGTGGCACCAAGTACTGGAGACAGTGTTGGGGTAGAGGACTTCGTGCACAGCCCATCTGAAGAGCAGTGCTGCTGTTGTGGGCTGAACTGTGTCCTCCCCAGATTAATATGTTGAAGTCCTACCCTCTAGTACCTCAAAATGGGACTGTATTTGGAGATAGGGTCTTTAAAGAGGTGATTAAGGTAAAAAATGAAAAGGTCATATGGATGGGCCCAAATCCGATATGACTGGTGTCCTTTTGAGAAGAGATTAGGACACAGAGGGGAAAGTGGCCATCTGCAAGCCAGGAAGAGAGGACTGAGAAGAAACTATCCCTACTGACATCTTGATCTCCAATTTCTAGCCTCCAGAGATGTGAGAAAATAAATTTGTTCTTTCATCCACCCAGACTGTGGTGCTTTGTCATGGCGGCCCTAGCAAACACAGCTGCCTGCCCAGATTTAGTGTGCACACACCTTATGACGTGGAAACTTCACTCCTGCTTAGATATTCCCTGGAAATTCTTACGCAGATCCTTAAGGGGATATGTGTGAAGAGAAGTGTTTACTGAAGCATTAATTGTGTTGGCAGAAAGCAGTCTGTGTGTCTACCATGGACAGATAAAGTGTGCAGGCTCACTGTGGAGCAGCAGGCAGGAGGCAGAAGTACCAGATTTAGATGTCACGGAGCAGCATGGATGGGTCTTCTAAACGTAGAACTGAGTGAAAAATAGCATTTATACGATCAGAAACATATACGCACAAAATGATAAAATATCTTGTAAGCACACATTCCAAAAGATACTTGTTAAATTAATTTGAATGGTTGCCTACAAGGGGACAGGAGCTTGGGGATTAGGTATGGAGATAATACGGAATTTAAAAAAAAAGGAAAAGAAAAAGAGGGCTGGCTAGAGCCAACAGCCAGTTCTGAGAGCCTTGGGAGAACCAGGGGGCCTGCATTGCCCCTGAAGATCTTTCCCTGCATGCCCAGCCCTGGCTGGACTTGAGGAGTCTGAGAGGGTCTGCCTCTGAGGGCCTCCAAAGCTGCACCTACTGCCAGAGAGTCCAATGGGTGATGGGGTTGGGGGACTGAAGTCAAGGCCAGGGGCTGTAATGGGCAGGGGCTTCTGGGACCCATGGTGTGGGGAGGGGAGAAAGCAGGAAGGGGCTGCAAGAGGGAATGCAGATGGGTGGGAGCTGGCTCTGGCCACTGGGGACTCTATCCTTCCCAGATTTAGGCCGTCTGACCAGTAGTTTCCTGGCGGAGATTCTTTCCCACGTGCAGCACTCAGCTGCAGGGCTCTCGGGGACAAAGAGTACACAGCTGCGGGCGGACAGAGGTGCACCCAAGGCCAGGTCTTCCACCCCAGAAATAGCTTTCTGGCCACAGAGCCAGTTGTGTGCATCTGGGGAAGTGAACTGGAGGGAGATGAGGCTGGGAGGCATGAAGGCAACCAGGACCATTATTGCCCTGAGGGGTTGTTCCAGGCACATGTTCTGAAGCCCCAGGGGTGGGAGCCAGGGCCAGAATGAGGATGGACTTTCTCACAGAGCTGTCCAGCAGGGCTGGGGGAGGCAGCGAGCGTTCCATCATGAAGGTGTACAAGCAGAGATGAGATGTATCAGATGGGACCTTAGAGCATGCTGTCCCCATCTCAAAGACATCGTCTCATCCGGGAAGCTGGTGTCCGCGGGGACATCTGCCTATCTCCCAGAGTGCCTCCTGTGGTGTCCATCCCACGGGGTGCGCCAGACTCCAGTTGCAGGAAACAGCCTGTGCCAGCACCCATTTGAAGAGTAAATATTAGTCTTTTCAAGAGCTGCCTGTTCTCTGTCACTTGGCATAGAGGACACTGAGCTGGGGGTGGGGGGACCTCTTGGCCCCAAGCCCAGGAGTCTGTGGGCCCAGGTCACTGCTGCATTGTAGCCCCAGGGAACCACCCTCACCAAGTCCGGGCAGGCATCCTCTCCTGGTGACTTCGACAAGCAGTGGTCTCTGGAGCCCCTACCTAAGGGAGGTCTGGATGGCACAGAGGCCCCAAGCCCTAGGACGTGGTTCTCACATACTGTCCATGCTGCTCCTGCAGAGGCAGGGAACTGGATGTTTTGACCTGGACCTCAAGGTCTCTGGGCCCCAGTTCTGACGTATATGGTTTAAAATCCTCTGATTACCAGGAAAGGGGAATGACCTGTCCCTGCTCCACTGTCACCCCGTGGGGAGACATCCTCCAACCACCCCAACCAACAGAGCACCCCTTACCCTAGTCCACCTTCCTGCCTTCTTTCTTCTATAATCTTACTCATTTATTATCAATTTTTTCATTAGAGGATCAGCTCCGGGAGGGCAGGGCCTCTGCTGTGGTCACTGCTGCTTTGACATGTGCACCCAGTCAGTTCTCAGTAACTATCTGCTGAACGAATACAGTGACATTAATACTTTGAAATTGTTAAACTAAAATAATTCTCAGCCCCTAAACCCTGAAATTGGACTCTGAAGCCCCTCCACCATCACAACTGGGGAAGGGTGGGGATAGGTGAACCTGTTTTGGGGAGAAGGGAGGATAGAGGCAGAGGGAGGAAAGCACTGCTCCCCCCCCTCCCCCAGTGGAGGAGTGGTGGGAAGAGGAGGAGACGCATCTCTCGGACATGGGTCCAGGTCTCATCCTCTGGGATGAAATCTTGAACAGAAACTGAAAGCTGAAGATGGAAGGGGCAGGTATCCCACTCTGCGTTGAAAGACAGCCCCTCTAGGCAGCCTGTGGGCCTCAGATGGCCCTGCTGGGTAAAAATGGTGGAGCTACAGACTTGATGGCAAGAAGGTCGGAGTGTGCCCCTTCTGGCAAGCCTTCCTCAGCTCCCAGAGGCCTGGAAGTGTCCAGAAGTCCCTGTGTGCCCCATGGAGCATGGAGAATGTGGCTGAGTTGGGACTGGTGGGCCTGTATTGGCACCGCCATGGCCAGTGGTTTGGTGAGGGCAGCTCACCCCCAAGGCTAGATGGAGGCACGGCTGAGACTGGAGGAGCCAGAGTGAACCCAGGTGGAGCCCTGGCCAAGAGAACAGGCTACGAGCTCATGAGCTGCGAGCACGCAGCCACCAAGATCCTAAAAGAAGAGACTAGCCTAGCTCTGTGCCAGGTTCCTCCTCTCTGCCTCCAGGAGGCCACCTGTACTGGACAGTCTGCCTTGGATCCTCTGCACCTACATTTGCCAGCTCCTGCAGGAATGACAGGACCGTTCCCCATCTCAGATGTACCACACAGCTCTCACTTTCTACCCTAGTCCCTCTGGCGTCATGGTGTGTGATACCTGCTGGGACGCACTGACATGCAGGCCCATCACCCCTGGAAGTCTGAGGGCGTTGCCATGGGCATACCTCGAGCCCCAGGTGGTGGAGGCCAGTGGCTACTGCTCTCCTGTCCCTCAAGAGGACTATCCGGAGGTATGTTCTGCCCTCTCCTCGGTGAACATGAGTTCCTGTTGGCAGAGCAGCGACCAGCTCAGTAACTCACTTGGATTTTGGCTTTCTCTATTTCCCTGTGTCACACTTCTCTGTCCCTTCTTCCTGTTTCCTGGTGGCAGGCTCTGCTTTCTGGGGACTCAGGCCTCAAGGCCACTTGAACATCTGTGCTAAAATTGTCTATAGGAATTCGGCCTCCCTCTCCAGCCTCTTCATATGCCCCATGCTGTGGGGGCTAGAAGACTAAAGATTACCTTTCCCAGACCCCCTTGCTGCCGGAGATCTGGGTGCAACTGAGAGGGAAGTGCCGGTCAGAGTTGGGTGGTGGAAGGGAGATGGAGGCCACTCTTCCTGCAGTGCAGTGGCTGCTGAGTGGGATCTGGCAGACGTGAGCTTTTGCAGCCACAGGACATTGTGTTCTTTCCACTTCCTTGTCACCAGCTTAATGGCTGTTCATTAAGGACATTGGCAATAATTTCCTACAAGGTGGCAGCTAGGGTGGTGTGACCATGAAGCTAGGTGTGCCCTAGCTTCTGTTTCTCCAAACCTTTATAGGTTTAATTTCCTATGTTCAGTCTCTTTCTGCACAAAAGACCTAGAGTGTTTTCTGTTTCCTTCCCTAAATTATGACTGCACTATGACGACCAGACTCAGGTGGAGGAAATCTGAAAGGTCCCATACTTACCCAAAGAGCTGTCCAAAAGGAGATTGAGAGTCAGTCTCTTGGCTGCCTACTCAACAGCTGTCCTCCCTTATCAGATGAATCCTTCTTCCTTATCAAAGCAACCTCCTTCTGGAAGCCTGGTTCTCTCTTGCAGCCAGGGCTTGGGTACGTGACCTAGTCCTGGCCAAGGAGCCTGAGGAAAGTGCACAGAAGGCGGGTTCTGGGATAGCTTATCTTCCTGACAAAAGGAGACAGACAGGAAGCAATCTCCCCACTGCCAGAGAATGGGGTTCTGTGAGAACATGATGCCTGGGGCAGCAGCAGCCATCTTGCAATCAGGAAGGGATAAGTCTGCAGACAAAAGTCAACATACTGAGGATGGCAGAGGGGACAGGTAGAAACCACTTAGGTCTGTGTTGACATTGTTGAGCTGCTGAATTAACCCTGGAGCTCCCTACTTCTAGTGGGCATCACCATGGTAGGACCCCTCCCCTCTGGGGCACGTAGAGGCTGGTTCAGAGTCTTCAGAGTTTTTTCCATGCCAACATCATGGGCTCAGAGATGCTAGGACCTCTGGGAGCTGGGCACGGACTAGGGTGAGGCAAGTGAGGCATTGTCCTTGGATGCAAAATTTAAGGGGGTTGCAAAAAACTCAGTAGGTAATCAGGGAAAGGGTATATAGCTCAGTGGTAGAGTGCATGCTTAGCATGCACGAGGTCCTGGGTTCAGTCCCCAGTACCTCTGTTTAAAAATAAATAAATAAACCTAATTATCAGCGCCCCCCCCAAAAAAAAACTCAGCCGGTAATCAGGATAAAGAATATTTTAATGTAATATTGTAAAAAAGCAAACCTATTGTAAAAATACAAAATGAATAAAAAATACCTGGATTTCAAAATAAAGACAATAGGGAGAGTATAGCTCAGTGGTAGTGTGTGTGCTTAGCATGCACGAGGTCCTGGATTCAATCCCCAGTACCTCCATTAAAATAAATAAACAAAACCTAATTTACCTGCCCCCAATAAAAAATGATTTATTTATAAAAAAGATAATTAAAATGAAGACAGTAAAGATTCAGGGCCACCAACTTGTTCTACTTTGCTGTTTACACACAGGGCAAACCCATGACACCTGTGACAGTTCATATAATGAGGCAGGTTCTGGGACTGAGAACCGGATTCAAAGCTGGGCTATACCAATGACTTGCTGGCAATCCCAACCAAGTTCCTTCTCTTCTCTGGACTTTATTTGTCGTGCATGGGGGATGAGGCATTGCCAGGATGGCCTCCTGACTCATCCCCATGACTTCAGAGGTTACTCTCCCTCTTCCTGAAAGGCTGCGTCTCCAGGGCCGTCGACTCTTGGCTATTAATATCTCGGCCATCCCTGGCCTGATCAGGGTGTTTAATGACTGCCAGCTGTGTCTCTGGCCCCCTCCCCCAGGAGAGATAAGAGCAGTTCCTGTTCCCACAAAGGCGGGGGTGGTGGGCAGGTCATTGCTCATTAAAACAGGCCCTGGGCAAGTGGTGGGAATGTAGGCACTGACAACTCCTCACCCAACCTGGCCCTGCCTGCCAGCTGGAGATGCCAGGAGATACAGACTCCCTGGACACCCCAGAGGCGGCCCTGGTCTCCCTACCTCCTGCCGGCCCTGTCTCTTTAGGTCCTGATTCCAACAGCCTTAGGGCTTCTCCCCAGATGTCCCACAGACACTACCTTCAGCGTGTCCCTAACCAAGCCCTCCCTCACCTGGATGATGGACTGGGAGCTTTCCCTCTGCCTTCTCCTGGGGCCCTTCTCAGCAGCCACAGTGGCCTGTCCCAAACCCACCCTCATTCCCTTGGCCTCATTTAACAAGTCCCCACTGGGTTCCTGCTGCCAAGGGCCCCCAGCATCTGCTGACCCAGATTCAGGTGTCCCTGTCATCTCTCATGCCCCTTTGGGATATGGAGACTTCTACCAAGTCCTCAGGGACAAGCCTTCACCCAGGAAGACGCACCTTATCCATTCTGCAGGCAGTCTACTCACCTCAGAGTGGCAAGAATCATCCATATGGTGGCGGCATGGTGGGGGGCACTTTGTCTTCCCAGAGGGGAGGCCACCTGAGTTAACTGGGCTTTGCCCTCAGGTCCTGGGGTCAGGCTTGGTCAAGGGCCAGGGCCTAGCCTGTGGGCAACCAGAGGTCTGGTTCTACCTGGGCCACAGCTGGGGCTGGTGCAGGGATCACTGTGCCACAAGGACAGGAGCCTTGGTCTGAGGGCCAGGTTCTGTCTCCCTAATTCCAGGCTGTCTCTGGGGTCATCAGTCCTTTGTCCTCACCACCTCCTGGCCCTTGTATCTTGCTCTGAAATGGAGCTGAGGAGAGAGGCCTGCCCTCTGTGTCATCAGATGCTTGGGTCCCTAAGGCCAACCGTGATGAAGTCCTTGAGGCAGCCACCAGGTGGCGATAGAGATGAGCTGGTCTGGTGGGACAGTGCCCTACAAGGCAGGAGAGGGAGCTGGAGAGAAGAGGGGGTGCAGGAGAAATTCAGCTCTTGGTCACCTCTACTCTGCTCCCAACCTGCAGGCCTCGGACAGTGTCTCAGCTTCTCCCCATTCCTGAATGCCCTCCACCCTTCCTGAGGGGCTTTTCATCTCCTGCTACCTCCCAGGCAGGGCCCCATTTCTGTCCTCCATTCTTTTGTCCCTGTCTGGGTCTCTCTATGTTTTATTCACTTTCCACCCTCCTGGCTGATAACTTTGCTTCTCTCCCTAGACGTAACTCACTAATGGTGGGATTTCAGGCATGGTGATGGATGGGCTGGGTCCAGGCGGGAAGTTTGCAGGGAGGGAAACCCAGGGAGGTCAGCTGGAGCAGTGGCTCTGAAGACTGTCTTGCTGACTGACATCATCGTCTTCACCCTCCAGCCTCAGTGTCTAAACCTGTTTACTAGCCATATTGTCTCTATTTTGGTGACATTTGTTCTGTCCTCCATCTACCTCCTCTTGGCTGAACCCTGGATGGTGGCACCCTGGTCATCTCACACCCCATGTGCTCCTTGGGTGCAGGTACCCACATGTAACCATTTCTGGGGTTGCACACAACTCTGTTGGCTGTTTTGTCTTGATCCAAGAGTAGAACTGTCTCTTCTTGCTTGGATTTAGGGGGTAGGGAGACACTATGAGGACAGGGTATAACTTCACCACACTCAGAGGACAGAGGGTACCACTCAACAAGATGTGAGTTGAAAGCCCTTAGAACTGTGTTTTTCACATGGAAGCCAGAGGGGTGATGGTGTCTGGCTCCAGTGGTGTTTTGGACCAGTCTTCCTCAGAATACGGGTAGATGGCTGCAAGCTGGAGGCTGGTTTCCATGTTAACCCACATGGGAACAGCAACCACTAGGAAAACCAGTCAGTCCGACCCAGTGTTTATTGTTGCACAAGCCTGTTTGCAGTCCCGAGGGGATCTTCTGGCTGGGGTGTGGGTAGGGAGCTGTGTGGCCACAAAGGTGCAGTCAGACACAGGACATGACCACCAGGCTCTTGTCCAGATGATGCATGGACCAGAGGACTCTTCAGCCACACTCCCGGGAGGGTGGGGTGGGGATGGGGTTGTGGGGGTGGTGGTAATAATAATATCAGTGGTGATACAAATAACCAAGAGGATCCAGCTTGTTACAGTATATAAAAGTAGTTAGAGACTGTGCTTTCACTTTCCCATCAGCAAGATCTGAGTTCAAATCCTGTCTGCGTGATAAGGTGAGGTACCTGCTCGCTGTGAGGCTCACTTTCCTGATCTGTGAAATAGGGATGGTAGTTCCCACCTTGCTGGGTTGATATGAGGATTAAGGAGTCCATGAGTGCACACCTCTGAGCCTGCTTCTAATAGTTGGCACGTAGGTGGGCAGCCAAGGGCAGTTCCCACAGCCCAGAGAGATGGGTAGGGCTGGTGGCAATCTCCTCAAATTGCTGCAGCCGTCCCGGGACCACTCCACTTCAGCAGGGACTGTGGAGATAGCTGCCCTCCTCTAACTAAAATTCCCTGTTACAACTGGGCCTGGCATCTGCCAGAGGCAGAAAAACTCTTTCATCTCGATTTGCTGGCTGCTGTGAGGAGGCATTCCAGGCAGGGACTGCATCTTTGGAGAGATGCCCGAATGATGATGCTTAACCCAAAGGAACTTGGCAGCAATGGTAGAGCTTCAGGCACTGTCGAGGTGGTGGTGGCAGGTAACCTTTCCAGGCAAGACCTTTGTGCCCTCAGATCACATCATGTTCCCACGTGCATTGTCTGGGGATGGGCGGTTGCCTTCCTCAGATGGATCATGAGCTACCAGGGGGTGGAGTCAGGTGAGGGTATGCAGATTTCTTGCCCTTGATTGGCAAAGGGGGCATTTAGCGGGTGGAATCTGAAGACTGAGCTCCACTCCACGTCTTCCAGGTAGGAGCTCTCGGTGCTCCTTCATCTATGCACCCTCCTTTCCCCAGGCCGGCACAAGGGCAGCGTTCTCTGGGGGAGTCTGGACAGTGATCTGGGGGCCTGGGCAGCCTCTGAGCCTGGAACTGACCTTGCCCGGTCAGGCCTTTGTCCCCGGTGCCGCGCGGGGTGTATGGGTGTGGGCGGGAAGGGCCGCCCTGTGCCCCTGGGCTCCTGGTGGTCAGACCAGGGAGACTTCGGCCTGGAAGCTGGAGGAGCGGCGCGTGCCAGGGCTGACGCGGGTCAGCATAGAGACTTGCGTGCTGCACGTGGCCCCGTTGCTGCCTCCAGATGGTTGCTGGTATTTGGGATCCCAGCCCAGGACACCCTGCAGGTGCCAGCGCCGCCACTTCCGCCGCAGCTCTGCCTGCACCTGGGAGAAGGGAGGGTGGTCAGACCCGCCCCTAGGAAGCCTGCACAGCTGATTGGGCTGCACCCCATTTAGGGTGGGAGCCAACCAGTCATGTCCTCTTGGAGAGTCTATTTTGAGAGACTGGACGCTACCTTGGCCTGTGCAGAGTTGGGACCTCCTAGAAGCCAGGTCAAATCAAGGGACTGGAGTTGGGGGAGGCGAGAGCCAGAGAGGATCAACGAATGCAGTCCCGAGAGGGAGAGAGAGGGATGCTGCCTGGAGGGGGCTGAAACCCATTTTCTGATCCCTGCCCTCTAGCTCACTTAAGCTCATCCAGGTAGATTTCTGTGTTTAGTAAGCAGGGCTCCACAGTGACTCAACCTCCACTTGCTGCCTCCACCCATCCCCACACACTCTCCACACAGCACTTCTCAAACTCTGATGTGCACATGAATCCCTGAGGTTTTCTTGTTTGTTTGTTTGTTGGGGGTGGGGGGTTAGGTTTATTTATTTAACGTTAATGGAGGTACTGGAGACTGAACCCAGGACCTCAAGCACACTAGGCATGCACTCTACCTCTGGGCTATACCCTCCTTCCCTGAGGTTTTCTTAAAAAGCAGATGCAAAGTCAGAGGCCTGGGGTGGGCCCAGAAATCAGCATTTTAAACAAGGTCGTAGGTGCCATCACTGATGTACTAGTCTGAGGACCACACTTGGAGTAGCAAAGTTTGACCCTTCTTTGCTCTGCACATCCCATCAGTGTTTCTGGACATTGGGGCTACCAGAGTTCTGTTCCCTGGCCTCCAAGGTCTGGGAGGGGCTTACCTCGCCATTGAGGAAGCAGTAGAGGACGGCAACCACAAAACCCTGGAGAGGAAGGGAGCAGGAGAGGTGAGGTAGGCAGACCCTGGGAGCCCCCAGCCCTCCCCCCCCCCCGCTGTGTTCCCCTGGTTAAGCAAAAGGCTAAGCACACAGTAGGTTTTTAATCAATACTTATTACGATAAAAAGATTGGAGTCCAGTGGCAAGGGGCCAAGACCCCAGGTGAATTCCTGTAAAGCCCAGAGAAGAACGCAGCCTTAAGGTGACAGGTCATACCTGGAAAGACCCCACGACGAGCTCAAAGACCATTTTCACTTCAGCCTTAAAGTTGTCGGGAAAGAAGGCGAACATGATGTAGTGCACTCCAAACAGGGGGATCAGCAGAAGGGTGGACTTGGCGAGCCTCCTGGGGACAGGGGAGGGGCAGGCAGTGGGTATAGGTGTGACACGTGTGGACATGTGGGGCACAAACGGGAACAATGACCAGATGTGTGAGGATGCACTGTTGGTCCCGATAAGTACTATGTCCGCATCTGTTTTTGTTGCCTGTCTGCAATGCTTATGTCCTGTCTTGCCCCACAGCCGTCTTTGCCTGGACGGGAGCATGAGAGAGAGGGAGAAACCCCCCTATTTTCACTTTCTGATGGACAGTATAAAGGAGGGCCAGTGCTGACCCCCAAGGATGATGTGTGATAGTGGTATTTCAGGCTCTGTGGCCAATAATGAGGATATGTTCTCGAGCAACAGGAGATCCTGGCTTCCCCTCCCCTGGTCTCAGTTTCTCCAGTCTATACAGTGGAATAAGTGTATGCTCAACAGGGTCAAGTAACAGAAGTGGGGCCCACTGTAAACTCAGAAGTGCTTTGGGTGCTATAAAGTGCAATGGGCTCACGAGAGACCAATTCTCCACCGGGAAGGAAGGCATCTGGGAAGGAAGTCTTTGTGTTTGGGCTGCTGACCACTTGCCCAGGGCCTCTTGGGAAGATGGTGGGTTTGTGCCTGGTCACCAAGGATGACTCAGGGTCAACTAACACAGCCCTCTTTGGCTTCTCTGCTGTGTCCATTTCCCTAGGAAATGCCACCTTTTCCAGGATTGCATCCCTTCCCCTGCCACCCCCCTCCACCTCCCCACACGAATACTCCCAGCATTCTTTGAAGGACCAGCTCCTCCTTCACTGGCCTTGTGTGCTCAGCAGTGTCCACAGTCACTCTAAATGACTCACCCCCTCTCCCGTGCAGCACGGCTCATCCTGGTTCAGACCCCCAGCCACCTGACCTCAGTGCTGGTCCCCCCCAGTTCTGTTCTCTGGCTAGGAGAGGTCTGAGGGGTAGGGTGTCTCTCTGCCTCTCTCTCTCTTGCCTTGGCAGTCAATCCAGGGAAGCCTAGACCTGGGCCTGAGGACCCACAGCAAACTGAGGGCAGGGAAACTGGCCGTGTCCCTCCCACTCCTTCCTGGACCTGGTTCGCAGCCAGACCCATATCCTCCTGAGCACTGCCCACCTCCCCTTGACTGCAAACCTATCCTATGCGCCCGAGGCTGACAGATGGAGGCTTTCTTTAAATTGAAGTCTGGTGGGGAGGTGGAGAGTGGGCGCTGACAGCCCCTCCGCGGGAGCTCCGTCTCCTACTCCCTCCGCCCTGTCTGCCTGCCGACAGCTGTTCAATTTCCACCTCACCCACAGGGACCTGGCGATGACCAGCTCTGTTTCCGATTCAAGCCCTTTTGAGCAGTTGTACTTTGGGGAAAACAAAGCCCCCCAAGTGAAAGAGAGGAAGAGGGGGCACAGGCCTTGATGTGCTACCCCTTGGCAGACTGCAGACCTCTGCAGGGCCTTCCCTTCTCAAACTGGAAGGGAAGCTCCGCCTCCACACCCCGGGGAAGGGAGGGGGTGCCATCACACCAGGAACGTGAGTCTTAGTCTCATCAGGGAGAATCACAGGCTTCTAGAATAGAATCCTAAATCCAGCAGCTCGTGACATTCTAACCAGGAATCTTAGAACCAGAACACAGATTCCCCTGAGAGAAGCCAGGCCAAGGAGAACATTCTAGAATCCCAGGCCCTTGTGGGATGCTCTAGGTTTGTCTTGTGTGTGCAGCTGATAATCCCCCGCTCCTATCTGCGGGCACTCAGACCTACTTACCCTCCCACAGTCACCCCCTTCATGTTTCTTTAGTTCTGTCTGTAAGCCTTGTTCTCATGAAAACCTGCCTATGCTCCAGTCCCTCCAAGCACAGAACAGCCCTCACACCTTTCCAAGCAAGGATATGACCCCTGTCCCATGGACACTGTGCCCTCCCCCTGCCAAGGTGATGTGCTCCAAAGCCCTTGAGGAGGAGTGCGTGTCAGTTTCCTCATCTGTGAAACGGGGACAATTTAGAGGAGACTGTACGGATGAAATGAGATGATGCCTGGAAACCCCAGGGCATTCATCTACTGTGCGTTTATTTTGCCCCGTTTTTTTCTGTGCCAGGCACATGCCTGGGACTGGGCACATAGTGTGAACAGGACAAACGTTATCTACAGTCTTCTCAAGCCCTCTGGCTTGGCAGCAGATACAGAGTCGGGCAGATCAGTCGCTAGGTAAGTCATGCAGGAGAAGCAGACCTGGGGCTCAAGGGCCTGGGGAGGGTGGGGCTGGGCAGGGGGACTTGTGGACTGAGCCAGGCCATGGAGGCGAAGGTGGGCAAGAACAAGGTGACTTTTTGATGACTCTGGAGGGGGACTTCCAGGGGACATGGGATGATTGAGGACTGGGGCTGGGGGATCTCTGGAAGGCTGGGGCCCTGGGCCCATACTCACGAGTATGGGCGGCTGTCACTTTTTCTGACATCTGGAGGCCGCAGTTTCTGAACCAGGATTCCGATGATACGAATGAACAGGATGAAGTTCACCTGGTGGGCGGGGGCCAAGTTCAGGTGGTCAGAGCAGGGTTGCAGGGTGTCCAGCCTCCCCCGGGCAGATAGCCATTCTGCTTCCCCAGGGCCCGCCTACCCTTCCATCTTACCTCTCCCCTAGCTCTTCCCCTTGGGGAAAGTGATCCAGGAACACTCCACATATCTAAGGGCTGGGCCTCCCCTTCAGCTTTCTCTACTTTAGAGGGGGAGCTGGTGGGGAAGGGATGGGGAAGGTGCCGCATTAGCCGTTGGGAAGCTGAGGGTTCAGTTCTAACCTAGACACAAATTTCCTATGGGGCCTTGGTAAGTTGTCTACCCACTCTGGGCCTCCATTTCCCCATCCCTGAGTGGTGGGAGGGGGCCTTACCAAGATGGAGGCGAGGATGGGGGCCTTTATGATCCACCACAGTGAGGAGTTGATGGTGTCCCAGCATCTGGGCAGGGTAGGTGGGGGGAGAACCAGAGAGGTTGTCCTCAGCCAGATAGAAAGAGCAGTCCTTCCATTGTCGCTGGCTCTGCCCCCAGACTCTTTAGAGACCACTGGTCCAGAGTCTGCTACTCCCAGGGCCCCCTCATCCCACCCAGGGGAACTGTCCCGAGTGATGGCAACTGGTTGGGGGGGGGCAAGGTGACAGCTCACCCATAATCCTCAAAGTGGATCCTGATGATGGTCCACACCATGGTGAATGTGCTGGGCACCCCTGTGAGGGCCAAAGGAGAGAATCGGAGGAGATGGCATGGGAGGCAGAGGGAGAGGGTGAGGAGGAAGAACCAGGGAGAGAGGGGAGGGTGGGTTTCCAGTGCTGCCACCTGCAGTGGCATAGTTTGTTCACTGGGCTAAGATGCTCCACCCAGGGGGTGAAACTGAATGCCTGAGGGGCTGTGTCCACCTAAAGGGGGAGTATTTTTCTCATTTTATCAGAGGTACTGTATTGACTAGCAGTGGCCCTGTGTGTTTCAAGGGCTAAAGGGGAAATGGAAGGATGTTCAGGGAACCTGTCTGTCCCACATGTCAGCCAGGGGTGCTCTGCAGCCAGGGGGCACCTACCCTGTGGCCAGACATTGAGGGGACTTTTCTCAACCCTTGGCTGAGCGCCTTGTACGTAGGACCTGCCGCGCAGGAAGACCTAAGGCTGCAGGCTGGGTTGGCCCCCACCCCCTAGTGAGCTCCCCAGGCCTCGCCCCCTCTGTCCCCAGCCTAGCTGCCCTCCCTGGTACCATACCCCATCCGATGAATATGTACCCCCAGAAGTACTTCCGCTCGGAGAAGAAGGAGACGGCGAGCAGGGTGTGCAGGTAGAGGCCCTCCACCAGCAGCCAGAAGAAGTTGGCCATGACACAGTACTGGAATAAGACAACGGCTGCCTTACAGCCCACCTACAGGGGGAGGAGCAGAGAGGGTCTCACTGGAGCTGACAGGGGTCCCTGCCTGCCCACATCTCTGGGGTGACAAACAGATCTGCAGTACAGCCAGCTTAATCTCTTTGTTGTTTTTGTATTATCCCCTTAAAAATTTACTCAGTGGTTTTCCCATTATCCCTAATTTTAGATCATCTGATGCTTTGGAATAAGCTTGTGATTTTGATTCTGTCCAATAGTTTATTATCAATTCATCTTCCTATCTATATATCTATCCACCCACCTACCCATCCAGTCATCCAACTACCCACCTATCCATTTATCCATTTATTTACCCACCCACCCACTAGACATCCACTGCCACCTCATCCATCTACCCATCTACCATCCATGCAGCCATCCATCATCTATCTATCTGCATCCAGCATCTTCCCATCCATCAGTCCATCCACACACTCACCTATCTTTCCATTCATCTACTATCCACCTACTAGACATCCATTGCCAACCCCTACACCCACCCATCTATCCATCCATTCATCTGTCACCTGTCCATCAGTCTGCCCATCCATCCATCCACCCATCTACCCACCCACCCTTCCCCATCTAGCCAGTTGTTCTTACTTTACCCATCTATCCTTCCACCTTTGCAGTCATCCACACACCTGTTTACTTAGCCACCCATCTACCAACCCACCCACTTAACCCACCCTCCCCTACCACCTGCTCATTCATCTTATTCCAATTAGGATTGAAGGTAGGAAGAGGTATGAAGGAGCATTCTTGCTTGCATTAGGAAGAGTCCCTTGAATGTGTAGGGCTGGGGACCATGGAGTAGGGCTTAGATAGAGTCGTTGGGGTGATGGGGATGGAGAAGAGGGAAGATGCAGGGGGGAGGAGAAATGAGGGAAAAGAGGAGAGGAAAGGGATGATCATTCCTCCTGGGGGCCAAAGGATCTAGTGGAAGAAAGGGTGGGTGAAGACAATGAGGAGTCAGGGAGACCCCTGAGCAGGGCAATCAGGGACTCTGGACAGCCCATCTGGCATGATTAGAAGCTCTTCTGGACCCTCTGTCCTCTCCCAGAAATAGTATCCCATTTCAGATCCAGTCCAGATACCTGTGAGCCAGAGCTTAAAGCCACCCTCCTCCAGGATGCCCTCTGCTTTCTCTCCTCCCTGTGCCCTGAACACAGGTTCCCACCCTCCCTTCCTGCACCCTTGGCTTTGAGACATCCTCAGAGAGCAGCCTACCCTCCTCTCCCAACAGTTGGAACGTCCCTCTTTAGGTCTTACTTCAGTCCTTCCTGCTACAGGCTTGTCTGTTTCCCTCACCTTCCCCCATTTGCTTTACAACAAGAGTAACTCAGCTCTTTAGCAGGACGATTATCTGTGCTTCTTCTGGCCTTAGAAAAGCCTCACAGAGCTGCTAATGAATAGGGAAGCCGTTTTCCACAATTATCCTTAACAAGTGTGCCGGAGGCTGCAGGCTGCTCCCCGGGCTCCAAGGCTCACAATGCACAGGTCTGAGCCCAGCTCCTGATTCCCAGCTCCTCTGAGGAGCTCTGGGAATGGCCAGGGTGGCTCCCTTGCATGTTCCTTCCCATGTGTCAAGATGCCTGAGATTTCACCATCACTCTGGAGAGATTCAATTTCAGTCTTTAAGGAGAAGGTACTGCTGACCCCCGAAATAATGCACTGCCTCTGAGGTCGCTCATGAGGCAATGAGTCACTCACCACAAGGAGTGGATGGGAGCCAGGGCTGGTCTCAAGCTCTCAGTCTTAGCTCGGGGGGCACTCAGGGAGGGGACCTTGGGCTCAGAATCACCTGGAGATGGACTCCTTAGTGGTGGGCAACGAATTCCTTAAATGTTCTCTTAACCTCCCTTTCCTGGGCAGGTCCAGAAGTGACTGATGGCAGAAGAACAAACAGGAAGGCTGTGTGTGTCTGGATAGGCTCCAGATGGCAGTGGCGGGGGGCAGGGGGTAGGCAGGGTGGCACAGTGAGCAGAGCCCTAGGTGTGCAGGTAGCAGAGGGGAGAGTTGGAAAGAAATTTAGAAGTCCTTGCACAGGTGGGGAAACTGAGGCAGGGAGTTCCCTAAGGTCACATGGGAAGTTAGCAGCAGTGGTGGGACGGGGGCTGTGGGCTCTGGCACAGAGTGTCCCATTTCCCACTGAACTGAGGTGTTTCTCATCGGCAGGAGGAGGTCTGTGAGCTCCCAGATGGCCCAGCACCATCTCCTGCTGCTGGGAGGGGAGGGGGATTCAAGGAGCTGGCAGGCGGGGTCAGAGGGGCCCGTCTTTGGAGAGAGAGAGAGAGAAGGAGGAAGAGGCAGGAGGGAGGAGGTGGGGAAGGAGAGGGAGAAGAGGAGATTCAGCTGAGGGATGGTAGAGGAAGGTGGGTCTGGTAGGTCCTCACCGAGCCCTTGGAGCAGTGGTCCGACTCCTCGCTGTTGAAGAGGGCCAAGTCTTTGATGAAGACAGCGGCGGCCCTCAGGATGAAGGACATGAAGAGGTGCATGTGGATGTAGTTCCGCGTGCAGTGGAGCTTCCTGGGGGAGGCAGCCAGATCTGGGAGGCTGAAGGGGCCTCAGACCCCCACCCGAACCAGCACTGTCAAGTGCTCTGAGCAAGGGCGGGGCTGGGGGAGCTTGTAGCCTCTGAATGCAGGCCCCACCCTGTCCCCAGGTATCGCCCCACACGTGCAGCCTGGCCTCCAGGTGCTGCATTGCAGGGCACAGGCCCCACCCTTTGGTGCCCTGTCCCCAGGTGCAGGGCCATCCTGTGACGAGTGAGGCTGAGACAGGTGAACACTTTGGGCAGCCTGCTGTCTCTAGGGGAAGCTGACCTGGCAGGAGGGCTGGGGCAGGACTGCGTGTGCCTGGGGGCAGAGCATGCCTGGGTGAGGAGTGACCTGGCTGGTCTGCTTTGATGCCTGTTGCTGGGGCCGGACCTCACCTGAACAGGCTCAAGATGGTGGTGGCGACCAGAAGGGCGGCAAGGGACAGGCTGTAGCCAATGGTGTAGCCAGTCTTCACAGAACTGTAGAACATTGTCTGCTGCTGCTAGAGGGAAGTGGATCTTGGGTGGGGTGGGGTAGGCCCACACAGGGGGAGTTGGCAGGGGCGGGTGCCCTCTACATCCAGCCTCCCATCCCTGCCTTTGGCAGATGAGGAGGCTGAGGCCCAGGGCTCCCAATAGCAGCTGAGCTGCCCCTTCCAGTCCCCAGACTCCTTGACCCCTAGTTTCCCACAGATGAGACAGGACTGCACCCCAGAGTGGGGGTTGAACTCAGGCCCTCTTTCTGCTCCCTCATGAGGGAAATGTCAGTGAGGGAAGGAGCAAAGACCTCACATGTTCCATTGGTCCATCCGTTCATTCCTCAGTCATGTGTCCAACACCCCTCTGGACCAACTCTGGGCTGGGCATCCTTGGGGACAAGACTGCTTGCCCTTCAGACCCTGACATGAGGCCCCCTTGCCAAGTGGCGAGGAATGGAGAATGGGAAGAAGACACTGGGAAGAGGGTAATTTCCCATTTGGGACTCTCAGGGGCTGGGGTTAGCAGGAGGAGGGCATTCTGGCCTTCTGTGGGGCTGGGACAAAGCTGGACCCCAAGGACTTCCTGCCAGCCCTCCCCACAGACACACACGCAGAGCCACGATCACTGGGCAGTCCCTCCTTCCTCCCCACCTCCCACACCCTGCCAGAATGGAGGCCAGTGGTTCAGAGGGACTTAGAGGATATGGATCCTGCCTGAGGATCTGGTGGGCTCTGAAGGCTCTGAGGAAGTTGCTGCCCTCTGGGGAGGAGTAAAAGCCCTGTCTGCGAAAGGGCGTTGTAGGTGGGACAGATGTCATCACAGACAGACAGACACACATGCATACATGTATTCACACACCAAAGCAGCAAGAGGCACCTAGGCCAGGACTCCAATTATACTCCAGCCTCCGCAGCAATATTCCTCCCTGGCTCCTGGACGCACAGCCTTATAGAGACCACTTGTGCCCCAGGGCTCCTGGGACTGAGGACGATGGTCCTGTCCCTGACCCGGTCCTGATTGGCTGCTGGGTATCTGAGGCTGTTTCCTTCTGGGATCTGCACCTCAGTTTCCCCTCTGTGTGCGACAGGGAGGTGGGCTCTGTCTGCCCTGCCGTCCCCAGGCTGGAGCTAGGCTCCCACGAGGTAGTCCAGGGATGGGGTGGCCTGGCCTGAGGGTGCTGCTTCAGCTTTGCTGCTGTGGGTCATCCTCCTGGAAGCCCCTTCTGCCCCCCCTCAGGGGAGCCTGGGGATGAACCCCAAGACATGTGGTCCTGGAGAGGGAGGAGGCTCAGGGAGGGCAGACCCTGGGAGTCCTGGCTCCCACACAGAAGGCAGTGTGCCCCTTGGTGGGAGACAGTGGAAGGAGTGAGCAGGCCAGGGCACTCTGGTGTGTGCGTCGGGGGGTGTACTGAGGCCCACCTCATCCAAACCCGATGCCTTGTCATCCAAGCCGCAGGCCACGTGGTAGGGGCCAGGCTCCAGGGGTGTCCAGCCCTCATCTGTGCAGCTGCGGCTCACGTTGCGGCCTGGGTGGAGGGCAGGGGCGGAGAGGAGAGAGGTTGAGGCCTGGGGCAGGTGGGTCGGTGGAGCAGGCGGGCCGGTGGAGCAGGCCTGGGGCCTGGCTGTCTGTGCTCAGCCCTTCTCCCAGCACCCCTGTGGCATCAGGCTCCAGCTGCTCTGAAACACCCAGGGTGTCACGGGGAAGCCTAGGGCAGGGAGAAGCCCCTCCAGGGTTGCCAGGGGACCCACTGACACAGATGACACTCAGAGTGGACATTCCTGGGCTCAGTCTGTCCCTTGTCATGTCTGAACTTGACCCCAGGGCAATGTAAACTCTGATCCTTGTCACAGGCGGCCTGGATCCTTGGCACGGAGTGATCCCTGACCCTAACCATGAGCCAAATGCTAACCCTGGTCACAGGACCCTGGTGCGGCAGATGGTTTCTTAGTCCTGTGGGTACAGACAACCACCTCTGGCTGTGGCAAGGGGCCCCAGCCCATAGGCCTGGCTTTCCTTTCACACCTGTCAGGGGGCCTGGGGTTGGGGATAGTTCAGATGTGCTCCTGGAGAGGGACCAAACGTGAGGCAGGAAGCAGGTGGGGGTTGGATGACATCTGATGAGGGTGCAGATCTGAAGTCTGCACACAGGGAGAAGCAGGAGTCCCAGACAAAGGCACGTGTGAGGGGAATCATGCTGCACAGTGATGCGGGGTCTCGGGGCTTAGCCACTGAGGCTGGGGCTCCAGGGCAGTGGGTCCATCCACTGAACCTGGAGGCCCAGGGCTGCAGGAAAGAACAGGGCTGCTAAGGGGCCATGTGAGGTGAGGGGTACCCCCGAGGCTCCCCACTCTCCAGGGAGGGGAAGGGCTGAATAGAAAATGGGTGAGCCAGAGAAGGGTCCCGCTCTCCTCTCTCAGGACTCACGACAGAAGCACTGAGTCTGGGAGAGAGGGGTGGGTGGGAAAGAGAAGGAAGGAAGAGGAGGGGAAGGAGGAGGGAGAGAGGAGGAGGGGAGAGAGAGAACAGGTAGGAGAAGGAGGTAAGGGGATGAGTGAGGAAGAAGGAGCAGGGGAGAAAAGTAGGAAAAGAGAGAAGGCAAGGTGATGAGGAAGAGCCAAGAGAGAAGATGGGTCCAACATCTTTGCCCTGTAGCTCCTTTCTCACCTGCACCAGCACCACCAGCGTCATCACTCTCATCCCCATCACCATCACTGCCATTGTCACCAGTGCCACCATCATCATCACCACCAGCAGCACAGCATCGTCACTCTCATCCCCATCTCCATCACTGCCATTGTCTCCAGCATCAGCACCATCAGCACCAACAGCAGTGCCAACAACATCACCATCATCACAGCACACTTTGAGAGCTTTTCCTGTGTACGCTGTACAGAGCACTTCAGGCACATTATCCTTTTGAAGCCCCTCAACCATCCAGTGAGGAAGGTCATCCCATTTCACATTTGAGAAGTAAGACTCCAACAGACTGGTCACTTTCCCAAGGCCACACAGGGAGGACAAGGCAGAGAAAGTATGGTCCCCAGAGTCTTCCCAGTTAACCTTGGCCCTCATCTGCACTGAGGTGATGGAGGGCTTATTTCGAGGGTCCAGGTGCAGAACTGTGGGAGGTGTCAAGCTGTCTTCAGCTCCAGGAGGGTCACTGTGCACATGTGTTTAATATTTCTAAACTTTGCCTTATGCTCAGAACACCGCAGGTAATTCCCTATTTACTGTTTCTGTAAATCCTCCTGGCCACCGTTTGAAAGAGGTTCTTGTCAGCCTACTTGATGGATGTGGAACTGAGGGACAGCAAGGGGTGGGGAGGTCACCGGGAAGGAGCAGCTGGCTGGGTCTCTTTCAACTGTGAGGTCCCAGGAGTGTCAGGAAGGACTTTGCTGGGGAAGGGGCCCTGGGGCTGAGCCAGTTTCCTGCCTTGGCAGCCCTTGTCTGCCCAGGCCTCCCAACCACACTGCTGCAGGTGGCTCCCAGGACATGAGAGAAGTCTTCACGCTGCCCTGCCTCAGCCCCTCAGCCTTTCCTCATTTCAGCGGGGGTGGGCCAGCCTGGAGGTTTTCACCAGCCTGGCCCTGATGCCAGTCCCCCACCAGGCTGGGGCAAGTAGAAAAAAGGGACAAGGCCAAATCAGCCAGCCTTGAAGCAGGGATACTAAGGCCTCAGGCTTTGGGCTCCCCACTCGCCAGAGGGCCGAGGGCTCAGAGAGGTCAGGCCCATGACATAGCGGGTAGCTGGTATCACCATGAATTAAGCTGGTGAGCCTGGGTGACCCACCAGCGTCTACGTAGCAGCTTCACACACCTTCTGTAGGGGCTGGGGGGAATGGTAATGTGTTAAGACCAGGGATCAGGAGTTATCATAGTCCCAATAAAAGATGGGGATGCCAAGGCTGAGGGGGGTTGGGTGACTTGCCCTTGGTCACACAGCAAGGAAGCTGCAGACCTGGGATGCAGCCTGAGGTCAGCCTGACTCCGTATCTTTCTGGGGTCCCAGCAGTGGCCGAAGGGGCACCCTGTCCCCTGGAGCCCTGCCCGCCCAGCTGGCGGGGGAGGGCAGGGGATAGCGGATCATTTCCGGGGCTGGGCAGCCTCTTTGAAAAGCCTGGGACTCAGAGGGAACGGCTCTGGAAGAAGTCTCAGTGGAAGTCACCATGGGACCCCGAGAGACAGCCAAAGCGTCTCTTCCCCAGTCTGGGCCTGGAAACCGACACAGACCTTGTGTGTGTGGAAGGAGATACAGAAGGCGTGAGGGAGGGGCAAGGGACTTTAACCCTGTGCTGCGAGGGACGCCCACATGCCCCCACTCAGTGATGGGAAGTGGAAATCAGGGACCATTTTCTCCTCTCTCCTCTCCCACATCAGTCACCAGTCCTGTCCCAGCCTGTCTCTCCTCAACACCAGCACCGTCTCATCTCCTCTGAATTAGGTGGGAGCCTCCGGATGGGTCTCCCTGCTTTCCTGCCCTCTCCAAGCCGCTCCCCACCCTGAGATAGCTGGAGGGATTATTCTAAAATCTAGTCCTGACCATGGGGTCTCCTGCTGAAATCCTGTCACCAGTGCCCTATCCTAGCCAGCCAGGGCAGACGTCTTGGGTTCACCAGACTTTCTTGTGCACGATTCCATGATGCGCTGGGGGAGAAGCTGTCCCCCAGAGCCCATAGACACGGGTGATTCAGGCTCTGGTGTTTTCTCATCAAAACAGCTGTCCCATTTTTTCACCCTTAAAAAAAAGCTCCTTCAAATATTTAAAGGCAAAAACACCACAGATGAGAGGCATGCAGACCACAGATTAAAGGACTGGGCCTCCACTAACATTTTGGCACCTTGAGGAACAGTCTTTGCCTGGCCATCCCCCTTCCCAGGTTCTTTACCCAGCCTGGGCAAATGACTGCTTTGTAACTCTTTGCAGTCTTTATCTTCTACAAGGTTTCCTCAGCTTTCCCTGTAGAACCAGGTCCCTTCCAACCTTTCCAGGGAGGGTATCCCTTCCCCGGCCCCATTACCAAAAGGGGCGAGATTTGGTGTTGCCATCATCCCTACCCATGCCTCCCTTACTTGCCAACTTTCCTCTTTGAAATTTAGGATCAATTGGTCACACCTTCTTCATCTAGTTGCCCAGGAAAACACACCCTCTTTCCTTTACATATTCAGCCCCTAACCCTATCTCCTATTTTTCACCATCACTTTCAGAAGCTAAAGCCGCCAAGTATAGCTGTGCATGTTGTTCACTGCACAAGGGCATCTGGCTGATGGATGAGTGGGGCTAAAGTTTACTTCATATTCAGCTTGTCACTATGTGGTTTCTGGTGAGAGGTTGACCCCACCTGAGGAAGAGCTGCCTTTCTCTCATCTGTACCAAGGCTCAGTGTGGACCCCATTGAGGCCTTCAGCCTCAGGGTTAGCCAGATGGTGGACTGGAGTCCAGGTTCTCAAGTGAAGGAGCTTCCTTTACAATTCCAGCAGGGACAGAAGGAAGAGCCGTCAGGAGGAATGCAATTAGCATCACGTCAGAGTGAAAAGCAATTAGCAGGCGCTTCCAGGGATTGGAGGAAAGGCCGGTTGCCAGGCTCTGCTGATGGGGGCACTGTGAGAGCTGCCGGAGGAGCTCATCCACTCCTTGCCCAGGTGCTGGGTCCCCCTGGAAGAGGGCTGGGCTAGGTGGGCGCCGGCCTGGAAGATGGCACACCTAGGGCTGCTCCCTCAGGGAGGGCATCCAGATCTCTCCATAGCTGAGGCCACAGCATCCAGCACCAGGGAGCAAAACTGGCCTGCCCCAAAGAGACCATTTGGTCCACCTTCTACCCCAACTTTACTAATAGGGAAACAGGTCCAGAGAGGGAAAGGCAACCTGGAGGGAGAGACTGCTCATCCTCTGGCTCCTTAGGTCCTGCTCCTCATCACCCCTTCCCACAGCAGCCCAGCTCTTCCCTGCCTCCGTCCTCCCCCAGCTCATCAAACTAGACCTAGGTGGGGTGTGATTCCTCCCTCCCCCTCAGGCATCCCCCAGCGTCCCACATCCCTCCCCTGCCCTGCTCCCCACCTGAGTCCAGACCTCATGTCTCATCTGCCTTGTGCTTAGGTCTTCTCATTGGACTCCTGGAATTCTCTCTTCTCACAGAAACCAGTTATCAATTAAAAACCTGAACTGAGCAGGAGCCTGTCAGCAAACTTAGGAAGAGCCCAAGTCCTCATCAGTCCTCAACACCTGCGTGGTCTGGGCCCTGCCCGCCTCCCTCTTTCCTTTCTCCCTGCCTTCTCTCTCCCAGCACTGCTTACCAGTTCCAATTTGTGCATTTGTTTTCTTGCTAAATGTCTCTCCAACCAGAACATTAGCTACCTGCAGGCAGACAGCGTTTTATCCCTGTGACCCACACTGTCCAGCCCAGCGTTGGTCACACTAGTAGGTGTTTAATGAACATTCACTGAATGATAGAATGGCTGACTCTGTACCGTACCCCACTTTAATTACTCACTAGCAAGACAGCCCACTTCCTGAAGTGGCTCCTCCTTTTCTTTTCTGTCTCATAGGTGAACATTCCCTAAGCAGAACCTGACAAGGTGTGTAAGCAAGGCCAGTCTCCCAGAGTCTGCTTCCAGGCAATGAAAGACTGAATTGTGACCCGCCCAAAACAATGGGAGCAGAGGAGCCATGATTTATTCAAGTGTCTGTCAGTCAATCAGTTATCAATTGCTGAGCAAATATTCAGGGAGCCCTTCCCACGTGCTTGTCTTTCTGTGAAGATTGATCAAATCCCATGAGTCCTTCAGAGACCTAGTGATAGTGCATCTTCTTCCAGGAAACCCCCCCGCCCGATTGCTCTAGCTCCCTTTAGCACCTCATTTGTCTTCTTACTTCCTTAAGAGGTAAGCCCCCACTCCAGCTGGCCTGACTCCTGCCACCCAGCTCCCAGCCTTCAACCCAGGGCCCGTACCTTGAATGGAGGAGAAGAGCTTGAAGATGAGGGGGCAGGCCAAGACGACCACCTGACCCCGAGGGGTGGCTGGCCAGCAGGTGAGGTTGTCCCACATCTTGCTGCAGCCTGTGGGGTGAAGGCAGAGGACACATGGGTCAGCGTGGCCACCAGGTGCCTCCAGCCTGGGGTCTGAGCCCACGAGGACCCACTCTCTTCCTCCTCCTCCAGGCTCCCACCTTGGGGAGCCCCTAGTCTGAGAGGGGAGGCACAGCCATGCCCAGGTTGTACAGGGCTGTACCGGGATGGCGGAAAAGGAGGCATAACTATAGCCCCATGGTGAGGGACAGAGTGCCCCTTGGGGGTGTTTTGAACTGTGATGGGGTTTTTGTTTGTTGCAGAACTTGGGGGAACCTTCCCCTGCATTCGATGGGCAGGCAGCAGGAATGCCAGGCAGGCTCCCTGCATGGTCTTGTACAAAGATGAATTGTGTAGTGTTCGGGATTTTCAAATGAGCCACTGTGCATTTGCATAGGTGAAAACCCTTTGTAATAACCAGAGCCTAGACTCTTACTCCATTTTACATATAAACACAAGGAACTTACTGTACGGATTTAACAACATGGGTTTTCCAGGAATGCAACTACCAAATAAAGGGAGAAAAGACTGGGCTTTGCTGTGTTCTGAACCTTACTAAGAGTTGTTCAGTGTTTTGGAAAATCACGTTACCTATGGCAATGATGCCCATGATCCTGGGTTGGTGATACAATCACCGTATATATCAATCTACATTTAAAGCTCTTATGTTCCCAGAATTTATATTTATAGGTACAACCTTTAGACTATGCCTTATCTTTTACTGTGATCATGCTGGAATATGTACACAGTATTTTATTATACATTTCTTCACTCATGATTTTTTTTTACGTTACAGCTATAACATCATTTAGAACAAAGTGTGTCCTAAATTTTATTTTATAATAGTAAAGGAGGCATAAGAAAATATTTGTTATAAAAAGAAGCTGTGGGGTATAATAGGGTGATGGGTATATTAGGGTTCAGCTAGTTCTTGAGAAGTCTTCTTAAAACTCAAAACAACACACATGCCTCCAACCAAGTCAAATTGTGAATTGTGACAAGGGGTGATGATCAGGGAGTGAGTTCAGAGAAAACCCTGCATCACAGGCTGTGTTCCCCACTGTGTACCTATTAGCCTTAAGGGCCTGGCTGGTGAAGGGGGCACAGTGGGGTCTCTCTATTTTAAAAGGCAGATGCAAATGCCAGGGTTTTGCCTGTTCAGGGTCTGGGTGCCCCTGGGAAACAAGGACTTCTCTGGATGCCCTTCCCTGAGGGAGGTTTAATTGTCTCTTTGCAGCCCTGCCAGTCCCACAGATTTACTCAGGAAACCCAACCCCTGAGCCAAAGTCAACGGCAGCTGGGCCAAACCCAGCCCAGCCCAAGTCCGAAGGTTCAGGAGTTCCCAAGAAGGGGGCCTGGGAAGAGGAGGTGGAAGGAGGTCCCCTCTTGGGGAAGAACCTTGGGGCTTGGAGTGCTGATGCGGGCTGGCAGCGGGGAGGAGTACCTTCCGGTGGCACCTGCAGCTGAAGGCGGAGAACACCTGGATCCCTGGGGCCTGGTCAGAGAGCACAGTCTCCCTGCCTTGGGGGCGCCATCCGCTATTTCCCATCCTAGCCGGGGTCTTCTGTGGCCTCACTCTAGCTCCCAGCCCTCTCTCCATTCCTATGCCAGCCTCTCTGAAGCTCATGTAGGTGCCCTTCAGGCCAGCCAAATCCTGCTGGCGATTTAAGACTGTTAATAATATCATCAGCAAACACTTAAGTAGCCTTTATATGTGAGAGACACTCTTCTACCCTCTTTACATGAATAACTTATTTAACCTTCCTATTTTACAGATGAGCAACTGAGACATAGAGCAATTAGGTAAACAGCCCCAGGTCACATCGCTGGCGAGTGGGACAGCCTGTTCACAAGCTCTGTCTCCAGCAAACCTCTAGCACTCTGCCTGTTCTGAAGGGCTGGATGCCGTTTCTCTGGGAATTTTGCTTAGCCGGATCGTGAATAGCCCTGACGATGCTGGGCACCCTGTCTTGCAGACTGGCTGTTGTGTCTGTCTGGGTCCTTGCCAGGCTTTGGGCTCTCTGGATCTTCAGCGGTGGCCCAGGTCAGGAGTGGATTCAGAGCTGGGTCTCTGGCCCTGAGCTCAGCCTCACCAGAAGCAGCACAGAGGGGAGGGAGGCTGGGCCCTGCGCTGGGGGTGGCCATGCTTGTCCTCAGGGAATCTCGGCATCACCAGGGCTGGGCTATGAACTGTGCTGGTCGGGGGAGCCAGGGAAGAGAGGCTAGTAGGGGGGATGTGGTCAGGGAAGCTTCCTGCAGGAGATAGCAGGGTCAGGAAGCTGAGAGGGGGTGACAGCCGAGAAAATACTGGGTGTCTGGAGAGCCTATTGTTGTGGGCTCTGCCTGGGAACATTCTCTGAATGTGTGTCGCACCACATGTCACCAGGCCCAGAGAGAGACAGGCTGGCTGTGCATGCCCGCTGGGGGCTGCCACCCCAACAGGAAAGAAAGCTCAGCCCAGAGCCTGTGGTGGGAGATGGTGAGGCAGGGTGGGGGCCTCTGCTGTGTCATTTGATAGATGTGTGTGCACAGAGACACACACACTGACAAGCACCTCCAGGTACATAGAGCCACAGGCACACATGCAAACATACAGATGTGTACTCTTACTTGGACATGGGACGACCAGACACAAGCAAACGCAGGCACAGAGAGACACAGGCCACTTACAGACCCACATGTGTAGACATGTACGTGCACAGAGTCCCTCACAAGGCCAGGGCAGACTCACCGCCCACAGACCCATGTGTGCCCTCCTCTGGATCCCAGGCTGGCTGCCTGGTGACAGGATGTTGGCACCCGACAGGCACCCTGTGCCAGCAATGACCTCACTGGGATCACGAGGGTGGCTGGCCCTCAGGGCCTGGGAGGTGCTACAGTGGGGCCTAGAGTGTGTGGTGTGGGCCTCTCTGGGCCGGCCATGATCCCAGATCCCACCCTTGGGGTCTTCTGAGGCTTGTCTGCAGCCTGGTCCTGCCTCCCTGTCCTGGGTGGTGGTGTGGGGCACATAAGCAGCAGGCAGTTACCACCACCCCTCTACCCAGGCCAGTCTCAGGGGCCTGGGACACAGAAGGCATCTCTCCTTGGGAGCTGGGAGAGGCAAAGGCCATCCATGATGCCACACACACTCAACAGTGCAGGAGGCAGAGAGCCTGGGCACTAGGGCCCAGAAGGAGGGACCCAGGAAGGGGTGTATAACTGTCGGCCTCAGATGGAGGTACTGGGGAGCCAGGAAGAGAAGATGCTCCCTACTCCTGAGTGTAACAAACTGCAAGCTGGGTCTTAGGGAGGTGACCTGGGAGGGAGGCCCAGAGTTGGCAAAGGCACCCCACTGCTCCATCCCTCCCCCTCCCCCTCCCTCTCCATGAGCCTCCAACCCCATACCCACTCCCTACCCTCCATGGGCAGTCGTCCATGGTGCCTCCAACTTCCCTCCAAATCCTGCCTGCCCTTCTGAGTCTGGATCAAGTGGCCCCTTTCCAAGGAAGCTGTCTGTATTTCCTCCCCTTCTTACCCTAGGGCTGCTAAGCCAAGTGTGGGGCACACAGGGTGGCGGGTTGAAGACTAGAAGATGCTGTCATTTGATCGGATGGTTCTGCAGCTGGGCAGCCTTGATCTGAAGGTGCCCCTGGCACCGCCCTTCACCCTGCCAGGCCAGACCTTTCCCAGAAAGGAGAAGCTGGGCTCCCATGTGCTCAGCCTCATGAGTGTGACCTTGACTTGTTTTATCAGCAGGCTAATGAGCTGATGCTTCATGTGGCCTGTGAAGGGTGGGTTGGGATAGGAAGGTCAGTGTTTGTGCCTAGGGACCTCTGTGTGTTGTGTCACATGACACTCTGGGTGTCGTGCTGGCTGGCAGAGCCTAGTATTGGAAGACCTGGCCTCAGTGTCCCCTGCTGTGGTGAGTTTTCTAGTCCTGTGCAGACTGGCCTGGGGCCCCTTCTTGCTCTGGGCCCCCGAGATGGCTGTGAGCTCCCATGTGCCCTGTGGTGGTCACATCCTGTCACCAAATGTCCTCTGCTCTCCCTCTGAGATGCTCACACAGAACAATGGCCTAATCCCAGAGCATGGTATTCTGGGGCCAGTTCTCTGCATCTCAGCTCCAACTAAGTCAGGGGCTGAGAAATCTGACCCAGAAGCGCTCCCACCAGCCAGCTACCCCAGCCCTTTTTTGGACAAGGCCAGGGGTCCTCACTGGCACAGGCTTCCACCGTGCAGAGCCCTGGGCCTCTCTTCCCAGGTGGGCTGGCAGCCATGGATGCCATTTCTGCTTTTCCTGGAGAAAAGGGGTAGGGCCCCCTCAAAGGCAGAGTTGGCTCCACTCACTTTTCAGAACCCCAGTTTAGTATGATCTCCCCAGCCAACAGTGGGGAGCTTCCCAGACCTAGGGTGGGATGATGGGACCACAGAGGCCTGCTAGCCCTTCCTTCTTCCAGTGGCTCCCCAGCTCCTCCCAGCACCCTCTCCTCAGCACCCAGCAGCTCCTCAGTGCCATCCCCACCCCACAAATGTGGAATGAACGTGACCAGGATCTGGGCTCACGGTGTGAGTGAAAGGGGGAGGGGGGTTGCTCTTCCCACCAGGGGCCTCACCTGCTGTTTCATTCTCCAGCTGGGCCTCCTCCAGGCATTGCGTGTGCTGTACCTTGATCATCTGCAGATAGTCACACTCCTCCTGCTGCAGCCTGAATGCCCAGCCACCCTGGGGGACAGAGACAGGGAGGGGGACCCATCAGCCTCATCCACAGCCTGTCTGTCATCCTCGGACCCCAGGAGCATGGGGCCAAGCACGGCCCACTCACTGGACTGATCCAAGCTCCAGACCGAACCCCAATCCCAACCCCAGACTGAATTTGACATTAGACCGAAGCCTGACTTGGACCTGACCCCAAACTCTTGTCCATTGTCCCCAAAGCAGGGTCTGCCTTGAGGGCCCTGTCATGGCTTCCTGGTGGTTCCGACATACTGTGGCTGTAACAGCAGCATTATTTCCTTCTTTCTTTTTTCTTTTTTCTTTTTTTATTGAACAGCAGCATTATTTCTTTGTGGATGGCACAACTCTGTTCAGAGGTCAGAGGGCCTCTCCTTAGAGCGCAGAGCTGGCCTACTGGACTCTGCCACCCTCCAGCTTGGGTTGGGGGTCCTCGGTCCCTGCCTCAGTCTCCATGGATGAATGGGGCCCCGTTGGGGCCAGGCCTGGGAGAAATCCAGGAGTCTGGCTGTATCTTCCAGCCTCTGTCCCCAATCTAGGAGCCTGTGCTCAGTCCCCTGGGTCACCAGGCTGGGAAGGGGACACTGGTCCTCCTTGCCCAGACCTCACCTGCCTCCTAAGCGTCTGAATAACTGAAGCTTTATCAGATCTAATGAGGGCGAGGGGGGAGTCTCAGGAAGTAAGGTGGCCTCTAGGATGTCTCACAATCCTATCAGTCCCCCTCTTTCTGGGAGGTGGGGAGAAGGGATGGGAAAGCCCAGGCTTCTTCCCCAGCTCTCTCCCCTGTGCCCTGGCCAGGGACCAGGCTTGGGGTCGGACCTGTGCACCAGGGAGAGACATTGGCATTGGGGCCAACATGTGAGTAGGGGTGATAGCTGCCCAGGAACAGCCAGCAGAAACCAGGTCTTGGGAGCCACTGGGTAGGGAAAGTGGGTAAAGGCCTCTATGGAAGAACCACTGGGCTGGTGGCAGCTTTTGCCTGTCTCTTTGGCTTTAGGAAAATGGCTGCCACCCCACATTGGCTTCCTTATCTCTACCTATGGAGAAGAACATCACAGCCCTCAGCAGGGTTGTGGCGAGAGACCAGCGAGACTTCTCCAGAATCAGAGCCTCTCAGTGTCTTCCAGCTCGTCCCCCTCACTCTGGGACGAGGTCCTCACCTCCCTGGGCCTTAGTGCCTCCACCACCTCCCCTGCTGACTCAAAGTCTTCTTGCAGTAGGGCTGTGAGGAGAGCCTAGGTGGGGGGTTCCCCTTATTTCCTTCCTTTAACGGGGTCCCCTTCTGGCCTGCAGACACCAAGAGTGTGACTTTGACCTGGTTCTAAGTAAGTCAGCCCCACTGAGATATAAGCATCCCAGGCGCCAGTGAGCTCTCCATTGCTGTAGTGGGTGGGGGGATCCAAGCTGAAGACAGACAACCCAGTGTCCAGGAGGCCACATGGCTGGGTCCCTTCCACCTCAACAGCGCTCTCATCTCTCATCTCTGGTTGAAGGCTTTGGTGGAGCCTCATTGTCACAGAGGTTCTCATTGTCTCACTTTCCCACATGCAGCTGAGCACCACGGATGACCTAGCCCAGGATCCAGGGAAGGCTTCCTTGTCCAGGATGCATCTCGGACTCCCCAGCACCCAGACCTCGCTCGCCTGTGTGCCATGAGCCTTAAAGCCACACGGTGAACCTGGGTTCCATTTTGAACCATCACCTGTACCAACCAGTCAGAGTAGATATTAGCTGGTAAGTCATTTAAAACTTGGCATATCAAAAGTTAACCCAAATCTATTATGAAACAGGATATAGTTGTTTGTATAGCTGTTTAAAAGAAAAGATACGAGATTTAAGGAAATACTGTGTTGTGGTCCCTCTTTGGGGTCACATGCTTTTCCTCTTGCCCAAAAGGGTCACTGAGATGGAAAGACTTGCCATGTTTTGTCTTAAGGGATCTGTGTCTGGCTTATCCGGCTAGGACATGGGAAGAGGGGTGGCCAGAAGGATCTGAGAGGTGGCCTCTGGAAGAGGAACCTGGGGACTGGCCACCCCAGCTTGTGGCTCACCATTGGTCTCTCTTGATTGCTTGGAGCCTGCTTCTCCCCATGGTACCTTCCCAGCCCACTGTCCTCCAGCAACAGGGTCTGTTCTGCCTTCTGCTGCCTCCCCAGCCTTGTCTGCTTCTCCTGCCCATTTTCAACTGCCAGCACCCCACAACATAAAAGCAGAGTTGATGGTAGGCAACATCTTCTATCATCCTTTACCCTCTTCTGATTCCATGTCCTCATCTCTGTGTGGGAAACGACATCCTTCCCCACTCCTAGTCCATGGGGTTCTGATGAACCCTCTTCCAGAGGATCAACATGTGACCAGGCTTGAGCCAGTCAGAGCATCCCTGGCCATAGTGCCTGGCCCATGGTCCAAGTCAGGCTCCTCAGAGCCAGAAAGCTCATTCCTGGGACTTTGGATTAAGAGATTAGGCACATTTAAGTAGATTTGTCCTTTCCCACTGGACTGGAAACCTCAAAGGACATAGGGGTTAGAACTACTGCCACCATCTTGTTGCCAAGTAGAACACAATGATGAAAGTCATACAGCTAAAGGCAGAATAAAGAGATGGAGAAAAACTGGATCCTTTTGATATTGTCTGAGCCCCTGAATGCAGCCATGCCTGAAACCAACTCTGCTTCCAGCAACATGACTCAATACCTTTCTTTATGGCTTGAGCCAGTTGAGTTTTCTGTCCCTGTAACCAAGAGTCCAGACTTGTGCTCTGAGGAGAGGACAATGGATGCTCTCATTTGCTGAGCCTTCTTAAGCCAAGGTGATGGCCACGCTGTTTGCCAAAACACACTTCTTTTCCAATCACCGCAGGGCATCACAGGGCTCCTGGCGGCTTCTGCCTGGTACTTTCTGAGGGTGGAGGGGTGTTGGGTTAACTCCTCTAGCCAACTCTGCTCCCCCAGCAGCCACAGAGATTTTTCTGAAAGGCAGTGTGCAGAGGAAGGGCAGGCACCCCATGGCAACCTGGGAGCCTGGGGTATCCCTGAATACAGTAGGGTTGGTCTGGAAGATGAGTTCTACCTTCACTACAATTTAGTTGAGAGCTGGGCCCCATCTGGAGATGGGTGGAGGAAATAGAGATCCCAAGAGGGACCTGAGGTCACTCAGCAAATGTGCATCCCTGGAGGGACCTAAGTCTCTGACCACTGGTCGGGAGTGCATTAATCCCTCGCTCTTGCCTTGGGCCATCTGGTCAACCGTTGCCCTTTGGAGGACAGGGCCAGGGCAGCTCCCTCTACCCCTTATCACTGAGGAATTCAGGCGGACTTTGGACTTCCTCTTCTACTTATTTCTCTATTCTAAACATCCTCATTATCCCTCTGAACTCCAGACACACAAAATTGGAAAATTCCCATCCAGATTCCCAGCCAAGTCTACTGATCCCAGGGAAGAGTTTCAGGGGAGGTTGTAGCTGGAGTAGAGGTGGGCCTTTGAGGTTAGGTAAGAATTTGACAGAGGTAGAATAAAAGCATTCCGGAAAGTAGGAGCAGTGTGTGCAGAAGCACAGAGGCGTGAAAATGCCTGACTTGTTCAAGGTTACACAAAGCCTAGTGTGGCTGCAGCAAGGGACCCTGGGGCATCAGGAGAAGAGTTGGGGGATGTAGGTGGGGGCCAGGCCTCATCGGTTCCTGTCTGGACTAGTGCTGTAGCTTTCAGCCCCAACATCTGAAACCTGAGGGATCTTTATAAAACGTGTATCCCCATCCTCATTCTCCTGCATCAAATCTCTGATGGTCTCCACTGCCTAGGATTCAAAGCCCACACTTCAAAACTGGCATTCAAGGCCCTTCCTAATCCCACCACTGCCTGCACCTCTCACCTTGTCTCCTGCCATTCCACGTGGAGAGGAGAAAGCGGGGCTCTCTCCCAAACCCTCACCAATTCCTGTGTTGGGCTGAGCTTCCAGTGAGCTCAAAGTCAGCCTGAACTTACAATTGGCTTGAGGTGAGAGTTTCAGGCCAGACTGGGCCCCAGTACCTTCTCTGTGACAGGAGTTTCTGAGTCCAGAAGGGACCCAGGCAAGTGTGAGGAAGCTGGTCGCATCCCTGGTCCTCTGGTGTCCCCTGCCATGGTGTTGGCTAGATGTGAGATGTGACTGACTGGGATTTGGCGGGAGAGTCCTGAGTATATGGCTGGGGGCTTTCTCCTCTCCATGCGAGGCTCCCTAAGATCCGGGGCAAGGGCTAGGGTTGTGGGGGAAAGGGTGAAGATACTGGAATTGTAGCTGTTAGATGCTCAGGGCTCAGAAAGACAGGGTGGGCCTGGCTCAGGCGCCGTGGGCCACACCCAGTTCCCTCAAGGGAAGCTTGAGGCCACAGCTACTGCGCTTGAATCAGAACCTCCAGCCTCATCCAGGGCCAGAGAACTATAGCAGGAGAAGCCAAGGGAGACAGAAGCAGGGTGAGAGGGGAGCACGAGTCCCTCCGAGGAGGGGGTGGTCTCAGAGAGGGCTCTAAAATGCAGCAGGCTGGAAGAGGTGAGACAGGAGAAAGGACTTCCTGCCTGCAAACTACCAAGCACTGGGGCCTACCTTGGATGATTTGTGCTTCTGAGGTTTGTCAAAGGAGGGCTGTTTTTTTTCCTGCTAGGGATGCTTAGAGCAAGCTGGGGAATGGGGGTAGAGCAGGGGCTCAGGAGGGTCCCATTTACCATTCCCCCATTACCATCTCACATACCGTGATTTATTTAAGCTCCCCCCATCCGCACTGAAATCCCGGGCCAACAGAGTCATGCGGGGAAACTGAGGACCCAAAGAGAAAGCACTGTGATCACAAGCACACAGGACTGCAGCCCAGCTTCCCAGGCCCCCTTCATTTTGGCTTTTGTGTTTGAATTGGTAAGGAGATGGAGACCTTGTAGTAAAGGAGGAGGTGGCGAAGAGAAGAGAGGAGAAGGAGTAAGAGGAGAAATGAATGGGGATGGGCATAGGAAGGTAAGGTAAATCTTGGAATCCAACAGTCACAGAAAAGGGGAGAAATATGTTCCCAGCTTGGCAGAGGGCACTGAAAGAAGTTGAAATAAGAACTCATCTTATTAGGAAGGAATATGACGGAGTTTTCTGGGGTGACGGAATGTATAATAGTTTGATCTGGGTAGGTGCACACGTGTGGGACAGTTCCCTGAGCTGTCATTTCCGATTTGTACATTTCACCAATTAAAAACTAGCTCTAAAGTCCCAGGGCAGCATGTGGCATGCCATAGCCTCTTTGGAAGAAGCAGGGTCCCTTCTGAGACAGCAGAGCCTAGTTAAGTCCACAAGTTCTGGAATCACTGTCTGCCGCTTCCTGGCTGGGTGACCTTGGACATGTCACCCCACCTTCTCTGTAAAATGGGGACAGCAACAGAGCCACCTACTTCCAGGGTAGTGTTGAGGGTCCCATGTAAAGGAGGCTAGGGGACTACCAAGAAGGGTTAGCAGTTGTTGCCAAAGCCCCAGCCACGCCCCTCATGTCCCTTGCCTTGTCTTGTCTACGCCCAGACCCCATTCTAGCCCCAGCTTGATTGCCCTGCATAACCCAAGGCAGTCTGAATGTCCTACACACTGACAGGTAGCAGCTGTGCCCATCAAAGGAGAGGTCTCAAGCCTGGCTTTCTTTTTGCCCCCTAATTCACTCTGATTTCTCCTCTCTTCCCTGTATTTTCACACCCTTTCGTCAATAGTCTGAAGCCTCCCATCTCTGCAAATCCAAATTTTGCCAACCATGCCTCCTTCCAGGGAAGGCTGAGCTCCGGGCAGGCAGGAGGGTGGAGTAAGAACTGGTCTTGGGGGTAGGGGTAAGAAAAAGAGGGAGATATAGGGATGCAGGCTTGGACTTGGGGCAAGAAAAAACTTCCCACAGCTTAGAGTGGTACCAGGACAAGGGCTCTCGGCATTGGGAGAATGCAAGCAAAGGTATTCATCTTGAGGTTAAGCTTGGTCTCATCTAAAGGCCCTTCTTGCAAGGTTTACTGAGGGGCATGAAGCCTTTCAGGCTTTCTTTGCAAAGGATCACCACAGGATGCAGATGGCTGAGAAGCAGGGGCAGCAGGGACTCAGGTTTAAATCCTCTGTCCCTTGAAAATCATCCTGGGCACTGCTGGGGGAAGACGCTCAGTTTACAAATAGGATGTCTGTGCATGACGTGGGTTTTGGGCCACCTGCAGAGGGCAGGGCACCAGCACAGCAAGTCATGAGTCCCTGATACATCTGCTGATGACATCGGCCCCTCCCTATGACCGTTTGTGCAGGAAGAACCTGTTTTTAAGATAGCGAGAGGCACTGCCCGGGAGATATGCATCTTCACATCATGAACCACATGAGACAGGGTGCATATAACACTGGACTCTGTCTAGTGAAGCTCAGCTTGCTGTCCACCCACCCTGCTCAAGGCCCCCTGCCCTTCCCCTCACCCACCCTGCCAACCCGCCGGATAGTCCCATCACGACACAGGCGGGAAGGCTCCTTGCAGTAAGTCCAAACTCCCTGTTAGTGTCACCGCTCGTCTTGTGGTGCTTGGTTCAGTGCTGCTGGGGGTTATCTGAATTTTAGGTATTAAGGAATCCCTGTTCATTTTGTTAGGTGTGATGATGGTCTTATAGGTATATAGGAAAATATCCTTTGGTTTTAGAGGTGCATCTTAAAATAATTTGGTCTATGGTGTCTATAATTTATTTTAAAATACTTCAGCAAAAAGAAAAGTAAAGTGATGCAAATATTAATCCTTAAAGGTTAGTAACTGTCAAACCTAGAAGTTGAGGAGGGACGAGCCCTGGAAATACCTACCGTGCCATTTTGCCGCCATCACTCCAAGAAATGGGTATGTTCATGTTCATTATAATATTTGCTCTACTTTAAAAAAAAAAGTTTGAAAAAGTTCACACGAAAAGTTTTTTAAAAATCCATAACATGGGGTAGAGGTTAAACTGTATTTCTTTTTATTCTGAAATATATCTAAGGTATGTGAGAGAGTTTGCAGTATTGTACCTTTTCCTGGGTGCAGTGAGAACAGTTATGTTTTGGGAAGTCAGACGGGGGAGGGTGGAGCCTGAGAGGTTGAGAAGAAGGTGAAGGGAGAAAAGGATGGGGCTTTATCTAGTCCTCTGGCCCCATCCCTGCAGCCACAGCTAGAGGGGCCCCAGTGAGGGACCTGGGCCAGTGGCAGGCTCAGCCCAGGCGGAGGTGCCATGAGGCTGCCCGCCATGTAGGGGAGCCCATCGCCTACTACCCAACTCTCCCTGAGAAGGCCTGCCTGGGCCTGGAGCCTCACCCCCCACATTGTCTGGCCACCTCATGAGGATATGCCCCTTGTCCCCGGGACTCTTGCCTGCCTTGGAAACCCCTGGGCAGGTGGGGGCAAGAGAGGACTCCAGAGGGGTCCACAGAGGTCCCAAGCTGGGGATCAAGAGGCAAGAACGACCCGTCACACAGCTCACACAGCACTTTCACTCCCTGCAGATCTCACAGAGTCCCGACTAGAGGACCAGGCCTGTTTCACAGAGTCAGTCGTGAGGGGGAAGCGGGGAGACTCTGCCCAGACAGGAGTGGAGCTGGCCTCTCTTCCCATTTCTCCCCAATGTTGGGCCAAGGGTTTGCATCCTCCCTTTTGTGATGAGGAAATGAAGGCCCTTCCAGAGATGAAACATGTTCTCAAATTGGCCATTGCCATGGAGTAGGGTGAGGACTGGTCTCCTGGTCCCATCTCAGGCTCCTCATCATGGAAGCTCTAGAAAGATCAGGGAAGACTGAGCCTCAGGGCAGCATGGGAGTGTGGAAACCTCTGACGGAGTGTGTTCTTCCAGCACAGTCCCCGGGGAGCCCTGGGCAAGCCTAACTGATGTTGTCCTGTGACTTAAGGGGGAGGCCTGACCTTGCTGTAGGCATGTTTCCTAAATCCCACAGGGTGGCCTGCTAGGGCTCGAGTGCTGGGCAGCTGTGGACAGCTTCTGGAGAAGCTGGAAGCTGATGGAGGGGGTAGAATGCCTATGGCAAGGTGAGGCCTTCAGGAGCCGGTGGCCAGCAACCTGCCTTGCAGAGGAGACAGAGGAGCCAAGCCTCCCACAACTCCTGCCATCCCAGCCCCTGGGGGGTGCTTGGGGCTTTCTCCTCCTTCTGGGGTGAGGCCCCTTGGTCCTGCCAACAGAGGCTGTTTTATGGTCTCAGGTGGAAGATTCAACCATTTGGCTGAACTCTTCAGGGCCTGCCCTGCCTCCTCCAGGGAGCATGCCCTGACTGCTCCTCTCAGCAACCCTTGCCCCAGTTCTGGGACACTGCATCCCACACCCACTTGGGCTCGTCCTCCTAGGTCACTGGCTCTGCTCTCCCTCACCAGCTGGAGAATCTTCCCAGGGCAGGGCGTGGGTTTGATCCTTCTCTATGACACCTCCCGCCTCCGCCCCTGGGCTGGGCACTGGCCTGAGCAGTTCTACTACTAGTGAGGAGCCCCTGTGTCTGCTGTCCAGGGGGCAGGGGCAGTGGAAGATCTGAAGGGTGGCCTCGGGGCAGACTTCCTCTTCTGAGACACTGAAGGTTTTCTTTCCTTTTTTTGCTTCCCTGTTCAGAGATTTCCCCTTCCCAGATTGAGGTCAGGGCACCATAAACAGAAGTGATAAGGCCTTGGGCCTTCAAACTGAACTTTGCAGCTGCCATTTTATGACTCCAATAACATCAGCATCCCTCCCCGCTACAACCCCTGGCTGGAGTCTGGCTGGAGCAGAACTGCCTGGTGTCTGTTCAATTCAAGAGCAAGCGGTGGCTGGTGGGGAGGAGGGAGAATTAGAGAGGCAAATGGTGGCCCCTCATTCCAGCCTGCCCTCACCCACTCCTGGCTGAGTCCCTTCTCCTCCCTCGGTGGGCCCAGCCCTGCCCTGGGCTGTAGGGGACATGGGAGGGTGAGAGACCTTAGCCCTCGATCCCATAGGATGGTCAGAAAAGCACAGGCTGTGAGGTGAGTAGGGTTGAAAGGTGGGGTCAGAGTAGGGAGGGCTGAGTGGGATAGAATAGTCAGGGAAGGCTGCCTGGAGGAGAAGCTAGAGTTCGGAACTAAATGAATAAGATGCAGAAAGATAAGGGAAGCTAGGCATTGGAGGAGCCAGGTTTGGACTGTCTCAGGAGATGGGGAGCAGATGCTGCCTAGCATGAGAGAGGGTCCCACTGAAACCACTCTGCCCTTGAGCTAAGAAGGTGGGGGAATAGGGTTCCAGTGGTGGTCCCAAGATCCCTGGCTCATCCAGGGAGAATTTGAGTGGTCAGAACCCAGGGGTGGGATAGCCAGAGGGTTGCTGGTGAGGCCTGGAGGCTCTGTGACACTGAGAGGCTGTAAGTGGTGTCAAAGCTGTGACCTCAGAGCCAGAACTTGGTGGGGCTGAGTGCTCAGGAGCTGGACCTCACCACAGCTATCAGTGGGCGGAGGGGAGGATCCTGCCAACTGCTCCCAGGTCTTCTCCCAGGATAGGCAATGAGCTCTCCATCCCCAGGGTGTGCAAGACATTAGCCAGATGGAAACAGAGATTCCTGTCCTGGTGGAGGTGATAGTAGGGGAGGTAATCATGGGATAGAAAAGACTAGGTGACTAATATATTCCACTCACCCACCCACCAACCTGGAGCTGGTGCCAGACCTGGAACCCCCAGGTTTTAGGCCCTGCCCAAGCAGCAACCCCAGATTCCTCAAGTCCTGGGATAGTGGTAGAGAGAAATCAACCTCAGTCCACGTCTGATGGGTGGGGGACAGGGGTGGCTCTGATATCTTTGGGCCTCACTTTTCATAACATGGGCTTGGGTAGTCTTCAGGTCTTCCCGGATCTTACAGGGAGATGACCTATGCATCTCCTGTCTCAACCAGAATCTGCCCTGCAGCCCAGGTGAGCCATCCCCAGACACACACTTGGGCATACCCACACGTGGGGCACAGTGGCACACATGCATCAGGGGCACACACACACCCATGTGGGGATGAAGCAGAAATGAGAGGAAGAGTCCACTGCTTCTTGGTTGTTTTTTCCCTGCTCAGCTTTCCCCATGCACGTGTCTGGCCCTTCCTCATAAACACCACCCCAAACCCTCACTGCCCACCACCTTTCACCTTGGCTTCATACCTTTCAGCTCTTCTCAGTGGGAGGGCACAGGATGGGTCCGCCTGCCAGCCACCTGATCCCAAAACCCCCTTCCCAGGTCCCAGGGTCCTCAGCTCTGGGTCTGCTGCTCAGACGTCACCCTTACAAGTAGCTTAACGCCCCACAGACACCTCCAGATGGGCACAGCACACAATGATCCTCACAGCCTCCCTCCCACCATCTACCAGACCTTCCATTTTAATGCCGGAGCATCCACTGACCTCCCCACCCTACAGCCACTACACAGAAGGCAAGTTTGAAGCCCGCTCTTTCCCACTGCTCCTCCACGGGTGTCCCAGGGCCCTGAGCTGAGCGGTGGGCTGTGCGGGAAGGGACTAGGCGTGATGGAGACCCCACCCCTCCCTCAGATCTAGATCCAGTCTGAGGCGCAGGGGAGGTGAGACCCGGTGTTCCGCACCTCTTATCTCCGCCACACAGACGTGCGCACAGGGCCCGGTTCCCGCCACTCTCGCTCCGCCCCCAGCTGCCGGGACTCCAGGCGGCCCACCAGACACTCACCGCGGGGCCAAGGGCGCAGGCGAGGGCGCCGGCTAGCACGCAGAACCAGCGGGGCGGCGGCAGGCTCGGCGGGCACATGGTGCCCCCACAAGACCGCGGCAGGCGGCTTTGCGCCGGTAATCCGCGGGCGGGCTGGCCGGCGGCGCACCGCGCGGCGGATGGCGGGGAGCCTGGCGCAGTGGTGCTGCCGAGTTGGCCCCAGCGCTAAGAGGCGCAGCTCGGGGCCGGGGCGGGCCCCGGGGGCTCGTCTGACGGGCGGCGTGTCCGGCCAATGGCTCGGCAGAGGCGGGGCCACCCCGCAGGTGTGGGGCGGGGCTGGGGGCACCCCGACGAGTAGGGAGTCCCTGCGCTACCTCCTCCAGTCCCAGTCAGTCCTCAGTCACTAGGTACTGACAGGACTTCATCTCCTCCGACCACATCTCTGGGATTCTCGAGACCCCAACAGGCCTCATCCTTCCCTGCTTGGCTCACGACGTTTCCAAGAGCCTGGCTGAGATTTCCAACGCCCGCACGGCCCCTCAGCCCCACCTCAGGGCGCTCATCGCGTCCACCTTCAGAGCCGCCTCCTCCGGGAGGCCTCCCCACCAACCTCCCCATTTTGCACTTCTGCTCCTCGGAGGGCAGATGCCGGCAGGCCCGACTACGAGACAGTACATGTCACTTCACATCGCCCAGGCTGAGGGCTGCTGCCTGCGTAGGGCTCTGGGCTGCAAGTAACCCAGAGTAGGTGGGGCGCATTGTTTGATCCATTTTCAATAGCCCCAGCTAATCCCTCGCTCCGGAGAGGCCAGGCGAGGAGGAGCCAGAGCGCGAGTGAGGCCCAACTGCGGGTTCTTTGGCGCCTCCCCTGAGGCCTGGCGACCAGGCAAGGCTCCCGGACCCTTCACGACTGGGGCGCAGGGGGCGGGGTGGCGTCGTGCTTCAAGGAGGCTAGCGCGTCCGCGCCCTCGCGCGTCTAGGCTGGAGCGCCTCGGGAGGGAGGGAGGGCTGAAGTTCCAGCGCCCCCACGCGGAGAGGGAAGGTCTGTTCCCAGCGCACGGGCCCACACCCGCGTATCCAACCTAAAACCTACCAGAGCCCTCCTCCTCCCGCCTTCCCTATTTTACAGCCTGGGAAACTGAGGTACAGAGAAAGGCCCGGATCCGGGACATCTGCCTCGGAGACCTCGCTTCCAAGGCTCGGCGGATGACATCGGGCCCAACCCGCCTCCACTGTGCGTCCTCAGGGCTCAGTTTATTCGTCCTCAGAATGAAGCGGTGGTTCACCGGCGCTGCGGCGCGGAAGAGTCGGCTTGTATACCGAATGCAGGTGGCTGCTCTGCCCTCTTTTCGAGAGCTGGAGACGGTGCAGTCGAGGCTGGAGGTAGCGGTGCTGGCGGCAGAGTAGGGTGGTTGATGGGTGACTGTGATGGGGGTGGGGGAGGGCGGTGTTCAGTTGGAGAGGCGGGGAGGGCTGCGTGTTCCTAGGCGCCTGCGGAATGTGTGGCTGATTGAAGGCGGTCCTACCGCAGGCGCTGGCTGACCAGCAGGTGCGTCAGAGTTCCCTGTGGACCCACCGGGTTTTCTTCCGTACGGGGTGGGGAACTCGGGCCCCTGACCTTCTGGGGTAAGGTGGAGTTATGGAGAGACAAGGAAAAGCCAGGAAGGAATGAGCGCCTAGCCCTCCTCGATTTCGGCTTATTTGAAGTGTTAGCATTTGCTTTCTACTCTCCCTTCCTCCCACCTCCCATTCCTTCTTCCCTTCCACCCTCCTCTCCTCCCTCCCTCCCTCTCTACTCTTTTTTCCTCTCTCTTCCCTCCCTCACACATTCATTAATAGTTTGCTGTGTGCCAGGCTCTGGTGCTGTGCACTGGGGCACAGACATGGATAAGACAATGGCACCTCTTGCCTGACGAAGACCTGAGGAGCTGTTGTACTCCCCCAGATTTCCACCTACTTCCAGACATAATCTGTGAGGCTGGATATAAGCCCTCTCCCAGACAGGAGAACTGTGAAGATGCCTTTGCCCTGGCCATTCTGGGGTTTGGACTCAACTCCTCAGGGGACGAAGTGTTTGAAGAATCACCAGCCATCTCCTCAGCCATTCCCACTTCTGGAGGCCAGGTTAGGCTCAGGAGCCAGAGGTCCTTGCCTCTGCTGTACCCTGCCAGTGCTTGTTCTCAGGCCTCAGTTCTCTAGCAGGGCAGTGGGATTTTGTCCAGACCCAGGTGTGCTAGGTGTGAATGGGCTTTGACTCTTATGAACCTTTGCCCACTCTATGCGCACATGCACACACATGCAGGCACACACCACATGACCAGCCAGCTGCAGAATGCTGAAATCCCACCATTAAAGCTTGTCCTTTGGCCTGTTGAAGTTCTGCTCTCTCTGAGGACAGAGCACATAAGAGTGCATTGATGGGGTCAGGATTGGGGAAAAAGAGGGAGCCAGACCCTACTTTGCCAAGTGAACCTTGGCCAGGCCCAGCAGGTGGCAGAAGAGGGAGGGGTGGGAAGCTTAAGGCACCCAGCTGGGGTGGCTGCCTCTCCTCTTGTTCTGGAGGGTGTCCACAAGAAACTTCCTCCTTAGCTTGAGGGCTATGTGGGCAGGCAGGAGGCAGTGAGAGTGACTGGCTGGGCCTCTGGATGCCCTTGCAGTCCCCAGGATCCCAGGAAGGAAGCCGGTGCCTAAGGATAGCTTCTGTGTACAGTCTTTGCAATGAAAATTACATCTTTGTTCAGAATTGTTCTCCTGGGGGACCCACCCTTCTTTACCTATCAAAAGGCACAAAACAACTTCAGAAGTAAAAGAAGGAGCAGAAGAAGAAAATAGGAAAAACAAACAAAAACCTGAAAAATTCAACCAAGGCTCAATCTGACCATGCTTTGACCAGTTGTTCCCACGTGTCCAGTCCTGTGTCCTCAGGCACTGCCGGGGGCTCACCCATGGGCCCATTCCTGGGGAGTCCTGTGGGATCTGATAAAAAAAAAAAGCCATCCTTTCACCTGTCTGATGATCTGGGAAGGCTTCTAGGGTAGGGGAGTTGGGGGGGCGGTGTGGGTGGAGACAGACTACCTGAGGGGGTGAGAAGCAATGATTTGGATCTCTATTCCTTATCCCCCCACCATGTCCAAAGCCCGAGACCCTCTGGAGTGGCCTTTGCCTCACCAGTCCAAGTTTGGGGAGGGAGCCACAGCCACCCCCTGCTCTTTGTTCCCCCATGTCCTGTTGCATGGACTCCTCCCAGGGGTTTTCTGTTCTGAGGTCTCTCCTCCTGGATCCCTGGAACTAGTCCCCCATCTCTGTCCCAAGCCCCAACTCCCTTCTGGATACGAGAATCAGAGGGGTGCAGAAGGTGGGGGGGAAAGAGAGAGAGGCAGTCACTTGCCTTCCCCCGTGATGACAGGAGCGGCAGGAAAGAATCTGCAGTTACTCATTTGGAGCCTGCCTGGCTTCCTGGCTGCCTGCCTCTTCCCTGAAGTGGGTGCCTCTCTTGCCTTCCCCAGTCCTTCATCCACCTCCCTGAGTCATGCATTCACTGCTTCAAGGCTTCCAGCTCAGGAACTCAATGATGGTAAGGTCTGCTGTGGAGTGGAAGTGTAGCTGGGGACCCTACCATGGTCTTGGCCTCCATGGTAGGGGCCAGGGACCTGGCCTGGGGAGTCACTGTTCCAGGACTCCCCTTCCAGAGCCATCCACATTGCTGCATGGATGCAGGCAAGCTTTGCCTTTTCTGGGTTTCTGAGTAGAAGGGACCTACACCTTTGGTCTTTATCCGTTGAGTAAGGCTGGCAGCTCTAGGGATACGAAGTGCTCACCACCTCCCTAGGCCTCTCCTTCTCTGGGTCCAGTTCTTCTTGTGAGATGATGCTTCTTAACTCCAAGCTGTGCTTTGGTGGTGGTGGTGGGGTGGGGTGGCAGGAGAGTCCCGTTGCTTAAAGAAGCAACATTCCCTTCATCTCTCTGTAACAGCTTTGCAGTGAATAGCATCCTTTCACCCGTCACATTTCACCGCCTACACTGGCCTGGCCCTGTGGCGAGTGCTGGGGATGTCCCGGTGACTTAGACAGTGGCTGCCCCTCTGGGGCAACCTAGCACTGCTCAAGTGAGTGGGGCTCTGGGGGGATCTTCTAATGGTGCTGCAGATGCACTAGGGAGAAAACAAAGTTCACAGGAGTGCAGGTGATGGAGGGAGAATTGTCCTGACTTGATAGATGGGGAAATAAAGCCCAGGGACCAGTTCTGAAGTGGCCTGCACCATCCCTTGGTCCTGGAGACTGGGTCTTAGATCTCAGGAGGGAGGGGGCAGAAGGGAGGGGTTGGTGCCAACTGCCAGTGCATCAGTTCAGATCCTCCAGTGAACAGATGCTATTATGTAGTTAGGATTCTTGGAAGTTTATTGGATGGCAGAGGGAGCCTGTGAAAGACGAACGAGGAGAAAGCAGGACTCTGTAAGAAGAACTTCAGACTGTGATGCAGCTCTGACAGAGCCTCTGCTGACCTACTGTGAGCTGCAGAGCAAAGATGGCACAGAGGTGCCTTGGTAACCCTACCATGCTCGGTCAATGGCTGGGGGCCATCTGGTAAGAGCAGGGCCCAGCTAGTTTTATAGGAGAATTCTATAACCTTTAAGGAACAGATGACTCCTGTGTAATCCAACTGCTCATGCGCAGCAAAGAAGATAGTCTGTTTCCCAAAATATTCTAGGAGGTATCATAATGCTGATATCAAAACAGGGCGAGGATAGCACAAGAAAAGAAACCACATTCCATTTTATGACTTAATGGATAATAATATATATGTTTATGAATTAATTTAATATATGATTTAATTTAATGTTTAATTAATAGGAATCACACTTGGAACTGCCTGGCAACCCAGCTGCAGAGAAAAACCAGCTGGGTGGGACCACCTGCGCGGGGCTGGGAACCAGGCCAGCAGGAAGCCTGGGAGGAGGAGAGAGGCGGGAGGAGGAGAGGTGAGGAAGGAGAGCTGGAGGGGGAGGGATGAGGCAGGAAGGGAGTGGCTGGGGTGGGTGAAGACTGAAAGTTGGGAGGGAGGAGAGGAATGATCAAGGCAGGAGGGGAGGGGGGTGAAGGGGAAACGGAATGCTGGAGCAAGGGGAAGTCATTTCTAGCAAGCCCATCCCTGGGCCCTCCCTCCACCTTTTCTTTCTGTCTCAGGTCCTCTTCATTTCATCCCTGACCTGCTCACCTGCTCACCATAGAAGCTTCCACATCATCTCTGCCTTCTCCCTGGCCCCCCACTCCCAGCAGCCAAGTTGAATATTATTATTCCTGCTCTAGCCTGGCACATGCTGGCCACTTAAGAAAAGCTTCAAAATATACAAAGTAGATAAAATAACATAATGGACTCCCATGTGTCCCCTATCACTTTGTTTCCTCTGTACCCCCACCCTAGCCATGATCATTTTAAATCAAATCACTGATCTATCACTTTATCTGTAAATATCTCAATATGTACCGCTAAAGGATAAAGACTCAAAAACAAATGACCCCCACAATACCATTATCACACAATACCATTTTTATACTAACCATCCCCTGCACCTGCCAAAATTCCTTAACAGCATTAAAGTCATTATTTAATTTTCATTCTTTGCCTTATTAATGCTTTTATTTTCTACTTAAATAAGGCTTACACATTATAATTCAATAGATAGTTTCCTTCATCTCTCTGCCTCTCTTTTCCTTGCGAATTCTCTTCGGAAGAAACGGGTTGGTCCTGCCCACTGGCTTCCACAATCAGAGCTTTGATGATTGTGTTCCGTGGTGTTACTTAACCAATTTATCTAAGACTGATTATTTTGAAACACACCTTAAAACATAAGTGAGATGCTTTTGCTTCTTGGGTCAAAGTGCCCACAAATTGTAAGTGAGTCCCCTATCACCTCCCCTTCACCTCTCCTCTGTTTCCCCCTCTTGCTTCCAGCCACACTGGCCTCCCTTCTCTTCCAGGAACTCATTCCCAGCCCACTCTTGCTCTGAGGTCTTTGCACTGGCTGTTCCCTCTGCTTGGAAATGTTCTACCCCTAGGTATCAATCACTAGAGCTTCTGACCTCTCTCTTTAAGGCTGACTTCCCTACGAATACTGTAAACAGCTCCCTCCCCTCTGACCAAGGGGCTCCCACACCCTGTCTACCTTTTTTCCCCATTGCACATATCACCTTTTAAGGTTCTACGTCCTTTAGTTATTTGTGAACTCACTTTATTAAACTTATTGTCTGTCTCTCCCTGCTAGAACAGGGAGTTCCAGGAGGGCAGGGATTTTCAGGTATTTTCTTCCCAAATGTATCTCAAATCTCTAGAATGGTGCCTGGCACTCAGTAAGTCCTCCATTTGTATTTATTGAATACACAAAGAAGTGAATGATTCTTTCTAAAACTCGTAGCTGATGCCACCTTCCCTCTGTCCAGGATTCCAGTGCTGCCCTCTCACAGGCTGAAGAGAAACCCCTCCCCGCCCCTCCTTAGCCTGGCCTTGGAGGCTCTTCCCCACTCGCACCCAAGCCTGGGCTCTGCCCTGCAGAACATCGTGCTCTTTCCTGTCCCCTGCTGTTGCCTGGGCTGTTCCTCCTTCCAGGAGTGCCATCCTCCACACGTCTCTCAGGGGAGACTTTGTCATGCCTCAGAGCTTGAGTCTATATTGGTAACCCCCTCTAGAAAGACTTTTAGGGCCTCTCCCGGGATGACAGGTCTGCAGTGGGTGTCAGTGATGGTTCGATAAGCAAGAGAAGTGGAGCTCCTCCAGCAAGCCTTTCCTGCTTAGACCTATCTTTGACTCTAGGCCAAGTCTCACCCTTGATCATAGGCTTATCCCTAACCATGACCCCACGCCTCCACTCAGAATGATCCTAGACTGATGCCTGACCCCAGCCTGACCCCTAACCCTTATCTTGGGTCTCGATCCAGACTAACCTTTGATCGATCATGAGCCCAAGCCCAGAGAGACCTGTGACCCCAGGATGATACCTAAATTCTCAGCATGGGCCTCAGCCCAGCCTGACTTCTGAACCCAATCCACACTGCCTGCCACGGTGGGTGAGAGTGTGTGGCTGGCTCCCGGCAGGCAGTCCTCGAGCATCTGAGTCCACAGCCCCTAGGGAGGGGGCAGTTCTCACATCTGCCCTCTCCCCATCCCTCCCCTCTGGCTCCCAACCCAGTGGATGCTGCCAACCTCGTAAAAGACTTTGAGGCTGGGCATCAGGGGAGGGAAAGAACTGGCCAGACCAGCCCAGGCCTCTGTTTGCACAGATTTGGGTAAAAATAGCCTCAGCTACACAAGCCTCTCTCTCTTCCTCCCTATCCTGGACTCCGCCCAGGTCCAAATCACTTGTCAGTTGTTCCTGACCCTAGGCCTTTTCTTGCCTGGGATGGGACAGGGCCCAGAAAGATGGGCGCCAGGACCCAGACATCTTCAGCAACTCTGCTACAGCCCAAGTGGAGCCTGACACCTGCAGCCGCTTCTGGGAAGCCACCCTGGATTGGCTCCTGGCTCTCTTGTCTCATCCATTATATGAGGTAGTGTATCCCCCTCTTAGAGCGTGTAGACATCTCTATCCTCTGCCTTGCAATGGGAGGCGAGGCAGGGAGGAAACCCAGCTCCTGCCCTGAGAGCACTCAGGGTGGGGTGGTAGGGGAGACCAGAGTCCTCTGGAGGGATGAGTTAGGGTGTGAGTCAGGGCTCTGCAGGCTGGGCTTAGCCTCTCTGGGTGGTGCAGACCAGAGGAGGGGCTCAATGGGAACGGTGCTCTAAAGGGGATGGAGGATTAGGGAGGAGAGGTCTTGGACTGGTGGTGGAGGAGGAGTGTGTGTGTGTGAGTATAACCTCTAGCTGGGCAGCTGGAAGGGGGTAGAAGGTAGAAGTCTTGTAGGCTGGCACCAAGACCACATTGGAGAGCAACTGAACACTAGCAGTGGACCATGAGAAGGGGTCCCGCCCCAGGAAAGTACACAGCTGTGTGTGTTAAAGAAATGTCTCATGCCTTGTCTCAGGGAAACTCATGGGGAAGCTTGGGCCTGAGGATCCCTTAATCTGGGGCTAGAGTAGGGCTGGGGTGTGGCTTCCCCTCCATATGGCTAGGCTGCGTGTTTTATCATAGCCAGGTTGCTCTAGCCTGGTACATGCTGGCCACTCAGCTATTGGAGTCTTTTCCTTAGTCCTCCTGATGTCAGTGTGAAAAAACATTCTGTAGAATGCATCCATCATCATCCAGTGCCCTTCGGGTAATACTCTCTTGATTGTTTGGGTGGAAACCACAGCTCCCCTACCCTTGGCCCACGTGATTCAGTGGTTGGGTAGGGCTCAGCCTCTGCTCTGGCTCCCCTCCTGGGTACTTACTTGCCCCAGGCCTGGCCAGTGAGAGCTTTGCTGATGGTCACATGCTTCAAGCTGAGCCAGTGAGGATCAGCCTGGGAACTTTTACCAGAACTCTAGGAAAGAAGTGTGCTTTTCTGCTAGTAAGCTGGAAACATATACGCCTGCCTGGTGAGAGATGTATCTGATGATATTATTTGAGTCCCTGAATCCAGCTGCACCTAAAGCCAGTTTACCCATGGACTTTTCAGTTTCTGAGTTGTAACTCCCTTCTTGGCTTAAGCTAGTGTACGCTGGCTTTCTGTCACATGAAACAGAAAGAGTTCTAATACTGCAACCTGCCCGCTCCCCACCCTGCCCCCCAGGGCCTGAGCTGTTCAGGGAGAGGGGAGTGTAAAAGTCCACCTTGAGGAGTAGTGGGAAAGGGCCTGTGGCTTGTTTTAGCTCTGTGACAGAGAGAGGCATTTCCTTTGAATCTTCCCGTTGGCCTCTGCTCCTGGCCTGGGAGTCTCTCCTGAACCTGGTGCTTTTTCTTTTTCTGTAATAAGATGCTCTGCTCCAACTCTGTAGAGTGAGTGGGGTCAGTGTGGTTCCCCCAGCTTCTCCCACTGTCCTGCAGGATGTGCCATGCTTTCCCAGTGAGAAGGGTCTGGAGCTGGCCCTCTGTGCCTCCTCTCACCCAATCCCACAAAACTGCCTCCTCCCACGTCAGATGCCAGTCACCAAGCCCAGGTTGTTACCTGTGCTCCTGACGGATTGGCTATAAATCTGAGTGAGGTTCCCACGACCCCCTCCTTAGGTTTGATTAATTTGTTAGAGTGGCTCACAGAACTCAGGGAAATGCTTCTTTATATTTACTGGTTTATTAAAGAATATGGAAAAGGATTCAGATGAACAGCCAGATGAAGAGATTCGTAGGGGAAGGTCTGGGAGGGTCCCGAGTGCAGGAGCTTCTGTCCCGTGGAGGTGGGATACTTAACCCTCCTGGTATGTGAATGTGTTCCCCAACCTGGAAGCTCTCTGCACCCTGAGCTTTGGGGATTTTTATGGAGGCTTCATCATGTAGGCATGATTGATCATTAAGTTCATTTCCAGCCTGTGTCTCTTCTCAAGAGAATGGGTGGTGGTGGGGCTGAAAATTTTAAGCTTCTAATCATGATTTGGTCTTTCTAGTGTCCAGCGCCATCCAGGAGCTATGCAGGAGCCCACCAGACTCACCTTATTAGAACAAAAGATGCTCCTATCACCAGGAAATTTTAAGAGTTTTAACACCTGTGGCAGGAACTGGGGTCAAAGACCAAATATGAGAACAAAAGATGCTGCTAGTGCTCTTATCACTTAGGAAATTACAAGAGTTTTAGGAGCCCTGTGTTAGGAACCAGGGATGAAGACCAAATGAGCATGTCTTATTATAAATCACAGTATCACATGCAGGAACTTGGGTGCAGATAGTTTACTTAGGTGATCTTAGGGGGCTGGAGTTGGGGGGCGGGGAGTGTGCTATCAAGGTCTCTGCTTTAGGGGATGGGGCTCAACTCAGCTAGGACCTCAGAAGTCCTCCCAGAGTGGTCCATGATGGGGCGGGAAGCCGGGGCATTTCTCTACAGGTGCCACTCTGGGAAATGAACTCCCCTACCTGCACTCTCACCCCCTCATAACTTGGCCTCATGGTTTCAGAGATAGCTCTGAGACAGGCAAGGGGAGAGATCTAGGTACTCTTGAAGTGGGGTGCTGAGAGCCTGCCTGGAACTCTACACCACAGTTGTGGCTGTAATTGGAAGAGGGACCACCAAGCATCTGCTGTGGAAGAAGTAGAGAACAGATTAGAGAAACAGTTGGGAAACTGAAGGCTTCCCTGTGAGCTGCTGGCCATCACTTAAAACTGCAATCCAGGGGGCCCCTCAGGCCCACCGTTTCTACTCAATCTTACCAGAAACTCTCCTCTGCCAAGCTCCAGGCTGAGCACAATGGAAGCATTCAGAAGTTGAAGTCATAAATATAAGTTAAAAAAGAACCAGAAAGAAGAAAAGATGAAATAAAGCCCGTTGCTAGTCTGGCTGCCCGTCCCCTGGCCCAGAATACCCCTTTCTAAGACTTCATGGCCCACCTCTGCAAGAGTTGAATGAGGACCTCTCCTGACTGGAGGTCACTCCTTCCCTCTTCTCTGGGAGTCTCTATGTATTTTTTTTTTTAGTGCCATGGACCTTCTGGTGAAGCCTGTGGACTCTGGTAAGGTTGATTTGTGGGGGGAGGGGAATTAGGTTTGTTTGTTTGTTTATTAATGGAGGCACTGGAGATTGAACCCAGGACCTCATGCATGCTAAGCACACACTGTATCACTGAGTTATACCTCCTTCCCAAGGCTGATGTTTTTAAATGCTTAAGAAAAAATAAAGGATTGCAAAGGAAAGCAATTGAAATACAACTACCAAAATATTAAAAACAAGTGTGTCAGTGTTATACATATATTTCTTCATTTGTGTATCAAATAACAAAATCCAGTGTCAGGCTGAAAAAAAGATGGTGATTTGAAAGCAGTGATGAGAGTAAATGACATTTTGAGACATCTCCACCAATGGGAATGTGAGATGAAAATATCTGGCATTTCTGTTGGTGACGAATCACAGCTCCCTATGTTTGTTGCCTACTTTCATGATGGAAGAAAATGCTGTATGTCAGTTAAAAGCTAATAGGAATAAAGTTGTGATTTTCTCCCGCCTAAGTACATGGACCCTCAGATCCGTTTTTATGTATTCCTTTCAGGGGGTGTGGTGGGTCTGTGGATCCAGGGCTAAGACGCTATGTTCTATGGGGAACCTTAAAACCTTAACTGAGCTGTTGTCTTCTCAGGCTCCCTGGCTCCATCTGGAGATCCTCTCCCTGCCTGGGCTGGTTGCTGTTAAGCCGGTGAAGTCAGAGGAAATGCCAGTGTGTATGTGCATTTGGACCCTGGGGACAGGAGGGCCACTCCAACCTCAAGACATCATGACCCCTATGGCTTCCAGGTGAGGGCAAACCTGAATCAGACTTAGCCACAGCCGTGGGCAGCTCAGTCAAGGAGGGGAACACGCAGATAGTGCTAGTATAGGAAACAAAATGTCGGGGCCACCAGAGTGCTGGGCAGCCTTAGAGAAGGGAGAAAGCATCTCTGTTGGGATTCAGGAAAGTGTCTTGGACAGGGTAGCCTGTGAAGGTCAAGTGGGATGTGCAAGGCGGTGCCCCCAGCAGGAGGCACTGGGGCTGTGGCTGGAGGGTTAGGTCGGGGTAGGATGGGAGTGAAAGGAGGAGGCACAGCTGGGCACACGAGCACAGACCTAGGCAGGCAGGTGGCTTCCCGCCACCCCTCCACAGTGCTGAGCCCTTGGGCACTTCCTCCCCAGGAGGCCACCGGGAGAGCCGGTCCAGCCACCGGTGCACTTCTTGGCTTTCAGGCAGCTCAACCTAGAAGTGCCAGCTTCTCAAGCCGAAAGCCAGGCACTCAAGCTGAAAGCCACTGCCCTCACCAGCAAGTGTGGGATCAGCTGCTTTAAGGCTCAGAGCCCGGCTATCTTAGAGGTTTGTAATCACTAGATTAAAAGAATAATTGCTGCATTTGCTCTAAGCCTGGCCCATCCCTGTATTGTTTCACTTCTGGTGGGGGCTGTGGAAGCCGCTGGGATAGCTCTATGGGACCCAAGGCAAGTCTGAGCCTCAAGAGAGGTGACTGGAAGCCCAGCCTCCCTCAGCCCCACTGCACCCTGAGAGGAGGCAGAACAGGCTATAGGACTGAGGAGTAGAAATGGGCGGTGGCAAGGCTCAAGGGCTAGACTGGATCACTTCTATCCAGCCCTGCCCCCAGAGATGTTCACTGGCCAAGGTGGCTATTTTTCAGCTTTTCAGCTCTGCCCCTTGGTCCTCCACTCCCCGGTTCATCCTCAAATACCTGACTCTGGGTTCCCCCTCTGACTCCTTCATCCTCCCTCCACAAGCTCACCGAGCCTCTAAGTCTCCCCACAGCCCGGCTCCCCGACTGCTTACTGCCCTGTTGGAAGCAGCTGAGGATGTGGTGTTGTGACTAGTTTTTACTTTAGTCACTTTTTTGCCTGTGCATGTCAAATTGCTCCAGCATTATTTGTTGAATGATTTGTTTATTTCTTTCTCTATTGAATTTCTTTTGCACCTTTGTCAAAAATCAGTTGGACACTTATGTGTATGGGTCTATTTCTGGATTCTCTGTTCTGTTCCTTTGATCTGTATGCTCACCATCTCTAATTCCACACTGCCTTGATTACTGTATTAAGCCTTGCCATTGGGTACAGTGATGCCTCCTTCTTTGTTCTTCTTTTTCAAAATTATTTTAGCTATTCTAAGTCCTGTGCTTTTCCATAAAAATTTTAGAATAAATTTGTCTATGTCTATAGAACACTTGCTGGGAATTTTGATAGGAATTATATTAGACCTGTTTATTATGTTAAATTTTCCATTTCTGAACACAGTATGTCTATTTATTTATTTAGAACTTCTTTAATTTCTTTTGTCAGCATTTAATAATTTTCAGGAAATGTCTTTTACATGTTTTATTAGAGCTATATCTAAGTATTTTGTTTTCTTTGGGATGATTGTAAAGAGTATTATATTTCAAATTTCAGTTTCTACATATTCATTTTAGGATACAGACATGCAGTTGATTTTTGTTTATTGATCTTATGTCCTGTGACCCTGCTTAACTCACTTATTAGTTTTTTGGTAGATTGCTTGGGATTTTCTACAAAGACAATCACATCATTGGAAATAGGACCAGTTTTATTTCTTCCTTTCTTCCTATATGCTTTAAAAATTTTTTAATTAACATATATTCAGTTACAGTGTGTCAATTTCTGGTCAATGTCCCAGTCATGCATATACATACATATATACATTTTCATATTTTGTTTTCATTAAAGGTCATTACAAGATATTGAACATAAGGTTGAGGAAATTCTTGCTTCCTAGTTTTCTGAGAGTTTTATCATGAATGGGTGTTGGATTTTGTCAAATGCTTTTTCTATGTCAATTGTCACAATCTGATGATGTTTTTCTTTAGCTGATTGATATAGTGGAGTATTGATTTTGAATGTTGAAATAAATTTACATATTTGGAATCAATCACAGTTGGCCTTAGAGCATAATTATTTTTGTGCATTGCTGGATTCAATTTTCTAATATTTTGTTGAGGATTTTTGTGCTCATGAGAGATACTTGTTTGTAGTTTTCTCGTGATGTCTTTGGTTTTTATATCAGAGTAATACTAGCTTCATAAAATAAACTAGGACGTAGTCCCTCCTCTTCTGTTTTCTGGAAGAAATTATGTAAAATTGTTGTTAATTTTTAATAAATATTTGCTGGAACTCTCCAGTAAAACCATCTGGGCCTGGATGTTTCTTTTTTAGGAGCTTTTAAATTATAAATTCAATTTCTTTAATGATTGTAAGACTTTTTCTATTATGCATTTCATCTTGGTCGGGATTTGGTAGTTAGTGGTTTCATGTCTGTGTGTGTTTATATTTCTGGTTTGGAAGCTTCTGCAATACCCCACCCAGGACATGTGAGAGGCAAGGAGGAAACCCAGGGGACTCATTATGGTGTCATTCCTTAAATCCAGAGGGCTATCAACAGTCTGCATTTTCTTCCCATCTTTCAATATCTTCTTATGCTTGTTTGTTGTATTATGTCCAAGGATTTTTCATCATATGAGGGAGGACCAGGGAGAATGGGACAATTCCATCTTGGTGAAAGTGGAAAACTTGTTGTTTTGAAGCAAAGCAGTAATAGTGCAAACAAGCTCAGTCTCTTATTGTTTCATAAAATAACTGGTGAGGGACACCAGCATTACTTGAGCAAAACTGGAAAAATCCTCTTGACTACTCATGAATCTTAGCAGTATATGTGAAAACAAGTTCAGATTCACTCATGATTCTAAAAAGAAACTTCTTTTTTTTTCTTGGAACAAACAAGATCTATCCTTACAGTATTTGTGAAAGCTAGGTCCAAGTCTCATAGTGTTCTCAAAATTTCCTATTGTAAGTTGAAACATGTTAAAACAAATTCAACCAGTATTTGTGCAAACAAGTCCAAATTAAGATGAATCTAAGCAGATTTTGGTATCTGGATCTTGAACCTGGACCTCAGAACTGTACCTATACCTTGGGAATCATCCTGGTTGTAATCCTCAGACCTGGATTTAGACCTTTCCGTTGTCATGGATTTAGATCTTGGATCAGTATCTCTAATCTTGGAACTAAACCTAGACCCAGACCTCTGATTTGGACCTTGATCTGAGCTTGGATATGGACTTTGACCCTGTACCTGGGCAGAGTCTTTAGATTAGACCTTGAACTTTAACCTCCAAGCTTGGGGTTGGATCTTAGATTTGTACTTCAGACCTGAACCTAGACACGACTATGGATGTGGATATTGGACTTGGATATTGAACCTGGGTTTTCCTTATTACATGGAAGTAACTTTAGAGCTGGAACTTGGATGTGGAGCTGGACCTTGGACCTGGACCTTTAACCTCAGGCCTATATTTCTGTCATGGACCTGGACCTGACCTTCGTTATGGATGTGGGATGTGAACCCAGGATCTTGACATAGACGTTGGACATAGTCTTTGGAATAGTCTTTATCTAGTACCTTGGATCTTACTTGTAACTTGGAACTTGGACTTGGAACTGGACATTGGTCTTGGACCTTGACCCTGTATCTGACCTTAGACCTAGAACCTTCAGCATGGACCTTTGCACTGGACCTGGACCTGAATCTTGGGCATTGAATCAGGAACTCTAATATCAGACCTGAACTTCAACCTTAGACATGGCCTTTGGATGTTCTACTTAGACTTTGGATCTGGCTCTTGGATCTCGCTTTTTAGCTTGGACATTGGGTGAGATCTTAGACATGGAAACGACATAGACCTAGACTGCTGACTTTGATCTTGGAACTGAACTTTGATGTTGGAACTAAGGTTTAGACGTTGATTCTGAGCTTTTCTTTCTCTTTGTGCAAGTATACTTATTTTAATTTAGCTTGCAGCAAGAAGACACTTTTGAGAACAATGCATGAAACTGAGTTTGTTTATACATTTGGGAAAACTACTTGTTTTCCTAACAATGATCTCATTCATCTTATTTGGCTCTAACTTGCTATAACAAAGTACTTTTGTTTTTTAAACAGTGTATGAAAATGGGCTCTTATACACAAATACTGTTGAGATATACTTTAACTCACACTAACTTGCAATAGGAATTTTTGAGAATTCTATGTAATTGTTAGCTCATTTTCATGAAACCTGCCAGGATTCATTAGTGTAATTGAGGGAAATGTCTGTTTTTTAGATTTTTGGTTAGATAATGTTTACATTCATTACGGCTTGTTGTACAAGGCAATAAGGAAGGTCCACGTGTGAAGTTTAGGTCTGGAAACCAAATTCCATTTCTAAAGTTCTGAACATAGGACCCTGTTCAATGATCCAGGTTCATATTCAAGGTTCAAGTCCAAGTTCCAGGCCTAATGTCAGATCTAATGTGCGTTTAAGGCAAAGTTCAAGATCCAGATCCAAAATCCATATCCAGGTCTGAAGTCTAGGTGCAATGACTAGGTCCAATGTCAAAGTCTAGGCCTAGGTCCAAAATTCAGTTTCAGTCTGGTCCAAGCCCAGAGTAAAGTTGCATGTCTGAGGTCAGATCATATATGCAGTTTCAAGCAAGTGCCAAGGTTCAAATTCCAGACCCATATCCAGGTCTGAGGTCTAGCTTTTAAAGTATAGGCCCATGATCAGGTCCAAAGATCTGGTGAAATTCCATGCCAAGTTGAAAGTCTAAGGTCCCATCTGTAAAGTCTAAATCCTCAGTTGAGAGGGGTGGGCGCTTGTCGGCGTCGCGCTGACGTCACGCGCGCGCTGACGTCGCCGGCTGCCGCGGCCTCTGGAGCGGTTGGGGCGCGCGAGGCGCGGAGTTTGAGTTGTCTGAGGGCCGCTCGGCGCCTGGCTCTCCTGCCTCCGCCCGCCGCGCCGCGCGAGCAGCGCCTGGGCAGGACTGAGCGCTGCGGCCGGTTCCCGCGGGAACCCGCGCTGACGGCCGGGCGGCGCTCGGCGGAAGTTGGCCCCTCACGGGCGGGACGGTCGCGGCCACGGAGCCCTTTAGCGTGGAGTACTTCAGCGGCCAGGTGCAGCAGGAGGACGTCGGCGGCCGCCTGCAGGTCGGCTGGGAGCTGCGCTGCCTCGGCGCCCCCGGCGCCATCCCGAACCTGCAGGACGACCTGGGCCGCCTGGGCAAGACGGTGACGCTCTCACTGGCTGGGTGGGCTCGAGCAACTACCGGGTAAGCGGCGGCGGCGGCGGCGTGGCCAGCTCTTTAATCTCCGACGTACGGGTCCGGCTGGGCGAGTCCCCGGAGAGGGGGCGCCTAGGAACCGCCCCGTGGACTCGGGGTTCCCGGAGGCGCCCCCGCTTGGAGAGCCTGCCTCTCCCACCGCGAGCCGGAGACCGACTTCCCACCACGACCATCTTTTCCACAGTTAGGAACAATGACAAACTGAGCAATTTCGTGACACCGTGAGGAGTCCCTTGGATCTAATGTTTCATTATTTATTTAAAAAAATTAGTGATAATTTACATACATAAAGGGCGCAAAGACGTTTTACATTTGTCCGCACCTATGTAAACACTACCCAGACCAGGACATAGGACTTTAGGATACAAATTTTAAGTTGAAAAGGGATGTCAAGTTAATCCTTAATTAGTGGTCTTTATCCTGTTTAATCGCCTCTTTCTTCTTATGTAATTTTTTTGTGTGTCTGGAAGGTTGTGCTTTTCGTCTCTAAGGCATCTTGAATGCTTATTAAGGTTACCGTTGAATCTAGTGAAAAGATGCTGACTCCATGGTATTATTTATTTGCTTTTTATTTATTGTTGACTAAAGGCACTTAAAAACGCTGTCATTTTGTTTTGGCACAGTTGAGGACTGACTCGATTTGAAACAGTGCTGTAGCAGGTTAGCTGATGCACCTTTGAGATCTTTGGTGTCTCTCTGCCTTTTCTCTGTGGAACTGCTTAACTTACTGATGAGTTTAGGCTGAGACACAACAAATTGTGCTCATTTTCAGAGCAGATGACCTTTTTTGATCTGATGGAGTTAGATGTAGTTAAGATGTCTTAGCAACTTTGGAAGAGGAAACATCTTGGTCATATAGGTCATGACTGCCTGCCACAGGGAGTCTGGCAAGACTTGCACTTGGAGAGTGAGAGTCTGCCACATTCATGTCTGGGCACCAAAAGTTGTCTCCTGGCTGAGAGCCTAGCAGAACTGGATGGACATTCATCTTTCAGTGTAAGAGCCTGGAGGCCTGGAATGTGTCTGTGTATGAAACTCCAATAAGGCAAGTACAGTAACTGGCTTACAAGTGTCAGCAGTTGCCTCTGACTGATGTTTCAAAAGTGAGACTTCTAGTTCTTCATCTATAATAAGAATTCTCTCTATATACCTATAAATAAGAATTCTCCCCCTTCCTCTGTTTGTCAGTATTGTATCTGTGGCCACCTCTTTTTTGGGGCGGGGGGGAGGGGCAGGAATTTAGAGATTATTAATTGGTTGTACGAATTTGACATTTGCATGCACCATAGGGATGTCTGGTTCATATAGCCAACCTACCATCAAAGGGAGGAAACATATACAAAGAGTTAAAGAACTGAAATTGGTTTCATGAGGTGGAAGGAACTGGGAGCTATAGTTTCTAAACAAAATTACCTACTGTGTATAAGAACGGTCTAAATGAGCCTGAATATGTGTTTTAAAGTACCATCCAGCTAATGGTACTAGGTTGAAAAGAAACTGTGGTCCTTGTGGCCTTATCAGCTACTTAGTGAAGTCAGGCTGACAGATCAAAGGGAGACTGAGAAGTCATAATGAGAGACATGGAGGGGCTACCTGCCTACCAAAGGCAGAGATGCCAGTAGAAGACACTGGCCACCATGCTAGAGACCTTTGCACCCATGGCAGAGCCCTCAGGGCTTCCTACACCCCGCAAAGAACTAAACCACCTTCCCAAACTCTGCCAGCTTTCTCAAGGGCACACTACCCTCCCTGAGCATTTGTAGCCCACCATCCCCCCCAAGGACAGAATTCAGTGCTCAATTCCACACGCTCTTGATGAGTTTTGCTTTCTAAATTCTGCGTTGGCCTTTGAGTGACAATTTACATACATGGTGCGCTCTCTGGCATGTGAATACATTTTCAGCTGGGCACAAAGTAAATGTCTCTAAGTTATTCTTTGGCACACTAAATTCATTTGGCTTTTAAGTCTCTGCGCTCTTTTGATTTCCACCGACCTCTTTGGATCCTCATTCTCAGGCTCCTTTGTTCTTCTTGTCTCAGCAACTTCTAAACCTTGCTGTGTCCCTGGTCTCAGTATTTGGACCACTTCCCTTCTCTGTCTATACTCACTTTTAGTAGTTTCCTCTGTACTTATAACCTCAAATACTTCTGTCTATGTTTATGACTCCCAAATTTGTATCTCCAGCCCAGTCACTTCCATGGTCTCCAAATGTGTCTCCAAGCAGTTCTAAACTTCCACTGGGTCGATACTGGGAGTGCCCCTGTTGTGGGGTGTGGAATTCTCCTTGATTATGCCTTGGTTCTGCCCATATTGGCAGGGGTGGGAGACTGCTACACAGAAACTCAGCGTCTGAGGGTAACTAAGGCACCACCATTTTGTAGTTGCTGCATCTGGGACTGATGGCTATGGTCAAGGGAAGAGAGAGGGACTGGAGGATGGTGTGTGGGGCTTTTGTTACCAGCCCAGGAATGTTACGTGTCACCAGTGTTCACATTTCATCGTTCAGAACTGGTCATATGACCCCAAAACAATTACAAGGAGGCTGAGAATTACAATCTTTCCTAGACTTTATCTACCCCATCACATCTGTCACTGAGGGCAGCCTTTCAGTCTACCCTGAACACAGGGTTTGGTTTTTTATTTACTGTGTTTTTATTTTGCCTTTTGTTTACTGCCATATCCCCACTTCGTGGTACGTAGTAAGTGCTTAATAAATATTTAATGCGTGAATGACTGAACAGACTAAAAAAAACCCTGTGAAAGGAAATTCAATAGTTTTTTCTTTCTGTCGCAGTTTTGTCTGAGGACCTAAGGCATTTAAATTTTCACTCAGTCATCTGTCAGCTGTGTACCTCAGTTTCCTCATCTTTAAAATGAGGATGTCAAACAGCAGCTTCGCCTGGCATTGTTGAGAAGATTTATTCATTTAGTTACAGATAATTTTTTGAGCACTTGCTGTATGCCAGGGCCTGTTCTAGGGGCTGAGGTGTAGAGTAGTGAACAAAACTGATGACATTTTCACTGTAAATGAGACAATGAAAATAAAATCCATCACGTAACATCCTGTTCACGGCAGCTGTTATTGTGAGAATTAAAACCAGAGCCCTCAATGTACTCTTAAAGGATAACTTTCAAAAACGGGTAAAATCATGATTCTCATAACAGATATAAAATGAACACATGTTAAGGATCTCATTAATGAGAAAACTGGTAAAAATTTCACTGGATTAAAGGAGAATTCAAAGAACAGATACATTAATAGGTAGATTAGGAATATTGAAATGAGTACAAATGGATGCAAAACTGGCTTTTCCATAGAAGGGAGGGTCATCCCTCCCCTGCCCAGAACTTACTTACATGGCTCTAGGTAAGAGTGATTTTGCATTGCTATCAGCTATTTATAGAGTTGCGAATTAGCTCCTATCAAAGTCAGGATTAGGTAACCAGAACCAGTGTGTTCTAACAGTTCATAGTTTTCCACTGAAGCGAAGAATTCTCAATTCTATTGGCCAAGTGGGCCTCCACATAAACTCAGAGGATTTTGGCAATTGTAAACCAAAAAGTGCATGGCAGGATTCAAGGGGTTCTGATATGATGGAAGCACCCACCAGGGGCTGCAGAATGTGTTATCAGGGTGGACTTCAAAGAGGAGTTGATACTGGAGTTGTGTTGAAAGATGGGCAGGTAAAAAACCAGGCAGACAGCTCAGAGGAGGGCACACCAGGAGGAAGGAACATGCCAGTGAAGGCTAATTAGTTACAAGTAATAGAAACCCACATGAGTTTGCTTAATTAAGCAAGTGAAACCATGACCCATAAGTTAACAGAAGCTGATAACTAACAGAAAATTTTGAACTCGTCTTACAGAACAACAGGTAAGGAAACAGCTTGTTAAAACCTTTTTGCTCATAAACTGCCTTCGTTAAGTTTGTTTTAGCTTTTTCCTCTCTTTAATTGCATACCTTCCCAGATTCACAGCACCCAGTTGTTTTACAGGAACTGGGAGTCAGCTCCCACCCATGCAAGGCAGCTGGAGGCTGGTTGAGACCACTGACCCTAAAACTGACCCTGCACGGATGTCCGATCATTGACCTTTGAGGTCAGAGGGCTGGAGAACTTCACCCTCAGCTTATGCTAAACGCCACCTCCATTGTGAATATGCAGAAGCCCAAATCTGATCTCTTTAAGTGAGTCCTGTGATTTAAGTCCTTCTGAATTGCATCTTCTCCATCAAAATTTACCTGTCCCATGTCCCATCCCCTTGACCTTTCTCCTGCACAAGAGCTGGCTAATCTGCTAACACATTAATCATGCACGCAAACCTTGGCAAGCATTTGTCTCAAAGAACGTTTTCTAGAAGGAGAGCTTCTAATCTTGGGAATCTTGAGCCCTCTGTGGACCAGGTTTCCTGAAAGGCTCTGGGAACATGTCTCATTTCACTGTTCAGGCTGCCCTGCAGGGGTCTACTGTTCTGAGGACTTAACATATACCTCCGTCTGGTTGTCTGCAGGAGCCCCAGCCACAGGCCATGTGGCAGCATCACCACCAGGTGGCAGTAGTACCAAGTTCCTAAGGAACCACTCAGTCCAGTCGGTTAACGTGATGTCAATAAAACGAGAAGGGAGAATATAAGGAATGGGGTCCCGGCTTTGGAGCCTTCCAGATAAAATGAGAATTACCATTCTGCTACTTAGCAGCTACTGGCCTTGGGCAAGGGGCTGGATTTGTGCCTCAGTTTCCTCCCTCAGAGTCAGAACTAATTGTGTCACTGCAACAGCTTTTAAACTAATCCTGCTCTCCCATAATCATAATCTATTGAGGGCTTATTATGTTTCCGGCCTGCTCTAAGATCTTTACATATATTATGTCATTTACTCTTGCCTATGAAGCACATGTTATTATATCCTAATTTTCCAGATGAGGAAACTGAGGCATGGAGAGGTTCAGTAAGTTGTCTAATGTCACACAGCAGAGCTGACATTTGAACCTAAGTAGGCTGGCTTCAGAGCCCCTCTTGCCTAACCATTATGTTATATCATGTCTATCACCAAAGTTTGTTACATTCAATCCCCATGTTACTGTCACTAGCCACAGCCCATGGCAGAGACTAAATGCTGGGAAGATAGTAAAATCAGAAGAAATACAAAGAAGGATACTTCTTGATCAAGTCACCCCAAATCCGTTTCCCAGTGTTCATGACCTGTGGACCTAAGACTTTGGGAGAGTCCTCTACAAGACATTAATGTCTTTTTTATCTTGGAGAAACAACTTCCGCCACCCCTGCAAATTCCTTCTACTCCATATCAGAGGGGTCTCTGTGTCCTGGCTTCTTAGGGTGTGTAGGGATTTGCCAGGGAGTCATTGCTAGCTCTGTTCTGGGGCTGTTTCTCCCTTTGGTGCCCATCCTCAGTGTCTAAAGCTCATCTCCTAAACCCCCTTCCTGTATCCTGGTGTGTCCCTCTGTTCCTGGCAGTGTCAGCTACTACTCCAGGGATAGCTGAGCATCTTCTGGGCAGGGCTCACCCTTTTCACAGTCCCAGGAATGTCAGTGCCCGGGCTGCGCTCAGTCACAGGCCACCTGCAGTGGCCTCTCACTCTGGGATTCCTCAGGCCAAGCCTGTGAAGGTTAAGTGTGCAGGTTCTGGAACCAAACAGCCAACCTCACATCTCAGTTCTGCCACCTGCCAGCAAGAGGACTCTGGAATACTCACCTAACTTCTTTGTATTCTGTCATCAGGAAAATGGAAATAAAAAATACCTGCCTTACAGGGCAGTTGTAAGGGTAGAGGAGCTGACAAAGAAAAGAATGAAACACTTATAAAGTATTAAGCATAAGATTATGCAAACAGCTACTGGCACAGTGCTTGATCAGTGAGGACTTTTTATTGCTTTGGCACAGAGGCACACACTGTGCGTGTGTGTGTGTGTGTGTGTGTGTGTGGTGACACCATCAGCCCGCACTGGTGCTGTCTGAGCAGAGTGTTCCCTGTAGGTGGCAGCTGTGTTCTCCTCATCTGACTTCTGAAACCTTACCCAGAGGCTGGCCCTGGGGCTCCCTTGTATACAGAGCGAACATTTTCCTGCTACTGGCCGCTGGGCAGGGATGTGCCCCAGGCCTCTGCGTCCTTCAGCCCTTCCTTGCCTGTGTCTTCCTCTTCAAGCTCAGGGTGGAGGGGGCCTTTTAGAGTCTCCAAGGAAGTAAGGTACAGTAGTAGGGCTGTCAGAATTAGCAAGTAAAAATATAGGTCATCCAGTCAAATTTGAATTCAGTTAAAAAATGAGGGATTTTTTTTAGTATAAGTGTGTCCCCTGTACTGTGTTTTATCGGGCAACCCTAAGTGTGGACCCTCTCCACTGGGAACCCCACATCTGTCTGAGGTCCCTGTCATAATTCTTCAGTTCCCTGAAGGCTCCATCTGGTGGGTGGTGGAGGAGCAGGGCTGTTTGAAGGGAAGCCCCTAGTGTCCACATCCCTTGTGGCCCATGTGAATTCCCAGAGGGTCTCCCTTGCTCTGTCCTGGGATCCGCCTCTCCTCTGGAGCAGGGAAAACTGGCCCTGACCTATCACAGGTCTTCGAAGATTCTAGATTATCCGTAAATTTCACGCAGAGTCCTTTGGTTTCTTAAAACTCAAAATTGACTTTTGACATTTACAAGCCGAGCCAAGGTTTCGACTCTCTTGTTCTCCCATCCTGTCCCAGCAGGGAGGTCTTAGCTGCTGGGCTGAGGAAAAACCAGGACACATGAGGAAATGCAGCTAATATTTCCATGTATTCCCTAGCCCCACACAGAGGGTCTCGTGGAAGTCTTCCCACAGTCTCCTCATTATTCCCTCCCCAAACTTGTTCTTTGTTTCCATGGCCACTGGCTGGTGCTTACAGGTGTCAGGCTATTAAAGGACAGGTGTACCTGGTCCATTCACATCCTCTTCCCTTGTCATCTGTCAGAAGATACAGCAGTCGGCTCTTGGAGCTGCTTCCCAGAGGGGACTGTCGGCGTGTCTGTGCTGTCAGCCAAAATCATCGCATCAGAGAGTCGCAGCCCATCTCTCTGCCGTGCGCACCGGGGAAAGAAGAGAAGATGGAGCAGCCTGCAGAGGCTTCTGAAAACTGAGACGTACTTTATCACAGCCAACTACACCTTCCGGCAGATGTTGCCTTAATGTCCCCTTGTCACTCGAGCATCGCTACTGAGTGAGCTGGGAGCCCGCACAACCCAGCTCAGGAGACCAACTGAGGGGACCCAGGCCTGGCATTCCCCACACGGCACAGTGAGCCTGCAAGACGCAGGGAAGTGGGAATTTAATCCTGCAAAGAGTTTGTCCTCAACCATCAGGCTAAAAATGCACCCATTTGGGTAAGACACGGGCCTTAGTCACTGAAGAAAAGCGAATGTGTGACGAAGGGAAGCGTCCTACACTTGACAAACCTGCTGAGAATTCACACTTCCTGAGTCAAAGCCACTGACATTTCGCAAGAGCCAAATTTAATCCAGGCGTTTTTTGAAAGATCCAGACTGAATCAGAGAGACAGGAGGCCCTATTATCAGCATGAGTCTTGACGACTTCTTGGGATTGCATTTGCTGGGAAGCAGAGCTTTTTCTGAAAGTGATGGGAAATTCAGTTTTGTAAGGCTTGGGAAGAGGGCCTGTTTTAGGTCATGTCATTAGGATCACATGTGGGAAGAACATTTACCCCTGAAATGCCATGTTTACCCCAAGATGGAGCTCGGGATGTCTTGGGAAGAGAGTGGGCAGAAGTTTTGTATACCTGAGGGTTGTAGCCTTTAAGGATTATAGGTTCAAGGGAAACTCATTTAAAGGCCAAAATGTGAAACCTGAAAGTGAGCCGCTCTGAGGAGAAGGCCTGGAGGCCTCCGTCTGTCCCTGTCTGATATTTGCCACATCTCTCCATCTACCTGTGTAGTCTTTCTCCCCCTACAAGAATGTAAGCTCCACAAGAGCAGGATTTTTTTTTTTAAAATATAATTTTTAAAGGTTGCACTCCATTTACAGTTATTACAAAATATGGGCTCTATTCCCTGCGTTGTAGCTTATCTTATGCCCAATAGTTTATACCTCTTAACGTTCCTGCCCCTATCTTACCCCTCCCGCTGGAGAACACTAGTTTGTTCTCTGTATCAGTGAATCTCTTTTTTGTTATACTCACTAGTTTGTTGTATTTTTTAGATTCCACATATAAGTGATATTATACAGTATTTGTCTTTATCTGACTTATTTCACTTAGCATAATGCCCTCCAAGTCCATCCACATTGCTGCAAGTGGCAAAATTTCATTCTTTTTGTGGCTGAGTAGTACTCCATTGCAGGATTTTTTTTTTTTTTTCCTACTTTTTCACTGCCATATCCCCAATCTGTGAACATTGTCAGACATAAAGTAGCCTTCGGTATGAATTCACTCAATGAATGAATGAAAAGACCTCCAAGGCCATGCATGTCAGTCACTCCTTTATTACTATTATTAATACTACTATTAGCATCCACTTATTATGTGCTGTACCTTGTGTTCTAACAGAATATTAAGCAGTTGATACACCTGATTTTATTCAGTCTTACTCAGTCCTCACAATAAGCCTGTGTAATAGATATTTATGTCCCTGTTCTATAGATAAGGAAATGGAGGCTTCAAGAGATTTCTATAAGGCCAAGAAACAGCAGAGCTGCTATCAGCCTAGCCTACTCAGCTCAAAGACTGGGAATTTGGAATAGGCATTTCAAAGACTTGTGGTCCCTGTTAAGATATATTTCCAAATTGTCAGTTTTCTAGTCTTCCAAAGCTTTTATGACTTTTCTTATCCACACACACACACATTTAGGCATTTGATGTTTCTGAAACCCAGCCCAAGGCAGAACCTTAAACACATCTCAAGTTGTGATCATAGAAGCAACAGGCTCCCGCTGGGGTTGAGGTTCTGTAGGGCATTTCATGATAAATTTATCAAAGCCACAGGAGCCAGATCTTTATAAATAATTCTGGCATCCTTCATTACTCTTTTTTTTTTTTGCCATTAGCCCTGGGGTGGGGGGGCAATTAGTTTCCATAGAAAAGAAAGGCTTCTCATGTCCACAGTTGCATTCACAGCACTTTTGTTTTTATGTACATTTCACTTCCTCAGTCTCTGGATGAATATTAGCAATATTGGAGATTTTTAATTTATGAAAACCCGGTAAATCTGCTGTGCTGCAACTGAACCTCAAGTTTGTCCATCCATTTGGGGATCATGTCCTGACAAATTGCACCCCCACTGTTTGCTGGGCACTGTTGGAAGGGAGTGTAACGCCCATGCAGACATGTCCTTGGAGATGAGCTGGAAAAATTCACAGAGGTGAAAGCAGACAATTAGTTTAGCAGGAAGAATTCTGACCCAGATGCCATGCATGGAAAGCAGATAAAGAATAAGGGGAGGATATCAAGAAGGATGGTTGGGTTTTGAAAGATGGATGGAAATCAGACAGATAAAGGAGGGGTTTTCCAGGCATAGCGAACAGCAGGTGTGAGGTCTGAGACAAAGAGGACCCACTTTCCCACTTCTGGTGGATCCTGGGGAGTTGGCAAGATCTCAGGAGGAGGAAGGTTGTGTGGCATGTTTGGGCAGAGTGGGCTTGATCCCTGGCATTTTTGAGAGTAGTACCGTATGACCTCTGATGGGAAAATATTAAAAGCTTAAGATGCATTCTTGCCAATAATAGAATCATATTAATAAAGTCAAAATCTATTTTAAAAATTTTAGTGGGGAAGGTAATTAGGTTTGTTTATTTATTTATATATTTATTTATTTACTTAATGGAGGTACTGGGGATTGAACCCCAGACCTTGTGCATGTTAAGCACACACTCTGCCACTGAGTTATATACTCTCCCCCCTAATAAAGTCAAAATTTTAAAAGTAAAAGGAGACTAATTTTGAGGAAATTAAAAATCATAACGGGGCCAGGAGTAAAAGTAGCCAAAATAATAATTTCTTGATTAGATTTGAAAATGGTAACAGGTATGTGATATATATATTTATAACATACATACAAACATGCACATGTAGTCTATATAGGTATATGTATAGTGTGCATGTGTTATGTGTATATATAGTAGTTTGCATTTTTTAAATTGAGGTTTAAGTTACACACAGTAAAATTCAAAAATCTCAACCTTGATGAATTCTTACAATATGCGTACACCAAGACACAGAACAGTTCCATCACGTGAGACTGTTCCCTCATGCATCTTTCCAGCCAGTCCTCCCAGTCCAGAGTTAACGACTACGCTGATTTCTCTCTCCATAGATTGCTTTTGCTTGTTCTTGAACTTCATATAAATGGGGTTATACATGTTGTGTTCTTCAGTGTCTTGTTTCTTTTGCTCAACACAATGCTTGTGAGGTTTGTTTATCTTGTAGCTTTCTCAGTGGTTCTTTTTTATTGCTGAGTAGTTGTATGACTGTGCCACCGTCTGTTTATCCATTTGTCTGTTGATAGACATTTGGGTTGTTTCCAGTTTTTGTGTCCTACTGTTGAAAGTAGTCACAAAGCCTGCCTGCATTCAAGAGGAAGGGTCATAAATCTACCTGATTAGGGGAGAATGTCAAAGAATTTGTGGCCATCTGTAATCTTTCACAGAGGGGCTCTGTGCCCTGTCCCCTTCCCCAGGCCCCTGAGGACAGGTGGGAGAAACACAGGGAGTTGTTGCTGGGCTGCATAGAAGGCTCTGGTTTTGCTGAGTAGGGTGAAGAACTGGGGAGGAGGAGTAGAATACACTGGGTCGCAGAGGAGGGCTGAGGAAGTGGGCTTGGAGAGGGGGTCTGGGGAGGACAGACTTGCAAAAGGAGTGGGGAGGAGAGAATTTGAGTGAGGCAGGGATGTATAATGGGAACAGTTAAATAAGTTGTGCTATCACAACCCAACTCTTCATCCTGTTTGTAAATCTTCAGCAAAATCTATATTACTCACCAGTGCTTGGGAGATTTTTCACCTTTAAATTCTAGAATATTTCAAATATAAGATATAAAATCAGGAGAATAAATCTTATGAATCCACATGTACCACATATTGACTATGTTCAACAATGGTCAATATCAATACTCCTGTTAATTTGGGGGATTAAATTTTGGGGGGAAAATCCAAGAAATTAAAAATTTTTACCCATCAACATTTCCATCTTTATCTAAAAAAGATAAAGACTTAAAAAACATAACCACAATACCACTGTTGCATCTTAAAGTTAACAAACAATTCCTTATATCCTTTTATCATCTACAGTCAGCATTCAGATTTCTCAGATTGCCTCAAATCTATTTTAGAGTTGGTTCATTTCAATCAAGATCTGAATAAAGTCCATGCATTCCAGTTGATTCCTTTCAGTTGCTTCCTTTTATTTATTGTAATTTATGTACTAAAGAAACAAGGTTGTTCAAATTGTGGTATTTCTCAAGGTCTGGGTTTTGTTGATTTCATCTCCATAGTGGTATATAACAGGTTCTTCTGTGTTTTCTTGAAAATTAGTTTGACAGAGGCATGACCAGATTCTGGTTCAGTGTTTTTGGCAAGACCCCTTCCCAGGTGGTGCTGTTTCCTTTCAGGAGATTCCCATTGTATGGTACTCTCTGTTTTTGAGATGTGAGCATCCATTGATGATCAGTGCCCAAGCCCATTAGTTCATTAGGGGTTGCAGACCGGTGATGTTCTAATCCCATCATCCCCTCTTCATTGATTAGCTAGAATTCTTCCATAAAGGAAAAATTCCTCTCGACTTTTCAGTTCCCCTGAGTTACAGTGTGTACAAGAGAAGCATGATGCATACCTGGTTTTTTCTTTTATTAATTTTCAAAACAACGAGTAGCTGCCCAAGTTCTTTGGGAGTTGTCTTTGTGGATGACAAAGAGTTGAACCTGACCTCTGCAGGGGGATAGCGGAACCCTCAAATTCTCTTAGTAGCTTTTCAGGAAAGATGTCAATACATCCATTTTTATAAATGGGGAACCAGAAACTCAGAGGTTAGTTAGTAAGTGGAGGAGCCAAGTTTTATCTCAGGTCTGCCTGGCTTTATTGCATGGCTTTTTCATAGGGCTGTAGAGAATTCACCCAAACTGGAGGTCTTACTGGCTGAAGCCTCTTCTCACCCTGGCTTGCTAGAAATCAACAGTCTGTAGTCTGAAAAAATGACATGCATATCCTTGAGGCCTAAGAATAATCTTACTTAAAGTTGCACTTCATGACAATTATAGCATTGAACTGTTTGATTTCAGAATACTTTTGTTGCTGAATAGTTTCCCCAAAGTTGGACCTCAGGCTAGGCTGCTTTAAGCAGATTTATATAATTCACCTATTGCAATATATCACAATTTGCAGTTTTGTGTACATGATAAACATCACTGATGCGTGTAAGTGAAGGAACCTTGTATCAGAAGGGTTTTATTTATAAAGGAGTCTGGGATAAGCAGAGGATTAACTGTCGGGATGAAGAAACTTACTGAAACTGAAAGGCCAAATAGGTTATAAAGAACATCTGTAGAGTGACATTACTTGTTTAATTGGTAGCTGCATGAAGAGCCATGAGATGATCCAATGAATGAATGAAGATTATGCATTTGAGCACTTTCTGTTGCTGTTCAAACTGGTCTAAGCACGGACTTACAGTTTTATTTACTAAACCGTCCAAAGATAGATCTGACAGGACTTCAGGGCTCAATGTGCTGTTCAGGACCTGGTTTCTCTTCATTTCTGGGCTCTGCATACTTTGTGTTGAATCCATTATCATAGAGACTCCCTGTGATCCCAAGATGGCAACCGCCGACTTCTTGCTGCTGTGGCTACAGCCTTCCTGTCCCACATCAAGAAGACAGAGTAATGGGCCTTCCTTTAATTTTCACTAAGTCTTATTGGTCCTGAATGGGTCCACGTGTCTGTCCCTGAACCAGTCACTGTAGCCAGAGGAATGGGATACACTGCGTGGCTCAGCCCCAGGTCACATGAATACAGGGACTGGAAGTGGGTAGACTCTGAAAGAAATAAATGTGGCATTATCAGAAATGCCAAGGAATGGTGGGATGCAAACCAGCAGAATTCCATTTTAGTCTGCTCCAGGACACTCTAAGATGGCTTCAAAGAAGTGATTCAGGGGTCTGTGCATTTCCTGAAGTTGTAGGTACTTTGTGTAGATAGTCTGTGTTTATGTCCATTTTTCAGGGAGAGGGTCCATAGCTTTGACTGGATTATCAAAGGCCACGGCAAATTGTTGGCTCTTCTAAGATGATGGTGAATATTGAACCTGACTGAATTGCTTTTTTAAAACTGAGACTTCACGTGTGTACTGGCTTCTTGAATGCTTTCAATATAAGATGTAGAATTTGCTTTCCAGCTGCTTTTTAGCAAATGATGTTGAACCCATGGGGACTATCAGAGATAGTAAATACTGACCAAAATTTAGTTTATATCATTTCTTCAGATTCTAGAAGTTGTAGATCCCTTTTTCCTCCCAAGAAAGCCCTGTTTCTGGAGCCACAACAGAGGCTTCCCCAAGCTCTGTCCCTGAGGGTGAGCCCACAGCCCTGCTGGGTCCCAGCCGCCACCTGTTCTTCTCAGAGCTGGCCTCAGCAGCCCCTGTTTACCCGGGCATGGAGAGCTGCTTGTTCTGGGTGAGGAAAAGACCCTTTGGGAATTACTTCCCTGTCATGATTCCAAGGCCTCATATGCAGGCTGATATTTTTCTGCTAATCCCAGGCCAGGTATATTGTTGACACCAGATAATGTTGGTTTTCAGGCTGATACAGTGGTGGTTGAGCAAACACTGGGCGACTGGCAGAATCCCCTACTTCCTGAGCATCCACGATCACAGATTCATTGAAGTTTAAACATACAAGAGACCTACCCTGCCTTTGCCCTTTGCGTCTGCCAGGAGATGAGGTTATCCTTGAGTGATTGCTGTAAATAACCACTCCTCATTTCCCCCTCTAGCTTGCACTTTGGCTTTTAATCAGGTTCAAAGCCTGGCATTTTGCTGATATTCCCCATCGATGACCCATAGGCTGGCTAGCCCAGGGATGTTTAGACTTTAAAGTACACACGAATCACCCAGGAATCTTGTTCAAATGCAGATTCCAATTCAGCAGATCTGGGAAGGGCCTGAGATTCTGCATTTCTAACATAGTCCCAGTGACACCCATGCTTCTCCAAGGTCCATGCATCTAAGAGCAAAGGGCCAAGCCAATGGCTCTCAACCCTGGCTGCACACCAGAGTCACTTGGGGAATTGTAGAAATACTGATGCCTGGGTGCTACTTTCAGATGTTGGGATTTACCTGATTTGGAGTGTGACTCCCCAGGCGACCGTGATGGGCAGCCAAGGTTGAGACACACTGGGATGACCCCTCCATCTTCAGCTTCTACCTGCCAGCTCCCCTCACTATCAGTCTGGCCCACTCATGCCCCCTCTTCACTGCCCTCTGGACACCCTTCTCCTTTGTCCTTGGCATTCACGGAGAGCTTATTATGGACTAGAACTTTCCTGATAAAGTCAGCACTACTTCTGTCCCCATCCTGCAGGTTTGGAGAGTGAAGTATCTTGTCTGAGGTCACACAGCCATCAAGCAGCAGCGTCAGGACCCACCCAGGTCTTCTGTCCCTGGAGTACGGAAGCAGCAGGGTGTGGGTTTAAGAGGGTAGCCTCTGGAGTCAGACAGACCTGGGGCCCACCATTCCCTCTCAGCAGGTTACCAGATCCTGCAAGCATTAGGTCCTCCTCTGTTAAAAGGGGGTGATGAGATACCCAGTCATTCATTCACTCACTCGTTACCTCTGTTCGCTCAGACCCTATGGAGTTACTGAAGACAACTCAGCCTTCCCCAAACCATAGGCCAGGCTGGCTCTGCTGGTTGTTTCCCCCATGGTGGGGACTGGAGGTTGAGGAGGTCGGGGCTCCATCTCATGGGTATCTCCTGGATGCAAGGAACTGCCTTCTAGAGACGCCACACCCAGGACTTCCCCAGTTTTGACTCTGGAAGTCCCACGTCCCTGGCAGACGGGGATGGTTGACTGCCCCACCAGAGCCACACGGGTCTGGGCGACGTCCTTCCTTTTACAAAGCCGACGGCTCTGTGCCTTTCAGCCTTCCTTCTTTGTGAAGGGCCCTGTGGTGTGAGGTGGTTCCTGCTGGTTTTTCTTGACCCCTTTGTGATGGTGGCCCACAAGATCCTGGGATGGGAATGGTTGCTGCCTCCCGCCAGAACTCAGGTCGTGATGAGTTCCCTGCCTGTTCCCAGCCTGAGGTCTTTCTCCTTCTGTTTCAGTAGCCGAGGGAGGCTTTGTCCAACACAGGCAACAGGAAGCGTGTTCACAAAAGAAAACACCTCATCTTCCCGCCCCCTTTTTCTCAAGGCTGCCAACACCCTTGGCCTCAGACAAGCACTCAGTGAGTACACAGAAGTAGGGCTGTTTGCTTTCTGGTGCCACTTCAGATGAAGTTGAATATTTTTAAACTAGGCAAGCAACACCACAGCTAAAAATGCTCAGATTTGAAAATAAATGCGTGGCAGATTTACACGAATCCCTTGACTCTGTCAGAGATGCTTTCAGCAGCAAGTACAATGCGTGACTGAAAGGGGCTCACGCCACAGAGCTTTATTTTTCTCGCGTAAGAAGCAGTGTGGAGCTGGGCAGCTGCTGATAGTGACTCAGCGAGCGGTGGTATTGGGCTCTGATTTGGTGTCACTCTCCTTCTCTGGGTCCCCTCATGTCAAGTAATGGCAGCAGCGACTCCAAACATCATGCCTTGTGCAGCTGAGTTCAGAGAGGAAGCAGGGTGGCCTAGAACAGGACTCTCTCCTTTCTTGCCTCTCCCTTTCCAGGGGGAAGCCATTGCCAGGAGTCCTCTCCCCAGTGTATTTCCCCTTACAGGGGAACTGGGTCATAGCCCACCTTCTTTGCAATTCAGGGGTCTCTGCTCACTGCCTAAACACTACTGAGGTTCTTTTAGGAGGGGTGGCTTTGGCTGGATAACCAAATTGTATTCCCACACCTCTTTCTTTGGGCTCAGAAGCCCTGAGTTCCAGGCCTGGTCCTGGTTTTGTCTTGCTCAGGTCTCAATAACATGATGAAATGGATGCATCTTCCTTAAGCCCTGAGATGGCCCCTATGGGCCACTTGCAGAGGAAGCAAGGAAAGCGAGCTAGCTGTGAGGGTTTGTGCATGAGATTGCTTTTTACCAGTGGCCCTATGGCAAGAAACACTTTTGAAAACAGGTAAGCTAGATCATTTCAAAGGGAGCTTCTACCTCAGATGTTTTTGAGTGTCTGTAGGATTGGCTGGCCAGTGTCTTTTCTTGTCTATAGCTTTTTTTTTTTTTGCAGACACTGTACAGATATAGATGCAGATATTGACACAGATACGAATGTAATTATAGATTGTGTTATCGGGTGATGTCTGCAGAGCAGATGGAGATCCATCTGTTGGGGAAAGCTCAGGAGAAGTCCAGCGAGGGCCCAGGGCTGGGGCAGACTGAGCGGCCTCAGCCCTGTGACAGCAAGTGAGACTCAGGGATTCAGGGCTGGCTCCTCATCCCCAAGTTAAAGTGGCTGAGCCGGGCTCCAATTCAGGGATCCTGGCTCCTAAAAGGGACTTGGGGCTTGAAGCAGCCAAATCTATCTCACTGTTAGATTACAGCTGACAAATGATCTTCAAAAAATCCAAAGCTGCGATGGAACAGCTGTCAGAGTACCTCTTATGCAAACATCTCTGCATTCTGGAGCTGACGGTGGCCTTCATGTATATGCAGATGTTCTCCACATGTAGGAGGAGGGATCCCAGCAGCTTTGCTGGAAGAATCAGGACGAAGGAGCTTAATGATTGATGCCTTTCTCTGGGTCACCAGGCCGGAAGATAAGCAGCCAGTAGTTCCATGGCTGACACTAGTGTGCCCTCTGCTATTTCCCAGGAAAGCTTGGAGTGGGGAGGTCAGTGTGGTGATAATTAAGTAGCATTTGTTTCTGAGTTTCTAAATGCTTTGCCTTTACAACCGAGGATGTGAGTCATCTTACCCTGAGAGCTTTGAGACAAAACCTTTCCCCAAATCTAGACCTCCCTGCCTAGGGAACACTTTGCCTGTCCTGGCGGCCTCCTCCTCTCCTTTCTGTCCTCTTCCTGATGGAACTGTGTCGTGTGACTTGGGGTCCCGGAATACCACAGGCTGGAAGAGAGCAACGGAGCAATTTCTCCCCATCCTCCCTCCTTTTCTCTCCTCTTCTTCTTCCTTCCCTTTCTTCCTCTCTTCCCTCCTCCCTTTGTTCTTATTTTAATGTTAGAAGTCCTGTTTACTGAGCACCTACTATGTGCCGGGCCCTGTGTTAAGCATTTTCCATATACTTATTTTCCATAATTCTCCTAGTAAGCCTATGGGGTAGATTTTGTTATTATCCCCTTTGTACAGGTAGAGAATTGAAGCAGAAGAAAAAAAAATGATGTGCTCAGGTCACACAATTAGCAAATGGTAGTCAGGGCTGTCAGACTTTAGAGCCATGACTTTTTAAAATTTGTGTATTTCCAAGTTAAAAGGGTGATGTAATGAACGCCTCTCACCAGATTTTCTAGCTATGAACATCCTGCAGCTCTTCATGTCTCTGTCTCAAAATATACATACTTTTCCTTTTGGACAAACCATCTGGAAGTTGACTGCAGACATCATGACATTTTACCCCTAAATATTTCAGTTTGAGTCTCCCAAGAACAAGAACAGTTGCCTTTCTAACCTTAATATCATTATCACCCCTAAGAAAACCAATTTTATTTCAGTTATACCATACAATGCACAGCCCAAGCTCAGGCGGCCTCAGTGGTCCCACAAATGACCTTTATAGCGTTCTTTTTTTTTTTTTTCAAGCCAGAATGTAGTTGAGGTTTATAACCTGCCTTTGGCAGTTGTGAATCTTGACTTCCCATAATGAAGTGCAATCCTCCCTTTGCCCTCATTCTTTGTGATCCTGAATCTTTTGGAGATTTCAGGACCTCCTGAGATTCTGAGATTTAGTCCTCAGAACATCCACATTCTGGAGTGTGTCTGGTCTTCATGGTTATTCAGGTTTTATATTTCTGGTTAGAAGGCCCTAACATGATACCGTATCTTCCTCTGTAGGGCATCAGAGGGACATAATGTCAGGCCATCCCACTGCTGTCAGTGCCAAGCCTGCCACCTTGGTTAGAGTGCTGTCTTCCAGATTTCTCCATGTAAAGTACATTTCCGCCTTTGTAATTAACACAGGCCAGGGAGGGAGGGAAACTGTATCACATCCTAGGACTGCAAGGGAGAGGCTGTCAGCAGTGCACCTTCCTCAGAGCAAGCACCTCCCCTCCTACTCCCAGAACACGGAGAATGTCCAGATAACAATAAGCACATATAATATCAACTCCCAAGGCCACAACTTTCTCCCCTCGTGAAAACTCAGCTCAGGTCATGGCCATTGAGGAATGGGTGTTGATGCATCACTCCTTGGAGGGGGTGTATGGTATCAGAGCTTCTGGGGATCACAAGAACCAGCCAGGGCTGCTCCCCTGGAAAACCAGAGCCCTCCTGGAAGCAGGATGTGGGTGTCCCATGATAGAAATGAACATGCCCTTACTTCTCCTGTCCAGGCCTACTGGCAGAAGCTTGTTAAGGGGTAACTCCAAATGACATAAATGTTCATCCAGCCTTGGGATGGATTCTGTGTGTGAGGAGCATCAATCAAATCAGTAGTTATCCAATTGCTGTCTATTTAAAAGGAGTTAAAAAGCCAAACAAGGTGAAATAAGCCAAATACAAAAGAACAAATACTGAATGCTTCCACTTGTGTGAAGTATCTGCAATAGGCAAATTCACAGACAGGAAAGTAGATGAGAGGTTACCAGAGGCTGGGGGGAGGCAGGAATGGGGAGTGATGTTTGGGGTGATGAAAAAATTTTGGAAAGAGTGCAAGAATCTAGGGTGTTCTTAGTTGGAGGCAAAGTGTCTCTGTAATGACAGAGCGGACTTGTCCCTAAGAGATGCAGGTTCAGCACAAAGCATGTGGCAGAATCTTATCCCTTAACACCACAGTTTGGGCGGGAAGGCTTGAGGCTGGCCCAGTCCCTTTTCTGTGAACACTGAGCATTCTCTTCCCCTGGACTCACTACATTTCATTTCTCACGTTGTCTTTCTCATTAGCTTGGCAGTTCCTCTAAGGGCAGGGACTGTGTCTGGTTCTCCACGGGGGCCAACCCTGGATCCAGTACATAGCCTGGGCTTGGTAGCTGCTCTAGTCATGACTGAATAAATATGCACAGAGGCAGGAGAAGGATGGCCTGATCTGGTAGGGCAGGGGGAGCAGCGTCTGGTTGAAATCAACCTGTCAACCATTTGCTTATTTGTGCAGGTCTAGGCACTTTCCCCTAATTTTTTAAACAAGTTCCAGAAAGTTCTAATTAGATACATGCTGCCAAGTTGCTCAAAACTGATGGGGATATTTTGTGTGTGTGTGTGTGTGTGTGTGTAGAAAACTCCCAATGTGAGAGCAATTATTCAAAGTCTGCATTCTGCTCTGCCATTAGAACCTTTTAAAATATTTCATTTAATTTTTTGAATAGGTATTTTATTTACTTCTTTGAAATCATAGTCAAACATTGCCACAAATATCTTGCTTACCTTTCCATATATATAACAAGCAAATATGTGTTAATATCATTTTGTTTTGCAAAATGATAGCATACCAAGATACTGATTTGAGCCTCCTCAGTTATTATTTCATAAGTATCTTTCCAAATCAGTATGCAGAGAGCTGCCTCATTGATTTCAAGGGTGCAAAGAATTCTATTGAATGGAATTTCTTCATCACTTATGTAATCAACCTCCTATTGATGAAAATATAAGTTGTTTCCAATGTTTTCCTATTTTAACCAAATGCTTTGCTGCTTTAGTGATTAACATTGCACATATGTCATTAAGCACATATATGATGGAATGCAGGATAAATGCATAGAAGTCGAGTTACTGGGTCATATGGAATATACATTTCTAATTTTATAATTTTTGGGGTAGGTAATTTTGCTGGATATTGCCAAACTGACCTTTGTAAGTATAGATCCATTTATATTCCAGCAGTGCGTGAGAATGCTTAATTCCTGACAGCTTTGCCAGCATAGTGTATTATCACATTTGGATTTTGCCATTTCAATATGGGATAAATGGTTTTGATTTCCATGTCTTTATGTTTGAGACCCATTTGCATTTTTCTTCCTTTGAACTCTCTGTTGATATCTTTTGCCCATTTTTCAGTTATTCTTAAGGAAGAATCATTAAGGGCTTTTGTTTCTGGGTTATCTGCACTTTTACTGGGAAGATTTTACCTTGAAATAAGCTAACAATTTTGCCCTGAGTTACTAGATCTGGCTAGGGTTAGGCCCCACTAAAATGAATATGAACATTAACAGCAGCAGTCTTTTATGAGCGCTTACTCTGTAGTGGCTCTGAGTTTTATGCACATCGTGTCATTTTAGCCTCACAACGACTCAGCTTATAGATGAAGAACCTGAGGCACAAAGAGAAGTGATCTTCCTTAGGTTATACAGCTAGTTAATGGCAAAAACCAGGGTTCAAACCCAGAACCAGATTGGTCTGGCCCAAGTCTGTGCTCTAAACCAGGGGTTGGCGAACTTTTTTAGTAAAGAATTGGATAGTAAATGCTTTGGATTTTGCAGATTCTTCTGTCTCTGTCACAACTACTCAACTCTGCCATCGTAGCCAAAAGCAACCATTAGACAATACAGAAACCAATGGGGTGGCTGTGTTCCTATAAAACTATTTGTAAGAATAATCTGATGAGATTTGGCCCGTGGGCTGTAGTTTCCCAGCCTTTGCCCTGAACCCTTGCATTTCATCTCTGCCCCAGCCTCAGTGACAATAACAGTAGCATGCTTTGTGCTTTCCAGGGCACTTCTATGAAAGCCCTGATGTCTCTGCACAGGAATGGAAGTCTGCAAAAACAGCAGTGGAGGTGTGGGGGGGAAGCAGAGAGGGTCCAATAACCAGATCCACCCTGGAGGTCCTCCAATCCCCTCTCCTGACTCTGGGAGAAGAGATATAATCCCTCTTGACTAGAGGTTTTCTGGAAAACATGGGAATTCAGGATTATCTTTGAAAAGCTATTTAATAGTACATAAAGTTGCAAAATGCCCTACAGTGGTGAGTGGTAATAGTGATTTTTGCAAATTCAGTTGAAGAATTAAAAGGAAGTTGAGATGTACTGTTAGTACTAATCTGTAAATTGTGTGAATGTAAGGCTTAAGGCAGAGTGACTAATCGCCCCAGCCAAACTGGGACAAGATAGTTACCCCAGCTTAAGGTCATCAAAAATAAGTTGAGTGCTTTAAAACACTTGATAAAGGCAAATTATTAAAAGCATTTTGCTAAAGGAGTAAGTGTGAGTAATGTAACTAAGAAAGATGAGAAAAATCTTGAAAACCTAGAAGGGAAATCAGAAAGACGCAATTTTGTCTGTGTCTTTAAGTTCTTGTTTTGCTTTAAAGGTATAGAAACTAGAAATGGAATACAGCAGAGTATGATTGACACAAAAAACCCCTCAGTGCTCCAGCCAGTAACTCACATCTAAGAAAAGGCCATCACTAAAGACTGTTAAGCAAACACATGTTTATGGGTTTAAGTTTCAGCATTTATGGCCTGTTTTTTTCCTTTTATAATTCCTTACTTTATCACCTGCAGTTAATCAGCTAAGTACCAGTCATACATCTGTGTTCTCAAAAGACCAGCTGTGTCTTCAGTCATCTCAACATCTCTTAACTTTTGGGAGCTAGAAGGAAACTTGAAGGTAACCAGGCTGATGCCTTCATGTCAAAGATGAGGTTGCCTAGGCTCTAAGAGAGATGTCCTCGACCATGGCCCCATCGTGAGTGAAGGAGCGCAGTAAGGGCCCCCTGCACTGTTACTGCTGCATCCTCGAAGGCAGTTCTCCAGGGGCCCAGAAGCATGCTGTGCAGGTAATCACTCCCCAGAGATGTCCACTCCCTTACACCTGGAACCTCTGAATGTGTTATTTACAAGGTGAGAGAGATTTTGAGGGTGTGGTTAAGGTTAAAGATCTCGAGATGGGGAGGTTATCCTGGATTGCCTGGGTGAGCCAGTCTAACCACTGGAGTCCTTAAAACTGGGAGAGGAGGCAGAAGGTGAGGCTGTGAGATACAACCGCAGAAGGAGAGGCAGGTGAGAGTCAACGTGGGAAGGGGTTTTGAGCCACCCTTGCTGGCTTTGAAGATAGAGAAAGGCAGCAGAGTCAGCAACTGGTAGTGGCCTTCAGCGGACAGCCGGCAAGGAAATGGAGACTTCGTCCTACAGCTGCAAGGACTGTATTCTACCAACAGCCCCAGCAAGCAAGGGAATAGATTCTCCTCTAGGGCCCCCAGAAAGGAGCGTGGCCCTGCCAACACCTTGCTTTTAGTCCGGTGAGCCCTATTGGACTTCTGACCTCAAGAACTTGAAGATAATACGTTTGTGTTGTTGAAGCTGCTGAGTGTGAGGTAACTTGTTACAGCAGCAATAGAAAACTAATACAAATGCGATGGTGACTGACCCCTCCCTGTTTTGGAATATTCTGGTGCATAGCAACTGATGTCATAGAAAGGATTCTACAAGAGCAAGTCACGAGGAAGGACTTATGGTTTAGAAGCTCTTGGGTGAAGGGCAATAGGTTATCAAGGCAGTGGCATCTGAAAAATCCAGGGAACAAAACAGGAAGAGCAACTTTCCTGCGACAAACATCAAGGCTGCCACAGTGGCTGCTCTTCCCCACCCCTGGGGAGGCACCAAGGGTCTGTGGGAGTATTGGTGAGTGCAGGTATGGTGAGCACGGACCAGGACAGGCATGACAGTCCCAGCTGCAGGAGACACTCAGCAGCAGATTCACTTATTGCTCCTCCGATGACAGTTCTGTTGGGAAGGGTTGGTCTTTGTTCATTCATTCACCAGAGATTCACTGAGCACCTCCCATACCCCAGGCTCTGTTCTAAGTTCTGAGAATAAAGCAGAGATAGGCCCGGTTTCTGCATCCCTGGTGCTTACGCTCTGTATGGGAGGTAGACAAATGAACAAGGACATTTCTGAAGTTGACTTATATTGCAAAGAAAATGAAAACTACTTTCTGTGATGGGGAAGTGCAGGGGATCCTGTTTGAGGTGGTGAGCTCATTTGAGCTGAGACCATGCAGGAAGGGGCAAACTCTGTGGTGGAAGTTCCAGTCAGAAGGAAGAGCAGGCGCAAAGGGACTGTGGTGGAAGTGAGATTGGCATATTCAAAAAAAGAAATATGCAAGGAGAATGTGGCAGCGAGAAGGTGAACAGTAGGGGAAAGGGGTGAAACCAGACTGGAGAAGTTTTGGGAGCAGGATGGGTTTTGTCAGCCAGGTTGAGGAGTTATGATCTTACTTAAAGTGCAAGGGGAATCCACTGGAGGTGGGTAATGTAACTGGAAACATGTTTTTCAAAAGGCTTTTCTAGATGCTACTTGAAGAACAGGGAGGGGGGCCAGGAGAGGAGTGTGGAGTGTAGGAGTATAGTTATGAAACCTCTACGGAAGTCAGAGGTGATGGTGATCCAGACGAGGGTGGTGGTAGAGGAGATGCCCAGAGGTAGATAGGTTTTGGAAGAATCAGGGACAGGGCTCCCAATGAATTGGCTGCTGGGAAAGAGGGAAGGAGAGAGGCTTCAGCGTGCCTCTTGTGAACTGAGATGGGGTCTGCCCTTTGGCAGACAGACAGCTGCCTGGAAATATTGTTTGCTCCATTGGTAAATGTGAACATGGACTTCTGTCATATGCGTTGAAATTCAGTGATTAAGCTAAGGGCATGCAGTGCAGCCAGAGCTCAGAAAGATGAATGTCTACAGGAGAGGGAGTACTTTGCAGATTTAATCCATTTACTGTATAAATCAACCCAATTAGGTGAGTACTATTTTAACCTCTATTATAGATGAGGACACTGAGGCACAGAGAGGCTTGCTGTCTTAGATCACTAAGATCCCAGATACTGAGGAGGTAAGGCCTGGATTTGGAACCAGGAAATGTGACTCTCAAGTCTGAGCAAGTAAGTGTTAGGCCCCCCTTGACAATGTATTTGGTGTACTGGTCATGTCTGTAACTCATCATGCAGCTTGAGAGTTTAGACAAATGTTTGAAGGTGCATTTCTTCTAATTCTTTATTTCTGACTTTTGCCTAAGTTAAACATTTAGGTCATTGGTTCTCAATAGGGGGGCAGTTTTGTGCCCCAGGGGACATTTGGCAATGACTGGACACATTTTTGTTTGTCACAACTGAGAGAGTGGACTTACTGGCATCTAGAGGCCAGTTCTGCTCCTTAACAATCTTCAGTGCACTGGAGAGCCCCCAGGACAAAGAATTTTCCAGCCTAAGTGCCGATGTCGAGAACTCCTGTTGTAGGTAAATATAGGCTGGAGGCTGTGCATACACCTATGAATGATGACCAACAGGAGAGTGCAATTAATTGTCCAGTTGATATCCATTTATGCAGTGTCAGGGGCTGTGCATGCTAGAAAGAAGACACGTCGTAATTTCGAATTGCCCATTCTGGTCCGAGAGGTGGGACATGGCACAAAACAGGACGATCACTGGTTAGGTGTTCTAGAAATGATTCTGAGGGTAATAGGGACTCTGAGAGGAAATGTTCATGGAGGATTACATTAGTCTTCAACAAGGTGGCAACAGGGTAGAGACCTGAAGATCGGGCAATATTTGGGTGAGGAAAGGCATGGTAGGGCCCTGTGCATTGGGAAGAACCATGTGTGAAGGCACGGAGGTAAGAATTAGCAGGAGCATGGGCGTGGGGGAAGTGGCGTGGGGAGGTGCAGAGAGGCACAGAGAGGGAGCCGTGTGGGAGTTCGAGGTTGACTGAATTGGTCCTTCCTTACGGAGGGGCCGCAGAGAAAGGCCAGATTATAGAGGGCTCAGAAAACCAAGTGTGGGTTTGCTACAGTAAGGAGTAGGGAGCTAGCAGCATTCTCAAAGTGACATTTGCACGTGCTTTAGGGACATTCCTCAGTCATGGTAGAAAACACCACTTGGAGGGGGAGAGACCAGGAGGCTGGGCTATGACTCAGTCTGCAGTGATGAAGCAAGTTTACATGATGGTGTTGAGGTGGATTTAGGTGGTGACAGCAGAAATGGAGCAGGATGAACTCAAGAGTCAATTCTTGGAGCATCCAACAAGTTACCCTACTCCCTTCACAGACAAGAAAGCAGAGGACCGTGAGGCTAAGGGACTTGTCTGCTGTTTCCAATACGACCCAGTGGCAGGTGTGGGCTGGACCAGGGTTTGTCTCTGTGAGGACAGCAAGAGAAAAGCTCAGTGGAGTTTAGTTTGTTGAAAACCAAGACTGTAAAGGTTAGGACCACAGCTCGGAATATATTCCAGAATAAAAGGCAGTGGTGGAAATAATTCAATCGGACAGTAGAGGTTGTGCTCGAGTAGGGTGGGTCCATAACAAATATTTTTTCTTTCTTCTTTTTCTATTTTCCAAAATGTGTTTAATGAACAAGTTCTACTTTCACAATAAAGGGGAAGAAAGGATTGGAGCACCTGTATCTACTGTCAAGGAGAAATGAGTGAGGAAAAAACCCAAGAAGAATCTGTTGGGTTTTGCTGGAGGGAAAGAGAGAGGGTAGGGGTTGGGAAGGAGACCGTTAGGAGAGCAGTTTCCTGAGGAATCAGGAGGTCAGAGGAGGAGGAGAGGCAAGGCCTCAGGTGTTGTGGGTTTGCAGTGATACGAAGCAGAAAGTTAGGGTGGGGAGGATTGTGGTTAAGCCAGGAGGACCTCCCCTTTCCCTGAACACACTGAGTTGCACACCCCCATCCCCACAGCACCCTTCTTTTCCACCAGAGCCCTGTGGTCTTGGTAGGAATTATCTGTGACGCGGCTCCCTCACCTGGCAGCCGTTGCCCTCAGCTGGAGAAGATGAAGGCATCCGTGGTCCTCTCCCTTATTGGGTACCTGGTGGTTCCAAGTGGTGCTGCTGTCTTGGGGCGCTGTGTGGTGGCTAAGAAGCTCCACGAAGGAGGCCTGAGTGATTTTGAGGGCTACAGCCTTGAAAACTGTGAGTAGCCCCTCTCGGCCCCCTGCCCAGGCCTCCCCAGTTCTCCTCTGAGCCACACAGCTCCTGTTCTGTCTTAGGGGTGTGCCTGGCTTATTTTGAGAGCAAATTCAACCCCACGGCCGTCTACGACAACTCGAATGGTAACTTCACCGGCTACGGCCTCTTTCAGATCCGCAACAATGACTGGTGTGACCATGGCAAGAACCGTTGCCACGTGTCCTGCTCTGGTAGGTCCTTCCCTTCTTCCACTCTGGGGCACTTGGGGCTGCCACATCGAGCTCGGAGGTCTGCTTTCCCAGCGGCCAGAGCTGACAAGTTTGGAGCTGGGAGGAGGGCCTGGCAAAGGCTGGGCTGAGCCAAATCCAAGGTAGGGGCCCAGGGGAGGCCTTCCTTGACCCTTTATTCAAGTCTGAAATAGGTGCACCCACTCATTGCTGCATTCCCCCATCGGTCCAGGTATCCTTCGTATTATAATTGTCTACAGTCTGTATCTACCCGCTTCTAGGCTGCAGGCTCTGTGGAGGCAGGCATGGATTTACTGTGTTTCTCATTCCGTCTCCACGGCTTCTTATGTTGCCTAGCACAGAATATTCACACTACATGTACATTTGAATGAAAATATTGTTATAAGAATTACAAGAAAAAAATCAATTGATTGAATAAAAGGTGACCACACTCTGCTAGCTCCCAGTGTTGTCTGAGAAAAATCTAGGGGTAGATTTATTCTTGGAATCATATGGAAGCCTCTCCACTGTGAGTACCTGCTACCTTCCTGACATCACTCTGACTTGGCTGCCAGGCGGTGGCATGGTGTCATTCCACTTTATTTTCTTTACAGCTTTACTGAATCCGAATTTAAATGAGACAATTGAATGTGCAAAGAAAATTGTAAAAGGAAAAAGAGGGATGGGAGCATGGTAAGTGGTACATCTTTAAGTAGCCTGTGTTAATGACTTTTACCCATTATTTTACCCATTATCTTAAATCTTAATCTTGGTTGCTACATATCTGAAGTCCCAAACTAGTGGGATCCCACTCATCAAGTTAAGCAGTAGGACACCACTGAGGTCTGCCACCCCAAGACTACAGCAGGAAGGAAATAATTATCAGATTGTCTTAAGTTGAACATCTTTTCCCCCTCAAATCTTGTTTAGGGTCCTGCAGGATGCTAGGATGAACATCCTTGAAATAAATCTCTGATTATTTCTTTCATATAAATTTCTGCAAAAGTTTTTGAATACTTTTAAAGTTCTGTTTGTTGTGAAATGACTCTCCAGCAAGCTTGTACCAATTTATACTAATATTAAGAGTTAGGTAAAATGCCCATTTACTGCACTCTGACCAATTACAAAACCTTTGCCATGATAGGTGTATAATAATTTTGTCTTATTTTCGTTTGCATTTTACACTTGCCTGATGACTAATGCAATTTTTCAGTTGTTTATTGGCTGTTCAGATATCTTGTTTAGTGAGGTGCTTGTTCAAGTTTTGTTTGTTTGTTTGTTTGTTTGTTTTGCCAGTTTTTCTTTTGTGTATGTCTTTTTCTTATTCATTTGTTAGGAGTTATTTATATATTCTGGATAAAAGTTTTTCGTTGGATACAAGTATTGCAAATATCTTCTTTCATTCTGTGGATTACTTTTCACCTTAATGGAGCCTTGCTAAACAGAAGTTCTTAGTCTTAACGAGTCTAACTTATCATTACTTTCCCTTTATAGTTACTTTTGGTTATTTTAAAGACTTGCCTATTCCTAGGTCATAAGGACATTCTCCTTAGTTTCTTTTCTAAAAGCTTTATTCTTTTACCTTTCACATTGGGCTCTACTTTTCTTTCTTTTTCTTGCCTTATTGATTGGCTAGGATCTCTAGTAAATGTTGAATGGAAGTGATGATAATGGCATCCTTATCTCAACCCAGTCTCACAGGGAAGAAGTTCAATATTTTATCATTAAGTGTGTTTTCCTTAAGTTTTCTGAGATGTTGTTAATCAGATTAAGAGAGTTCCTTCGCATTTCCAGTTTGTTAAATTTTGTTTTAATCATAAATGGGAGTTGAATTTTGGTTAGTAGATTTTTAGTTGCTTTGCAATTTTGTGTTAGTCTATCCATCTTCCTTTTTAAATTCAAACTGTTGCCTTTGTATCTCTCTTCTCTCCCATGGCTTCCTCCAGAAGTCATATCTGGTTTCGTCTTATTGAGGATGTCAGTTTTAACAGCCTTACTTCTGGATCCTGCAGTACGCTACCTTCAGAAGAATGCTCCTCCGAATTTCATTATGATGCTCCCTTTCCTTCTTGGAATCTTTCTCATGGGTCCCATGTTAGTTTTATCCTTCCTTGAATAAGAACAGATTTACCATATTCAGTATTTGCCAATAGGTAGGTTGTTTGACATTTTCCTGGCTCTGATCACTGTTATTTGAATGATGGTCAGACTCCCTTCTTAGATGTCCATCTCAGCATAGGTTGGCGTACATGCTTCTTGGCCCAGTTTCTGGTTTGGAGACTTTTCTGATGTATGTGCCTGGTTCCTTCTCACTAGCTGAACCAGGGAACACATGAAAACCCCCAGTTCCAGCGTGCACTGCACCACCTTCACCTATACCACTCATCGAGGTGGGCCACCGTTACCCAGTAGACACTGTGTCACCACCAATTGACACCTTCCCCTGTATTTTCCACCCTTTCCTCCCTGCATTTCATAATTGACTGCCTGGTTGATTCTAGACATTGTAATCTAGATCTAGAGACAACGTCCTATTTCTTCAGTTCCAAATTGTACATCTTAATATATCTGAAATTAGGTTTATCTTGCAATCTCTGTGTCCTTCCCCTAAAGTTGTTAATAAATCATTGATGCCTCTTACAATAGAAGATTATCTTACAACAGTGGAAATCTTTCAATAATAGCTATAATTTCTTGACTGCTTTAAGGTGTAGGCTTTGTATATTTACATAAACAGCATTACTTAACCTTCACAAATCCCTCTGCGGTGAGTATTCTTATCCCCACTTTAAAAATGAGGAAACAGAGGCACAGAGAAGTAGAGTAACTTACTCATGACCACAGGGCTGGAATTGATCCTGGATCTGCACTATTGTAAGTGTCAGCTTTTGCCAGGGTGATTTACATGGGGGATCCATGCTCTGGTTATGTAGGAGGCAATCAAAGGACGCTGTCCAGTTCTTCTGTGGGGCAGACTCAGGGTTTCTGAGCAGGGCCAGTTAGCGGGGGAAGGGTTGACCTGCAGGTGGATTCATTTCACTAGTGGAAGCCTGAGTGGTGGTCCTCACTGTAATCCACAGGCCCTGTAAGCAGTGGAGACACTGTCCAGAATCTGGCAACAGAAGATGTGTCCATCTCAGGGGTCGTGGCTTTTGTAGTTGCTTTATTATCTTTTTCTGTGTCTTTTGGAGCTAAGTTCAGCCAGAGATTTTTGCCTTTTTTTCTTGCCTCTGAATCTCTAGCATCTAGCTCTCTGCATGGCACATAATAGGTGCCCCTAAATGTTTGTTGAAGACTGCATTTAGGGCAGTTATCCAGAAGCCATTTAAAATTTTTTACTTTTAATTTATTATTTCTAAAAATAAAATAATACATACATATTTAAAAACAAAAAATGAAAATTAAACTTTCCTTTCTTATCAGCAGCCTCCTGAAAGTCACCACTGTTAACGTCTTATAAATCAGAGAAAAATCAGTGCACAAATATTTTCAAACTCATGTGGAATCCCTGCACTGACCTACACCTAGCTTCTTTCACTTATTAACAGAGCTTGTGAATCCTGGCATATCTCTGTCTCCAGGTCTCTGCCACTCCTGGAACAGCTGCTTGGTACCTTGTGGTTATAGATGTTGCAAGTCATTATCCACCAGTCCCTGTTAATGAACACTTACGTTGTTTCCACTTTGTTTCAAACAATTCTACGATGAGCATCTTGCTATTATTTGTATGAATTTGTTCTTTCAGTGAAATCCCTTGCAGAAGACTTGCTGGGGCCTCTGGTGCATCTAAACATCGGAGAGATTGCTAAATCGGCAATTCAGAAAGGGGCACCTCCAGCCTCTCTGCATGAGAAGGGGGCCTGTGTTCCCCAGCTCACTAGCCCGGAGCATTCAAATTTATGTGGTTTTTGGAAATTAAGACTTGTAAAATGATACCATTCTGTTTTGCTTTGCATTTTTAAAGTGCACAGAATCTTGTCGGGTATCTTTTCATATATTCGTTGACTAGTCTTCTGTGAACTGCTTATTCATATCCTTAAGCCCATTTTTCTCCTGGGATGGTAATGTTTTCTTTAGTTTTTACTATTTTATATGTGTTCTTTTAAAATCAAGGTTATTAGACCTTTGTCATTGATACTTATGTGAACTATTTTTTCAGGTCTGTTATTTGTATTTTAACTTTATTTATTGTATTTTCATCACGCAAGAGTTTTACATTTTCACAGAATGAAATCCCTCAGTCTTTAGTTTGATGGCTTCTAGGTTTATAGGAAATCTTGTTAGTAAAGTCTTTCCTACTGCAGGATTATAAAGAAATCAAGCCAGTGCCTAACACAAAATAGCCCTATGTTAAGTTTTTGTGAAATAAATTAGAATGTAAAATTTCCTTGTTTTCAATTCTTAAATATTGGGCCTTCTTGGAATTTATTTTGATATAAAAAGTGAGATAGGGAATCCAGTTTCCTATTTTTCAAATGGCTAGTCAGTAGTCTCAGCACCACTTTTTTTTTTAACACCTTTATTGTGGTATGGATCCTGTACAGTAAACTATATATATTTCAGATGTACAATTTAATGAATTTTGATAGATGTATATACATCCATGAAACCACCATCACAATCAAGATAGCTAACATTTCCATCACTCCCCAAAATGTGCAGATTTTGAATTCCCAGTTTATCTCTTTCCACCCCCTTTCCCCGCTGGTAACCATAAGTTCTTTATGTCTGTGAGTCTGTTTCTGTTTTGTAGATAAGTTCATTTGTGTCCTTTTTTTAAGATTCCACATATAAGCAATATCATGGCATTTTTCTTTCTTTTTCTGGCTTACTTTACTTAGAATGACGATCTCCAGGTCCATCCATGTTGCTGCTAACTGCATTTTATTCCTTTTTATGGCTGAGTAGTATTCTATTGTATATATATACCACATCGTCTTTATCCAGTCATCTGTTGATGGACATTTAGGTTGTTTCCATGTCTTAGCTATTGTAAATAGTCAGCACCACTTTTTCATGAACCCATTTTTCTCACTGATTTAATAGATTGCATTTTAAAGTGGGAATCCTCTTGTTAATGTTGACTGTCTTCTGAGTGTTTGAAATATCTTTCGTACATAGCCTCAACTTTCTAATTAATTGGGAAGCTTGGCTGGCCCCCTTGGGTAAGCACTAATGAGCTAAAATCATCCTCATTGTATGGCACTAAGTAGAGATGTGCTGGGCCAGGCTGATCGAGGCCTCTAATCGCTCAGGATTCCCAGTGAGTTGAGCTCCTATTAAGCTAATGTTACTGGGGTTTTCCAGAGCTCAGATCAGGCTGCTCTGTGGAGTTGGGGCAGACAGGAAGGGAGAAGACCCAGGCTCTGTGTGCCCCCAGGAGTCCCTTCTGCAGTGCCTGCCCAGGGCTCTGGAGAGCTCTGCGATTTCTGAAATATGGATGTGTGTGTTTTCCCTGCTGCTTTGTAGTTATGAGAGGCCAGGGGGCCATGGCCCCTTCTCCAACTCTGGGAGCCCCTACCCCAGAAGACTCATGGAGCTTCATGCCGAGGAATGGGATGAACTAAACAAGATTTCTAATGGCCTGTGCTGGCCTGGTGGCTCCTGCACCTTCTAGGTTGGGATATGAGGACCTGGGGTCTGGATACTGGCCCAGGGGCTGGTAATAGGGGGGTCATGTTTAGGGGCACCAGGAGAAGAGATTTGAGAAACTCAGTCCAGTTGACTAGGCAGAGGTGAGGCATGAAGCAGGTGTATGGGAAAGTGACAGAGGCCCTGGCCAGGGACAAGGGTTCCCATTTCAGAACTAGGGTCTGCCTAGTACTTAACCATATAAATCACAGAGCTTCTCTGATGCTCACTTCAGCAAAGTTAAAAATACTTATCTTGCGGGGTTGCAGAAGGATTTCTCAGTACATAGCTCAGCCTCCCCATCTCACAGTGTGGGATTTGTGGGAAGGAGGGGGATGTTGTGAGCAGAAGGATAGAAGGAGCTCCAGCACACATGCCAGCGGGTGGGGGAGACAGCAAGAGAGACGGACTTGGGATGCACAAAAGCCTTCAGAAATGTGCCCACTCAAATGCCCCAGGGCCAGGCAGGGGGTGTAAATGGGCCAGCGGGGGCTAAGCTCCCTAGAGATGCCGAGCTCTGACTGTGGGGGCCCCCTCCTGTTCACTCTCCCTGGCCTTCCTCTCTGCAGGCGCTCCTGGTCCCTGAACTGCCGGTACTCTGACACTCTGGCGCGGTGGTTGGATGGATGCGATCTGTAGCTGCCGGGCAGCCCTCCCTGCACTCGCCACTGGCATCTTCCAGATGATGATGCTTTCCTGTTTGTTGCCTTCCCTCAATCACATTGATTATCTCACAGCTTGACAACTCCACATGGAAAAGGGCACGAGTTTGCTTCATCCAGGGATGCAGGATGCAGAATAAACTGCTAGTTATTCATCCTGGGCCAAAGAGTTCCACTTGTCTTAGTACACTCTGATTGTTACTATGATGATCATGATTTCCCATCATCATGCTTTATTAGTGTTTAATCTTAGGTGGAGGATTTGAAGGAAGGGAAACATCTGGAAAACAAGATGTGTCCATGAATGTCAATATTAAATAGGGAAAGGAAGAAAAGACACAGTGGAAGGAAAGAGAAGAGAGGGGGAGAGGCCAACACCAGCAGGGCTCCACCCCAGCTTGTGTCCATGCTGGGACACACAGGTGGCAGTGAGGAGACCATGAAATCCTCTCTGCACTTCTGTGGACAGAATCTGGTGACAGTTGCTCTTTCTTATAAAAGTTAAGTTTTAAAAAATTGTCAGTACATACTCATGCTAGGGGAATTGTGCAAAATACAGAACCGTAAACCAGAAGAGTCCTCACATGATTTTAGAAGCCAAAGACCACCCATCAGTCACTGTCATGCTTTCATTGCACTCCCCTTTGGCCTTTTTTCTGATAGGGATTTTTCTTCTTTTCTAACAAGGCTGTTATAACGCTGTAGAGGGAGTTTTATACCTTGCTTTTTAGAAAGAAGAAAACATGGTAATCAACCTTTCCCCATGTGTATTTCCATTTTAAGCAGAAAGGGGTTTATTTCCAAGGCTGAGTGGCCTGCAGAATCCTTGCACAGGATGGTGCAGCAGGTGGCAGCCTGAGCTTCCTGAGTCCTGGCAGCAGAAGCAGCAGCAGCAGATCTGCTGCTCGGCAGCCAGGTCACCTGTGGGAACACAGGCTCTGATGGGGGAACATAGTCCTTAACCTTCCAGCCCTCGGACAGGAGGGAAAGAACAGAAGTGGCATGGGGAGAGGCTGTGCACAGCCTCTGCTTCACCAATGTGCTAGAGTCTTCAGAATGACATCTCAATGCCAGCTAGCATGCCATTGGGTGAATACACCAGATTTTATTTAACGTTACCCTCTACTGTCAGGTTTTTAGATATTGCCATTTTTTTTTCAGCTGATCCAGAGAACACTGTAGTGCCTGTTTGTGGCTGCCCCTTTTTCATTTTTTGCACTTTTAAAGTTAAACAACATGTATTTAATAAGGAAAACTTGGAGAGTACAGATAGTCATAAAGAAGGAAGTTACACATGCTCCTCATCCCCACTGGAAACAGAGGTTTTCATGATTGTTACGCAGGGAGAACCCTGATGAAGGGATGGTAGTGTCAGTCTCTCCGGGCGGAGCCCTCCCACTTCAGTGTGGGCGTGTGCACATTTTTTCCTTGTAAACATGAACTACTACTGTGTACACAGTTTTGTACCTTGCTTTTTTTCACTTACTATTTTGTGGTCTAATGTTTCCATACCTACAACTGCACAGTATCTGTATAGTGGACAAACTATAATCCATTTAGTGGACAAACTATAACCACCCCCCACCTTGTTACTCTGCTGCATCTAGACAAAAAGTGAGCAATGGGAGTGAATCATGGCCATCTTACAGGCAGGCAGCACCGAAAGCAAGTCAGCCCCTCCTTTTGTTTGCATCTTGGTCACTTTCAGAAAGACGAAGAAAGAGCTGCAAATAAGAATTTCAGAGGCAGAACTTTTACTCACATTCAGTACTGATCAGCTTAATCGGTTGTTTTGTGTGGCTTTCCCCCATCTCTAGAGTAAAGGGTATTCGGTAGTTCCCGACCACAGAGCACAAATCATACAGTACAATTCCTGCTGGCGGCTGCGTTTGCCGTTGAGGTCAATGAGAAGCTTTCGAGACCCTGAGGGCAGTCTTCCTATTGAGTTGGGAACTTGCCTTGTTTCCCAGGGTGGCCCAGGTGTGATGATGCACCTGATCTCAACCAAACCTTAACTCGGACGTTAACAACAACCTGCAATTGATTAAAACACTATCTCCTCAAGTGCCAAATCCTGTGTGCGTGCGGCCGCCTCCTTCCAGCCCATTACTTCTGTCCTGGCTCATCATCGTCCTCTAATGGCCACTTGTGTCAACATGGGCATGAGGCTTGAAAACAAAGCAAATGTTAGTGTATTGATTGGAACGGCCTCTCTAGGGTTTCCCAACATTAGCTCCTGGCGTGGTGCTCTCAAAGCCACTGATAACGGGTGTTACGGTGAGCACGCATCCTGGGGCCAGCTCTCCGTATCTGGTTTACAGAATGATCAAAGCTAGATTTAAAAATCTCACAACTCCCATTCCTATTACTTTTATCGCCAACAGCTCTCATATTAACTCTTAATTTTATAAATAGTACACAAAGGCTTTTATATACACTATTTTCAGACCTTGCAAAATCTTACAAGGTAGATGTGAATCATAACCGTATCACAGGTGGAGAAGTGGAGGCTTGGAGGGGCTGAATAACCTGGCTTTACTCCAGCCTGGTAAGTGATGGAGATGGAATGAGTATGTCCCCAAAACCTGTAACTCCCCAACACAGCCCCTTCAAACTCTGCTACTGTATTGGTGTTAATTTTCCATTCCATTCATTAGCTGGAAAATCAGATCTCCAGCTTTTTAATGAAAGACTTAGCATTTAAGAATTTTTAGGCAACTGGCATAGAACAACAGGTCATTGTTGTAGTGCCTGGTTCAAAGGCTGCAAATTGAGGCCTTGGGAGATGAAGTAACTTTCTCAACTACACAAAATAAATCAGTAGAGAGGGCAGTGAAGCGACTTACAGTGTTTCCACACTTCCGTCATGATGAAAATCACCTGGGGTGGCTGTTAAAATGCTGATTCCTGGGCCGTGCCCACATCTACCAAGTCTCTGTTTCCAAGTATAGGGCCTTGGAATCTATTAAAAAGTGTCTCCAGATAAATCTGATCTTTGGGAAACTTGGGAGAAACCGGTTAGTGGAAAGAGCATGGGTTTAGAAGAGTCAAAAGACAGGGTTTGTTTCTGGCTCTGCCACGGTTTGAGTCACTAAACTCCCTGAACTTTGTTTTTCCTACCTACAGACTGAAGTGAGTGACTGGCTGGGCCAGCATACAGTGGTGGCATTGACGGGACAGCAGTGAGGTGATGGGGTCCTCTGAGTCCTCGGCCCTTTACCTGCTTCCCAGTGTCATGTTGACAGTCTGAGTAAAGACGCTGCCCGAGATCTGCCACCCAGAGGGTCTGGAGCGTTGTGCGTGTGTGTCCCTTGCTCTCTAGTACCGTGTGTGTCCTGCAGCGCAGTTTGGCCAAGTCAGTTACTGGAGTAAGAAGATAGTGTCTTGCTCACAGGGCACTGCTTTCTAGAACTTTCCCCTTGGCTAGTTCTCTTTTTTAAATTGAAGTATAGTTGATTTACATGTTGTGTTAGTTTCTGGTGTATGGAGTAATGATTCAGTTATATATATTCTTTTTCAGATTCTTTTCCATTATTGGTTACTATATGATATTGGATATAGATCCTGGTGCTATACAGTAGGACCTTGTTGTTTATCTAGTTTATTTATAGTAGTTTGTATATGCTAATCCCAAACTCCTAATTAATTTATCCCTCTCCACTGTCCCCTTTGGTTACCATGTTTCTTTTCTGTGTCTGTGAATGTTTCTGTTTTGTAAATAAGTTCAGTTGTATTATTGTTTTAGATTCCAAATGTAAGTGATATCATGATATTTGACTCACTTCACTTAGTATGGTAATGTCTAGGTCCATCCATGTTGCTGTAAATGGCATTATTTCATTCTTATTTATGGCTGAATAGTATTCCATTGTATAAATATACCACAGCTTCTTTATCCAATCATCTGTCAATGGACATTTAGGTTGCTGCCATGTCTTAGCTATTGTGAATAGTGCTGCTATGAACATTGGGGAGCATGTATCTTTTTGAATTAGAATTCCCTTCAGATATATGCCCAGGAGTGGGATTGCTGGGTCGTATGGTAAATCTATTTTTAGTTTTTTAAGGACCTTCCATACTGTTTTCCATAATGCCTACACCAAATTACATACCCAAGTGGTGTTTGGTTTTTATTTTGAATCTCAAATCCAACGTGCATCTGGGGTGAGAGGTGAGCTGGTCAGCTCCTTCTCCTCGTTGCTGCTTCTTCCTTCCTCCCTAGACTCGTCTAGCTGTGGGGAAGTGAGTGCTGCTCCTCCCTTTTTCTGCCCTTCATTCACTGAAGGTTTTGGCTCCTGACTCACTGTTTTCCCACCGCTGCTGGGGTCGTCATTCTCAATGGCCTCAGTATTTATGGAGACAAGCTACCAGTATCCTGACTTATCAGTTTCTACAGTTCATTGCCTGCAAAGATCTTGTCCTTGACTCAATTCAGCCACCACTCCCATGACCATACCTCAGCCTAGTCATTACTAATAACTCCACCACCTCCAAAATTTCAATTCTGAACACCTCACTCTTTGAACTCCTCCTCATATCTTGCCATAGCAACTCCAACAATTCTTTGACTCCATGTGATCCCTAAGGATTGACCCTATCATCTTTGCTCTGCCCCTCACCTTCCTCATGTCTTCTCTTGCCCTGTGAGTTTCCAGAGCTGCCATCATGATGTCATGCACACATCCTCACCTCCCTTGCCCATCTTTCCTACGACCTGCTTACCTGGCTACTTAGCCCCAGGTAAACCCAGCTGTCTACCCACTCTGCACTCGCACCCCAGTAGCTCTATGTATTTGGCGAAGAAGGGAAAAAAACCCAGCATCATGTTGACTGGTGTCACTTTAGGATTCTTGACAACCATTTTCAAGAGGGCCTTTACATTTCCCATCTATTTCACACTTCTCCCTGCTCTTTATATCTCCAACACCTCCTCCTCCATCCACCCTCTTAGCTGATGATGTTGCTTCCTATTTCACCAAGAAAATGAAAGCCATCAGATAAGACCATCTGCAGGCTCTCATTGACACATCTGCCCTCCCTTTCACTCCTCCCTCTCCTCTGTGGTTATGGATGAACTAGTGATGCTCTTGGCTAAGGTCAGCCCCACCTTGTGGGTCCTGGATCCCATCCCCTCTTGCTTACTGTCAGACTTTACAAGAGGCAAATGGTAATACGTTACCACTTTTTTCCTTCCCTACTCGATTGCTTACATAGTCATAAAAACATTGTAATATCTCCTATTTTTAAAAATCTGTGGCCTCTCATTTCCTCAAAAGATTCCTCAACAGAATTGTCCAAGTTCCCTCTTTTCTCTGCATTACTTTCCATTTTCTCCTTCATCCTACTCACTGGGAACACATCTCTTGTAGTTACCAATGATCTCCATATTGCCAAATCCTATGCTCAGTTCTCACATCACATCTTGCTCTCAGCAGCATCTGACACAGTTAATCACTCTCTCCTCCTTGATTCTCTGTCTTTGGGGACACAGTACACTTCTGGTGCTTCTTCCATCTCACTGGTCACTACTCCTTCCCTTCCTTTGTTGGTGTCTCTTCCTGGTCGATATTGGAGGGACCCAGGCTCAATCCTCAGGCTACTTCTCTGTTTTTGTCTATTCTTTAAATAGCATTCTTATGCTTATGACTTCCAAATATGTATATTTCTTCTCTCAAGCTCCAAATTCACATAAAAAATACCTGGTATTTTTGTTTATTAGACAGTGCACTTGACTGTCTAATAGACATCTCTACATAGTACAGCAGCAGCAGAAAACAGATATGAATTGAAAAGGGCCCAGAAATCTCAGGCGCAGGCTTCTTTGTCCTCGAAATTCTAGGTTACATAGGATGGACGTGTACCATAGGAAGCCTGCTCATGGTGAGGGTATCTTATAGTGAGCTGGTCATGTAAACTCACTCCAGCTATGTGATCAGCCTTAACCACTCAAATCTGTCCCCACCCTCTACCCATCAAAATTAGAGGCAAACTGTCAGGCCAGTGATTTTACTAAGTAATGCTGATAGGCTGATTCATCTTGTTCATTGACCCAAGGGCAGAAAAGTTCACTTTTCTTTAATTAATACATTCCATAGAATTGGCCAGGGGTCATCTGCTCTAGAAAGAGGCCTGCAGTCTAGACCATTTGGGATTAACCAGGGCTGTGCAGATACCAGACAACCAATAAGGCATTCAGTAAGCCTGTGGTTGGTGGAGCTGGCAGAAGCACTGCAGGCAGGGCAGGAAAACATTCCAGTCAGTATATAAATAGCTGCTCCTGCCATGATTATAGAGATCCAATGTAATCAGCCTCCCACCAAGCAGCTAATTGGTTCCTCTGGGAAGTGGTGTTATATCAGGACATCACCAGTGACCTGTGCTATTGGTAGGTTGGACAGGTTAGTCTTGGCGAAGAGAAATCCACATTGTTGAAGACATGCATGAACTCTATCCCTGCTGCTATAGCCGTGTTGTTTGCTCCTCAGGGGTGGCTGGGTAGAGAGGCTGCTAACATCCGCAGCTCATCTTGTCTACCACATTACTGAAAACCCCGTCTGTCACAGGTACCCTGTGGGGAGCATTCACACAGGACACAGATATCCTCCATTGTGTTCCCATTCGAAGAGACCCATCTGTACGTCTCTTCCCCAGACTTCTTTGTCACCAGTCTTCCAGTCTTGTTCCTTCTAAATTTCAGGCCATCCAGCCAACCCCTTAGCTACTTCCCAGAAGTCAGCATCAGTGTCTTCCCCGACCACCTTTCTTTCCGGGCCAAATGGACAACCCACCGTATTGCTTGCTTAAGTTCTGCCCCCCAGGGAGGACTTCCCTCTGTATAATGCTATAGCAGTCTACATCTAGTGGGTGCGGCACCACATCCATGAACTGGGCCTAAGATTTTTCCCCTTCAGCCAGCTGGTCATAAGAGCTCCCCTGGAGCCGTAGGTGAGGACTGAGGGAGTAGAGGGACTACAGGAATCTGAGCCACCTGGCTTAGGCAGCTTACTTGTACCTTCAGGACCTGATTAAGCCCACTCTCATATGTGTCACTTTTACTTAATGATGGTGTGCTGCAGCTTCTGGTGTGGCACAGACAATCGGAAGACATCAAGTTCACAACAAGTAGTTCAGCCCATATGGTCACTTGATCTCCTATGGCCAGCCCTAGTAGCAAGGTGGGATCTTCTCAAAAGGAAAATAGTTATTTCTTGGATAGGACACTAAGTTGCAACTCTATCAGGGCTTTCCAGAGGCTCCATGAAATTAGTTGCTTGCAGTACTAATTGGAAGAGCTAAAGAGGCAAAAGTCAGCCACCTCTAGGTTCGCCGCTGCAGCTCTAGTGAAGGACGCAGTAAATTGCTGCTGCCACCATGATGTCTCAGTCTTGCGGGAAACTGCTGCCGACTTCTCAGCAACTCTACATCCTTGAGTGAGGTGTCTGGTGGGGGACGTCACAGCTGCTGTAAGAACTCTGGCCTGCAGAGCCTCGATGTCTACTAGCTTCTGTCAGATGGAGAATGTCTGCTACCTCCCCTCTGCCCTCTAAATCTCTGCAAATGTAGCCCAGTGGGGAAGCCCAAACTGCGTCTGGAACCTTTTGGCACAGGGACCTCCCAGGCCGCCAGCTCTACAACCCAGGGGGGAACAAAGAAGCAAGTTGTTGCTCCTGATGCTGTCTCTTCCTTGCTAGGAGATTCATTTACTTGAAACAAAAAGGACTGTACAAACCCTCACAGAGGTCTGATTTAATTAGGTTAATTTGTTAAGTACTTATTGCAGGGAAAAACATATAAGTTAATGCAGTTCATTTCTTTTAATTTTTAATTTTTACATCAAGTTTTATATGTATATATAAAATATAAAGAGCAAAATAGGTCTTATGTGAAAATTAACACTCATCGTTCTCTCTCTCACTTTCCTCTCTTTAGAAGAAAACATGTCCAACTGTTTCAGCTGATGCTCTTGGTAGTTGCGTCTAATTCTCTGAAGAGTGTGTGCTTATCCTACTTCTTGGTTTGTGTAAAATTGGGGGTTGCCTCACCTTAGGAACATGGAGGGTCAGTTCTTTTTTGCTCCTTTATCCCCCCTGTGCACATAGACCCTCTCGGACGCTCCCATCCTACAGTATAGTCCAGTTATAATTTAGGTTCTGTCAATGTTTGGGCTCCATCATGGCTATGAAAATGCTGTCCACAGCTGAGCCACAGAGTGTACTCTGATTACTTCCCTTTCCTGAAGAACGTGTTCTCTGTGGTGAATTATTATCTGGTTTTGCTTCTTTGCTGCTTAGTTTCCCATGGAATTATCACTCCTTCAGCCCCAAACTTTTCTCCAATTGTCCAGTTCTCCTCTCAGAATGTTCAGGTATATTAGGTTTTCTTTCAGTTGATCTTGGTGAAATCTCTCTTCTGGTGCCTTCTGACTGCTTCCATCTTCACTGGCCTCTTGCCTCATGCATACCTGTTGTTCTGGAACCTTCCTCCACCACCATCACTTTTGCCTCTCATCTGGGTTAGATCCCTTGTTTCCTAAAGCTCATGCTTTCCTCTTTCCTGGTTTACTCCCTTGCTTTATTGGAGCATATCCTCCACAAGCTTTCTTAGAAAGAGTGCATGGGGCTTTTTTGAAATTTTTTGAGATTTGTCTGAAAACATTTTTATTCCACTTGACACTTGATAGATACTTTGGTTGGGAGTAGAATTCTACATCAAAAAGAGTTTTCCTTTAAAATATTGATTACATTGCTCCTGATTAGTCTGAAGCCATTTTGATTCTAATTCTTTGTATGTGATCTGTCTTTTCATTCTGGAAGTTTGTGAAATTTCACAAGGACATGCGTTAATGTGCTTAGAGGTCCAATATAATGGGGCCATTCAATCTGGAAACCTGTGTTCTCAGTTCTGGGCAGTTGTCTTTGACTATTCTGTAAATAATTTCTTTTCTGATTTCTCTCTTCTCTCTTTCCAGCATTCCTATTATTTGGGTTCTTTGCATCTTGTGTTTTTCATTCATGTATTTAATATTTTCTCTCCATTATCTTTCTCTTTGATTTCTTCCTTTACTTTTTGGGAGATTTCCTCACCTTCTTCTTTCTGCCCTTGCATTGATTTTTCATTTCTGTTTTCATGCTTCTTAACTTCTAAGGGCTTTGTTCTCTGGATGTTTCTTTTTTCTTTCCTTTTTAAGCATCCTGTTATATGTGTTTTCTTTCATGATAGATATTTGTTGCTAGTTTCTTCTTGCAGCAGAGTCTCTCTCTTTTTAAATTTTTTCTTTCTTTTTTTGTTATTTTATTTGAAGTATTTTCTCAGATGTCTGCAGCTCCCTGCTTGCTGGCTTATAAAAGGGGGGTACAGCAAGAAGCTGATTGGGAGCTTCAAGGCCATGATGGGTTGTTCCTGGAGATGGTGCGGGTTTACCATAAGGTGGCCTGTTGGGGGAGCCTCCTTGCAGGCATTGCTGGTGTCAGGTCTTTAAGTTTGCCCTCTTAGTCTTCAGAAAAGGCTCTTGGAACCTCCGATCCAGAGTGTACAGGCTTGGTTTCCCATTCTTGGAGGCATTTTGGAAAGAATGAGGAGTGGGCTGGGTCTCAGCTTTTGAAGCCTCCTGGTTGCAATTCGTTGCTCCCACCCTGAACTGTGCCTGATGCACTCAGTCCAGACCCTCTCCAAATAAGAGAATGACAGTTTTCAGCTAGAATGGTGAGGGACAAGCACCTGGCTGTGTAGGGTGGGAAAGGAGAGTTGGGGTCTAACTGACTCTTAAGTAGACTTTGAGCCATTTGGCCCCACCTTTCCCCACACTCCCAGACATAAATGGTGTTGACCATTCCTGAGCCTCGGGGGTTCCGAGAGGCAGCTCAGGCTGCATTTGCTCTACAACTGGCCACAGGGCCTCCTTTCGGGGCTCTGCTAAGTCAGTCACCACACGTCCGTCTGTTTTCTTATTTCCAGCATGCTGTCAAGCTATCTCTTTTGCTTGTCCTTGTAAGTTTATGTTTTAGAAAACGCCTTTAAGCTAAGATGGAGGCAGTTGAGGAAGGTGGTTTAGAGCAGGGTCCTTGGAGTCAGTGGATCTGGGTTCTAATTCCAGCCCCATGACTTACCAGTCTCGGATGCCCGTGAAAAGTTGGTCACTTTTCTGAGCCTTGGTTTCCTGATCCATAAAAACTGGGAAATGTGTAGGGAAATTGGAAAGTTAATATAATAATTAGGGTTATATGAGGGTTAAATGAAATGCACACAGTGCATGGTGCACACTAGTCAATAACTTCTAGTTAGTATTATCTCAATAATAGCAATAATAATTTTCTTGATAATTAAATATAAATATGACGTATAATCTTCAATAGAGTGAAATCCTGGTAAATGACATTTGCCCAAGACTATCTCTTCCCTGGAAGAAAGGCTGTCTGTAAAAGTTATACACATACACACGCGCGCACACACACACAATTTCTATATTGTCTGCTGTGGGCTAATTTAGTCCATTCAGTGATTAAGGGATAGCTTTCTAAGACTTTATTGAGAGGGGAGGATATAGCTCAAGTGGTAGAGCACATGCTTAACATGCATGAGGTCCTGGGTTCAATCCCTAGTACCTCCTCTAAGAATAAATGAATAAATAAACCTAATTACCTCCCCCCACCAAAAAAAAAAAAAAAAAGACTATTGAGCAAGGGACAAGAGAAATAGATCAGCCATGGGGACACTGCAGAGCCTAATCACAGAAGCAGTCCATAAATACTAGTTATTAGTAAAAAGACTATGTATCTACAATTGACCACCATTCTTGGTGCACAGTCAGTGATCTATATGTGCTCTCAGAATTTTCTTCCGTTTTCTTATTCCTTTTCCTCAATAGAATGTAATTGGCTAGCTCTGTTTTGCTCCAGTTAGCACTTTTAAAACTTTTAAGAGGCTTGTTAGAATACAGTGTGACCCCAAGGATGTTTCTGCCCCTTTTAGCTTTATGTGCTTCAGAATAAGAAGCAAGCACAAATCTGAGTTTAATCTCTGAATTCTGATGAAAGTCAGTGACCAGGACTCAGCTTTCAGGAATTTTCTCCCATTGAGTGTTTTGAAAGGAAAATGTAAATAACCGTTCCTATGACTATTTCTTTGGGCCCAGGCAGATTTATTTCTGTAGAATTTTATATTCTACAGTGATCTCTGCCCAATGAAATAGGACCTAGAAAAGATGTCAGGAAATTACTTATGATTTCCCTGTGAGCCTTGGCCCTTAAAATTGTGGTTTGGGGTCACTTTCTGTCATTTCAGATAGATTTTCCTCCCCAAAAGTTCCAACTTATTATCCTATCAAGAAATTCTGGCTCCTTTCAGATGCCCTGCCATTTCAGCATTGGCTTTCCTTTTTTCAAGCTTCTTTGCCACCTCTGGGAGCAGCTCACAAATCCTGTGTGGATGAGCATGCATAGGTTTTCTCTACTCAACACTGCATGTCCCCACCCTTGGCCATCCCTGACAGATTCAGGGAGAAGCTAATTTTGGCTGCATCCATCACATTCTCTGTCCTTGAACTGAGGGGCTGGGCCTTGGGTTGCTGAGTCATGAACAAGTCAGTTCACCAGAGAGGCCGTCAGCAAACCTACTGCTGAGTCCACAGACCTGCCCCTGGCTTCGGCCCTTCTCCAGCCTTAGGTTGGCCATTTCCTTTTCACGCTGTGCGATCCAGCAGTATTCACACAGTAAATACTACTTTTTGTTTAAGCTAGCCAGAATGGGCTTCTCTCATTTGCCACCCTAACAAACTTAATATAATGGAGATTAAAAAAAAACAAACAAACAGCGAATGATTTACAGCATGAAGGTTCAAAGAGATGATATTATATAGTCAAAACTCCCAGCCCTGTGTCTGCACAAAGTAGGTCATCAGTACATGCAACGCATACCTCGTCTCCCCGCCCCCTTTCCTTCTCTTGGGTGCATACATGGGAGACGTGCTCATTTCCACAAGAGGCCAGAATGCTCTGGATGATTGTCCTGCTGCTTCAGGAGCCTGCAGCCCTCTGCCCATCTCATCTACATGCTAATGCGATTTCTTAGCATGATATATCGTACGTGTGGCTGAAAATCCTGCAAGATTTATTAAGTTCCCTAGTTCTTACAGATCAGGGACAATTTTTTTATAAATTCTTGCTTTTGCTAAACAATTTAATATGCCATTGTCTAGGCAACAGAATTTTCCTCAATTAGATTTTAAGGCTAATATGGGGAAGAACTTTCCCCCTTCCTCTCCAGCAATATTAGGAAAGGCCATACATCCTGATCAAGAATAAGATTTGCTGGTGCCTCACAGGGAGCTTCAAACCTGATTCTGTTTTGCAGCAGTACTGCATCCTACCTTCTGCCCCAGACGTCAGGTCTTGTTGAGGTGGTTGAGGCTGCCAGTGGGAGGAGCCTTCAGTCACCGTGGGGTCCCAGGTACTGTCCATACAGAGAAGCCCCCACCAGGAGACACTGACTTTGGAGAATGAATCACTTATCTGGGTTCTGGCCCTTCAGCCACGGAAGCTCGGAAATTCAATCTTTTAAGTCCCAGAAGTTATTGGGAAGTAATTAGAAAATTACTTATTTCAAGCAGTCTGGAGCACAGGGTGAGAACATTCTCTCCCAGGAGGCATTGCTCCTTAGGAAGCCAGGTTATCCAATGGTCCCTTGGTGAACATGATCTCAGAATGTGAGCTTTTAATGGCTCTAACCTCTCCTGAGCAGAAGGTGGGCAAGTCCCAACCAAAGTGCGACCTCCGCCCCTTCTGTACTCTTCCCTGGTTCATCAACCTTCACCGAGGGACCCCTTCTCTCCGCGAAGGGTTGATTCCACTGCGGGCCTGGGGCCTCTGCACTTCTGTTCACTCAATCATGAGCTGATTTTCTGGCTAAACTCTTAAGACATCCTTAATTCCTTCCTTTCCACACTCTTGGGGATCTGTTTTAGTCACCATGCAGGTAGAATCTTAATTTTGACCGGCTGTGAGGGTGGGCAGGAGGGAGGAGTTAAAGTTGACTCAAGTTGCAGATCCAGGCCACAGGCTGGGCAGTGGCCCCACTCCAAGCAGCGTGACATCATCCCTGCATGTGGATTGCTGTGCTGTGGACCTCAGAGTCATTAGCCCACTTAATCCTCCCAGAGTACCTATGAGGAGAGTACCAATATATTTCCCAATAGGCCAAACGACAACTTTGATAAGTTCTCTTGTTTTGTTTAATCATTGTGTTTTAATTGAAGTTTTCATTTTGTCTTTATAACCGCATTTAAAAGGAACAGTCAGTGTGTCTTTGTTCCTATTTCCTTCTACTACTTTTGGAGCCTAATGGTGGAGAGTAGAGAGGACAGAAAGAGAGACAAAGGAATATGTTCTTTAATAGGAGAATTCCTATGAGCATATCCCTCATTCATGCTTTCCTATTCATGTGGATGACGCATGTGAGAGTCTCCTAATAAAGAACACATTCTCTTGAATGTACTCTCATGCAGCCCCCCAGCCCCTGCCCCAGCCTGCCCTGCTTTAGTTCCCATTCTCCCCACCCTTCTTGCCTCTTGGTGTTTCAGTCTCCAGCTGCAGCAGCAGAGAGCTGGGGAGACAAGAGCTAAATATCCTGTCAAATCCTGTTACGGAGACACGATGAGAGCTGATCAACAAAAACAGGATACTTTAAAGAATCAGATGATTTGCTGACTTGCTCCTTGGGCAGACCAGTTCTCAGTGTTTTGGGCAAACATTTGGCTTGGCTTATGGCTAACTGCCGAGGCTAAGTGACCTGGACTCATTTTCCAAATGAGGAAGCAGAGGCTGGAGAAGTTGAAGAAGTCGCCTGAGGTCACAATAATGAGTGTTAGAGCCACAGTGTTAAGAACGTTTGTTAGAGGGTGAGTTGGTGACTTTGTGCCATTTAGCAGGATAAGAGCACAGGAGAGAGCACAAAGTAAAACCCAGGGTGGTTTCCTGGTGTCTCTAAAGAACCAAACTAGGGGAAGTTGATTTTTAAATGTCAAAACCTCAAATGCCTACAGAGGCCAGGAAGGTAAGAAAACAATTGAGGGGGTAAAGGAATTAGAAACATCTAATTGACTCTAAGGAAAAAAAACAGTGCAAAGCATGATGCTACGGGGCTCCTGTTCATTTGGCACCAATGGCTGGGAGGCAGTAGAGATGGGTGGGGACTGTGGTGAACAGAAGAGGGAGCCCGCTTCAGTGTTGTATATCCTCTGATTTTTCAAAAAGACCTGGAAATCTTGATTTTAATATCAAATTTCCCAAGTTGTAAGTGTAACTTCAGATTACTTTTAAACACCATGTAGGCCCGTGTAAGCACATTTGCATGATGAATCTGGTCTAAATTTGTAGCCTTGTCAGTTGGTTGGCTTGGAACTGTCAACAAGTCTGGAATTTGAATCAAAACCATGGATTCCATGTGGCTGTGGGGATTCTGCAAATTCTGATTGTGATAAAGAGTAGATGAAGAGGTCAAGAAATTACCTCAGTACTTACAAGAATAACATTTTACCACTAAAAGGAAATCAGTTTCAAGTGTATCACCTTGTACATAGAGTGAAGAGTTTAAAAGAGCAGGTTTTTTCTGGAACCTCAGAAATCTGATGCTAAATCCCTGCTCTACAACTTAACTGCTGTGCAGCCTTGAGCAAAGCAGTGAACGTCTCAGTGCTTTTATTTCTGCATATCTGAATTCTTGTGAGGCTTCAGTGCAATCAGATATGAAAATCAAGGTAACTGGAAAATGGGAGGTTCTCCAGAAATGGTGCTTGCTAAAATAGCAATAGTGATCTTATCACTGATAATAATGATAGGTATTACTATCAGTACGTATATTTATACACTCTGAGGAAGGCACTGATGAAACTTGTATTCTGAAAGCTGTTTTCCTGGGTGATTTTTCCATGAGGATGGTGAGGCATTTTGATGTTACTTTCTCATTTCATTATTCTTACATTTGAAAGTCAAGAAGCCTAACACTTTTTAATTCTTTCTGCAAAGCATTCAGGGATTCAAGTAATCCATTCAAATTCAAACTTGGTGGGACTTTCTGACACTTGACTTATACAGCATAAGGCATCTCCAAATACTTCTATCCACTAGCCTTTCAGGGTGGTCACACAGAATTCAGCCCCTTTCTCCTGCACAGGGCTCCTTAATTCTGTTCTTCACCCCTTCCATGTTGCCCATCTCTTATTGTACTGTTCTGCTTAGCCCACTCTGAAATGACTGCACTTGACAAGAGAAGTGGTCGTCCTCAAGGCAGTCCTTCTAGGACCTGCACACACAAATACACACACAAATACACACACACACACACACACACACACACACACACATACATGCCTCCTTTCATGCTAGGGATGAATCAGAAGAACAGGTGTTGAACGCTGGATGAGAGTATGTGTGGGAAACAGGGACCTTTATTCTTTGAAACGAGTGAGAAAATCTCTCAACAGAGTCCCAGGTTGTCTCGACAGAGAGAAAGCTGACCTGTCTCACACCATGGCCAGGACCCAGGAATACAGGGCTTGGGACTTCAGGACAACTGATGACAAATTATCCTTACCTCATTCCTGACTCACTCCCCATGTCCCAGGGCTGCCTGTACCAGCTCCTGAATTTATGTTTTGCATCCTAATTCTAGCTCAAGCTCAGGCCTGATATGACAGGTCTGACTTCTCCTGATGAGCTATGGGCCCTTGAAGCAGATTCGGTGGTGGCCCACCTGACCATTTCCATTCATGTGGGCACCATGATGTCCAGTTCCCAGCAGCTGCAACTTGCTACCCAAAGGTTTTCTCTGGGTACTTCTGCCCACTGAGCTAGCACAAGAAGCAAGCTGTGCTGGGAAGTTAAGCCACGCCCCCAGCAGCCATCAATCAATGGTGGATGGTCATTGGAGTGAATAACTATTCCAACTTCCTCATCCTTTGCTGGAGGGACAACTCTGAGGTGTGTTCCACCCCATTTTCCAGAAGTCCCAACGAGGCTGAACTCCAGTTGTTCAAAGGGTAACCTACACGTTAAAACTTTCCCTTGCCTAACTCATTTCCCCACTCTCATTTTGGTGTTTCCTGGGATCACCTCCCAAATAAACTTCTTGACTCAGGGTCTGCTTCTGGGGGACTCCAGGCTGAGATAGCCCGCCTTCTTATTCTCAGAGTAAGATAATGCTCACTGACCATCTTTATGTGTCAGACACAATATCCACCTCCCATCAGGGTAGATGCTATTATTACTCCTACTTTACAAATAAGAAAGCGAGGCCACAGGGACAAAAAGTGGCAGAGCCAGGATTTGAACTCAGATCTTCCTGGTTCCAAAGGTCCTGCCTGTCCCATCACTTGACACTTACATGACACTCACCTGCCGGTTCAAGCCTCGGCTACCAGGACAGAGGTGGGCATGGCTGCCAGTTACTTTGACACCAGTTATCACCACAAGTAAAGAACAGGAATTTGTAATTCAGGAACCAAGTGTACCAAGACAGCTGGCTCCAGCCCACAGAGGCAGGCAGCACTATTATTTTGAGAATCCTCCTGGGCAGATAATAGCAGCCTTTGTGTCTGTGGAGGTTGGCACAGGGATGCTGAGGCCCTCCCCAGCAACAGGCTGCGGAGGAAGACCCAGTGGAAAAACCCAGCTTGGACCCTCTCTAGTCTGCTATGCTTTGTAAGAAATAGAGGACCAACAATCTGGATTCATGGTTCCTAATTCTCACCCTTCCCTTTATTGTCTGTGTGAACTTTGGCTTCTTGCTTCCCCACACCTGACATCGGTTTCATGGGTTACATGTACTGGAGTTATGAGTGCAGGTTGACATATTCCATCATTTGCAGCAGGAAGGGCCAAGTGACTTTTAAGTGTTGGGTGCTTCATTTGAATATTTCCTATAATGTTTGGCCCCTGGCTGACCCCAGACCCAACTTCATCCATGGACAGGGTAAATAAGATAGTAGCCATGTCCCATCTTGGGACTGAAGGAAATACATCATTTACCATAAAATATATTTCTATTATGTGCTTTTTCTGGCCTGAGATCCTAGAAAAGATGGACATTTGTTCATGCCTGCATTCAAAAAACCAACAGCTGTTTAGAACATACCTTTCTTCTAGGACTTGAGCTTGGCACCATGGATACAAAAATAGGTAATGCAAGACCTTTAACCCTAAGTGTCAAGAAATGCCACTGGAAAGTGATGAACAGGGATGAGTGTGATGGAAAAGGTCTTGGGCTTTCTCTGCTTCCCCTGAGTGATGGCCTCAATGAATCCCCCCTAATAGGGGAATGAACCATAGTGGCTTGTAGAGGAAGGTAAGCTCCATCCACATGAGGGGTAACTGCGTCCAATATTGCAGAGGGGATGGGGGAATCCCAGAGAATCAGGAGAGACTTCACAGAGGACATGGTGTTTGGGTGGAGTCCTGAAAAGTACACAGGACTCCAGCAGTTGGAGATGACAAGAGGATGTTCCAGGCAAAGCAACTGTATGCAGAGCCCCCATACATTGTCTAGGGAACAAGTTATTTCAGTTGGCTGCATCGGAAAAGAGACCATTGGAAAAGACAAGGATGGGGGTGGGAGGAAAGGCTGGAATCGAGCATTCATATGATATGAGAGAGCTTCTGAATTCAGACCAAGGAGGGGGCAACTCTGCAGAGACTTGGACGATGAGCTCTACCAATCTGGATTGAATTACAAGCCACAGAAATCAATTCCAACTAACGTCAGCAAAGAGAAGCATTTATTAGGAGGATATGATAAAGCACGCAGAACTGAAGGAAAAGCTGACCAACCAGGCCTCTGAAAATGCAGGAACCAGGACATCTAGAAAGAAATAGTGGTAGGAGTAATGAAGAGTGCATTAGTCAGGTCTTGCTGCAGTAATGCTGCTTAACAAACAGTTCTCGAATCTCAGTGACTTAAAACCTTTCATTTTTCTTGCCCTGGGCCTGGAGGTTGATTGGGATGGCTCTCTTTGAGGCTACAGCTAAGTTCATGTGTGCAATCCATGTCTATTCATTCTCCTTGGACCTGGCGCTTGCTTTTTCATAACAGAGCACAGGAGAGCAAGCCAAACCACAGAAGACCATTTAAGACCTTTGCTCTGTCATGCTCAGTAGTATTCCACTGGCCAGAGCAAGTCCCGTGGAGAAAGAGAAGGAAAATAAGAAGGTGGGAATCCCTGAGGGGTGTGGGTATGTGTGTGTGGGAGGGGAGGGTGGTTGTTTCAAGGAAAGAACTTTTAACTACTGAATAGGGGCAGTTTGTCAGTAGGATTACAACACTAGGGGCAAGCTGGCCAGACCCCCTTACTCTCCCCAGAACCTCAGTGACCCAGCTCTTCCCCACTTCTGATGAGGGCTGTGGAAGGCCCTGGAAGTGTTAATGTCATCCACTAACTTCACAGTGTGAGAGACCCTCGGGTGGTTTTACACATTCCTGCTCAGACCCACACGATAAGGCTGAACCCCTAAGGAGCAGCTTTCATGCCCAAATTCTTGAGTGAAGCCTTGAGCCCTGTGGCACCCCAGTATTGACCACTGGGGAGCACCAGGAGTTCCGTGAGCCTAAGCTACCTGTCTTAGATCACTTAGGGGTTGTGGCACCCAAGTTGAAAGCACTGAGCTTCTGATAACCCCTTGGTTGGAGAGCAGAGCTCCCAGAGGTTGCCCCTGAAGCCACCCACACCCCAACTCTACATCGGGGCTCCGTGAGCCTGGAGTTCCCCTGGGATAATGTCTCGGCACTTGCGTCTGACTTGGCGCTGTGCCTCTGGCTGCTCTCAAGTTCAAAGCTAAAACTTTTTATTCCAATGGGTGATTTTCCTCTCTCTTGGCCAGGCCAGAGCTTAGGTTTCTATAAGCAGAGCACTGGTTGCTAGGTGACAGCCTCGCTCCTGGTTCCAGAGGCAGCCAAGGCAGAAATGAATCTAAGAATCTGAAGCTTCCCCTTTCAAGACAAAATATAAAGCCTAAAAGAGGAAATAAGGCCCTAAATTAATTGGAGGGTTATGTAACAACCAGACATGGTCCTCATGCCCTCCCCACCACCCTGCCAAGACCAGTGGGATAGATTTAAATGTATTTTTCAAAATAGGAAAAAAAATAGGAAACTGAACTGATAAATATAGTTGGCTCTTTTGATCAGGAGAGGAAACTTCTAATTACGTCGCTTTTCTAAGCTCCATCAATCAGATCTACACCTTCATTAGCCTCTGCGTCATTAGTGGAACTTATTAAAACAATTAGATCTGCAGAGAACTGCAACCATAAGCATTTCTGACAGCTGTGTCGCGGATTTAAACTTTTCATTAAAATTGGATGGAGGCTCTTGCAAATCAATGCGGAATAGATAAGCATTCCAAGTGAAAAATGAGCAAAGAACGTCAATAGGCAATTCACACAAGAACCACAAGTGGCCAATAAACAAATGAAAAAAATGTCCCAAATCATTAGCAACTGAGGAAGTACATTAAAACAATAATGAGAAAGCATTATTTTCATCTATTAAACAGCAAGTATTTTTTAAGTGATAATATACAAGATGGGCAAAAATATGAAATATCTGCCATTTTGGTACACTTTTGGAATATGGTTAGAGAAGACCTTTCTGGAAAGTAATTTGGCCACATATCGGAAGTGGTAGACATATAAGTGTCTTCTGACCGAGAGATGTGGTGCCCTTATTTACAAAGACATTCATGCAGCATTATTTATAAAAAGGGAGAAATTTGAAAAAATATCTAACAATGGGATGTTAAGTTGAAAGCATTTAATTACATGCAAAAGTATTCTCAAGATCATGAAAGGAAAAAAAAAAACAGGTTATAAAATTGCATACACTTTGTGAGTCCATTTTTGTACAATGAATAAGAAAATTGTATATACAGGCATAGAACACTCTACCCTGGAGGCTTCCCAAACTTTCCCAGGTTTTGGAAACTTTAGTGTCTCAGTAATTCTTTCACGGAGTCCCCTAGACACTGTCCCCACCTCCCCCCAAATAAAACCCCAACAGGTTGGTTTCTTAAGTAGTTGGGGTCCAAACAACTTAGTAGTAGTTTGTACAGTGTCCGACAGATGTTGCTATGTTTTTGCTGAACATTTAAAACACCTCATGGCACCCCTGTGAGTTTACTGCCGTGCCCTGGGGTTCCTCAGCACATTCTTTGGTGCTGCAGCAGCTACAAACCAAAAGGATATTTGCGGTTAGATTCTGGAAGCTGGGCTGCTTGTGTTAGAATATAGGCTCTCTCTTTTGTACGTGGGTGACCCTGTGCAGACTGTTTCCTGTGCCTCAGTTTCCTCATCTATTAAATGAAGATGATAATAGTACCTACCCCTCATGGTTCTTGTGAGGCTTGTGGGATGCTGTGTGCCTGCCTCTTAGCAAGAGCTTAGTAAATATTAGCCACCATTAACCCTCACAAAGTATATAATTTTTTGCGTTTTCCAAATGCTACATGATAAGCATGTACTGCTTTGGTAGTAAATAAATCATTTATTTATTTTTCAATCAGAGAACGTAGCATCATAATCTCAGCCTGTCCCGAGCACTGTGCGTGGCAGAACTGAGGGCAGAACAGGCTGCACACCCGCAAAGGCATTCAGAGGCACCCCTATTCTGCAGACAAAGGTGCAGTGCTTGGCAATTATGCATCAAGAATGCCCCTCACATCCTGCCTTAGGAAAGGAGGGCTCCCTATGGGCATCTTACTCATGATAAATACTAGGCGGCTTAGCTGCCTCCCCAGTCACAGACATCTCAGCCCTTGCTTTGCTGTGGCCTGTGCTGAGAACACCGTCGCCCTTCCTTGGCCTGCTAGTTCTTGTGTCCTGTCCCAAACCTGTGTCCCTCCTCCCCAGCCTTGGGTGAGCTAGGTGGTCATCCTCTGATGCCCTCTTCTTTAATCTACTGCAATTCCCATGTCTGTCCACTTGCTGCCTCCCTGCTCCCAGCCCCTTGCTTACCACGCTTCCCTGGGGCAGGAAATACACAAGCTTCCTCTGCCTGGTACTCAGTGGGTGCTTGTTGCTCTGCATGTCTGCTTTGTGGGGAAGAGGCCCATGGGCCATACGGAGGACTCATCTTTGTTATCACATTCCTTGGGAACAAGATTACCCTTGGCATACCCAACATTTGTCAGAAGCTTAGGGGTCCTGGTAGGGGATTGGATGGGTAACTGGCTGTCCTCTGGGGGTATGTATGTGGTGGGGGCACCTTATAGGGTCATTGGAGCAACCAAGGCTTCAGCCTTGGTCTTAGGGAGGTCACAACTGTTTCTGAGAGTGAACAGCTAGCTGATCACTAGGACAGGAGTCTAAAGCCAAGAGGCCTTCATATCCACTTATAAGCCATGCACAGCATGTTGCTCTCTGTTCACTCAGCAGTGATTGAGCACCTATTGTAAACATGGCCCTGCATGGAGAACTAGAAATAGGAAAGTCAGCAGGTGGGGTTCAAATCTCAAGGGGGAGACACGTACACCAGTACCTGTAAAATGTCTGGCCATGGCTGCTGGCTTGGAGGCCCCACCAGGGACCGGGGGAGAGACGAGAGGAGGAGGGGTGGGTTGGTGTGAGGGGCAGTAGAGACAACTCCACCTGGAGAGGGAGAGAATAGGAAGGGAGAGGAGGGTCGAGGCAGGAGAACAGCAGGAGCAAAGCCATGACGTGTGAGGCACGCTGAGGGGAGAGACCCAGTGCAGCCTCAGCACAGCTGCTGCCTGGCTCACATCTCCCACTACTCAGGAGATGAGACAGACAGCCCAGGCATCCTCAGGACTCCCTGCACTGCTCTCCACATCCTGGGCAATGGCCATGGCTTCCAAGGCTGAATCTTGTGTGGTGGGTTGTAACAGGGTCAGGTCAAAGTGTTGACATGTGGGAGACACACGTGAGGGCCCCCAAGTCAGAAGCACTTCCTGGAGGTCCTGAGATGAGCCTCCAGTTCAGGCCGTGGGATCTGGCATCCCTGCTTCCCGTCAGCCTCCCAGTATGGCCAAACAGAGCCTTTGTCAGGTCTCCTCCTTCCATTCCTCCTAACTCCACCTCCCACAGTACTCCCCAGTGCCCAGCATGGAGCGGCCTCCAAAAAGTGGGTACGTTTATTTAAACAGAATGCAATCTTCTCAGCTGATATGGAATCAGTGTAAGAGGATTGGAGGGGTAAGATAGGAGTAGCTGTTTGCTTATTAACTTTTAAATTAATGTTTTCATTATTTCAACATACAGGATACATCTACTATAGAAAATTAGAAAATGCCAACAAGTAAAAATTAAAAAATTAAACCATTGCATTTCTACAACTGAAGGATTATTGTTGTAACTGGTCTAGGGCATCCTGTTGTGTTAGATTAAATTATTGGTCCCAATTCTCCACTCCCCTGTGGTAGTATTATATAGCCACACCTCGTCATGGCCTCATGGAGGGTGAAGCAAACTGTCCTGCCCCTTGATTTCACACCTGCCTCTGCGACTTGCTTTGGCCAATAGGCTGTTAGCAGATATGGTGCTGATTAGAGACTTGAAGTGTTCCTGTGTGGCTGGGTTTGCTAATTTGCACTCATGCCTTTCACCAAGAAAAGGACATGCCTCAAATAGATGCTGGTCCAAGGAGGATGAGAGGCACATGGCATAGACCTGGGTGTAATCTGCAGCCCAGCCAAGGCCAATCTAGATAATTCTAGATAACCTAAGGTGAGAGAGCAAGAAATAAATGCTTATTGTTGCATGCCACTGATATTTGGGGATTATTTTGTTAGACAGCATTATTGTGGCAATTGAAGGCTGATACATTCTTTGAGAACTTTTCCTATGCATATTTTTTAACCAAAATGAGATCATATTATGCAGATTATAAGGCAATTATTTCCATTCTTATATTTAGATAAATTTTTATTTTGTCCAACGAACTATATTCAAGTTTTCCCTGTTGACCAAAAATGATCCTTTATAGCTGATTTATCCAAACCAGTTTCAAATCAAGGATCTGACATTGCATGTGGTTATGTTTTTAGATCTCTTTTAACCTAGCACAGTCCCCTTTTGGATGACACTAGCATGTTGAACACTTTGGGGGTAGAGTATACCACAGGGGATGCTGTAGGCTTCATAGTACGCCACTTCCATAGACCATGATGTCTAGATGACCGTTTTGTCAGACTCTCACATACAAGACAAGGCAAGGCCAAGGCTAAGACCTAATCAGTAAAGATACAAAAACCACTTTAGATTTAGATAGTATTACTTACATGGATATGAAAGGAAGTATGCCAAAGATGCCAGCTCCCATGACCCTTGTCTCCCACACCAGAAAGGATGACAGTGAAACATGAGGGGCTGGACGACTGCACTGCAAGCGGTGGGGCACCCTGATGCAGAGGAGCCAAACGTAGACTGCAGTTAAGCTATACCCTGCAGTGGTATTCGAGGCAGGGAGTAACTGGGGTGGAGCAGAGGCCCATACCTCCTGGGAATCTGGAAGGTGACAAGATGCTCTTTCATGACAGCCTCCCAGGGGAGATAGGGAGGCGAGTGGGGATGACCTCACTACAGCTCTTTACAAGCCTCCCATCCTGTGTTCTGGAAAGATCACAAAACGTTCTGCCAAGACCAAATTAGCTGCGGCTCAAGCCTTTGCCTGGATGCATTCAGGGTCACTGTGACCCATGGCGGAGCTGTTCTCCTACACCTTCTTGAGTGATCTTAAGTTTGACTATGGGGCGAAGGTGACCATGGTCCGGATCCCCCATGGCAAGTGATCTGTATGGTGCTCCTGTGGCACCATGTGAATGCTTAGTTCCCCATCAGCTGTTCGTCTGATAATGGTGACAATGAACAATCCTTGCCTGAATCAACTGTTTTAATAGTGTTGGTGAAATTATGTATTTCTGCTGCCATTCCTTCTATATCTGTTAGCCGTCATATTTTTTCTAAAGTAAGGTACTCTGGTTCCTCTGAAATTGAGTTCCTACTAAAAATGTGGGCTTGATTTTTACAGCTGAATTTTTCAACATTTTATTATTGTAAACATTTAGTATTAGTAAAAATGGAAATACACAGAAAAGTTGAAAGAAAAGTACTGTGAAATACTCACCAGTTGGCTTGAAAAACTGTCAGCACTTACTGGATTTGCTTTATCGCTGTGTTTACATTTTATTTTTGCTGGAAGTAAATTGCAGCTATCATGGTATTTCACCCCTAATTATTTCAGCATGCATCTCTTGCAAGTAAGTGTATTTTACTACAGACATACAATGCTCTTGTAACTCCTAAGATGATTAACACTAATCCCTAATATTATCCAACATCAGATTCAAATTTAAATTTCTCAATTGTCTCAATGTCTTTTATAGCTTATTTTTTAAAAAACAAAACAAAACAATATCAAAATTCAGTTGTATTTCACACATTGTATTAACTACGTCTATTTAGTCGATTTCAATCTAGAATAATCCTCTACTTTTCTCCCATGCTATTGATTTTTTAAGAGACTGGGCCAGTTTTTCAAAAAAAAAATTTTCCTAGTCAGTATAACGTTTACATTTTCATAGGAATACCCAAATTTTATGAAACCCCAAAGAAATCCTGCAGGGAAATATAGCAATTGGCATTCCAGCCATTTTATCCCAGTCCTCATGGAAACATCTCATTCAGTTGCCTGAGTTTCAGGGCCTGGCTGTGGCCCTACTAGCATGGGCTGTGTTTGTCTTACTCCCGGGGCTCTGGACATCACTCTGCCCTTTCCTTCCCCTCAGGAAAGCATGGTGTTAATACCACTGAGCTAGCTTATAAGTGTTGACAGAAATCAATCTCAAAGCATAATGTTGAGTGAAAGAACAAGTTGCAAAGGGAAATAGAGAGTGTGATAGTGTCTATTGAAGACCCACAAAACAAAACATCATTCATGCAAACGTATGTTCAGGTAACGTGCAGGGGACAACTCTGAGAGAGCCGGGTGGTTTATGGCTGGTTACCACCCTGGTTGGTGCCAGGAACATTACAAGGTGTTAAGTATCTCAATCTTGTGTTCCCCTCTAACAGTGGCAAAGTGTGAAAACAATGTTACAGTAGTGGGTACCTAAAAATGGCAGGAAGGCAGGGGGAGGGTATAGTGCAGTGGTAGAGCACATGCTTTAGCATGCACGAGGTCCTGGGTTCAATCCCCAGTACCTCCCTTAAATAAAATAATAATAATAATAATAATAATAATAATAATAATAATAATAATAATAATAATAATAATAATAATAATAATAATATAACAATAACAATAATAATAAAAAATAAGTAAACCTAATTACCTCCCCACCAAAGAAATAAAAATGGCAGGAAGGAGATGATACGGAGGGGATTTGGCTTTACCTGTGACTTTTTTTTTCCTTTCTCTTTTCTGTTTTTAAGGATATGAAAAAAAAAGTCCAGTTATTAGTGTTTGTTAAATGTGTATCTGGTTGCTTGTTATATTGTTCTCTATATTTTTTCACATCATTTAAATATTCCAGAATTGAAATATTTGTATGGATATATATTTTAGAGAGTGAAAAGAAAGTCAGAGTGCAAAAGGGTGGGAATGACTTTATGGGAATAAACTCAACACTTACCTAATTTGTAGAGAGGAGGGAGGGAAAGAGGAAGAGGATGAGGAGGAAGAGAAAGAAGGAGAAGGGAGGGAAGGGAGTAAACTCATTCACAAACCCCTGTGCTTGAACTCCTTTAGTTACAGATTCCTTGTAACCGCCTGACGGGCTGTGGCAGGCTGGTGACACATCAGGTGTTCACTGACCACTGAAAAGAGTCCAGTCGACCTATAAGCCCCGACAGGGAAAATCTCCAAGATGCATTCTATTAAGTGTTGTCGACTGTTCCCTGTGATGACCTCTGGGAAGGGGTTGGGAGGGAGAGGGGGTGGTTGAGGACTTCCATATTTTATCCCGTATACTTGTGCATTTTCATGTTTGATGTTAAGAATAAATTAACATACTGCTTTCTAAGTTAAAATGAGTCTAAGTGATGAGGCTCACGGGATAAGTGCAGGCGAAGGGTCTTCAAAGGAACAAGAAAGGCTTGTGGAGGAGACGCCAGGCCCTGAGGTCTAGGACGGCTCTGGAACTCAGAAGAGGGGCAGGAGAGGGATGGCAGGGCAGAGGCATCAAGGTGAAGTGGTGGTGGCTTCAGGAAGGGCATCTGGAGCCCTCCTGGGGAGGACCTGGCACACAGGTTGGGCCGGATTATGCTGGATTCGGTTTTTCAGACTAAGGAGTTTGGTTTCTATCTCTCTCCCTCTCCCTTCCCCTGAACCATCAGACTACTGCCTTGAAGAGCTGTGGTTACCCAAGCAGAGCTGGGCGCATGGTCTCGAGAGGCTGCTGGGAGATGGGCCAGAGCAGGGCCTTCTCCTCCTTCTCAGTTCCTGGGAAAGGAGGTGGGTGGGAGGAGGAAGGCAGGCCAGACAATTGCTTCTTTACTGAGCTGTGATCAACTGCTGGGCACACAGCTTGGGGCCTGTAATGAAACTAGAAAACCATTAATTTCTGTAATCTGCTAATTAGCTAATTGTCTGAACAGCACTTTTTTGTATAGTCATCAAAAAGAGGCATAATGAGCATCAAACAAAGCGATCTTTTATTTTTTCATTCATGTCTTAATCATCACTTTGAGTCTCCCCGCCTGGTTGCTAAAATTACAAGTGCTTGGTACAGAAGTGAGGCTGGTTTCCCAGAGGACATTGAGTTCACATCCTTGTCCTGCCAGGAAGCTGGCCCAGTACTGTTAGGAGCTGCTGAAACTAGAAATACTTCTCTCTGTGCACAGATTTACTTGTATTCACTTTTTTTTAATTTATTGAAATATAATTACAATGTGTCAATTCCTGGTGTACAGCATAATGTTTCAGTCATAGGTATAAATACACATATTTGTTTTCATATTCTTTTTCATTATAGGTTACTACAAGATATTGAATATAGTTCCCTGTGCTATACAGAAGAAAATTTTTAAATCTATTTTATATATAGTAGTTAATATCAGCAATTCTTGAACTCCCAGTTTATCCCTTCCCATTCCCTTCCCCGCCCCAGTAGACATAGGTTTGTTTACTATGTCTGTGAGTCTGTTTCTGTTTTGTAGATGAGTTTATTAGTGTCTTCTTTTTTCTTTTCTTTTCTTTTTTTAGATTCCACATGTAAGTGATATCTTATGGTATTTTTCTTTCTCTTTCTGGCTTGCTTCACTTAGAATGATGATCTCCAGGACCATCCATGTTGCTGTAAATGGCATTATTTAATTTTTTATGGCTGAGTAGTATTCCATTGTATAAATATACCACAGCTTCTTTATCCAGTCATCTGTCAATGGGCATTTAGGTTATATCTAATGTCTTGACTATTGTATGTAGTGCTGCCATGAACACTAGGGTGCATGTATCTTTTCCAATTAGAGTTCCCTCTGGATATATGCCCAGGAGTGAGATTGCTGGGTCATAGGGTAAGTCTATTTTTAGTTTTTTGAGGAATCTCCATACTGTTTTCCATAATGGCTGCACCAAACTACATTCCACCAACAGTGTAGGAGGGTTCCCTTTTCTCCACACCTTCTCCAGTATTTATCATTTGTGGACTTTTGAATGATGGCCATTCTAACCGGTGTGAGGTGATACCTTATTGTAGTTTTTATTTGCATTTCTGTGATAATTAGCAATATTGAGCATTTTTTCATGTGCCTATTGGCCATTTGTATATCTTCATTGGAGAATTGCTTGTTTAGATCTACTGCCCATTTTTGAATTGGGTTATTTGTCTTTTTGTTATGAAGTTGTATGAGCTGTTTATGTATTCTGGAAATTAAACCTTTGTCAGTTGCATCATTTGCAAATATTTTCTCTCATTCTGTAGGTTGACATTTTGTTTTGCTTATGGTTTCCTTTGATGTGCAAAAGCTTACAAGTTTAATTAGGTCCCAGTTGTTTATTTTTGCTTTTATTTCTATAGCCCTGGGAGAACATTGCTAATATTTATGTACAAAAATGTTTTGCCTATGTTTTCTTCTAAGAGGTTTATATAGTGTCTTGTCTTATATTTCAGTCTTTAAGCCACCTTGATGGATGTACTTTTGATCACATGGTGATGGACATTTCAGAACCCCAAGAGACAGAGACTGGGCAAAGGGCTTTCCTCTAGGTGCACAATGAGGAGAAATCATAGTGATAGAAAAATATAGTGCTGTTGTGTCAGCATGGGGGTTGGCAGCCAAAGTGGCAAGTATCCGCTGTAGACAGTATTCATGTGAGGACTGCAGAGCAGCAGGCAGGTACTGCAGCCATGAACCTGGAGTGCTCTGGAGCCCTGGGTAAGAGGCCTGCTCGTGAGTGGTGATGGAGAAATAGGCAGAAAGGACACTCCAGCTGTCCCTGCATCCATGGACAAGACCATCTCTAGGCAGTACTGTCGATGTTCACCCACATCCCCCTGGAGACCCTTGCCATTTCTGGGCATGACATCAGTCTGACTTCCATGAGCCATCTTGATTGAAGGGCTACCTTTCAGAGCCCACTTGGCTGCGCATCTGGGAGGGAGTAGCAAGAACCAGGGAACTGAGATCTCCCTGAGCCAGCCTGTAAGCAATGGCTGACAGCTGTGAATATCCCAGCTCCCTCACCCGTTGGCCCCGTATCCCCGAGTCCCTCTTAGGATTGAGCTCCAATTGCCCACTGCGGTAACTGGCTGCATAGCACACCCTCACTGCCTGCCTTCCCTTGCCCAAATACCTTTCTCCTTCCCGTACTCATACTCTTACCACCTTCCCAACAAACTATTTGAACTCAAATTCTTGTCTCAAGGTCTGCTTCTAGGGGATCTCAAACCAAGACCCATTATGTGAACTTGGCTGGAACAGTTCCATCCATAAACCATCACGAATCTGACCATTTGGTTCAGCCCAGCTCCTCCAAGTCCTTGTTCACCGTTCAGCCTTCTGAACTTGGCTACAGGTTTTCCTCTGTGTTACTCATCCTCGGAGCTGCCTCGGGAACCTCTGTGGTCAGGGGAGTAGGTAGTTTTGGGACCCCTTACCCTTCACCAACCTGAACAGTTCTGCTTTAATCGGTTTTACATATGGATTTAATCTGAAGAAAGGATTCTGCTACTGCTTCTGAAGAAGAAAAGTGAGAATCACTGAGCAAGTCCAAAGCTCACCCCATCATGGGAATCTGCTTGCTCTTCATGAGCTGAGGTCCTCAGAATTCTAAGCTGGCCCACTGTGGTGTTGGATGCCACTGTGAAGAGTCTCATGGGAGGAGATGTCTGCTGCCCTTGCCCCGCGGCTGCCCCCCTGGCATCACATAGCTGCCCTTGCTTCTTGCTGTCTAGGATGTGGTCTATTGTGACTCACACCCTCTGAAGAGAATCCAGAAAAGACTTCTCTTTCTTTCTGTATCTCCAGTCTCACATCCATGTCTTTTCTCATACATTCCTTCTAATCCAGTTAAATGGACAATTCCACTCTTCCTCATTTGCAGGGACACTTTTCTTACCTGGTACCTGTGTTAAGCAAAATAATGCCTCTAAAGACGTATACACCCTAGTCCTGGAAACCTGTGGATATGTTACCTTAAATGGCCAAAGAGACTTTGTATCTGTGGTTAAATTAGGGATCTTGAGATAAGGAGCTTGTCTTGGATAATCCAGGCGGGCCCAGTAGCATCACAAGAGTTCTTGTACGTGAAAGAGGGAGGCAGGAGAGTCAGACGAGATGGGATAAAGGAAGCAGAGATCAAAATGATGCCATTGCTGGTTCTGAAGATGGAAGAGCCATGAGCTGAGGAATTGGTGTGGTCTCCAGAAGACAGAAAGGGCAAGAAAATGGATGTAGAGACTCTATAAAGGAAGGCAACCCTTCTGACATCCTGATTTTAGCCCAGTGGCACCCATATCAGACTTCTGACCTCCAAAACTGTAAAATAGTAAGTCTGTGTGGTTTTAAACCACTACATGTGAGGTGATTTGTTACAGCAGCAGTAGGAAGCTGATACAGTATCTGCTTTATGCTGCTCCCGCTGGTGGGACACCCCCCCACCCCCATCATTACAAAGCCTCCCACTCTTTCAGTGCCCTGGCTCAAGTGCCCCCATCTGCCATGGAACCTCACTTTTCCTGCCTCTGCCCCTCCACTGTGGTTGTCTATCCCTTGGGAATTTTTCAGCACAACCCCCAGTTCTCTTAGCTCCAGGCTCCAGGTTTGCTCTTTTGGCCTTCAAATACTGTAGTCAATAGAAACAGCTTTTCCTTTTAGCCCAACTGGTGCAGACTGACATTTTGAAGAATTTTCTTAACAACAAAAGGGAAAAGGGAACGAATGACCTCTTGAAACACAAACATTGAAAAAGTTAGTGACATACTCAAGGACAGTTTTTTCCCTCCGAAAATCCAGTAGAAGCAGCAAAAAACTGCATTAGGAGCCTGGGATTTTTCTGCTTGGAGCATCCCTGAGGCCATATCCTGACTCCCTGCTCTCCTCCACCCTGCCTGATCTGTCCACAGCTTCCACAATATCTTGCCACTCTTGGAGATATCTGAGGCCCTTTTCTGGGCTCACACCTCCGTGACCCCGTTAGTTCACTCAGATCCAGTCTGGGGGTCTCAATCAGGTGGCGGCAGCCTTTGGAAGGGCTCTCCTGAGTCTCACAGTGGCAGGAAAGCTATATAACTTAATTGTTTAAACTGGGACATTTGAGAGTGAAAGAGACTGTTACAATTGTGCTGGGGAGAAAATGGGTGTAAATCTGACTGCCTTGGCAAACCAGGCCATGTGGTCACTCCGGCGGTGGGCGGTCTGACTCTTCCTGGTTTGGGTTGTTTGAGGACCCACTGGGGGCCGTAGGGCTGTAATCTTCCTTCCCCCTGCCCATCTGCTAGTGCTGACAGAAGGGAACAACTCTGAACCTCACAGGAACCACCCAGACGGAGGAGACTGGCAACCAGACGCTAATGGCAGAGTCAAATCAGCAGAGGATTAACCAGTGTTCTAGGGGAAAAAATTGTTCTCTGTGTTCGGATAAGTCTGGAAAAATTGGCTGATGTAAAAGTGAGCATGTTTGGGTCTTTAAATGCAGGATTTCTCAGAACTTTTAATCTCCTAATGTGGGTTATGAAGCTCTAAGAACAAAATACAGTATGCCACATTTCCCAAATTTAATTTCTTATGCCACATCCCCACCCCTCGCCAACCAATACACATATCTATCTACGAAAAATTCCGTACAGTGCCTCAAGGGATAGTTTGAAGCAGATCTGAAGTATCAGAGTGGCTGGCATTCTCTGACTCAGGAAATCCCAGTTTCCCTTCACTTGGGAAGGTTCCAGAGATGGATGGCCCATCCTTGAAGAGTCCTCGGAATCTGGCAGGCCATCCTTCTCCGGATGTGGTAGGAAGGTGTGCAGGGAAGGGGGGGCAGCCCTCATGAGCTGAGTGCGCACGTGTATCAGGTAAACTCCACGTGGTCAGGGCGGGGCTCCGTGCTTCCTGGGTGACAGCTGCTTTAGCAGTTGCTTTTCTCTTTTGCTAAGAAACCCAGGGGATTGTAGACTGTGAGGTGATAACCCAGGGTGGGGTTCCTACCTTCAGCCTCACCCTTGGACCTGAGACCCTGAGGATAAGCCTGCCTCTTATCACAGATTGATTTTTACTGTCTTTCAAGCTCTGGACAAAAGCTGTTTGTAGGTGGTGGGGGAGTTGAGTGTTGATTTTGCTTTGGAGAAGTCACGTCCCTGCAGTCTGCACATCGACAGTCTTCATCCATAATGCATGAGGCTGGAGGCCCAAACAAAAGGTACATTCATGCCATGGCCTGTGGGAGTGGATTATCCATACAGAAAAATGAGGAACATTTTCTCCTGTAAGCGTCAGCATTTATCATCACTCTGTTTCTCTCATCATCCTGGCCTTTTATTCCTATGCAATTTGGTACCTTTCAATGCTTCACAATTAGAAATGAATCAAACTCAACTCACCACATCAGCCAGGAACAGCGCACCCTGAGGATTCCAGGGATGGGCACGTGGTATGGAGGGGAGAGCGCTGATTGGGAAATTGGGAGCTCCAGACCCATCTCCAGTTTTCTGTCCCTTAACAGCTTTGGGTCTTAGCTGGATTTTGTTTGTTTTCAATCTATAAAATAAGATATTAGAATGATATTATAATTATCAAGTGTCTTGTATATCATTTGTGTCAAAAGTAGCGACATCAGTGTTTACCCACCAAAATGAGTTGTAATTTTCTTTGTGTGTGCGTATATAATGTATATGTGTTTGTGTGTGCGTGTGCATGTGTGTGTATATATGGGGTATATATATGACCACATCTTACTTTAGAGTCATTTCCCTCTGAGGGCAGAAAACATTCACATTTATCAATGAAAGGTATCTCCACCTCTTCTAATTTGTGCCTCTTTTGTGTAAATTTTCAGTTAATTCTAAGTTCAAACTTCACGTCTGGAATGGTGATGCTCACCTCTCCAGGAGTCTCCTTACACCTTTTCCTTTCCAAGAAAAATGCAAATCAAAACCACAATGAGATACCACTTAATACCCACTAGGGTGGCTGCAATCCAAATGGCAGATACAAACAAGTATTGATGAGGATGTGGAGAAATAAACCCTCAGACATTGCCGATGGGAATGTAAAATTGTGCATCCATTTAGGAAAACAGTCTAGCAGTTCCTCAAGAGGTTAAACATAGAATAACCACATGACCCAGTAATTCCACTCCCGGGTGTACACCCAAGAGAAGTGAAAACATATGTCCACACAAACACCTGTACTCAAATGTGCATAGCAGCATTGTTTATAATAGCCCCAAAGTAGAAACAACACAAATGTTCATCAGCTGATGAATGGATAAATAAAAGGTACATCCATACACTGGAATGTTATTAGACAATTAAAAGGAGTATAATGCTGATATATGCTACGATATGGATGAACCTTAAAAGTCTTACGCTAAGTGAAAGAAGACAGTCACAAAGGACCACGTATTGTATGATTTCATTTATGTGAAATGTTCAGAATAGGCAAAGCAGTAGAAACAGGAAGTAGATTGGTGGTTGTCTAGGGCTGGAGGTGGGAGTTGGAAATGGAGAATGCCTGCTAAAGGGTATAGAGTTTTGTTTGGGGACGATGACATGTTCCCAATTGGTTGTGATGATGGTTGCATCACTCTGTGAATAAATGTACTAAAACCCACTGACTTAGCAAGTGGGTGGACTTTAAGAGGATGAGCTGTTTAATACGTGAATTATATCTCAAGAAAGCTCTTAGAAAAAGTGAAGAATTGGTCTCTTAACATCACTTAACTCTGAAGTTAAGCTGGTAGAATAAAAACTTGAAACTGCTAGCGGCCATTATTTGCTGATTTCTGAATGAAGCCAGTACAAAAGAAAGCAAAGACAGGAAAGGTAGAGAAGGCTTCCTGTAGATATTATCTGAACCCCTGATTCAGCCATGCTGGAAGCCATATACTCCCTGGACTTTTTTGGTTATGTGAACCAACTCATTCCTTTGTTCCATTTAATAAATTTTATCTTGAACCTCTTTTACAGTTGAAAATATCCTGCCTTATATAGCAAGGTGGGCAACCTGGTTTTGTAGGGTTTACCCTGGCTATGATTCCAACTCTTTTGGAACATGACTTCCAGAACTTTCTCAGCTACGTAAATCCCAGTGTGGGTAAGAAGTGCCTGACTCTGCACACAGGTGCGTGGGGCCTAAGAAGCATCTCTACCGAGCCCACTCGTCACGAGGGCTGAGCAGGGCTGGGACCCCAGTGTCCCTCGGCTCAGTCACACGAGGCTGATTTTGCTGCAGGGGAGGCTATTCCAACCTCCACTGCTTCTTTCTAGAAAATGTCTTACATGCTCAGACAAAGTGTAGAGTAAGTGAACTCATTAAAGCCACGGAACATTTGAACTGGGGATAAAAAGTTACACAAACCCCAGTTAGCTTCTAAACAGCTATCTGAAATTTATTCAAGTCATTCAGTTTAGCAAAAGCAAGGTCATAGAAGCAAATGTGTAAGCTGGAAGAAATCTAAGGCATTATCTGGCTCAGGGGCTACTATTTTCCAAACTGAGTTAATGAAAAAAGAAAAAGAAAAATACTTTTCTTCCTGTTCATCTGAGATAACAGTATTAAGTTCTAATTTCACTCCAAATAAGTGAGGGCTGCGCAGAAAGAAAGCCAGCTCCACATGGTTGGCTGTCAAGGGCGCTGTGGGCTGGCCATGCAGGGACCACTCAATAAGCCCATTTTCTGATTCAGACCAAACACCATCATCGTATTAAAATTCACTGTAGAGCAAAATTGAAGTCTCATGTTAAAATTTAATTGCACAGTTGGAGTCTGTGGGGAAGTGAGGATGAGGAAGTAGGTCTGCAGACTGAATGGCAGCGGTCAGGCTCAGAGAGGAGGGTAAAAATGGGGAGAAAAGAGGAAGTGTCCGAAGCTCAGGAGGCAAGCAGAGGAGTCCAAGGTCAGTCAGAGATGGGGAAGAGGGAGGCACTAACTCAATCTGGTCTCCACCCAGGGCTTCAGCACGAGCAGAGACCAGGGGTGTTGGGTAAAAGACTGGAGAAAAGAACCTAGGGATTTGGTTAAAAGTCTGAATCAGCAGAGGTCAGGAAGGGGACAGAGCCTGGGAACCAGGTGGAGTTCAAGGCCAGCATGAAGGGCTCTCCACGCTCCTCCCTTGGACTGAGGGCAATCTACTGGGGCAGGCGTTCCTGGCTGGGTGGGGAGTTGGGCCAGTTTTCCTGTACCCCAACCTGGCTCTCCCGAGGGCTCACCTCCCACCTTGACCTGACCCCTTGTCCTCTGCATGCTCCGGCTTTGGACTTGGCTTCTGCATTCGGAAGTTGACACCTGACCTCCAGACAGTCACCCTGCCTGAAGAGCTCTGGTCCCCACAGCTTGGAACCTGAAACCCACCACTCCTCCCAGCCTCACTGGCACTGTCCTGTGGTGTCCATCACCCCTCCTCTCCCCCCATGCCACCTCTGCTCCCACCAGACTGTCCCAGCCTTCCAGGCACAACTCTCTCCTCTAGGAAACCGCCCAGCCCACTACAGTTTGAGGGGACAACACTCAGACCATGATCTGAACTGCTCCTTTAGCCCCTAGATTGCCCGTGAGTGTTAGTCATCCAATTGGTGCAAATGACTTACCTCTCAGCTAGAGTGGAAAGTCCCTGAAAGCACTTTCCTCGCAGCACATAGCAATGCCAGATAGACATGTCGTTGACGCCCAGTAAAAGTTTACAAGTGAATGAATGAGGCCACTGGGTAGAGTTTTCTTTTCAACTGACTTCCCAGCCTGACTACAGAAGGGTTTTGCTAACAAGCTGTTCTAAATAATGTTGGTTTTGTATTTCAGCATTTGGAACTGCTTATTGGGCTGTTGGGAGAAACAAAACCCAAGGGTGCCTTTTAAGCAAAGGACCCAATGTTTAAAGCTCACAGTGAAAATAAAATAATGAAGACCCTGGAGGGATCTTGAAGTCAGGGGTAGAATTTCAAATTGGTGATAATTATTTTTTGTCCAGCTTGAGAGCTATGAAGGCAACTCAGAATTTCCCTTAAATACAACAAACAACTTCAAGTAGGGCAATAGAGGACTGTCCCTGGACTGGAGTTACAGGGGGAGGGATGTAAACGGGGACACGGTTCTAGCTGGGCTGCTGTGGTTTACCTGAGCAACAAGGGGCTGCTTCGGGGCCAGGAGAGGGAAGAGAAAGAAATGCAATGCTTGTTTTTGTAGAAAAGTGCCAATTAGTAAAATCAACGTCAATACAATGGGATGCTATTAGATCTAGATTGAGAACTTTTGGATGTTGATAGTGGTATTGTGGTTATGCTTCTGATAAAGGAATCTTTATATTTTAGCGATATCTACTGAATGATTTACTAATGAAGTGATAAGCGTTCTGGGAATTGCATAAAAATCAAAGATGGATGCAGGTAGTGGGTAAATGCGAATTTGTTATCTCTTTTCTCTACTTCTATATGTATTTGAAAATTTCCACAGTATAAAGTAAAAATGAACAGTAAAATAATCAGAGATGATCCCAACTTGCTGACCACTACCATTCACTGCTGTGGCTTCAGAATTTCTCCATGAACTGACTTGGGGCAGCAGCTGGGGAGGATAGGGCACCAGTTTGATTGGCATGGAGTGAGGGTCGGCCAAGGAACTTGTGTGAAGTGTGTTTGCATTAATAAGGGCACTGTTTTTACTTAGATGGCTTATTTGGAATGGCCTGGTGCCGGGCAAGTGGCACTTATGGGAGAGGGAGTGGTAAAGTCCCCCAAAGACTGGCTAATCCTGGGGACCTCCTGCTGAATTTTTTCTTGAGGTCAGAAACCTTCTGGAACATTTGAGCTGTAGGGGATGCTGTTGATTGCTCTTTCTCAGAGGAGCTGGGGAAGGCAGAATAGTGTGGGTATTCTTATTTCCTCTATTGCTTTCATGGGCAATTTCTCCCATGTCACACAGCTCCCTATCAGTTTGCAAATAAATTTCAACCTCTTTCCGCCATAAGGACGCCTTCCCATTTGTAATTCTCAAGCTCTTACTTGCAACACATTTAACATTCTTATTAAAGCTTGTTTAAAGATGTCCTCTTCTGATAAAGTGGCAATTACCAGGTTTATGGGTTGTGCCTCAGAGTCATTTATCATCTAACAATCAATGAGATTGACTTAGTTTCTGAGCACTATGAATCTGAATGTTTTCCAGCTCACAGTAGCATCACCAAATGGTGACCAAGTCATTATTATTACAATGGATAATAGATGCCTCCTTGACGAATGGGATTCGAGAACATCATGTTTCCCTAGGGTCCTTCATTTGCAATCTTAGGATCGATAGTGGGAAATAGTCCAGATCCTAATTTTGCAGTTTCCATTTCTGCTCTGGGAACCCAAGGACGTTCTTGTCAGTGCTACCTAATTGCCTGGTTAAACCTTTTAAAAAGTACATTTCTTGGATCAAGAGAATCATACGTGTCCACTATAGTCTCCTGGCTTAAATCCCTAGAAATTTAAGAAAATATATCTTTTAAAAATTCATGATTATTTTGGGAAACAAGAGACGGTGCCATTAGTGGAAATTGTGGGGTATGCCTGAAAGTCAGAAGGCAGTGGGATCAATTTGAAGGAGGAAACCAAATTATAAAGCAGAAGATGATTTAAAAAGGAGGAGGGTGTTCTGGGGGAGCCCCGAGTTTGGGAGAGGTGGGGACAGAGATCTGAAGTGGTTCTGGTTGGGATATGGCAGGAGAAGCAGACAGGTGGTTCAGAACCTCTCCCACCCTCCACTGCTTCTGCCAGCAGTAGGTGACAGAAGTGTCAGCGTTTAGAAGGGAGCAGTGAGTAGGATGCTTAGGTCGCCAGCAGGCAGTATCTCTCATAGCTGATGACTCAAAAAGAAACCAGTGGTCCCCACAGCCAGAAATCTGGGCCCTCCCCAGGCAGCTGCACATCACCTGTTGCCTGCATCAGTGATGACAGAGTGTGGCAAATAATAGCACACACACTGACAGGACGACTCAAATGCAAAAATGAACGTATCACCAACAATTACAAAACACCTGACGAAAATCAAGATCACACAAGAGAGGCACTAATGAAACAGAGAGAAGAATGAACCCCTGAGGAAGCATAGTTAATTAGGAGAATAAAACCTCAGATGGATATGAGAGAATTTCACCGTAAGGAAGAACAAGTTAGCTTATAAACCAGCCTCAGGTTTTTAAAGGAACGTTTTCCTTTAGCACTTAGTTTCATTTTTTACATGTAGCCCTCTGATCTATTTGAAGTCTATCCTAGTATACATGTGAAGTATAGGTCCAGTGTGATCTTTTCCCAAATGGCTAGCCAGTTGTCTCAAATCAATTATTAAACATCCCATTTCCCCATACATTTCAGATACTGCCTTTATCATGTATTGGATTGACGTATGTCCAGGTCTTTTTGGGTTTTTTTAATTTATTATTTTTTTATTGAAGTGTAGCCGATTTACAATGTTATATTAATTTCTGGTGTACAGCATAGCGATTTATTTTCATAGACATATATATTCCTTTTGGTGGGGGTTAATTAGGTTTATTTATGTATTTATGTATGTATGTATGTATTTATTTATTTATGTATTTATTTATGTATTTATTTATTTATTTATTTATTTATTTATTTATTTATTTATTTATTTATTTATTTATTTATTTAATGGAGGGACTGGGGTTGAACCCAGGACCTTGTGCATGCTAAGCACACGCTCTACCACTGAGCTATGTCCTCCCCCTATATATTCCTTTTCATATTCTTTTTCATTGTTGGCCATTATGAGGTATTGAATATAGTTCCCTGTGCTATACAGTAGGACCTTGTTGTTTATCTATTTTATATGCAGTAGTTAGTATCTACAAATCCCAAATTCCCAACTTATCCCTTCCTACCCGCTTTCCCCCCCTGGTAACCATAAGTTTGTTTTCTATGTCCATGAGTCTGTCTCTGTTTTATAAAGAAGTCTATTTGTGTCCTTTTTTTTTTTTTAAGTTTCCACATATAAGTGCTATCATACAGTACTTTGCTTTCTCTTTCTGGCTTCTTCCCGGTCTTTTTATTGTACTCCATTGGTCTGTCTTTCCAGGCACTGATTAGTTTAAATATTGAGGATTTCTAGTATGTTTTAATATATGGTAAGGCTATACCCTATTTTCCAGTGTTTGTATTTTTTTCATGGTTTTTCTGGCCAATTTTGCCTTTTTAATTTCTCCATAGGAACTTCATATTTGACTTTGCAAGTTCCAGCAAGGGAAAAAGCTTGATGTTTTTGTAGAGATCACATTAAATTCGTTAAATAACTTGAGCACGATTGAAATCCTTGTGATGTTGTCTTCCTATCCAAGAAATACATTAGATCTTTCATTGGTTTAGGTCTGCTTTTTTTTTTTTTTTTAACTTTCAGAAGTGCCTCAGCATTTTGCACATAAAGGTTTACACACTTCTTGTTCAATTTATTTCTAGATATTTTATCTTTCTGATGCTAAAGAGTAGTGGCAATAGTTTCTGCCTTGCCTTGTTCCTATCTTTAGTAGGAATGTTTTCAGTATTTCCCCATTAAGTAAGAAGCTGGCCTTTGGGTTGAAACATATCTATTTTATCAGAACTTGACCTAAGTAGCTTTTTAGCCAGCTGGAGAGTTACAGGAAACTGTGTTCCAGGATTGTGTAAAAGAAAGGCACAGTTAGAGAATAGTAAGTAATTTTAAATAATGGTAAGTTGTAGGAGGGTAGGTTGCCTGTTACAGGAGAAGCGGGAAATGTGGATGGGGACCATTAGGGACAGATCCTGAAGACCTCATAGGCTGTGCTAGGGAGCTTGGACTTTCTTCCATAGAATTAAAAAACCACCAAAAGATTTTAAGCAGGAGAATGGCATAATTAGATTTATATTTTAGTAAGATTCCTCTGGAGGCAATGGCTGTTGAATTCCATTGACAAAAACATTTCAAATATGACTACAATCAGACCAGATACCACCCCACTGAATAAGCCAGAAGGATGGACAAGTTAGGTCCAGGAAAAAAAAAAATCACAGCCATATCACTTTTTTTCTTTAATGCTTTAAAAATTACAGGGGAAATACATCTATTTAGGACTAACCATGAGGGTTATTTTCTGTTTTTTTCCTACTTCCAAACCTGAGAGTCTTTGTAGGGAGACTCAGCTCCAGGAGACTGTGTGGAATCTTCATCCGACCTCAGTGTGTACTGGAGAGAGCAGACCAGTCAGGAAGCGCTCTTCCTTAAAGAGGCCCCCGCAGCATGGTCGAGGGTGGGGGTGGGCAGAGGGACACTTACAGAAAGCCCCAGAATCACTCCCACTTGCTGAGGACGTGACTCTCTTCCCTCCCTTCCAGTTTTCCTGAGAGGGGTGCTGAAAAGAGTCACGCACAAAGCACAGCATAGTGGACAAAGAATATGATGTTTGTGTTCATGAAAAATTCAACGCTAATTATACCCCCAGGAGCGGTGGGGGTTATTGAGATAGTGTGCCCCAGATGTTCATCTGGTTTGTAGATGCTGGCCGCGGGGTGCCTGTGTTCCCTGCCATTTATAAAGCCTTTGATGGACAGAAAGAAGCTACTTGCATCAGTCTGTAAAATTGTAAGATATGAAGAATATTATGATAGTTCTTTGGGATGATTTGCATTTAGTATATGATCTGTGAGAATGCCTTTCCTCCCATTAGTGCAATATTCCAGCAAATGCAATAGTCAGCTCAGCTGGAGCTCTGAGAAGTATCCATGCTAACTTTGGCTGAGACACCAGGGATACATTTTGCTGCCATTTAAAAGTAATTATTTTCAGTATGTTTGTTGAGGAAATAGTCTTTCCATTTTATTTCTGACTCTCGATTTAGGAGTGATTGCTCCTAGATTTCAATCACTGGGACTGAAACACGTAAAGATGAAAAATATATAAACAAGGTTGTTCAGCCTAAAACCAAATTCAGAAACTTTCGTTTCTTTCACCAATGCTTATGTAGGTTGAATCATATGAAATTCCTGATATTCTACTGCCTTTGGCCTACAGACTGATTCATTCTGTATAGTTCATCCGCAGGCTTGAGGAATAACATCATGTCCACACCCTAGAACTTGGCATAAACTACCATTGCTTTAACCCTAAAGCCTTAATCTCCCTGACTGCAGCCTCCTGTCCCTCTAGACCTCTCGGGTCCTCCCTTCTTTCACAAATCCTTGTCTGCAGTGCAGACCAGTTTGCAGATCTTCAGGGCCAAGCAGGCAAAAGTCCCCTGGAGGTCTCCATAAGGAATTCCCACAGATACCTTAGTGTGATCCAAGAATTCTTCAAAACTCTTTCCTTTAAGAGGTGGAATCTAATTCCTCTCCTCTTGAGTGTAGGCTGGACTTGGTGACTTGCTGCTAATGAACAGAATGAAGGGGAAATGAGTAGTTTCTGAGATGGGGTTGTGACAAGCATTGTGGCTTCTGTCTTGGTCTCTCTCATCACTCACACTGGAAGATTCCAGAGTGCTATGAGCAGCCGTATGGAAATGCCCACATGGTAGCGAACTGAGTCCCTCAGCCAACAGCCACTCAACTGTACTATCTTGAAAGTGGAAAGTGGATCCTCCAGTCCCAGCCAAGCTCTCAAAACCCTGCATCTTTGGCCAACATCTTGACTGTAGTCTCCTGAGAGACTGTAGACAGAATCACCCAGCTAACAATGCCACAAATTCCTGACCCAGAGAAAGGGTGAAATAAGCCACTAAGTTTGGGATGGTTTGTTATGCAGCAATAGATAACTAACACATCCAGGAACAAGAAGCCCAACGCTTAATTCACCATTGTATTAGTTTCCCAGGGTTATTGTAACAAATGACCACAAATTACCGTTTAGCCCAATCAGCCATCCCAGGAATCCAGAAATGTGTTAGACCTTTCTATTTTACTCCCCCTGAGCGTTAATTGGTCACTGAGTTTTGTAGACTCTACCTGCTGGACATTTCAGATCTGTCCCATCCCATTCATCCCCACTGTCACTGCCTCAGCTCAGGTCCTCGTTTTCTTGGAGCCAGATGGCTGTAATGGCTTCCTGGGTGGTCTCCTCACTTCCATCTCATTCCCCATTTCCTTGCAGCCAGAGTGATTTTTCTAAAGCTCATTCTAGTGCCTGCAGACCTTCAGTGACTACTTGTTTCATCAGGACCTCTGTGGGCTAACCCCATATTCTAGACTCCCCTACCTAATCTCCATTTTTCACAAGTGTCCTTGGCTTCAGTGATACCAAATGTGCCTTCAGACATCAGAAAAGCCAAGCTGTTTCCTGCCTTCCCACATTAGCAGACACTGTTCTTTCCATCTAAAATGCCCACGACTCTCTCCTTTCACACGTTTATCTAGATACTTCCAAATGTGCTTTAAAATTCAGCTTAAATACCATCTCTGCCTAGAATCCTTCTCTGAATCCCAAGGGAGATTTTGATGTTTCCTCTACAGCCTCCCCATGCAGTGGTCTAATTCTGAATCCATCTTTCCCTTTCTTTGATATTTCCTTTTTATTGAAGTAGTCAATTACAATGTGTCTGTCTCTGGTGTACAGCACAATTATCCTGTCATGTATATACATACATATATTGTTTCATCTTTCCCTTTCAAAGTGTCCTGCCATGAAATTCCAGGGCATCTCCACACCCATTCACCTTTTTATCCCTAATGCCTGGCACAGTTGTTTCACCTGGTAGGTAACCAGTAAGCATTTATTCCCTAGTAAGTGAGTGAATGAGAGTGTTAGGGAAGGCAGCATTTATGGCATGATTATACAGAGCCCTGATTGAAAAAGAAAAAATCTTCTCTAGGATAGCATAGCTTCATCCCTTGATTTATTTAACAACATTCAGAATTCTGGATCAGCATGGTGGGTTTTTAAAAAATTAGCCTCGTGTGCTAATTGGGGCCCTGCTCACGCCTCTGACCATGGAGGAAAGAGACGAGGCATCAGGGGAATGTCACATCATCATTACCTCCGTGCCCCTGGTCCAGGAAGGTTGGGGTTAAGTTTACTCATCCGTGAAACAGCCAAGGGTAAACAGAGTGTTCGAGCTCGAAGGAATCCAAAAATCATCACCAGAAGAGTGTTGCCAGATCTCTGTTCTGGAGAAGGAGGTGGTGTCTCCTCTTCCAGAAGATGCAAGGCCTCTGTGGCCTGAGGGGGAGTGGGTATTTCCAAGCTCTGTACCTGGGCTTCCCACAGGTGCATCTCCATGGCTACCTTTCCAGCATCCCTAGAAACCAGGGCCAGGCTGATGGAGACATCAAATAGAGAGCACCCGGGATTTTCCACATGGAACCACCGCACCCTACATAGAGAATGCCCAGGAGGAAAGGAAGTGGGGGTGGGACAGGGCTAGTAGAGGAGGGGGTGGCCTGAGCGCTTGGTGGGCCATCAAAGGGAACCACGTGAGTGAACGACCCAGGATGCCATCCCTAGGGAACATGCTGGAGAAACGGGAAGATGGCTTGGATGACAGAGGAGAGGCTGGAGCAGCTCACCCAGCAGGACTTGCAGGCTAAAAAGTGGCTTAACACATCAGGAAGGGAGGCCAGGAAGGTGGAAAGAGGCTGACAGAGAAAGGCTGGGCAGGGCTGCAGAGTCTCAGGGTATTTGTACCTGTCCCCGGGCCTTCCAGAGGTGACCATTGTCTGTTGGCCCCAGTGAAGGTGCCCCTGGGTCTGAGAAGAGGGACAGGGAAATTTCGTGAGCAGAGGTGGGAGAAGTCAGAGCCTCTAGGAGGGTCTGCAGTGATGACCTTCGGGAATAGGACAGGAGTCTGCAGGTGAGGGACAGTTGTCAGTTTCCTATGTGTTCTTGCCTGCACGTTCTCACCTGTTAAGCAGTGTGATTCTTGAGTAAGAAAACTAAAACCTGCATGATAGGGGATCCCCCCAACTTCTTCCCTGCCTTCTAACCTTGCCCGCTTTCCTTATTTCTTCACTATATAGTTCCCTCACATTGTAAACCTTGGCTAGAAGATAAGCCACAAGGCTTGCAAAAAGTGCTTCTTGGAATATACTATACTAATGGTGTTGGGGTTGTGCCAATGACCTGAGCAAGGGGCAGAAAACCAGGAGTGACCTTCAGACCGTGAGTGTCCATTAAAGGCAAAAACTACCATCTAAACCCAAACCGCACGTCCACGTATTCAGCTTTCCCCTGTCCTATAAAAACCCTGACCCTGCTTTAATACAGGATCATCGGTCCTCTAGGTCCTCTCTGATGTGCGTCAGCTGAATAAACTCTTCACTCTCCAATTGAGTCACTTAAATAATTTTCTTTTGAAACTTGATACCCAGAAAAATGGTCCTAGCATGTTATCTGGGTTGTCTGTCACCTTTTGGCAGGTGTCCAGTGGCATTCAGGGAGGGCATGCCATGGCACTGGGCTTCGCCTGACCTCGCTCTACCAAGCACACAGCTGCATAGGACAGGGAGGGTGTGAGGGTGAGCACTTCAGAGCGAGTGCAAACCAGATGGAGCACCGCGGAGATGATTGCTCATCCCGTCTCAGACCATCTGCAAGGAAAGGAGGTGGGGTGGAGTAGGGGCGGGAGAGGGGGAGTTTAATGTCCTTGGGTTTGTGATGAGTATAAATTTCATCTTACGAACTAAGGGATCCAAGAACTAGAACTTGATTTACATTCCTACTTAATTTCTCACTCAAGTCCCCATTCTGCTGGGTGAAAGGAAACACAACCTCAGTCCTTCCGGGGAAACCCCACCCTCTAGGTGGTCCCACAATCCCAGGTCTTTCGCAGTGCCAAGGCACTGGGGTATGGGAGCCCTATTTGGTCCTTAGTCATCGGTGCACACAGGGAGCTTCACAGTGACATTTGTCATTCTGTCTTCCTGACTCCTTCAGGCTGGGCAGCTCACAGCTAGACCAGTGCTGGGAGCCTTTCTTGAACATGTCTCTCTCTGGGGTCTTGCCATCTCCCCAGCAGGGCTGCCAGAAAATAGGGCAGTGTCTTCTTCACTCTTGGGACCACGGCCTCACTCTTCCTCTTCTTCTCCCCAGTCTGGAACAATCGCTTCTCAGTCTGGGGAAAATCCTTCTCCTTTAATGTTTCTTTGACTGTGATTATTCTTAGGAACGCACTTCTTCTCAGTGTAAAGCCCAAGCCAGCAGGACTTTCAGAGCAGGTCTGTTTTCTGACTTGCCGCATGCTTCTTCTGAAGCAATGAACACCAAGCTGACTTATGAGAAGGGAAGGGGGAAGGCAGATGGAAAAAGAGCACATACGTTTATGTATCAGTTAGAAATCTTTCGGTTTCTCCTTGCCTTCCCTGTCGTCTACTCCATGCTGAGGCTGGCAGCCTGGGGTTTGGATTTACTGACTAGGTAATGCTCCCTGGAGCTGCGGTAGGGTCAGTCCCTGCCCCATGGCTTGGAAGGGAATTGGGGAGGGGGGCTCTCCAAAGTAAGTGTTACCATACAAAGGGGTTAGGGCAGCAGCCAGTACTTGGCAGTCTTCTGTGACCTTCCCCCATCCCATAATGACTAGGTGTTTCTCCTCTATGCCCCTAGGACACTTTCGTCTATTACGATGGACCACTTTCTACTGCAGTGACTAGCTTCCTTCCCGCCTCCCTCTCCAGACAGAGCGCTCCTGTGATGAGATCTGTCTTGGTTATCTACGCACCCGAAGCCCCTGAAAGGTGAAGATTGAGTGAGTAACTCTTTAGAACATGATGGAACCCCTGTACCTGCTGCAGGTAACCGGCATGCCATGGGTGACCAAGGCCTGAGTATGGAATGGTGGATGATACCAAATTGTGCTGCTGGACAAAATTAGAGTCAGCAGATTGGAAGCATGGGCCAAATCAAGCCAGATAAAATTTAATGCTTAAAAACATAAAATCATGGACTTCAATTGCAAAATCCAGCTGGGACAGAGGTGATTTGATAAAAGAGTAGAACATACAAACAAGATGTAGGGGCTTTAGTTGTTTCCAAACTCAAAATGAGTCAGTGGTGCCATGTGGCTGACAAAAGAACAGTCACAACCAGGACAGGTAGTCTGGTACAAGGCTGCATTAGGATAAGTATGCCACCTAAAACAAAGGAGGTCATAGCCTCTTCTACTCCTCACAGAGTCCAGGTCAAATCTTTCCTAGGATATAATGTACCTCCCAGGACATTGTGTCCCCAAGTCTTTCCTGGATTAATGTCCAGCCCCATGCACTGTGTCTCCTGAGACATAATGACCAAACAGAATTCTTCCAGACAAAATGAACCAGAAAGGTGGTTACATCTCAAAACCTTATTTTGTCTTTTCTTTAAGTGGTGCTGGATCTGCTGGATGTCCATGTGGAAAATACATACCTGTGTCTTAGACCAGTGAGTCCTGGGAAGTAGTCATTTTTCTAAAGAATAAGCAAAAAGACTTGCTGATGAATTGGATGTCATGTATGAGAGAAAAAGATTGGTCAAGGGTGACTCCCAAGGTTTTTGGGGTGAACATCCTGAGAAAGGGGATTGCCATTAGCTGAGATGGAGAGGCTCCAGGAAGATCTGGCTTTGGGATACTGGAGCTAAGGACTGGGTTTTGGTGATGTTAGATTTGAGGAGCTCACTAGAACTCCCAAGTGGAGATGCTGTAATCTTTGAAAATGGGTGAAGTCACCAAAAAGTTGTTATACTTGGAGATGGGGTGAGTCTGTTTTATGTGTGGGGAAAAAGGGTATATATATGGATATTTGGGTGGCCTGAGATGTAGACTATAGCAGAGAATGCTGACTACCAATATCCAGCCTCCTTTTCTTCCTTTAATAAGAGAACACTGAATTCTGGTTGGACATGAGGCTTCTCAACCGGAGTTGGCAATTTCCAGCCTTCCTTCCAGCTTTCTGAAATCATATGACCAAGTTTATAATGTTATAATGTTTATAATGATAGCAGAAATAATGTAAGTCACCTCAGACATACCCTTAAAAGAAATGGATGGTTGACCAATTAAACCTTTGAACTTTCTGGGATGCAGATGTGATGGCAAACACTAAAGCAGCCATATTTGATCATGAGATGAAAGCTACATGTTAAAGACAATGAAAAGTTTTAAACATACCAAAAAAACAGGGAGATTACTATAGTAAACCCACATATAAACCCATCATTTATACCCAGTGTTTGTTAACATGTTGTCATATTTCCCTCATCTTTTTTTTTTTTGCTAAAATATTTTAAGGAAAAATTTAAAACATGCTAAACATTTCATCCCTAAGTTCTTCAGTACGCATCTCTAAAAAGTAAGAACATTTTCCTATATAACTAAAGTATCATGATCACAATGAACAAAAACAGTAACAGCTACTTAATATGTTCTAATCTATGTAATGTTCATTCCATATTTATATTTCTCCAGTTGTCCCCTAAATGACTTTTTAGCTAATTTGTTTGAACAAGGATGCAGTCAAGGTCCATTACATTTGCTATGTCTTTAAATCTCTTTTGATATAGAATAACCTCCCTCTCTGTCATGACACTGACCAATTGAAGAGATCTGATCAGGTGTCCTATAGAATGACTCATCTTCTGAGACTGAAAGTTAGTGTCATTTTTAATTTCTTTCATCAGTGTCATAGTTTTCTGGGTACAGGTCATTACTTCCTTAGATTTATTCTTAGGTATTTCATTCTTTTTGATACAACTGTAAATGGGGTTTTTTTTAAATTTCTTTTTCTGATAGTTCATTGTTGGTGTATACAAATACAACAGATTTCTGCATATTAATTTTGTATCCTGCAACTTTACTGAATTCATTCATAAGTTCTAATAGTTTTTTGGTGGTTCCTTTAGGATTTTCTATATACAGTATCATGTCATCTGCAAACAGGGACAGTTTTACTTCTTCCTTTTCACTTAAAAAAATATAAAATATATAAGAAAGATAAAAAGATATTGACATTCTTTAACCCAATAATTCAATTCATGGAGTTACGCTTTAAGAGAATAATGAACCCAAAGGAAAAAGATCTATTTGTGAAGATTTTAGGCCCTTACCTATTTTAAGAAAAAAAATTGGAAATATGAATGTTTAACCGTAGTAACACTGAGTCATTCATATCTTTATTCAGTAGACATTTATTTAGCTCTTACTATGTGCTGGATGATAGGTTAGGGACTAAGAACATAAAAACAAATATGATGTTTGCCTTGGGATCTGCTGGGGGGAAACATGCAAGCACATTTATTTCACAATGTGAGAAAAACTACAGTGAGGATGATTTCCCATCTTTAATGATTTTAATGTGCTTCCCCCAGTGCTCCACCACCTCCTCAGATGAGGAGACATTCCAGTATTGATTTCCAATTCATTTAATATTAATTTCTAATGTAGCTGCGATGTGGTTTTATAAAAGATAAGCAAAGTGGTTTTTCAGGTAGCATGTATTGATCACCTGTAGCTCTGAAATACTGAAGAGTCCCAAGACATGAGAGATGATATTTGTTCAACAATAGTATTGTATCCATCAAGTTTTAGTGGAATCTTACCAGTTGATGCCTTTTTACTGTCTCTGAACCTAAAATTATGTCCAGCGGTAGCCTACTTCATGGCAGTGGCGGGTTATGTTGACTCGGTTGCCAGGCCCAGGTTAGCTGCCGGGCAAGCACACGGGAGCAGGTGTGTGGATGAATCTATGTCCTATGTCAGAGGACCTGCTCATGGCTGACCCTTCTCACTGTCCATTATCCCACAGTGGAGCTTGTCAAGTGGGGCTCAGATACTTTTTTTTTTTTGAGGGGGGCTCAGATACTTTTAAATGTTCACTCAGTAAGCTACTCTTCAAAGTATGTTTATTTAAAACACTTTAAAACTTTCTATGATTGAATCAGACCTGGAAGAAAATTTAAGATGTCTTTGACCTGTCTTCTGTCTTGAGGCTGGACCATGGCTACTTCAACTCATAAAGATGGGAATTTATCTTTTAAAAAAAATCAGTGATAATGATAAATGCCCCAAGGAGCAATTTCACCATTTCTGCTCATTTGTTCCATTGTTTAGAGGCATTAACATTTGCAGGCTTCCGCCTTCGTTCCTTGTACTTCAGTATAAACTTAGTTCCTTTGATTCTAATCTTGGCAAAGATGAAGTGCCCAGAATCAATCCCTTGGCCATCTTGCCCCCCTCACCTTCCCCTCTATCCACCTAATACCTTTGGCTCCACTTGTCTAAGTTTTTTTTGTCCTTTTTTTTTCGAATTGAAATATAGTTTACAATATTGTATCAATTTCTGGTGTACAGCATAATATTTTAGTCACACATGTACATATATGTAATGTATTCCTTTTCATATTCTTTTTCATTATAGGTTACTACAAGATATTGAATATAGTTCCCTGTGCTATACAGAAGAAACTTGTTGTTTATTTATTTTATATATAGTAGTTAACATCTGCAAATCTCAGGCTCCCAATTTACCCCTTTCCACCCTCTTTCCCCTCTGGTAACCATAAAATTATTTACTATGTCTGTGAGTCTGTTTCTGTTTTGTAGATAAGTTCATTACTGTCTTCTTTTTTCTTTTCTAAGTTTATTTTTAGATTCCACATATGAGTGATATCATATGGTATTTTTCTTTCTCTTTCTGGCTTACTTCATTCAGAATGCCCATCCTCAGATCCATCCATGTTGCTGCAAATGGCATTATTTTATTCTTTTTTATGGCTGAGTAGTATTCCATTGTATAAATATATCACAACTTCTTTATTCAGTCATCTATTGATGGACATTTAGGTTGCTTCCATGTCTTGGCTATTGTATAATACTGCTATGAACACTGGGATGCCTGAATCTTTTTGAATTAAGGTTCCCTCTGGATAAATGCCCACAGGTGGGACTGCTGGATCATATGTCAGTCTATTTATAGTTTTTTGAGGAACCTCCACACTGCTTTCCATAATGGCTGCACCAAACTATGTTCCACCAGCAGTGTAGGAGAGTTCCCTTTCCTCCACACTCTCTCCAGAATTTATCATTTGTGGACTTTTGAATGATAGCCATCCTGACTGGGGTGAGGTGATACCTCATTGTAGTGTTGATTTGCGTTTCTCTGATAAGTAGCAATATTGAGCATTTTTTTTCATGTGTAGTTGGCTAACTCTCATTGCAAAGTTTCCAAATCACATGGCACCACCTGGGCTAGCCCATGGCTCATGTCTCAAGGGACAGTGAGAGGAAAACCTCTAGGAGTTTATTGCTGGGCAGAGAGGGTCTCTGCTCCCAACTTGACTGGCCCACCTGTTTTGAGGAGGCAACACTGTCTTATCTAGGCACTGTTTTCAACTCCCTTTTAAATTCTTGTTAGCAATTCTAGAAAATGGAAACAAATTCATAGTGATAAGAACAGATTAGTGGTTTCCTGGGGATTGAAAGGGAAGGCGGGAAGGGACAAACAGGAAACTTTGGGAAGGGATGGAAATGTTTGTTAACTTGATCGTGATAATGGCTTCAAGGGTGTATACATGTCAAAAATGATCAAATTGTACACTCCATACATGTGCTGTTTATTGTACTTTAATTATAACTCAATCAAGTTACTTCATAAATTCTTAGCTGTTAGTTCAGCTTCTTTCAAGACCCATCCTAATCTCAGGAGCCTTGGTTTACTAATTTGCAAAGCCAGATCCTTCAGTCAATAGCTCGTCTCCCTTGCACCAGGACTGGAAACCACGGCAGTAGCATCCTAACACAAGCCCTGCTATGTAAGTCAGCCTTAGTTTCCTGTAATCATGTAACCACTTCACCGTCAATGAGTCTCAGAGAAATTAAGCTGATTGTAATTTGTTCCTGCCCGAGAGCATCACACTTGCAGTTCAGCTGAGCATGGGCCACTCTGTGACATTGGAGAAGTGGTCCTCACTTAGTACAATGGACATTTCATAGATGAATACTCTGAAGAGGACATTCAACTTCATGTGTATGGACCACCCCCGCCAAGACCTTGTCAAGGCCATGACTAATCCTATTCTGTTCTGAATGGTTTGTTGAGGTTCACTGGGTTCCCCCAGAGTGGCCTTCCCAACAGCATCCCAGCTGTGTTAAAGGGAGGGGAATCTAAGACTTTCTTCAGATCAGTCCTCCTCAGTCCCTTTTCTCCATCTCTTTCACAGGGGAGCAGTGAAGAGAGGCCATGAGAACATTGAGCATCTTAGAACAACTCCAGAGCCTTCCAGGGCAAAGGCTCCAAATGCACTGAGCTCTAAGGCAAGGCCGAAGGAGGGGAAGATGCTGATGAACTCATGTATCCACATCTAAGCTGCCTTTCCCAAGGAGGGGCTATGGGTCTGATTTTAATCACAAATATTCTTCTGACCCAAGGAAAAAAATGTTCTTCCTCCATTCACTTGGATAAACGAGAAAGGACAGAGTTGACGGAAGTCAAGGTTCAGATCGAATTGAATGTGACAAAAGCCTGGCTCAAATGAGCTGGCACAGAACTGGAATTTAGTGACTGTGATCACTAGGAAATCCAGGCGGGGTTCTCCTCAGACACAGATGGGTCCAGGTTAGAGGGTGCTGTCCAACCTCTGTCTCTTTATTTCTCACCTTTCTCAGACCTCCGTGCTGGCTGCATTCTCAGGCAGACTGTTGCCTTTTCGTGGAAAGGTGACCACCCACAGCTCTTGATTACAAAGGCCCCTACCCGTCCTACTTTATCCTAGACAAAGACAGGCAGCTCCCTCAATGGTCACAGATCAGGTCTGACAGAAAAACTCTGATTGGCTCTGCTCGGGTTAAGTGCTGATTTGGGAACCAATCACTGCAGCCATACCTACGAGGGCTGTGGCCCATCCACAAGGGAGTAGATGAGGAGGGGAATTAGAGACCCATCCAAACCACATGGATTGGTTTTCCCACAGTAAAGAGGAACTCTGCCAGCAGCCCGGGAGAGGAGATGGCATTCTGGGAAGCTGTCACAGTCCACGCACAACGAAGAGGAAGAGAAATTGCTAACATCCCAACCAGGAAAAAACCCTCTCCCACTCGCTACCACCTGGAGGGTCAAAGAACTTGTCTTCTCTCCTGGGAACCTCCGCAGTTCTCACTCATCTGTGGGAAGAGGAGATTCTTCAACTCTGGTAGAAAGGCAGATGCCCTGCCTCTGCCTGTGCTATCTTGCTTCTGCAGCAGGAGGAAAGGCCACTGGACTGCCCTCCCCACTCACCGGAAAATAATGACGCCGGCTTGTGATTTATTCAGAGCGGAGAGAAACATGACCTTCACGGAGAAGAAAATAGCGCAGAGAGGGAGAAGTGTTGATGAATGAAATGTCATCATTCTTGACCTGGAAGACTTAGACATATATGGTGACATTCATGGAGGAAATAGGAGTGATAATCTCCTATTATGTTCCTGAGGTTATGTTCTCAGAAAGTCCACAGTTTGAGATTCTTTCTCCCCCTGTCTTATTCAGTGCAATTCCACTTAAGAGAAAGGAAGTTTTAGCTGATATTCCTATGATTCAAAAGCAAGCCTAGCTTGCTCTAAATCTCCTGCTTTGACCATTGCACACTCCCACTTCTGTGGCCCTCGCTCTGCCATTTATTGGCTATGTGGCCTGGGACAAGTATTTTAATCTCTCCAAACCTAGTTCCTAAAGGGCAGGTGGAAATAATCAGACCATTTTGGTAGGAAGGCCCAACAAAAAATGTTCCCCAAACTTCTTTCTTTCCCGAGAACCTAGGACAGTTTGTAAGCGATTGTAAGATGCCTTATTTCTAATGTTAAAATATGAAAAAATATATCTTAGAATTGATAAAATATGGTAAAGAAATTACACACACATACACACATATACACACACACTTACATGACATAAAACCATGTCCAAAAGGAAATAATTTGCTCATAAAAGATCTCCTAATTGCTGTTCCCATTTTGACATCTTCAAGTGCTCTTCAAAGTTGTATCACTATTGACCTTTTGGTTGGCCTAGTTCTGCGAACGGGACTCCAATTGAAGCACACTTCTCATAAAATGAAAGTAATTACAGTGTGGGCATTCTGAAAGACATCCCTTGCTCTCACCACACATACCCGGCTGTTAAAGTGTAAATCATCCTTTGCTGCAGGAACTGATTTTAGCTGAGGGTTGCCTTCTCAGGCTCAGTGATGGCGGTGAATGTCTCTGTCCCAAGGATGAGGGGGAAAGACCCTGCTCTTGGACTTGTAGCCTCTCTTGGAAGCAGGACCAAAGCAGTTCCCAGACTCTAGCTGCATCCTGAGGGAAGGACAGGGCAGGTGAGTACAATGTCACACCCTCCCCTGAACCCTCAACCCTGGAAATGGATATGAGTGATATAGGCACCTTAAAACTGACTTTCTATGCAATTAACTTTTCTAACGTTGGAAACTGTTTAGGCAAGGAAAGAGTTTATATCCCAGTGAAACTGTGAAATGCAGCTGTGAAAATGCAACATCCTTTGTTGTTGTTGGTTTTTGACTTTCCAATTTTCCAGGAAGTTTCTTTGAAAGATTTAGGAGATCCCAACAAGCAAAAAGCATGTTATAATCTTCAGTGATGATGGCAAGAGTTGGAACATGTGATGTGCTGTGTATGTGTTAGGACTTCGTGTGCAACTAATACTAAGAGAAGTCGGTGCCATCATTATGGTCATTTTGCAGATGAGAAAACAGAATCAGAGAGACGGAGTAACACAGGCAAAGTCACACAGCCAATAGGGGCAGAGCAGGGATTTAAACTTGAGATTGTCTGACACCAAAGTTGTGCTCTTAGGACTCAAAGAATGTCCTCCCCTAACTCTCTAGCCTCTCCACTCAAACCCCATCTCAACGAAAAATTGTGCTCCATTTAAGGAACTGTCTGTGAAGGTGAGGAATATATGTGAAATTCACACCTCTGATTGCACAGCAAACCCAGAGGACGGGGAGAAGTTCATCTGGTACCCCATTTTCCAAATGCAGTAGGCTTGGTCCACACCTGATTTGCCAAATTCCCCAAAGTGAAGGTACCAGCTTTCTACCTCACTCAGTCCCTTAAACTCATGTTAGCCTCAAAAGGGGCTATGAGAATATGCCACCAGGGGTTCTTGGACCACATCTGGCTCCAAGTGTGAAAGGCAGTTGTAAATTTCAGCTAACCATGAAGAAGAGAATCCAGGGTTAAAATGCCCTTATTCTGGTTTGGCCCCAGGTCTCACCCAGAAAGGAAGAGGGCAGATGCAGGTGGAGAAACTATGAAGTCAGGGGGATGTGGCATCACTGCCAGAAAAAGCTCCTGAGCAGGCGAGTTTCAGGGTGATTTGTTATGCAGCAATCAAGATCAGGAGGAAGGAGGGAGGAAGGGAGGGTTAGATTCAGAGGCTATGATAACAGCCCAGGTATGAGCCCACGGTAACTTAAATGATGTGAATTGAGAGAAGGGGGAAAAAAAATCACCTTTGATATAAAGCTCAGAGCCTCTAAGCCCTGACAGACATGCAAATGATCCAGCAGCCAGAAATCCCACTGCTGTCCCAGATTAGATACCGAACCGTCGGACAGTTTTAGTCATTGCCCCAGATTAAATCTGTAAATTTAAACAGGTTAAATTTATAAAGGAAGAGCATGTTTTCGTTCACAGCGGTGATCAGGTTCTAGCCACTCAGAGGCTTCACAGGTCTCAGGAGCAACCCCTTCTAAGGAGTATTCTCGAGAGGTGGCTGCTGTGGGGGACAAATAGAAAGGTGTGGGGGCGGGGGGCCTAACAAGGTCCAGCAGCTCCTGGCACCACCGTTTCCTGTCCTAAATGTAGCCCTTCTCATTTCCTTTTCGTAATGATTCAAAAATGCATTTATTTTATGTGGACATAGCCTCTCCCCGCCCAAAAGCAATACTAGTGGGCCTGGTTTTCCCAGGGGGGTGCTGGTGCTTGATACCAAGGCAGCTGCTTCACAGCCAGTGGAGGGACTCCCACCACTCGAGCAATTATACCCGCCTCTCCATTGGGAAACCCCGTAAGGGATTGGGATCCTCTGTAGTGTCTGTGGGGAAGGGAGGAACTTGGTCAAAAGCCTTGGGGTTCCCCCTCCCCTTCCAGCAGAGAGAGGCTTTGAAGGGTAATTATGTTTACTCTAAGGGCATGTGTGTTACCCATCCGACAACCAGGAAGAATGACAAGGCACATTTACAGATCCCAGGGGAGTGGATCTCAAAAGGAGCTGGCCTAGGGAGCCGAGCCCACTTGGAACTGTCCGACCCAACCACACCCCACAGCTCCCACTACCAGAGAGAACACCCTGGCCGAGTCGTGGGAGCTGGGAGCTGGAAGTCAGACCAACCCACCCGGGAAAGTAAGTGCTGAAGAGGTACGGGCAGGGCGCCCATGGCATCTGATGAAGCATCTACGTGAATATGTGAGAGCCTGCTTTGTGAAGGCAAGTTCTTCCCAATCAGGGTGCTCATTGCATGGGCCTTTTTCAAGCAAGAAAGCAAATTGTTATGGGTGGAAGAAAAAGAAACACAATCACAGCCAAGAAACCAGCAGCATTTCTCTAGACAAATCCTTGAGACCCATCTGTACCTTCCCAAGAAGAGCAGATGGCCTTGTGAGTTCCAGGGCTTTGGCTGGTAACAAACTCAGCTCCCCGCTTCGGATGCCCCAGCTGTGTGTACAGCACAGGCGAATGCCTTTAGCAGCCTGGCAACTCTTGCAGCAACGAGGGTTGCCAGGAAATAGCGGCACATTCACTTGTGCTCTCGGCATGCATGATTTCCCGTTAAAATTAGCATCTTATTATACAAGGGTCGTCCCCAGGCAGCCCAGGGTAAACCTCCTCAAACTTGACGATTTCAGCGAACGTGAGTGTTGAGTGTTGTTCTCTCTCTACTTTGACTTCAGTGGAGCCACTGTTCTTAGAAGAGAGAGTGAGTGATAAAACTCAGGAGCCCTGGCATGGATCTGGAACAATTTCAAGACACCTCTCACCCCTGCTCTCTCCTCCTGTGGGCTGTCTCCTCCTTAGGATCTTATTCGAGATCAGTCTTTTTATTCCAAGAATTGCTGAATGTGGAAAAGGGCTGGAGATTCGAGTTTTCTTGTTTCCAAGCCCTCACCTCACACGGCTAAGGTTTATCCCATAGAGAGTTTACAGCGTTCTAGGAAGTGGTTCTTCCCCACCTGGTTGGCCAGTTGTGCAGACTCAGGGTCATGAAACCAAAGTGGCCTGCTCTGCATGACACAGACAGTGGGTTGGAGGCCTAGGACTTCGATCTAGCATCATTTTCACTATGAAGTTCTGAGGGTCAGAGAAGAAAGAGAATGGTGCCTGTTGTGAGGAAGAGGACAGGTTCTTTGATCCTTCCTCCAGGTCAAAACATTTGTTCCTGGTGGTGCGCGTGTTCCCCAAAGAACAAGAACAAAATAGGGAGATCTGTGTGTTTTTACAGTCGTGAACATAATGGGGTTGTTCTGGAGGTTTGCTCTTAGGGGCTGCAGAAGTCACTTTGATACTTCACTTTATAACCCCTCTGCTCCCCTGAATTTACCTGCAGCTGTGGGGACAGTTCCGGTACTGGCTGATGGCTTCCCATGCCAGTTACCTCCATCTCTCTTCTCTGCCTGTGTTCCCCACCTGCCAGAGTAACCCTCAAACAATAGCACGTAAGGGTCATGGATAAACAGGAAAATTCCGAAGTGTTTTCTATACAGTGTCTCTGCGCCCCAGTTGCCTCCCACAGTAACCTGTTCTTTAACCCACACTGTATCAACTTTTCTCTCTTCCCTACCTTCTCAGTTCAGCTGTCTGGGATGCCCTCCCCAATACACCACCTGCGTCTGGACTTTGTCTCAGGGTCTGTTTGTAAGGAGACCCAAACTAAGGGACCCACAATATAAGCCACCATTCTTGCTGGAAGACTGAGTTTCCTTTTCGTCCCCAAGCCAGGCTCCAGAAACTTATATAAGAAGCGCAGTCTGGCGGAGACCACCATATTCTCACTCCTCTGCAAGTCCTCGGCGCCCCTGGGCCCGGCACTTTGATGTTTCTCGCTCAGCTGGAGGCCTGTCTGTTGCCAGCATCTCTTGGGAAGTCTGGGAAGCTGGTAAACAAACTCCTTCCTTCACTCATCATGCCGGGTGCTGGGAGAATCTGTGCACAGATCCCTCATTTCCGGGCTGCCAGTTTCTGCACACGCGGCAGGTTCGTGCCATTCCTTAAGGAGCGGATGTCATGAAAATCTAAATAGAACTTTAACTTTCATGGTAAAATTCCTGTTGCTTTTTAGCACCAAATGATTTTCTCTTTCCTTTTGACTACCTTTCCCATCAACATGCCCTTTGGCAAGGAGTGCTTCTGGCTTGTTGTTGGTATAATTCTACCCAATGCTCTGCCAAGGAGCTGGCCAAGTAGCTGGAGCTGAAGCATTAATATGCTGGAAGAGACGAATCTGCTGTCCTTGGTGGCCGGGGTGGGAAGGGAGGGTGCAGACAACTGCCCCGGAGGGGAACTTGGCACCATTTACTAGAAATTCTTAAGTGTACATACTCTTTAATTCAGCAATTCCACTTCTAGGAATTCATGCCAAAGGTGAACTTGTGCACGAGCTGAGTGATATACATTCAAAGAGCCTCAGTCATCATTGCAACATCTTGGAAGCTATTTAAATTTTTGTCAGTGGGGCACTGGCTAGATGAAATAAGGCACATCCATACAATGGAGTGTTCTATAGATATTGAGGTAGAATTAAGGCAACAATACAAAGTGACCTCTAATATATATTGTAAGTGAAAAGAGCAAAGCAGAGGACATTGTGTACATATTATGTGCTTCCAGGTGGAGATTGTGCGTGTGTGTGTGTGTGTGTGTGTGTGTGTGTTTGACACTTGATTTGCTAGTTTGTGCATGGAGTCTTTGGAAGAGTTCACTCGAACTGGAAGTTCTCCTTGCGTCTAGGGAAGGACAGGGCTGAGGGGAGACTTAGTTTTAACTGTTTACCCTTTTCTACCTTTTAAGTTTTGAATTATATGCATTTCATACCTAATCATACCACTTTCATGCTTAAAACTAAAAGCCTCCTCTGATAGGGTTCACTTAAAGGAAGGGGAAACGGCCGCCACCCAGCACCAGGCTGGCTGGTAGGTGGGACACGTCTCTGCTGGAGGCTGGGACGTTGCAGGGACACAGGCTTGTCCTCTGCTGTGAGGGGCCCCGCTTCGGAGGGAAGCTGGATCAGCAGGACCACAGAGACTCCAGACTGTCCCTCAACAACTGTTAAGTCTCCCTGTTTATTAACTTCTCCCAATTAGGGCTATTGAGGCCACTGTGAAAACTTCTACAAAGGAAAGTGACCCACAGGACAGGCCTGAGGACATTTCCCCAGCTACTATAGGTCCTCTTGGCTTTTCAGCATTAGTTGGAAAAGCAAAAGCTCATTCTGCATGTGGGGATCAACGGGCTGGGAGCGGACCTGTCCTCTTTCTTGTCACCTGTTCAGGAGATGACCCCCCACTTCTGTCAGCTCTTACATCCCTGGCTAAAAGAAGTGGTGTGAAAAACAATTCCTGTGGCTCTTTCGGAGTCCCTGACCCAGCCAAGGGCCAGCAAATGGCTTTTCATTCACCACGATAAACCTTGTAAATCCCATCAATTAAACTAAGAGTGGTTTCCTCAGTAAACATGTATTAATCACTTAACAGTGTGCAGGATAATCCCTGCATTGGGTGAATAAGGCATGGTTCCTGCCCACTGGCATATTGGCGGATGAGAGGTTTCCACAGATGAAGAGTTCAGTCAACAAATATTTATTGAACAACTGCTATGTACTCGGCACTAGGAAATTGATGTAAAATACGGTAAGCTCTAACACCAAGAGCTTACGCAGTGTTAGAGGACTGGGGCTGCAGTGGCGCTGCCCCACCTGTGTCCCCTCAGGTCACGCCTGACCTTTACAGTGCCTGCAGGCCCAGAGGCCCAGGGCTAGAAGCTGCAGCTCTTCCCCTGACTGCTTCCCCTGGGGGCTGGAAGCCCCTTTGGCCCCCACACCCAGCAAGGCAGAATGCCGGGCAGTGACTGCCCCCTCCCCGGAGCTGCCCCCAGTCAGTGACTGCCTGGAGCTGGTGTATAAGGACTCCAGCTCCCTTCGCCCCTTGGTGGAAGTAACTCTGAAGTCAGCCCTGGCCCTGACAGTCCCCCAGTGGATCAACCAGCACCCACACTGTTACTGGTCATCCACCACTGCGACTTTATTGTCACCCTTTTCCCACACAGCCCACTTCCCTCCCCCTGGTGGTTGTTGGATTGGTGACCTTTGAATGAGAGCATCTTCAGGGTTCTCCCCAGATTGAAGATTCCTTGATTCCACCAACCTTATAGAAATGCCAGTGAAAGAATAAGATATTTTCCAAATACAGGATTGTGGCATTATGTTATGGACTAAATGTTTGTGTCCTCCCAGAATTCATATTGTTGAAGCTGTAAGCCTCAAAGGAAGTGGGGCCTTTGGAAGGTAATTGGGTTTAGATAAGATATCTAGGGTGGGGTCCTCAGGATGGAATTAGTGCTCTTATAAGAAGAAAACCTTCCAGCTTGCTCTCTCTCTCCACCATGTGAGGACGCAGCAGGAAGGCAGCCATTTGTCAGCTGTCACCAGGACCCTGACCATGCTGGCCCCCTGACTGTGGTCTTCTCAGCCCCAGACCTGGCCTGCTGTTTCAGTACAGGAGCCCAGGCTAGTGCCCTTGGCTCCCCCATAGCTATTTCTGCCACCCATCTGCTTCTCTCTTCTGTGTCTGAGGGTCTTTTCTGGCCTGTAGGAGCAGGAGGCTGATTCAGGAGTGAAAGGGAAGCCCACACCTGGGAACAGCCCTCAACCAGGCACATGGAACTTGCTGGGTAGACACCCCAGGCTCTCCTCCCAGACTCAGGTGGGCTGGTTATGAGGCATGTGCTTCAGGTGCCCCAGAGACCCTGGCGGGATGGAGTCCACAGGGTAACCCTCTCCTTCACACGCACTAGGTTTTCTTCTCTCCTCCCTGCTCCCTCACTCCTGGCTTCCTTGCACTCACTCCCAAGTAACCTCCCTGCACCCAGATGCTTGTCTCAGCCTTGCTTTTGTGAGCATCCAAATTAAGACAAGAGATTCTGAGGGAACCCATCATAGGGAAAAGGAAACACTGTTCACTGTGACCATGGCTACCTCATTCTTTTGAGTCAAATTGTTCCATTTAATGGCAGATGACTTGGGCTATGTGGGCATTTAAAAAGTTCCAGGACAAATAACGGCATTTCTAATACATGTTAAAGAGAAAAAAAAAACCTCAAGACCCCAAATAGAAGACTTCAAACACATTTCTAATCACAGCAAACAGTCTCTTGACCTCCTTCAAATGGGGATCACTTGTAACCAGTTTAAAATCCATGAATAATAAAGTAGGAAGCCCTGCTATGCCCATGAAAGTGCCACTGAGTCTTCTACAGGTGCAAAGTGGACCTGTCTTTGAGATGCTTCCCGTGGCTAAAAAATCCTACATTGAAATGATCACATCTGTTTCAGAGATGCTCTCTGAGGAGGCCTCCCCTGCTCTGAATGGGACCTCACTTAAATTCGCTTCACCACAATCAGATGGAAATTTCTAGATTCCAAACCAGTAAACAGTCACAAGCTTTCTCTCACTGCTACTCCCTCTCTGATGCCACATCTAGATATGGTTCCCTTGCATTTAGTCCCCTGCATGAAGGCAGGGACCTTCCACATCATGAGGGACCTTCCACATCGTGGGGCATCTGAGGCCCAGCTGTGAGTCTCACTCAGTGCTAAGGGTTTGGCAGGGGTTGGGGGAACAGAGAGGGCACTGCCCTTTTCTGTTTCTCTCCTGAGGCAAGGGTAAAACTGGGATAAAACTCAGTTACCATCTCGCACCTGGTGTAATACAAGAACCTCCAAACAGGGCAAAATCACATTACAATTTCCCTTGTATAAGCAAAACCATTTCTCCTTGATATGCATAGTGAGGCATACATATCAAAGACCTAACAGGGTGCCCTCAAGCAGGGGTTTGCACGTGTTCATGCAGATCCCCTGCCGAGCTCCCCCATACCCTCTCCTTGCTCTGCTTTCTCCTAGGCCTTCGTGCCCATCCGTCACCTACTGCATGTGCTAGTATTGGTTTTGTTTATTATCTGTCTCCCCCACTAGAAAGGAAGCACAGGGATTTTGCCTGTTTTGCTCGTATGCCAACAGTGCTTGTGAGACAGTTGCTGTCTTTATAGGATTATCCTGAAATTAGACAAAAGCTTGGGGGCAGGTGGCTTATTTGGAAGATGGTCCCAGATACCAGAAGTGAGGAGATGAGAAGACTAAGACAGGACAGGAGGAAAAGCCAACTAAAGGGATGTTATCAAGGTCCCTGCTGCAGGCAAAGGACCTTTGAGAAGCTTCCAGAAGCTTCTGGGATTGGGCCATCAGAGGGCAAGGAACTGGTGTTTCCATCCCCCACTAGTTAAAGGTTGTCTTGTTGGGTGTGAAGACCCTTGTCCTCCAGGCTGAGCCTCTGCTGGGGCTGAGCTTTGAGGCAGAGAAGTGCAGCAGGGCCCTTTGGAAGCCTGAGGTGGGAATGCTGTCTGGGTGCTCACCGCAGCGAGGGCAGAGGTGGGGCAGGTGGCTGTGTGAAGACCACCAAAAGCATCTGCCCCAGGAGGCATTACACAAATGATTCTTAGTGAATGAATGGATTCTCCTTCATGCACGTATGTGTGTGCATTACAGGAGAAGTGTGGGCCCAGGCTCATCTGGCTTTAGAACAATAGGCAGATTCCTAGTACTCTCTGACCCATTAAGAAGGAAAACTTGTTACTATGGCCAAGGAGTTCAGATCCCTTTTAACTTTTTATTCCTCAGAGGAACTTCTGTAACACAGGCCTGCTTAGAATTCCCATTCCTGGAAGTGAAGAGGCTACTGCTTTATTGCAGATTAGAAGGGCCCACTGCATGAGCCCTTCTTCTAGCTTCTGATAATCCTGTCATCTTTGGCTTTTCCTTGTGACATTTCTGCTCTGGCCTCTGGGCTGCTCCGGCTCTGCCTCTTTACCAGCTCCCTTTCCTCCACTCACACCTTTTGGCTGTCGCTCCTCAGGGTCTGTCTAGAGGCACCCGCCCGTTCTACCTGCCCTCTTAGGCACTTCCTATGACTCGCAGGCTGGCAGCCACCACCCACACCTCCAGTGCCCCACAGTTCTGAGCTCAGGGTTCAGGTTCCCAACCTCCTCCTGGACATCCATGTACAAACAATGAGCCCAACCCCCTACTGGACACATTACCTACCCCACCCCATACCCCAATTCTGCTCTTCCTCCTGAATTCCCTGTTTTAGGTTATGCTCCACCACCCACCCCTGTCTCCCAACCTGGAACCTCAAGGTCAACCTCAGTCATCTAATCTGATTGCCTCTTCTGGTTCCTTGAACACTGAGAGGTTAAACATGGCTGTCCCTGGGTGATGGATTTTTTTTTCTTCTTTTCTCTACTTTTATTTATTTTCTGAATTACCTCTTATTACTTACGACTTTCATAATATTGAATAGGGGTCATAATAATGAATAGGTTTCACAATGGTTTATTATCCTAAATATAAGTCTACTTTGATTCCTCCTGCACCTCTTCACCCCATGCCCTCCTAACAGTTCCTGACTTACAGTCTCTCCCTGCCTGGAACACCTTCTGCATCATAACTAGACTCAGCTTTCTGAAACTGGAAGCTTATTCCTCTGCTCTCTTCATCTAAACATTTCCCTGGGATCATCCCCCATCACCTACACCCCCATAGTTCCCAAATACATCAGAATCACCCAGAGATGTTTGTTCTCTTGTTCGTTCTGCTCCCCCATTATCCTGTCAGCCCTTGTTCCTACTGCATCTCCAGTGCCTGGCAAAAAGCAAGTGTTTAATAAATATTAATGAAATGGGTGGAGGGAAGGGAGTTAAGTAACTGGCTTACCACAGGAAAATTCTATAGCCGTGGTTCTCCAAGTGTGGTCAGGGGACCACCAGCAACCAGCAGGAGCATCAGGGAACTTGCTAGGAATGCAGATTCCTGAGCCCCACCTCAGCCCTACTGAGTCAGAAATTCTGGGGGTGTTTGAACAAGCTCTCTAGGTGATTCTGCTCTATAGCAAGTTTATGTTCCCAGAGATGTCTTGGCCACAGTCACAAATAAAAGTAGTTTCCCCAACTGAACAACACAACCTTTAGCAGCCTTGTGGGAAAACCAGGGTGAAACATCTAATCAGCATCTCTGTTTCAAAAATGTCGCCTCTAGGTTGCAGAAATGCAGCAGCCTCTAGAGTTTAGAAAGGGGCACAGCAACCAGAGGTGTCTCCCCCAAGCTTCCCCGGTCTCCCCACCCACCCCGACCCCCACAGTCCCGCCATCCCGGGACCCCCAGTGCTGAGCACAGATTCCAATTTGAAAGAAACCCTTTCAAGTCTTTCTCCGTGAGGGAAAGGAGGAGTGGAAGGCGCCAGGACCGGGCAAGGGATGGACAGAGACCCCCTAGGTCCCAGACTGAGAAGCCTCACTGCGCTGAGGCGCCTGGGGTCTGAGGCAGATCCTTCGCCAGGTGCTTCTCCAGTTTGCGCCTCTGCCGTCGGTGAAATGGGGTTGCCACTGACTTTTGCAGGACGCGATGAACTGGAGCACCAACCAGTGGACTCCAACCCAGAGGGCTTCAGGGCAGAGGTGGGGGTAGACCCTCATGGCGCTCTGGCTCCGGGTCGCCTTGATCCGGAGCCAAGGACTCAACCGCGCAGGGGAGGGCGTACAGCTACCGCGGCGTCTGCCTTGTCCTCACCAAGCAGCCGAGTGACGAGGGGCAAGTTCCTTATTTCAAAGCTGGCGGGGACTGGGCCAGGTGTGAGACTCGGGGAAGGTGGTAGAGGCGGATGCCCATGCCAGAGGGGAATAGGGACTGTGGGGGCTCTTTGGGACACTAGCTGGTGCCCCTTGGCGACAAAGAGCCTTAGGCGCCGCAGGCAGAACGTAACTCCGCCGGGAAGAAAACACAGCCCTTTCCCAAATTCCGTGAGAAGCCCGATGGTGTCATCTTTATTTTACAGCTGTGTGAATGGGGGCCCAGGACACCAAGAGCCTGCCATGGCCTAGCCCTTTCACTGACCTCGAGATCCTGGAGAACTTTGAGCGGTTTTCAAGGGGTTGAGAACAACGTGAAGACCCCTCCTCCCTTCCCCGGAGGATACCCTCTCTCCGGTCAATTGACCAGAGCGGCCTTAGATGCGCCAAGAGGGACAGACACTCCCTCCATCTCAGAGTCACACTTTGCTGACACTCAGCCCTGTCTAGTGTTCTCCTCCGACCCCACTTCTCCATTTTCCTCTCCGGCCTCTTTGGTCCTCAAAGCGAACTACACGGGGGCAGGTAGCTTCTGCATCCCGGAGGAGAGACCCCATTCCTAGGTTTCTCACCCTGGAGAGGGGAGCCCCGCGCTGGAATGGGCAAGGGAGACAGGGTGGACGGAGCTGGGAGAAGGAAGCTGCCGCGACAGAGGCTGGGCTGGATGCCAGACACCCTGCCTGGGAGGCGTCCACCTGGCTCCTCTGGGCCGTTGCCCCCTCTCTCCCGGGAGCCACCTCAGTCATTTGTCGCCCCCGTGGCCGCCCTCTGAGCACGTGTCGCCCGTCTGCGTCAGCGCTGGGTAAATAGATGACTGGCCAATGGCTCAGGCGGGGCTATTTAAGAGGCAGCCTCCTGCCCGCCCACCCTGAACTTGGCTTGGCTTCCCCGCTGCTCTGGCAGGAACGCGAAGCCGGCTGCGTCCTGCTCCGAAGGTAGGTTCCCCGCCCCTGGGGATCCAAGTGCCAAGTGGCCTTGAAGAATGCTGTCTTCACTTTTGTGCCCCTTCCGTTTCAATTTTCTGTTTTCTGTGTCTTCTTTCCGATATCTCGAAAGACATTTCTTGAAGTCAGAAAGGATAGTGCGGGCGGGGTAGGTAGAGCTGCTTTTCAGACTTCACGCTCCTGCTTTGTTCTTTTTGCGCAGGCAACGCTGGGGTATCTGGTTGCTCGGATTAGTATGTAAATTGCGATTTACTAGATGTTGCACAACGATGCAGTGTACTTTGAAATCGTTTCAAATAAACTACCAAGAGGTTTTAAGATTTAAATTCAATTTCTAAGTGCTGCAGAAAAATTCACGGTTTTGGGCATAGAAACGTGCGGGTATTTTATCTGCTCGCGGATCTAAAATGCAGCGGTGCTTGGCGGAGGACTGACAGGACTGAGCGCGTATTTCTGATATGAAAAATCCTGCCTGTGTTTTGCATAGTGGTTATTGCCGTTTCCCATGTGCAGCTTGAAGAAACTTGAAAAATATGGCTTTTATTTGTTGCTCTCACATTTTAAACCGTGTTTTTGTTTTGTTTTGGTTTTTGGTTGTTTTTTTTGTTTTGTTTTTGTTTTTGTTTTTTACCATTTATTTACCTATTGGAAGCTTAGCTCTCTGGAAAGGTGCTACCTTTCTTCAAAGGTCTCATTTCCCCCATGGAGTCTTCCCTTTAGGAACATTTTCACCTATCTTTAATCTCTTGCTTTTCCAGTTAGGAGAAGAGAGACGACGCTCTGACATCTCAAACTAAAGGAAAACAGAAAACCTTCCTTCTGCTTAAACAGGGCAGAAGACAAGGTCTCTCTCCGCCCGCTTTCCCCGCTCCAAGGCCCCGGGTGTAATTCACCCAAAAGACAAACGCGATGCGCCCTGACGCGCGGGCTGGTGCCACCGGCCCCCTTGTGCTTTCACCAGCCTGGCAGGTCCGGAGCCCCACTCGTTTGGACTGAGGCCCCTTCTCTGTACCCTGGGCGCCCGACCCTCCGCAATATCCCGCGAACGCTCCACCTTTTCGTTCAACGACCCCCTCCTCTCTGCTCCCCGCAGCCATGAACAGCGGCTTGTGCCTGTGCGTGCTGATGGCGGTCCTGGCGGCGGGCGCCCTGGCGAAGCCCGTGCCTCCCGCGGACCCCACGGGCTCCCGGGCTCAGCAGGAGGAGGGGGCGCCCCGAAGGCAGCTGAGGGCGGTGCAGAGGGTGGACGAGGAGCCCCGAGCGCACCTGGGCGCTCTGCTGGCCAGGTACATCCAGCAGGCTCGGAAAGGTACGCATGCCGCTTCCCTGACCCTCACTCACTTCTGCCCCCAATCCTGACCCTCTTCTCTAGTGTCTTGCTGATGGAGGTGGGTAACCCGTCTTGGGAGGAAACACGGGAGACACATAAAGCTGAAAGCTTTTTCACTTTCTTTTCCTGAGTTGTACTGCACAAGGCAGTGCAGTTTTCCAGACGTCCTTTGTCACAAACTGAGAGTGAGTGTGCAGGAGTTAGTTTAATTTATAAGGGAAACCTGTTTTCTTTTAATTGAAGTACAGTCAGTTACAATGTGTCAATTTCTGGTGTACAGCATGTTTTAGTCATACATGTACATATTCGTTCTCATACTCTTTTTCATTAAAGATTACTACAAGATACTGAATATAGTTCTATGAAGGGAAACCTTTTTAAAAAAGCTTTCTTTAATTTTTGCATGGTGTTGCTGTTTAAATTCAACACTATATTATGAAGACATTAAAAGATAATTACTGAGCAAACTACTGACTCAAAAAGGTATTGCAGAGCCACTAAACACCATCTACTGTGAATACAAAGGACCGAGGAGCCACCCAGGTACTGCACATGGAACCCCTCCAGCAGGCAGTGATCAGTGCTGAGAATGCTTGAGATCTGACCCCAACAGTTTAAAAAAAAAAGTGGCAATGTGTCAATTTTCACCAAAGGATGTAACAGGAGGAAAGAATCAGGAGCAGTTTTGAGTTCTCCTTGGCAGTGATTTAAGATGATTACCCAACAAGAGACGTGTTTTTATTTTGCTGTTGGAGAGACGGTCCCAATTGCAGCAGGAGCTAAACAAGCCACAGTTTTCTCAGCATCAAAGTCTTTCTCCAGGAGTAAGGTGACTCAGCTTCTCAGTAGCTGAGTGGCGTATGGACAGCCCTGTCCCTTTCCTGGGCCTGTCTCATCTGTAAAGAGAAAATGACGATGGGGTTCCCATTGGCCCCTTCCAGCTCTTTTCGTGATTCAGAGGGAGGTTCGTTCATCTCTAGGTTCCTCAGAAATTATAATTTGGACTGGGGCAGGTTTTTTCCTACCAGCTTTATCCACAGTGACACATGGTGAACACACTGGCTATGGGACGAGGTGTTAAACTGGGCCAGAACTGCTGGACACGAAACCACAGCAGATGCTGCTGGGCTGGGTGGGAAGTGGGCTCCTTTCCCATAAGGCTCCCTTACCCTGCTGGTGTGCCAAGGCCTATATCTGAACTTTAACTCGTGGCTTGACTAGATGGGGAGAAAACAGGGCTTGGCTCTCCAGAACCTCCTATAGTTCCATATGAAGGTGAGACGGGACCTTTTTGACCAGAGAATTTCAGAAGGATAAAACGGAAGGTGATTTGTTATATTCCAACCTCTCTTTGGGAAACTGTCCCAACTACCATCTTCTATTTTGCTTTACTGCTAATTAAATTGAAAGCTGTGGAAGTACTAGTCAGATGACCAAATCTGAGAACTTTAGGGATTCCTGTTGATTGTCTGTCTGAAAGTAATTTCATATCTGTCCTTGGGTATGGGGTGAATTTCAGCCAGGCCAGTCTGAAATATCATAGGCTTTTCATTGACCATAATCTGGAAGCCCATCCCCACCTTCAGGAAAGAACCACCAGAAACAGTTCTGGGAAAGCAGCCAGTTATCAAATGATTTCCCTGGAACTGACACTCGACACAAGGTCCTTCTGGTGTCTCTTCTTAACCCCCTTCTCCCCTTGTCGTCAGCCAAACCTGTGTGTGAATAGCTGTCACTGGGAACTTCAGCTGCCAACACCCAGGATCCATGCTAGCTAGAAAACAATAATCTCTTCCATTTGACAAATATGAACTAGGAACACATATCTACGTCTATACAGTTTCTTTGAATATTTTACACATTTTGAGATCATATGGAGTATTTACTCAACTGTAGTATACATTATGCTTAAAGAGTCTCAACAAGAAATGCCCCCTTTGGGGAGTGCTCAAGAATTTGTCATTAAGAACCATCTGCAGAACTTTCAATCATCTGAGGAGAAGCAATTCTGTTAGGGGGCAGAGGAGTGTCTAGTGTGCACCTGCTCCAAGCCCAGCAAGCAAAGCCCAGGGCTACCTCCGTATTGTCTCTCTTTGTCCTCACGACAGCCCTGCACAGGAAATTGTGTTATCGTCCTTTTGTCAGTGTGGACAAGCTGGGATTCTGGAAGAGTGAATGACCTACCTGAGGTAGCCCATCTAGGCAGCATCAGGGCTGAGAGGCTGTTTGAGTCCTGCCCTCCCCAGAGGGTCTGGAAGCTCCTCAGCTTCCCGCCGTACTGAGCATTCCGTGCTAAGCATGTACTCTAACCACTGTGCTATACCCTCCCCCTTGATAACCTCTCTGATACGTATAAGAGGGTGCATGCTGCATATTGTCTGGCCTTTTCCGTTGTTCTCCTTTACAAACTGAACTAGCGATGCTCTTAGATGTAATGGCCCCGTTTCCTTCCGCTCTGCCACTTGTAGCTCCCTCTGGCCGAATGTCTGTGATTAAGAACCTGCAGAACCTGGACCCCAGCCACAGGATAAGCGATCGGGACTACATGGGCTGGATGGATTTTGGCCGGCGCAGCGCTGAGGAGTACGAGTACGCCTCCTAGGAGACCCGGCCTTGGTCAGCGCAGCAGGAAGCCACCTCCTGACTCAGGAGGCAGAATAAGGAAACAATCCCGTTCATAACTCGTTGTCTCTGAAGTCTGACATTTAAAGTATCTATTTATTGAGTTTTCAGTGTGAAACAGCTGTCTGTGAGATTGTCCAACGCAACCACGCACCTCAGCAGAAACGTACAAATGGAAGACAAAACGTTTCCCTCATCTGTGACTCCTGGTCCTAAAGTGTTGCTATGCTATTAAAGTGATTTCATTCTGCCCGTTGTTCCCTGTGTCTGCCAAGGGCAGAGGGCGCATTTAGGCCTCAGATCGTTCAAGGAGGGATTCCTGATGTATGGGGCGCAAGGACGGGCCCCTGCGGTAGATGGTCCCAGAAAGGGCTTGAGACTTGAGGGTCAGGCATAGAGCTGACTTCCCTGCTGCAGGCCAGGGAGCCAGCGAAAGGGCCTTCTGTGTCAGCTCCACAACCCAGCCCTGGCCACCCTGGGCCCAAGGGGGCCCCACTGCCAAAAAGAATGTGCCCTGCTTATAGTGGGCACTCATTTGTCTGGGTGAAGTCCAGAGAGGCAGCTGAGGATGGAGCCTTCCATCTGCCCATCCCCCTGGGATGTTCTGTTCTGCCAACTCCATCCCACACCAGAGTTTCTCTGGGCTTCTCTTGGCCTTTAAAAAAAATTGGGGGCAGCACTGGTCAGCGCTTTTACATGCATTTGCTCTTTCCACGGCCCTGTGGCACTGAGATGATTGCCCTTTTTCAAATGAGGAAATGGGTTCTGAGAAGTGGAACTGACTGGCCCGTGGTTCCCCAGCTAAAGAGATTCAGAGACTTGAGGGCGTTATCGCTCCTCGGTTAGCGTGACCTCCATCACTAGCGCTTCTCAAACGCTGGAGTACTTATGAATGCCTGGGGAATCTTGTGAAATTGCACAGTCTGATTCAGCAGGCCCAGGCTGCGGCCTGAACAAGTTCCCAGGTGACGTCAGTGCTGCTGGTCCTGGCCCACACTTGGAGTCAGGACGGTGTAAAGAAGAGCTGATGATTACAATCCCTTGGGTCTCATCATATTCCAGAGACATATTGCAGGGCACGTTGGGGTGGCTCTGGTCGTTATCCAGAGCAGATGCTCTCCTTTTGTGGGCCACTCCCTCTTCGGGGTCTCTGCAGGGATCAGTAAAGGGAATTAAGCCAAGTCGACACTGGAGATGATCTAACGCTAGCCACCACAGAGCAGCCTTTCTGTGCCTCTTGGCTGAGGCCTCCAGGAACCCCAGGTTCTTCTCCAGCAAAGGCCCCAGGTGACCCAGTGCAACAGGACAACTAGCCCCAATGGGGACATACACTGAAAAGAATGTTGGCAAATCTATAACAGGCCTTGGAGGAGCCCTACTCAGACCATGATCATCCAGCCCAGGCACTCAGTACCGTCTTCCTTGGTGTTAGAAAGTGGACGCCAGGGAGGTCCTCAGAGGAAAACTGGGTCAGTACAATTCTTGAACTTGAACTGAAGTTGGGATTCAGTGTAAAGCTTAGACTCTGAATACACAGCGCACTGAGCTTATTACCTCATTCAGTCCCTGCAAGTTCATCTCTAATACTGCTTCATGCCTTAGGTGTCCAGTTGCTTGGCAGAATGTCCAGATGCCTACATTATAGTACACATACACATCTCACAGAGAACACTATTTTTCTGGGTGTGTATGGGATATTGGGTGTATTTGGGGATGAGTGTTTCTGTGTGTGTGTATGTGTGTTAGTGGTATGGGGGTTAATGAGAGACGAAGGATTTTAATATAAAATCAGCAGTGGGGAATGGATGATAAAGGTCTGATCTGAACGAATGATTTATAAATCATCAGAGACGTTGATATTAAAATATCATTTTCCAGAGTAAAGCCATGACTCATACAAAGATGTCATTCCAGTCATTGATTAATAAGATGTCACATCATTTCAGAGGAGAACCAGAAGGACAGACACAGGCAGTCGGGATTGCCGAAATGAATTTGCTAATAGACACAATACTGGTTTATATTTTAAGGCTGATAAAGCATAATGTTTAGAATAATCTGATAACAGGGCAGAAATTAGTTGTTTCTCTAGAGGACAATATTCACATGCATTTCTATAGAGAAGAATTATTTGCAGTGCTGTCAGTTTTCTATGGCTTGCCAAGCCTAAGTAGCCCAGCCAAAGGCACAGACGTCAACAGCATCAGGTAAATTCCCAGCTTCCATTGAAAGGATGCCTAGAGATCCCGTTTGCCCACTTCAAAATCTTCCACAATTTTCCCTAATGCAGGAAAGGAAAAGGAAAGAATATTTCCTGGCCTCCTCTTGGGCACTGTACCAGGAACCTTGTGAGCATTAGCTCAGGATGCTGTTCCAATCCTGCAAGTCACTGTGACCCCATGTTTCGAAGAGGAAGCTGGAGCTTGGTGAGGCTGACTTCTGGCTGCACTCTGCCCACACGTGGCAGTGCCAGGATTGACTCCTAGAACTTCTATACAAGGTTACTGAGAGCCACCCTCTGGCAGAGAAGGGGCTAGGACACTTGTCTGGATCTACAGGAGGGCACTGAATGAGACTGAATTGCATGTGTGATAATTTACGATGGCTTTGAGGAGCCCTGATGGGGCTTACCAGGCAGGGGTGGCAAGAAGCCTACAGACCTGTTCCCCTAACTCTTTCAGAGCCACCACTGGATTCAGGCTGGTCCCTTTCTAACTGCAATGTCCTGTTGTCATCTCTATGCTGCTTGCTGTTGTAGGAGTCCAGGAGCCAGGACATAGAACCCTACTCTTCCTCAGAGACCACATTCAGTTTCTGCTGCTAAGCTGAACAAGTCTCAAGGAAGAGCCAGCAGATCCTCAAGCTCTGCTTCCAAGAGGCCTGGGGAACTCACTCAATCAGAGAGCCATGATCTCCCCTCCCTCCCTCCTTCTACTTCCCTCCTGCACCACCTCCTTTGCCAGCTGCCTCTCCCGAATCCCTCCAGCTTGTAGGACTTCCACCTGAGCCCATGTCCTCCGAGGCTGTTCTTGCTACATATATCCCCAGCTCTGCTCTAAAAGTTTCTTTTTGCTGATTCATTGGAATTTAGAGCTTGGAAAGGCCAATAGCTATCATTCTAGCCAAACACTCACCTTACCCTACCCCTACTCCCACTTCATAGATAATAACTTGCCACAAATCACACAATGAATTAGTGATGGAACGAGCAGCTCTCTGGAGTTAACTCCTTGCCAGGCTGAAACTAAGAACTTGCTGATACTGTAACCGAGCAGGACCCTATAGGGTCTTCCTGAGACCCTCCCCCATATCCTCTACTGTAGCTCCTCTCTGAAGTACCCAGAAAATTATATGTCATGCACATTTCCTGAGTTTCTCAGATGCTAAAAACTACCACCAAAGGGAAGAAATTACTTGATAATCATGAGCACAGAGCTAAGGATTGATCACCATCAACCAAGCCGAGAATTGTTCACAGCTGATCACAGACCCTGGGACTCCCCTCCCCGAGCTGTTAAAAAGGCTCAGCTGAAACCTTTCAGGGAGTCTGAGGTTTTTTTGGGCCAGAGCCACTCACTCTCCTTGCTTGGCCCTGCAGTAAACATTTCTCTGCTCCAAACTCGGACATTTCAGTATTGTTTGGCCTCACAGTGTTTTGGGCACACGAACTTGTGTTCAGTGACAGTTTTGGTGAAGCCAGGCAGGAGTCTGTGCCCGTGGCAGGCAGTCCCTTCTCTGGAGCTGCCTCAGCCCACTCTGCCCCGGGGAGCCAGGAGGGTCTCCTCCACACCACCTTCCCCCACCGGCGCTGCCGGCTGCCCCTGCCCAAGGCTGTTTGGAGCTGCTGTTTTGGAACCATCCTGAGCTGTATCGACCTTTGGTGTCTCCTGAGGGTGAGTGGCTCCAGCTTGTTTAGGCTGGAAATTCTCTCCTCTCTTTCTGGGCTCGTCGTGAGCCACTGTGGGTCCGTTCTCTTTCAAGAGCTGAGCCCATCTGTCTGGAGGCCTCCGTCTGGAGTGGAAGCGGAATTTTGGGGCTACACCTCTGATATTTTGTTTGTTGGGACCATGTTTGGGGGGGGGTGTGTGTGTGTGTGAGACCTTGCATTGGCTGGTTGAGACGTCTTTGGTGAGTGAGGGAGATTGTGAATGACGACACCCCTATTGCGCTGGCTTGGCCTGTAACCCTGAGAGACCATTTTAAATTGTTGTTTGCTTGATATTTGAGAACGTTGGTCATGAGTAATTAAGTATGGATGATCAGAGCTCTGTTCCATCTTATAGTCCCCTAGGGTATATTTTGCAAAACTAGGAGATCTTCAGTTATGCTCCCTTAAATGAAAGAAAATGATATTTTTTATTATAACACTGTGTGGATATAATAATCTAAGGACTCCCTGAGATCTGGAGAACAATGGCCCCTAATGGCTCTGCTATTACAGCAAAGTGAGCCTTTTGCAATTTGGCTTTTGTGTTGGGCGTGTGTGTCTGTGTGTGAGTGTCTTGGTACCTGAGTCCAAATCCTGCTCTCCCTAGTTTTGCTGAAAGTGAGACGTGAGTGAATTATGTATATGTGTGTACACACACACACACACTACTGTCTAGTGGATATTTGGGAACCGAGAAAAAAAAAAAAGAACCCGAAAATACCCAAGATGGTTGGGTTTTATAAAAGCATTTAAAGGAGGAATTTGCATTTCTCTTCCTGTGCTTTTGAGATGTAAATGATCTACCTGGGTTTAAGCGGAAAATCTGAGATTTCTGGTTCTGTGCATCTTTACATAAAAAATTAACTTGTAAATGAGCTCTATTTAATTCACTTAGAACTATTTAATGTGTAACCACTTACTTTTAAGTATAAAAGAAGCTGGGCAGAATGGATTTGGGGTTCATGTGATCTGGGAAATACTCAATATTGAGTTAGTATCTGTTATTAAAGCTAGCTTAAGTTTGTTGGTATAATAGAGACATGTCTTTTATCGTACCTAGGTTTACTGAAGATCAAGTTCATGTTGTTTGTGGTGGAGAGTTTGTCAGCAGAAAGAAAAAAGTCAATTAACTTGGTGTAATGAAATTCTTAAAAGTGAATTCAATGCAAATGAGATAAGAGCTTTTGGGTGAATTCTTTAAAGATGTTTTAAGGATGTCTACTTAAGGTTCATTAATTATAACAAATGTACTGCTCTAGATGATCTGTTGATAGTAGGGAAGGCTGTGTGCATCGGGGGGGTAAGAGGGGGTTCTGTGCACGTTCTTAGTTTTGCTATCAAAGTATAATAAGGTGGAACAAACACACACACACACACAAAGTATGTTTGCTTAAAAATGATCTCTCTAGACATTTGGCAACTTGAAATTTTAGAGTTGTGCTAAAGTAAGTAAATGATGGAAGTTTACTGAGTAGCTGAATAGCTAGGTCATGCCTGTAACAAAATAAGATACTGAAACATTAACTAGAAATTAAGATTTTTAAGAACTGAGGATTCTAATTTAAATATGTAGGGAGAGGGCATAGCTCAAGTGGTAGAGCACATGCTTAGCGTGGTTCCATCCCCAGTACCTCCTCGAAAAATAAATAAGTAAATAAACCTAATTACCCTCCTCAAAAAAAGACAATAAAAATTTTTTTAAATATGAATTTTTTAAAACATATGAAAATAGGAAGCTACTAAAAATAATGGGGGAAACATTTCAATATACAGTAGGGGAAAAAAGGGTATGAGGAATGGAATTGCATTTTTTTAAGGGAAAATAATTTGGTCCCAGAGCTGGTTGTTTCTGGATAGGGAAAAAATAAGGGACAAATTAAGACGGACACAGAAAGTTGTGGAGGGTTCATGGAAAGAGAACGCTAAAAAGGGAGTTCTGTGCATGGTTGGGCTGAGATTAGACTAAATTTAATTAGGTAAACGGATATTGTTATAAAAAGTAGGCTGGTGCAGGACTAGATTTGGTTCCTCTCTGTTAAGAAAACAAGTTTACTTAGAGTGCTTCTGATAACACAAGGTGTGAAACTTTCTGATATTTTAGACATACTTCCTATCCAATTATAATTATTTTGACTTCCTGGTCCAAGTTTGAGATGCTTCAGAGGGCCCCTTAGGCATCTCAGAGAAAAATACTCGACTAGAATTGGTTGGTGTGCCAAATTACATGGGAAGCACTGTCAGATGAGTGATAAGCTGCCTCAGATGACACGGTATGGATACATATTGTTAACGTGGATTTTCTAGAAGTTGTGGGGAGTTTCTGGGGTTTGGACATGTCCTGGTGTAAAGCTATCAGTCTTGATTGCTGTTGTTGTCTTGGGATGTTGTGTGTCACATCCAAGTATAGTAAGACATCCCTGTCTGCTGGCAGATGGCTGCTACAACTTGATGGAGCTGCTTTGTCGAGGGCATTGTGAACGGATCTTTGGCCTTACCTTCTTGGGTCTCTTGTCAGTCATGGACAGTTGGGCTGATGCTGTGCAGGACTGCTTCCTCTTGAAGAGGATTCATGGAGGGGACTTTTTGACAAGTGCAGGTTTCTTTTGCATCATGCTGCTGAACTGAATAAGATATTTAGAGAGTGTGATAAAAACTGATTTCATAAAGTCATTGATAAAAGGGATTGCTTGCATAGGATTGAGTGAACTCATGAATATTGTTCTGGTTTTTCGGTTATATGAAATATTACTGGCTTTTGATCTACATTTTTTAATTGAACTGTTTACCAAATGTTTGTCTCTGTATCAATATTCCCCCTGTGTTTAGGATAGAAGGAGAATTCTCTAGTGGAGTTGTCACAGAGTATAACTACTCATGATGTATAACAATGCTTGCTTTAAGTCTTTTGCTAAAAGCACATGTACAATGCCTGTGTAACCATTGGGTAAAATTGATGAAATATATATGTTTCCCTATTAACATATCTTTGATCCTGTTCACGATATCTGATTAGTTTTCCCCCAATGTGGATAACTAGGCAGATACAAAGGAGGTCTAGCACCAAGGGACATGAACTGAACCCGGGGTAAAGCCACTACCCTAGCATTAAGGGGCAGATACTTTGAACAACAATGCTTCCTATTGAAAATATGTAATCAAAAGAGGAAATGATAGAAAAATCTGCACATATTGAGGTATGGGGCAGTCATTCTGGCTTATGCATGGTTTGACTTTACGAACCAAAACAGCCTGTCTTATGGCCATTTGGACATGCATTGTACTTCTGCTTTGACCTTGAGGAAGGGAATGCATTTGAAACTCTAAATGGAGTAGCTGTGGTTCAGACATCCAAGATGAAACATTAGGAGGCCACTGGGGACGTGATTTCAGACACGTTCCTGTATTGTTGGGCTGTGACATACTCAGGGTGCCACCAGCTATTTTCAAAACAGTGTCCGCTGGCAGATGGCAGCTGCAAACTTATGACCTCAAGGTCTCTTCTTGTAACTATTAAATTTTTGGAATAAAATTGCTTTAGATCAGATAGTAGCAGAAAAAAGGAGATGTGTAGTGGCCAATAGCTCCTGTTATATGTATGTTAATATCACATCAAAAGTTAAAACCTACTGAGATAAAAGTAGACAACTGGCTGCCTGGCCAAAAGTCTCCCCCAAATTGCCAGGTCCAGACTGGCTTTCAGGCTTAATCTCCTGAATTCCTCAGGGAATGAGATTTTAATCATACAAGACTCAGATCCAGGACTTGGAACTTGGGAATATTTCCAATATGATATCCATTCCCTACATCGAGGTAGGACTCTGCCCTGTTTCAGCAGGAGTAGCCAGAACGATCATCACCTATTCCCTGGGATGCTCTTCCCTCGGCTGGTATTTAAAAAGGCTCAGCTGAAACCCTTTGGGGAGTTTGGGGGCTTGGGGGGCAGAAGGTGCTTGTTTGCCTTGCTCAACCCTGCAATAAACCTTTCTCTGCTCCAAACTCAGAAGTTTTGTTATTGTTTGGCATCACGGTGCCTCGGTACACGAACTTGGTTCTGTAACAATACCTCTCAGTCTCCGGTTTAAGCGGCCTGGCCCTGCCTGACTGGAGATGACTCAAGTGTCAACCTGGCCAGCAGCCAGAGGGAGGACAGGATTCACTCTCCCAAGGTTTGCTTCGCCAAAACCTGACAGTGACACGTCTCTTCTGTAAAGCGACGGAATCGTTACACAATGCACCCCCAACCTACAGAATCCAAGTGGCATCTTTGTTCTCAGGCTTAGCCAATCACAGGTTAAAGGAAAGGGAGGATTTCCTTCCCTCAGCACAGAACACCACCACCAAAACCCTTCTTTTTTTCTGGTCTCAGGTTTGAAGAGCCAAAGGAAAGAATCTTGACCACTTAGCTAGATTTCCAGGTACCTTGAGTATTTTTTTTTCCAGCACCTTCAAATTATTGCTAGTCCTGAAGATAAATAAAGCAGAAGTCAAGCAAATAGAGAGAAACTGTTGCCTTGTTAATTCCTCCTGGGGTCTGAGTTCTGAAAGCATTTATTAAACTGCTCTCCTGGTGTCTGTCTTTTGCTCTAAGTTGTGTTCTCCCAGAGAACAGGATTGGGGTGGGGGCAGATGAGGGAGCACCTGCCTTAGATTCCCCACCATACACAAGACCTCCCTCTGGACAGACCTACCCCCAGACAGCCTCATCACTCCCACCTCTCTGACCTCCTCTCTTACCAACCCCACCTCACTCACTCATTACACTCCAGTCTCATTGCCTTCCTTCCTATTCCTTGCAAACACTAAACTCACTCCTATCTCAGGGCCTTTTCACCTGCTGTTCCCTTTGCCTGGCTCATTCTTTTTCCAAAAAGCATGATTGGACCTCTCAGCTCATTTAGTTCCAACATTACCAGCTCCATGAGGCTGTCCAGACCATCCTCTCTAAAAAACCTCCTCCATTGTTCTCTGTCTTCTTGGCTTTACTTTTCTTCTCATGCTTATTATCACCTGGAATTACATTATTTATCTATTTTTTTAATGGTTCTGCCTTTTCAGATTCCACATCAAAGTGATATCATATGATATTTGTCTTTCTAGAATGTCACTAGGATGTCAGTGTTGTAAGGGCAGGGGTTTTTGTCTGTTGTTTATTGCTATACTCCCAACACCTACCACAGTGTCTGGAACATAGTAGATACTTGGAAAATATTTAATTAATCAATACAGGGAAAATATCTCTGGATATCTGCTACTCAGGTTACAGATTGGTTTTAGAAGCAGTCTCATTAGATCATTTGTTTTAAAAATCAGGTAAAGCAGGCTCAGTGACACTGCCATGCCCTTCCAAGATAAGCATAAGGATGAGAAACTGGAAAGCAGACCACACATGCGCACGTGCTTGTGCCACACACACACGCGCGCGCGCGCACACACACACACACACACACAAATGGCTGACAGCATGCATGACATCCATGGAGAATGGCAGTATACTTTACAATACAACTTCCCACCCCACCACAACTCACATGTCCAGCCCTACTTCTGCTGCTGCAGTTAAAATCGAGAAAGAAGAGGAAAAAGAAGAACACTGATGGTTTTTGCTGCATTTACTCATAATATCAAAGGAGTGGCAACAATCTAAGTGTTCCACAGTGAAGGGATTGTTAAAGAAATGAATGTATATCCAAGTCGTGTTCTATTAGGCAGTTATTTAGTGACGGATATGGGGACAGTTTACAGCATGGAACATGAATAATTCATGTAAAGTGAAAAAGCCTCTGATTAAGTTTTGTTTACCTTTTTTAGAAAATAATTTTTTATTGAAATACAATTGATTTACAATGTTGTGTTAGTTTCAGATGTACAGCAAAGTGATTCACGTATATATATATGTATATAAACCTATTCTTTTTCAGGTTCTTTTCCATTATAGGTTTTATAAGATATTGAATATAGTTCCCTGTGCTATACAGTAGTCCCTTGTTTGGTATTTTATATCTTAATCCTAAACTCCTAATTTATCACCACCCCTTTACCCTTTGGTAATCATAAGTTTTCTATGTCTGTGACTCTATTTCTGTTTTGTAAATAAGTTCATTTGTATCTTTTTTTAGATTCCACATCTAAGTGATATTGTATATTTGTCTTTGACTTACTTCACTTAGTATGATAATCTCTAGGTCCATCCATGTTGCTGCAAATTGCATTATTTTATCCTTTTTATGGCTGAGTACTATTCCATTGTATATATACACTATATCTTTATTCATTCATCTGTTGATGGGCATTTAGGTTGCTTCCATGTCTTGGCTATTGTAAATAGTGCTGCTCTAAACATTGGGGTGCAAGTATTTTTTCGAATTAGAATTTTTGTCTTTTCTGGGTATATACTCAGGAGTGGGATTGCTGAGTCATATATAACTATTTTTCTTTTTTTTTTAATTGAAATACAGTCAATTACAATGTATCAGTTTCTGGTGTACAGCACAGTGTTCCAGTCATGCATATACACACATATATTTGTTTTTATATTCTTTTTCATTAAAGGTTATTACAAGATATTGGACATAGTTCCCTGTGCTATAAAGAAGAAACTTTTTAAAAATCTATTTTTATATATAGTGGCTAACATTTGTAAATCTCAAACTCCCAGATTTATCCCTTCCCACCTTCTTTCCCCAGTAACCATTAGGTTGTTTACTGTGTCTGCAAGCTTGCTTCTGTTTTGTAGATGAGTTCCTAGGGTCTCTTTTTTTTCTTTTTTCTTAGATTCCACATATGAGTGATAACATATGGTATTTTTCTTTCTTTCTGGCTTCACTTAGAACCACGGTCTCTAGGCCCATCCATGTTGCTGCAAATGGCATTATTTTATTCTTTTTTTATGGCTGAGTAGTCTTCCATTGTATAAATATATCACAATTTCTTTATCCAGTCATCCGTTGATGGACATTTAGGTTGCTTCCATGTCTTGACTATTGTAAATAGTTCTGCTCTGAACTTTGGGGTGCAAGCATCTTTTCTAATTAAGAGTTTTTGTCTTTTTGCGATATATGCCCAGGAGTAGGATTACTGGGTCATATGGTAACTCTGTTTTTTGCTTTTTAAGAAACCTCCATACTGTCCCCTATAGAGGCTACCCCAATTTACATTCCCACCAACAGATAATCTCATTGTAGTTTTGATTTGCATTTCTCTAGTAATTAGCGATATTGAACATCTTTTCATGTGCCTGTTGACCATCTGTAGGTCTTCTTTGGAGAAATGTCTATTTAGATCTTCTGCCCATTTTTGATTGAGTTTTTTTTTTTTAATTGAGCTATGTAGGCTGTTTGTATATTTTGGAAATTAATCCCTTGTCAGCTGCATCATTTGAAAATACTTTCTCCCATTCTGTAGGTTGTCTTTTTGCTTTGTTTACAGTTTGGTTTGCTGTGCAAAATGTTTTAAGTTTAATTAGATCCCATTGTTTTGTTTGTTTGTTTTTTATTTCCATTTCTCTCAGAGACAGAACCAAAAATACAGTGCTGCAATTTATGTCAAACAGTGTCCTGCCTATGTTTTCCTCTAGAAGTTCTATAGTATCTTGTCTTACATTTAGGTCTTTAATGAATTTTGAGTTTATTTTTGTATATGGCATTAGGGAATGCTCTAATTTCATTCTTTTACAGTTTTCCCAGCACCACTTATTGAAGAGACTGTCTTTTCTCCATTGTATGTCCTTGCCTCCTTTGTCACAGATTAATTGACCATAAGTACATGGGTTTTTTCCTGAGCTTTCTATCCTCCATTGATGTATTATGTCTGTTTTTGTGCCAGTATCATACTGTTTTGATTACTACAGCTGTATAGTACAGTCTGAAGTCAGCCTGATTCCTCCAGCTCCATTCTTCTTAAGATTGTTTTGGCTATTATTTGGTATTCAGGATTTTTTGTATTGGCCTACAAATGTAACAATTTGTTGCTGTAGTTCTGTGAAAAATGCCATTGGTAGTTTGATAGGGATTGCATCAAATCTGTAGATTGCCTTGGGTAGTAGTATGGCCATTTTAATAATACCGACTCTTCCAATTCAAGAATATGGTTTATCTTTCCATCTGTGTAGTCCTCAGCTTCCTTCATTAGCGTCTTACAGATTTTGGAGTACAGGTCTTTTGTCTCCTTTGGTAGGTTTATTCCTAGATATTTTATTCTTTTGGATGCTGTGGTAAATGGAATTGTTTCTTTAATTTCTTTTTCTGGTATTTTGTTGTTAGTGTATAGAAATGCAACAGATTCCTGTGTATTAATTTTGTATCCAGCAACTTTACCAAATTCATTGATGAGCTCTAGTAGTTTTCTGGTAGCCTCTTTGGGATTTTCTACATATAGTATCATGTCATCTGCAGTGACAGTGACAATTTTACTTCTTTTCTAGTATGGATTCCTTTTATTTCTCTTTCTTCTCTGATTGCTGTGGCTAGGACTTCCAAAACTATGTTGAATGCAAGTGGTGAGAGAGGGCATCCTTGTCTTGTTCCTGATCTTAGAGGAAATGCTTTCAGCTTTTCACTATTGTATGATGTTAGCTGTGGGTTTGTCACATAGGGGCTTTATTAATGTTGAGGTATGTTCCCTCTATGTCCGCTTTCTGGAGAGTTTTTAATCATAAATGGATGTTGAATTTTATCAAAATATTTTTCTGTGTCTATTGAGATGATCATATGGTTTTTATTCTTCAATTTGTTAATGTGGTATATCACACTGATATACAGATATTTGAAAAATCCTTGCATCCTGGCATAAATGTCACTTGATCATGGTGTATGATCTTCCTAATGTATTGTTGAAGGTGGTTTGCTAGTCTTCTGTTGAGGATTTTTGCATCTATGTTCGTCACTGATATTGGCCTATAATTTTCTTTTTTGTGTGATATCTTTTCTGGTTTTGGTATCAGTGTGATGATGGCCTCATAAAATTAGTTTGGAAGTGTTCTTTTTTGTGCAATTTTTTGGGACAGTTTCAGAAGGATAGATTAACTCTTCTCTAAATGTTTGGTAAAATTCTGTGGAGCCATCTGGTCCTGGACTTTGTTTGTTGGGAGTCTTTTAATTACTGATTCCATTTTCAGTGCTGGTAATCGGTCTGTTCATACTTTCTATTTCTTCCTGGTTCAGTCTTAGGAGATTGTACCATTTGACGAATTTGTCCATTTTTTTCTAGGTTGTCCATTTTATTGGCATATAGTTGCTCATAATAGCCTCTTAATGGACCTTTGTATTTTTGTAGTGTCAGTTGTAACTCCTTTTTCATTTCTGGTTTTATTGATTTGGGCCCTCTCTTTTTTCTTGATGAGTCTTGTTAAAGGTTTATCAATTTTTTTTTTTTATCTTTTCAAAGAACCAGCTTTCAGTTTCATTAATATTTTCTGTTGTTTTTCAGTCTCTATTTCATTTATTTCCGCTCTGATCTTTATGATTTCTTTCCTTCTGCTAACTTTGGGCTTTGTTTTTCTTTTTCTAATTGTTTTAGGTGTAAGGTTAGGTTGTTTACTTGAGATTTTTCTTGTTTCCTGAGGTTGGCTTGTATCACTATAAACTTCCCTCTTAGAACACTTCTGCTGTGTCCCATTGGTTTTGAATAGTCATGTTTTCATTGTCATTTTCATTTGTCTCCAGGTATTTTTTTTATTTTACTTCTTTGATTTCTTCAGCGATCCATTGGTTGTTTAGTAGCATATTGTTCAGCCTCCACATGTTTGTGTACTTTGCAGTTTTTTTCTTGTAGTTGATTTCTAATCTCATAGCATTGTGGTCAGAAAAGATGCTTGATATGATTTCAGTTTTCTTAAATTTACCAAGACTTGCTTTGTTCCCCAACATGTGATCTGTCTTGGAGAATGTTCCATGTGCACTTGAAAAAAATGTGTATTCTGCTGCTTTTGGATGGAATGCTCTATAAATATCAATTAGGTCTAATGTGTCATTTAAGGCTTGTGTTTCCTTATTGATTTTTCTGTCTGGATGATCTGTCCATTGATGTAAGTGGGGCCTTAAGGACCCCCACTATTAGTGTGGTACTGTCAATTTCTCCTATGTCTGTTAAACAGCTGCCTTATATATTGAGGTGCTCCTATGTTGGGTGCATATATATTTACAATTGTTAGATCTTCTTCTTGGATTGATCTCTTGAATATTATGTAGTATCTTATTTGTCTCTTGTAACCTTTATTTTAAGGTCTATTTTGTCTGATGTAAGTATTGCTACACCAGCTTTCTTTAGATTTTCATTTATGTGGAGTACCTTTTTCCATCCCTTCACTTTCATTCTGTATATGTATCTAGCTCTGAAGTGGGTCTCTTGTAGACAGCACATATATGGGTCTTATTTTTGTATCCATCCAGCCAAACTGTATCTTTTGGTTGGAGCATTTAATCTGTTTACATTTAAGGTAATTATCAATATGTATTTTATTGTCATTTTGTTAATTATTTTGGATTTGTTTTTGTAGGTCTTTTTTCCACTCTTGTCCTTTGTCTTGTGATTTGATCGCTATCTTTAGTGTTATATTTAGATTCCTTTTTCTTTTTCGTTGTGTGCGTATCTACTATAATCTATTATAGATTTTTGGTTTGTGGTTACCATGACGTTTTGGTATACCAGTCCATATATATATATGATTGTTTGAAGTTGCTGGCCTCTTAATTTCAAATGCATTTTAAATATCTTGCATTTGTACTCTCCTTCCCTCATGGTTACTGGTTTTGATATCATATTTTACATCTAATTGTTCTGTGTATCCCTTAACTGCTTATTGTGGATGCAGATGATTTTACTACTTTTGTCTTTTAACTTCCCTGCTAGTTTTTATGTGGGTGATTTCCTATCTTTACTGTATGTTTGCCTTTGGTTGGTGAGCTTTTCTGCTTTGTAAATTTTTTGTCTCTAGTTGTGACCTTTTCTTTTCCACCTAGAGAGGTTCCTTTAGCATTTGCTGTACAGCTGGTTTGGTGGTGCTGAATTCTTTTAGGTTTTGCTTGTCTGTAAAGCTTTTGATTTCTCCATCAAATTTGGACAAGAGCAGAGTGTTCTTGGTTGTAGGTTTCCTCCTTTCATCCCTTCAAATATATTGTGCCTCTCCCTTCTGGCCTGTAGAGTTTCTGCTAAAAATCCAGCTGATAATCTTATGGGAGATCCCTTTTATATTATTTGCTGATTTTCCCTTGTTGCTTTTAATATTTTATCTTTAATTTTTGTCAATTTGATTACTATGTGCATTTGTGTGTTCCTCTTTGGATTAATCCTTTATGGGACTCTCTGCACTTCTTGGACTAAGGTGACTGTTTCCTTCCCCAGGTTAGGGAAGTTTTCAGCTATTATCTCTTCAAATATTTTCTCAGGTCCTTTCTCTCTTCTACTTCTGGGACCCCTATAATCTGAATATTAGTGCATTTGATTTGTTCCAGAAGTCTCTTAAACTGTCCTCATTTCTTTTCTTTTTCTTTCTTTTTTTTTTTAAACTCTTCAGCAGCAGTGATTTCCACTACCCTGTCCTCTAGCTCACTGATCCATTCTTCTGCTTCATTTATTCTACTGTTGATTCCTTCTAGTGTATTTTTTATTTGTTACTGTATTCTTCAATTCTGTTTAGCTGTTCTTTGTATTTTCTAACTCTTAGTTTAAAATTTCTAACTTCTTACTCTGTGGACCTGTTCTTCTCCTAAGTTCTTGGATCATCTTTACAATCATTACTCTGAACTCTTTCTTGGATAGAATGCCTATCTCCATATCACTTAGTTCTTCTGGGGTTGTATCTTGTTCTTTTGTCTGAAACATACTCCTTTGCAGCCTCATTTTGTTGAAATTTCTATTTGTATTTTACATATGTGGTGGGTTATGTTTCTCAACCTTGGGGAAGTGGCACTCTGTAGGAGATGCCCTGTGTGTCTCAGCAGTACACTCCTCTCTTGTCACCCAAGGGCCAGGGGCCAGCTGGTCCCATGGTAGGGTCTGGCCTGCATTTTGGACTTGGTTCTGCAGGCAGAGCTATCGTTGTTTTCTTGGTTCTGGTGTCTACCCCCTGGTGGGTGAGGCTGGTCTAGAGTCTTGTGCAGGCTTCCTGGTGGGAGGGGCTGGTGTCTGCCCACTTGTGGGTGGAGCTGGGTCCTGCCCCTCTGAAAGGCAAGGCCATGTCTAGGAGCATGTCTAGAGGCAGCTGTGGGCTTAAGAAGTCTATAGGCAGTCTGTCTGCTGGTGAGTGGGGTTACATTCCTGCCCAGTTAGTTGTTTGGCTTGAGGTGACCCAGCAATGGAACCTACAGGCTGTTGGGTGGGGCCAGGTCTTGTACTAATGACCCAAACAAGATGTCAACATTGAGGAGAGTTCATGCAGATGAATACTCCCTGATAATGTCCAACACCAGCTTTTATGTCCCCAGGGTGAGCTACAGTTGCTCCCTTGCTTCCCAGGAGACCCTCCAAGACTAGCAGGTAGATCTGGCCCAGGTGCCTATGAAGTTACTGCTTCTGCCTTTGGTCCTGGTGCACATGAGATTTTGTGTGCACCTTTTTCTTCCTTTTCTTTCTTTATTTAAAAAAATTTTTTTAATTGAAGTACAATCAGTTACAAAGTTACAGTTAATTTCTGGTGTACAGCACAATGTCCCAGTTATGCATATACATACATATATTTGTTTTCATATTCTTTTTCATTAAAGGTTATCACAAGATATTGAACATAGTTCCCTGTGCTATACAGAAGTTTTTAAAAATCTGTTTTTATATATAGTGGCTAATATTTACAAATCTCAAACTCCCAAATTTATTCTTTCCCACCCTCTTCCCCCTTGGTAACCATAAGATTGTTTACTATGTCTATGAGTCTGTTTCTGTTTTGTAGATGAGTTCATAGTGTCCTTTTTTTTTAGATTCCATATATGAGTAATATCATGTGATATTTTTCTTTCTCTTTCTGGCTTACTTCACTTAGAATGATGATCTCTAGATCCATCCATGTAACTGCAAATAGCATTATTTTGTTCTTTTTTATGGCTGAGTAGGATTCCATTATATAAATATAGCACAGCTTTATCCAATCATCTGTCCATGGACGTTTAGGCTGTTTCCATGTCTTGGCTATCGTATATAGTGCTGCTATGGACATTGGGGTGCATGTGTCTTTTTGAATTAGAGTTCCCTCTGGATATATACCCAGAAGTGGGGTTGCTGGATCATATGGTAAGTCTATTTTTTATTTTTTGAGGAATCTCCATACTGTTCTCCATAATGACTGCACAAAACTACATTCCCACCATCAGTGTAGGAGGGCTCCCTTTTCTCCATACCCTCTTCAGCATTTATCATTTGTGGACTTTTGAATGATGACCATTATGACTGGTGTGAGGTGATACCTCGTTATAATTTTGATTTGCATTTCTCTGATAATTAGTGATATTGAGCATTTTTTTCACTTGCCTATTGGTCATTTGTATGTCTTCATAGCCTCCATGGTTTCTTGTGAGAAATCTGCAGTCATTCAAATCGTTGTTCCCCTATAGCTAAGTTTTCTCTGGCTGCTTTCAAAGTATTTTCTTTGTCTTTAGCTTTCAGTAGTTAGATTATGATGTGTTTGGGTGTGGATTTCTTTAGGTTTATCCCATTTGGTATTTGTTCAGCTTCTTGAATGTGTAAGTTTATATCTTTCATGAAACTTGGGAAGTTTTCAATCATTATTTCTTCAAATATTTTTTCAGTGTCACACTCTTTCTTCTCTCCTGGGATTCAGATGGCACAAGTGTTAGATCTTCTGTTTTAGTCCCTCATGTCCCAGAGGATTTGTTCATTTTTTTTCTCTATGGTTTATGCTGGATAATTTCTATTTATCTTCAAGTTCACTAACTCTCTATCATTTCCATTCTGTTAATAAGTCCATCCAGTGACTTTTTTAGTATGGCTTTTGTATTTCTCAGTTCTAAAATTTCCATTTATGTCTTCTATTTCTTTGCTAAGATTGTCTAACATTTATTTCAAGGCTGCTGGCCGTGGCTTATCTGAGTGCTTTTATAATAGCTGATTTAAAGTTTTCTATTATTCCAACATCTGTGAAATCTCAACATTGGTATCTGTTAATTATCTCTCCTAAGGATAATGAAATTTTCATGATTCTTTGTATGCTTAGTAATTTTGGATTGTTATCCCAGACAATTTGAGTTTTATGTTATGAGACTCTGGATCTTGTTTAAGTCTCATGAAAAATGTTGATGCTTTTGTTTTAGTGGGGGACCAACCTGGTTATGTTCAGTCCTCAAGCTCCAACCCACCTTCCGTGGGCTGTGGTTCCAATGTCAGTTCAGTTTTCAAAGAAGTTCTACTGCTTTCTGGTTCCCGATCAGGTGTGCACTACCCAGTGACTGGCCTGGGAAGTGGATGGTGGTCTGTGTATTCCTTCAGTTCTCAAAGTCTTTGATATGCTAATTAGGACCAGCATGTATGGCTTGGCGTTCTTGAACAACTACATGGGGCTGCTCTCCTGAGCTCCTTCCTAAAGTATCTATCTTCCCAGTACTTCAGAATTGTCTGGGGGTCCCCTTTTTGCTCCTCCACCCCAAAAACTTGGGGCTCTGGTTACCCTCTTTTGCCACGCACTTCCATGTTTGGACCCATGTCCAGGTCCAAGTAGCAGGAGAACAGAGGAAAAAAGAGCTATGGGGGTTGGCCCCGCCCTCTTGGGAATCACAGCTCCTCTGAGCCAAGAGCACGTTTCCCCTTCCTCAGAGCTTTGGCTCTGGCCAGTCTCATTACTGCTTGCTACCATTGCAGCTGTCTGTGTTTGTCTGGGGGCTGTGGAATGAAAGAAAGAGAAAAAAGAAAATAAGCGGGGAATGTTCATGCTCCTGGCCATTAGGAGTTCCCTCTTTCACACCTTGAGCTAAAGGCATCTCCTGGAGCTGTCTATGCCCCACTTCCCATTTCCAGTCCCCGACTGTGACTGTGTTAGGTTCAAAAAAGGCCCCACCCACAGCCTTCAGGGCCTGCTCCTGCCTTCCCTCTGCCCACCAGGGCCTGGCAGTTTCTGCTGGAACTCTAGGCCCTTGATGAAGTATTATCTCAAGATGTACTGAAATTATAAAACCTAGTCATTCGTGACATCGGACTATTCTTTAAGAATGAGTGTCTTATTTTATTGTGTTAATTTTGAACCCTTTAATACAACTCTCAAGAGACTTCTGGCTTGGCAGACCTCAAGAGAGAACAAAAGTTACTGACAAGCAGGATATTACATCTATTTCAACTCTAAGGCCAGCAACTTCTCTTCCTTTTTCTTCCTTCAGCTCACATGCTGGTCTGGACACATAGAAGCAGGCAGAATTGGAGGGTGGAAAGTGTTAGAACAAAGGGAGGGTGAAAAAAGAAAAAAAACATATGAAATTGGCAAGAGTTCAAGCCTTACTTGCTCCAACACCTGTGGACTGCAGGCAGCGTGACTCCAAAGTGATCTTGTTCCAAGTTCCATTCTGGAAAGGATTCAACTGCTCTCTTGTATCAATTTTTGTGGACTGGTACAAGCCCCTCCCTGGCTCAACAAAATGCACGGAAATGCATCTGTGTGCCAGGCACTGTGCTGATGTGGCAGGTACAGCATCCAAGAACCCAAGCGGGAGATTCACAGAATCCTCATACAGTGTTCCAAGAACGACTGGCAGGTAATACGCAGAGGCTGGGAGGGAGCAGAGCAGAAGGGCTGGCTGAATTACGGGGCAGGCCACCCAGGCAGCTGCCCTGGGATGCCAGTGTCCAAGTGACATCTAATCACCACCACAGCAAATTGGAATCTGGGTGTCAGTGAATTTCTTCATATTTAATAACTTACCCAATTGAAGAAATGGACATCGATTCTTCCCCTGCAGAAGGTGACAATGTCCTCAAGTGGACAGTTTTTTAAAAAGCCACTCCTGTGGGTGCCAACTCCTCTCCGTAGAGAAACAGCTGTGCACAGGTTGAAATCTGCAGGATTCGGGCTGCCTTCTCCTTGCCAACCTGCTGGTTATCCCACCCAGTCAGCTGAAATTTGAAAACCAGATAATTCAGGACCTGAGATTGTTTATTCTAAGAATGAGTGATTTATTTTATTTTAATGTTGAAACTTTAACATGGCTGCCAAAAGGCTCCAGGGCTTGGAAAATCACCCAGTGAAACAGGAGAGAACACGAACCACTGACAAGCAAGATGCTTTTTGTAGAATTAAAACCAAGGGGGGAAAAAAGAACTCTTCGATGTATTCTGAAGACAACTTGGTAACTATGGTTACCTCTGATTAGTGAGCACCTCATACCAGATTTGAGTGGAGGAAAACTGAAATGAAAAACAACTCCAAATTAATAAAAATGCTAAGTTACATTGCGTGCATGTAATCTGGCATTCTAAACATTAGAACATGAGACATAGAAGTTGATTAATACCAAATTAGTTTCTCCCCAACTTCAAATTCACGTTCATCTTCATCTTCAACTTATCTGTCTCTCCTTCCATAATGAGGACTCATAAACCAAAACTGGGAGGTAAGGAAGTCTCCCTGAAGAAGGTGACACCAGAGTCCAGGGTGCAGGTGGACAGGGAGCTCAGTGCAGATCAATGCAGGAGTCGTAACTGTGGCCAAATCAGGATAAACATGTAAATTACCCAGATAAACTACTGTTTTGTGCTGGACACTAGGGAGGTGTTGCATCTGGCTGTGGTGCCCATCAGGAGTACCCAATAGGGGCTCCAAAATTACTTGGGCTTGAACTTGAGCAGAGAGGGAAGCCCCAAAAGGAGCTGTTCTGGAGTCCACCTCAGCTGTCCTACGAGAAGGAGTCAGAGCACGAAAAACATATCCACGCTCAAAGAGAGAAGAGAGATGGGAACATCTACTACCCGTACTGCAGTACCCCCATTCTCACCAGAGCTGAGACCAGTGTCAAAGCCCCATCTTCTTTCTGAACTGGTCTCTAACTGAATCTGGGTTGGGGTGAGCTTATAATAGGTGAGGAGAAGACTCCTAGCTCTCTGATGGATTTCTCCACTTGAAGAGAAAGGTTTCTCAAACTCCCAAATTTATCCCTTCCCACCCTCTTTCCCCCATAACCATAAGATTGTTTACTGTCTGTGAGTCTGTTTTTGCTTTGTAGATGAATTCAGAGTGTCTTTTCTTTCTCAGGTTCTACATATGAGAGATCTCATATGTTATTTTTCTTTCTCTTTCTGGCTTACTTCACTTAGAATGACAATCTCTAGGTCCATCCATGTTGCTGCAAATGGCATTATTTTATTCTTTTTTTATGGCTGAGTAGTCTTCCATTGTATAAATATACCACAACTTTTTATCCCGTCATCTGTTGATGGACATTTAGGTTGCTTCCACATCTTGGCTATTGTATATACTGCTGCTATGAACACTGAGATTTACAAATGTTAGCCACTATATATAAAAATAGATTTTAAAGAAAGTTTCTGCTGTATAGCACAGTGAACTGTGTTCAATATCTTATAATAACCTTTAATGAAAAAGAATATGAAAATGAATATATGTATGTATATGCATGACTGGGAAATTGTGCTGTACACCAGAAATTGACACATTGTAACTGATGGTACTTCAATTAAAAAAGAGAGAGAAAGGTTTCATCCACAACTATGATGGATTTCTAATGAGTGCTAGCTGTAGCACACAGAATAAAATTCTTATTCTCTTCCACTGTCTGGAAAAGATTTGTGGGATTGGAATATGGATAAGAGAAACATGGACTTACATAGGAAACCCCTGAGGTTGTTCATTTATTTTTTCATCCTTTGATACAAAAGCTGTGTACTGAAATGATTGTGGTCCAGGCACCACGCTGAGCCCCAGAGAGTGATGCTGAAATGAGACATGGGCACTGACATCAGGGCTGCCATGTTCTAGTGGGAGGTGGCAAACTGAGTCCAATGACTGAGGAATCACTTTTGCTTAGATGCCTAATAGACCTCTCAGACCAAGTACATCCAAATTTGGACTTGTGGCTTTCCCCCTCAAACTTCCTCTGCCTCATGCCTTCCCCAACTCAGTTGATGGCAACTCCATCCTTTCAGTTGCTCAGGCCAAAATCCTGGCAAAATCCTCTCTTTCCTTCATATCTTTAATCTGTCAGCAAATCTTGGTGGTTTAATTTTAAAATGTATAATAGAATCCACTCAGTTTTTACCTCTTCCACTGTTACCACCTTGGTCTGAGCACCATCATTATCCCTTTCCTGGATTATTGTAATAGCTGCTTATCTGGTCTGCCTGCTTCTACCTTATAGTTTATATGTACAGTCCCACTAATGAGGGCAGATAGCAGAGTCCTTGTTTCTAAACAATTCATACGGCCATAGTTGGTCATCATGATTGCCTTCCTTCTCTGGCATTCCACGTCTCTTTCCGGCTCATGTAGGTGTGCAGTCGTTCAGATCTTTCCAAAATGGAAATCAGCATGACTCCAGATAAGTCAAGAGTCCTGGCCGGTTCAGGACAGGGAATATGAAATGGGAGGTGGATGGATGAAGTCATACTTCCTGCCCAGGAGCAAGGACAGCCACACCAGCTTTTCAGCAGAGGGAGTCTGGAGAATTGTCCAAACCAGTGTTGGAAGCTGGAAGAAGCAAAAGGGATGATTGAATTGATTGAACTGAATCGCTTTACTAACCTCATAATGGTAAGAGCAGGAAGCAGAGCCCCACATCTGCAGGACTGGGGGAACCAAGGAAAGAAGCTAGGATTCATAAAATTTAGAGGCTTGGAGGAGTGATGCTGGGGAGGTGGAACCCAGGCTTCTGAGGAGAGAGTGCTACCTGGCTTGTGTTATCACCATGTGTGTGTGTGTGTGTGATGAGGTAGTTCTGGGAATGAGGAAAAAAACTAAAAACTGGCACCACTAGCTGCTGCCAGGGTGAAGAGGTGTCACTGGGTTGACGTGGATGGGAACAGCACACAGACAGGCAGAGACAAGAGACAAATCTCGTCCCCCCTCCAGTCTCCCAGTGCTGCCCCCTACTGGCAGCACCTGGCGTGGCAATGGTATGCAGAGTCCCAGCCCCAGGAGGGTATAAAATGGTGAGCTTGGGACTGAGAGACAAAGATTTCCCCCTACCCTTCTACAGAGGATCTGTTTAGTGGTTAGCCATACAAAACACCCAAATGATGTATTATAACAGTACATCAAGGCAGGGTCGTCATGGAACAAGACGAGGTCCAGACATTGCCTGTAGATCCCGAACTGCCCTTTGGAGAAAGCCACACGTTTATGTTTGTTTGTAGGCGGGACAGCTGTATTGTGCTAAATGGAAGCATTTGCTGTTGGTGATGATGTTTATCTCTTGAATTTAAGAAAGAAGGACTTTGTAATTATGTGTTGGATAGCCCAAGGGTGGACGTAGTGGTCAATCAAGATTCTTTTTGTCTGTTCAGCCCCTTTCTCTGTTGGGGAATTCTCTACATGCCCAAAGTAGAGTCAGAAACTTTTCCCCCAGCCTCTCTTGGAACTGGGGCACAGACTTGGGAAGCTGGCTCCACTGGTCGTGCACGGTGTCTGGAGTCTGGGCTGCAGAGCCTCCTGGACGGGGCTGAGGGCAGCATTTGGGCACATTCCTACCTCTGTGGTTGCCAGCCCGGGTTTTTTGTCCTTAGAAGATTCTGTAATCTACCTATTATCCCTTAATAAGCCCCTTTTCTCTAAACCATCTAGAGCAGTTTTCTCTTGTTTGTAACTAAGAACTCTCTCTGATGCAGATGATGAGAACCTACTGTTTGCTGTACAACTGAAACGTGGAAAAAAAGTAATATAACAAAGTGATTCATTTATACATATATATGTACATATGCACACACACACACACACATATATATATTTTTTTCAGATTGTTTTCCATAATAGGTTATAACAAGATATTGAACAGTTCCCTGTGCTCTACAGTAGGTCCTTGTTGTCTGTTTTATACATAGTAGTGTGCATCTGTTAATCCCAAACCCCTAATTTTATCCCTTCCCCCTTTCCCCTTTGGTAACCGTAAGTTTGTTTTCCATGTCTGTGAGTCTATTTCTGTTTTGTAAATAAATTCATTTGTATCATTTTCCTAGATTCCACATATAAGTGGTACCCACATATAATTATTTGTATTTGACTTACTTCACTTAGTATAATAATCTCTAGGTCCATCCATGTTGCTGCAATGGCATTACTTTATTCTTTTTTAAAAAAATTATTGAAGTGTAGTTGATTTACAATGTTAGTTTTGGGTATACAGCAAAGTGATTCAGTTATACATATATATAATCTTCTCAGATTGTTTTCTATTATATGTTATTACAAGAAATTGAATATAGTTACCTGTGCTGTACAGTAGGTTCTTGTTGTTTATCTATTTTATATATAGTAATGTGTGTCTGTTAATCCCCAACCCCTAATTTATTCCTCCCGCCCTTTCCCCTTTGGTAACCATAGTTTGTTTTCTATGTCCGTGAGTCTGTTTTTGGTTTGTAAATAGAATTTGTATCATTTTTTTTTAGATTCCACATGTAAGTGATATTATATGATATTTGTCTTTCTCTGATTTACTTCACTTAATATGATAATCTCTTGGTCCATCCATGTTGCTGCAAAAGGCATTACTTCATTCTTTTAATGGCTGAGTAGTATTCCATTGTATAAATATACCACATCTTCTTTATCCAGTCATCTGTCAACAGACATTTAGGCTGTTTCCATGTCTTGGCTATTGTAAATAGTGCTGCTGTGAACATTGGGGTGCATGTATCTTTTCGAATTAGAGTTCCCTCCAGATATATGCCCAGAAGTGGGATTGCTGGATCATATGGTAAGTCTGTTTTTAGTTTCTTAAGGAATGTCCATACTATTCTCCATAGTGGCTGCACCAATTTACATTCCCACCTACAGTGTAGAAGGGTTCCCTTTTCTCCACACCCTCTCCAGCCTTTATTATTTGCAAACTTTTTGATGATGACCAATGGTACCTCCTTATAGTTTTGATTTGCATGTCTTTAATAAATAGCAATGTTGAGCATCTTTTCATGTGTCTATTGGCCACCTGTGTGTCTTCTTTGGAGAAATGTCTATTTAGGTCATCTGCCCATTTTTTGATTGGGTTGGTTGGTTGTTTATATTGAGCCGTATAAGCTGTTTGTATATTTTGGAAATTAATCCCTTATTACTCGCATTGTTCACAAATATTTTCTCCCATTCTGTAGGTGGTCTTTTTGTTTTGCTTGTGGTTTCCTTTGCTGTGCAAAAGCTTTTAAGTTTAGTTAGGTCCCATTTGTTTATTTTTGCTTTTGTTTCCATTACTTTAGGAGATAGTTCCAAAAAAATATTGCTGTAATTTATGTCAAAGAGTACTCTGCTTATGTTTTCTCTAGGAGTTTTATAGTATCTGGTCTTACATGTAGGTCTCTGTTATATTACTCTTATCTCTGAGTTCAGAGTTCCTCATAAAGATTATTTTTCAAATACAGGGGAGTGTCGGTATAATGGATGAGGGGAGGAGGGTGGGGCTGAGATTCATGAAGCTGGTGGGGAAATGGGCCGGAGTCAGGAAGAGGAGTCCATCCTACTTCAGAACAGATGAGAGAGGGAAAACAGAGCAGTGCCTGAAGCAAGTTTACAGATTTGGTCACAGAAAGTTGAGAGTGCCTTGAGATGCTTCATTTTCTATAAGAAAGAGGGAAAGGGTTGAGAGTGAGGTAGAGATAGAGTAGAAAGTCAGGTCTGGGAAGGTCTGAAATTGCACCCGTGGAGAGCGGGAAAGACAGCTGAGAAGGACAACAGGACTGCCTGGCGGCACTGAAGGCCCAGCTGAGGTGGGAGATGATAAATTTGGCGCTTGGTTTGTTGTGTCCACTAGCAGCCTGAAGTCCTGGGAAGGTCAGGGGCAAAAAGGGGGTGAATGACCCAGAATTGGGGTTTGACAGATGGGTATAGCAGGTGGACCATAAAACTTAGGAACCAGGGGTGTTGGAACGATGGGGCACAGTTGAGACTGAGTAGGAAAAGAAAAGTGAGGAGATGAGGATTTGATGACATATTAAAGATGCAGAGGAGTCAGGGGACGAGATGTGCCTATGAGGCCTAAGAAAACACGGAGAGTGAGTGACAGCCACGTGCTAACAGGTTGTGGTCAGAAAGTGGGGTCATTGCACTTCAAATTTCAGAAGAGGAACAAGGTGATAACAAGATCAGGGGTATGACTTTGGGAGAACTTGGCAGAAGCGGAGTGGTGGTGATGGCCAGTGGAGGTGAGGGGCTGGAGGGATGGAGGGCCAGAGTCCAAGGGGCCAACCTCATGGTGGCTGACGCCACCCAGGCTGTACAGCAAGACATAAGGTGGAGAAAAGGACCACCACCAGCTCAGTGCTGACATCTTCAAAGAATGAGGGGGAATTTCCAGGGAGACGGCCAAGGGCAGCCTTGAGGGGAGGGAGATTGAGGGTCAGGAAGCATGGAATTCAATATGGCGGTGTTTTTGACAGAGGATAATGGAAGAGGAACAGTCCAAAGACAGCACAAGAGAGCAAAGAGGACAAGACCCTCGGGAACAAGGGGGTTGGGGAACGTGCATCCCCTCTGAGGGACTACAGGGAGGTGGATCTTAGAGACCAGCCAGCTTGGTTCTGTTTGACATGGAGGGTTGTTGATGGTGGAGACCAAGGGTGTGAGGGTGGCTGTTGGCCGTGGAACTGGCATTCCACTGGGAAACAGAGAGGGCATGGCTCTGGGGAGGAGAGGAGCCCCGTGGGCCCGTTGCAAGGCATCACCTTGTACCCATCTCTCAAAAGGCATAGCCCAGCCTTAGTGTGTGCCTTCCTCTCACCCCATGGGGCCACAAGGGTGATTTGCTAAAAGCAAAAAATAATGATCCCAATTATTCTTAAAAAGTATCCTCACTTAAAAGGGGAGATTTACTATCTTCAACAAAAAGGTGACCTTTACCAGAGGACTCGTCCATCCAGCACTACTCAGAGTGGTCTGTGGGCTGATACCAGCCCACAAACTATCCACGATGAAATAAGAATAGAAACGGGGAGTAAACAGTCAGAAGCTCTCTGAGCAATTGACATGGCCACATCGACCCAGCATGTGACCCAGAGGTGTGGGCCAGGTCAGGTATGGGACTCATGTGGTGGGTTGCAGGTAGTACAGGAAGCAGACTGGTCACACACAGTAGGACCACATTACAATGCTTTTTTTTTTTTTTTTTTTTTGACTCTGCATTGTAGAAAATGGATTGGAGGGAACTACGTAGTTCTATTAGACACCTCGTGTAGTGGTCCAAGTGAAAGTTTTTTTTCAAGTATTTTTAAAAATTCTTTTTTTTGTATGGAGGCAGGGAGACAATTAGGTTTATTTATATACATATATATTTTTTTAATGGAGGTACTGGGGATTGAACCCGGGACCTTGTGCATGGTAAACACACACTCCACCACTGAACTATACCCTCCCCGTACAACGCTTGATATTGTAAGGTTAGTTTGCCAACCATAAGCCAAAAATATATTAAAATCTGAGTAAATGTAAGTATTCATTTACTTTTCTAGCTTGTTACTTTTACCATCAGGTAAATTTTTACTCAAGCTTTAAAAATTTTTTTTTTACCATCCAGTGTTATTGTCCAAGTTAGGAAAGTAAAAATTGTACTGTTTATTTATTATCCACAATTTACAGACCGTAAAACAAGCCTCCCTGGAACTTTTTGTGGAGATGTTAAAAATCTCATTTCCCTTTCCCAGTGCTATTCTCTGATGCATGTTTTTAAGAGAAAACATAGAAGGATTGCATGTACGTGTTATCCCTGCATGTGATACTGCTGTTGATCTGAACCGGGTGGGATAAATTAAAAGAATCAACTCATTTAGCACATAAAAAACTTTAAAATTGACAAACACAGTGTTCATTCAGAGTGAGCATATAAGTGTTTGATGTGGAAAATCACTACCCCACTCATAACTTTGAGTTTGCTTGCCACTGCAGAACAGCAGAAATTCGAGTCTGACAGGGAGTCTGTATAGCAAATACTCCATGCACGTTGTGAATACCATGCACTGTTCTCATAATTTTTCACTTTTCCCTATGTATGTTCTTATATATTTCATTAATAAAAACCACTTTTATTACAAAAAGCAGACACTTAAAAATGAGAACCATTTTTATGAACTTTTTTTTTTCACAAAAAGAAAACGGTCACAAACAAGGTATGCAGTTCCTTAAATGGGCTGATTTTTTTTCTGTCTTTTAACATGAATATGAATTTTAAGCTTAGTGTCCTTTTTTCTTTTCTTTTTTTAGATTCCACATATGAGTGTTATCATGTGGTATTTTTCTTTCTCTTTCTGGCTTACTTCACTTAGAATAACAATCTCCAGGTCCATCCATGTTGCTGCAAATGGCGTTATTTTATTCTTTTTTATGGCTGAGTAGTATTCCATTGTAGAAATATACTACAACTTTTTATCCAGTCATCTGTCAGTGGACATTTAGGTTGCTTCCATGTCTTGGCTATTGTATGTAGCGCTGGTATGAACATTAGGTTCTATGTATGTTTTCGAATTAAGAGTTCCCTCCAGATATATGCCTAGGAATGGGGTTGCTGGATCATAGGTTAAATGTATTTTTAGTTTTTTGAGGAATTTCCATACTGTTTTCCATAACAGCTGCACCAAATTACATTCCCACCAGCAGTGTAGGCGAGTTCCCTTTTCTCCACACCCTCTCCAGCATTTATCATTCATGGACTTCTTCATGATGGCCATTCTGATTGGTGTGAGGTGATACCTCATTGTAGTTTTGATTTGCATGTCTCTGATAATTAGCGATGTTGAGCATTTTTTCATGTACATATTGGCCATTTGTATGGCTTCATTGGAGAATTGCTTATTTAGGTCTTCTGCCCATTTTTGTATTGGGTTGTTTGCTTTTTTTTGTTATTAAGTTGTATGAGCTGTTTATATATTCTGGAAAGTAAGTTTTTGTCATTCGCATCATTTGCAAATATTTTTTCTCATTCCATAGGTTGTTTTCTTGTTGTGCTCATAGTTTCCTTTGCTGTGCAAAAGCTTATGAGTTTAATGAGGTTTCATTTGTTTATTTTTGCTCTTATTTCCATTGCTTAGGTAGATTTCCCTAGGAGAACATTGCTAAGATTTATGTCAGAGAATGTTTTGCCTCTGTTCTCTTGTAGGAGATTTATCGTGTCCTGTCTTATATTTAAGTCTTTAAGCCATTTTGAGTTTATTTTTGTGTGTGGAGTGAGGGAGTGTTCTAACTTCATTGATTTACATGTTGCTGTCCAGTTTTCCCAGCACCACTTGCTGAAGAGACTGTCTTTTCTCCATTGTATGTTCTTGCCTCCTTTGTATGTTCTTGCCTCCTTTGTCGAAGATTAATTTACTGTAGTTCTGTGGGTTTATTTCTGGGCTGTCTATTCTGTTCCATTGATCCATATGTCTGTTTTTATGCCAATATCCCGCTGTTTTGATAACTGTAGCTCTGTAGAACTGTCTGAAGTCTGGGACGGTTATTCCTCCAGCTTTGTTCTTTTTCTTCAATATTGCTTTGGCAATTCTGGGTCTTTAGTGATTCCTTATAAATTACAGGATTGTTTGTTCTAATTTTGTGAAAAATGTCCTGGGTAATTTGATAGGGATGGCATTAAATCTGTGGGTTGCTTTGGTCACTATGGCCATTTTAATGATACTGATTCTTCCAACCCAAGAGCATGGGATATCTTTCTGTTTCTTTAAGTCATCTTTAATTTTCTGTAATCAGTGTTTTGAAGTTCTCCATGTGTAACTTTTTCACCTCCTCCTTGGTCAGATTTATTCCTAAGCACTTTATTGTTTGGATGCAATTTTAAAAGGGATTGTTTCTTTACTTTCTTTTCCTGCTAATTCATTGTTAGAGTAAAGAACTGCCACTGATTTCTGTATGTTAATCTTGTATCCTGCTACCTTGCTAAATTCTTTTATCAGCTCTTGTAGTTTTTGTGTGGAGCCTTTAGGGTTTTCTATGTATAGTATCATGTCTTCTGCATATAGTGACAGTTACTTCTTCTCTTCCAATCTGGATCCCTTTTATCTCTTTCTTGCCTGCTTGCTGTGGAAGGACTTCCAAGACTAAGTTGAATAGAAGTGGTGAGAGTGAGCATCCTTGTCTTGTTCCAGATTTTAGTGAGAAGGCTTTCAGTGTTTCACTGTTGTGTTTTACGCTGGCTGTGGGTTTGTCATAAATAGCTTTTATTATGTTGAGATATGTTCCCTCTATACCCACTTCGATAAGAGTTTTTATCATGAATGGGTGCTGAATTTTATCAAATGCTTTTTCTGCATCTTTTGAGATGATCATGTGGTTTTTGTCCTTTCTCTTGTTGATGTGGTGGATCACGTTGATTGATTTGCATATGTTGAACCATCTTTGTGTCCCTGGGATGAATCCAACTTGATCATTGTGTATGATCTTTTTTATGTGCTGTTGGATTCTGTTTGATAATATTTTGTTGAGGATTTTTGCATCTATGTTCATCAGTGATATTGGCCTGTAATTTTTCTTCTTGGTACTGTTTTGGTCTGGTTTTCATATCAGGGTGATGGTGGTTGCACAGAATCAGTTTGGAAGTATTCCCTCCTTTTCAGTTTTTGAAGAGTTTGAGAAGAATTGATATGAGTTCTTTGTATGTTTGGTAGAATTCCCCAGTGAAGCCATCTGGGCCTGGACTTCTGTTTGTAGGGAGGTTTTTAAATTGCTGATTCTATTTCATTTCTAGTGATCAGTCTTTTCAAGTGGTCTGTTTCTTCTTGATTCATCTTGGTGGACTGTATGTTTCCAGAAACTTGTCCATTTTTCTAGGATGTCCAGTTTGTTTCCCTACAGTTGTTCATAGTATTCTTATGGGTTTTTTGTATTTCTGTGGTGTTAGTTGTAATTTGTCCATTTTCTTTTCTTATTTTGTTTGTGTTCTCTCTCTTTCTTCTTGGTGAGCCTGGCTAGAGGGTTGTCAATTTTGTTTACTCTTTCTAAAAACCAGCTCTTTGTTTGATTGATTTTTCCTATTGTTTTTTAATCTCGATTTTATTTATTTCCTCCCTGATCTTTATTACTTCCTTCCTTCTGCTGACTTTGATCTTATATTTTTGAATATAACAATGTCTGTTGACTCTAGTAGTTTAAAAACTGATTTTGTATTTTGTATTTGTTCTTTATGTAATTTATTGTTATTGTATGTTGCAAAAATAGTGGCCCATGATAGATCAATTTGAAAAACAAAATAATCAACCAATTCTTCACCACTTAGAATTAAGAAGTACCGCCCAACATGTCCTTAAAGTCCCAGGGGCCTGGCTGGCTGTTGAGACCTGTCTAAGCCTCCATCACCTTCATCCCTCTGTAATCGGCCCATCAGGACTGAAGCCTTGAGAGTGCAGCCTCAGAGGGGGCCAGAGATTGGGTATCAGCGGGTGGGGGTGGAGGTACGAACCTTACTACCCTGTTCCTGAGCCAGGCAACCGTTTCTTTGGTGAGTCAGACACTCAGATCGGCTGAGAACATAATGCAATTGCTTCTCCAGGTCACCAGCTAGGGACCCTAGGGTGATGAAGGCCACCAAGGGCTGGAAGTCAGGCAAACAGGAGAGTCAGAGATCACATGCTGCCACTGCTTCTCTGGGTCTTAGAGTCACAGGCGACTAACAGAAGCCCCTGGGAGAACTAGGGTTTAGGTCTTTGCGGAGCCTGGGACAGCAGCACATCTCTGGTTTTTCCCTTCTTAATAATGTCCCTAATCTTTGGCCTGCACTTCAGTCTTCCTGGCAGCTGCCTGGCCCTAGAAAACCCTGCTGAATTCCCTGCCGTGCTAGTGCTTGGCCCCGGCTCCTGTCTTGCTTCCTGTTTCCTGAATCTCTCACTTCTGCCCAAGGCACCGCTGAGCCTCCCCGCTGCTGGTCCAAGCTAAAGGCCTCGTTCTCTGGTGTTCAGGTCTTTGGAACTTCAGAGCACGATCAGCCTGAACCTTGGGTATTAGATGTAATGAATTCCCAAGTACCACTGAACAAATACTTGATCCAACCCTGGATTTAGTCATAAAGAATAAAAAATATTTTTTTAAAGGAAGATGTATTAAAATGGGAGGGGGTTAATTTCAAAAGATGGAAACACCTTCATATAGAATGTACTTTTTTAAAGTTTTTTAAAAAATGCTTTCTTCTGTCTGCTGAGTGTGGCAAGAGGATATTCCAGGTTTCCTCCCCATTCTATGCTCAGTTTTTGCACTTAGACCCCGAGCTTGTGTATATGCCATCCCTTTGGCTGTGAATGCCTCCCTCGAGTTCAACTGGTAAGTTGAGACTAAGCCTTGTGACTTCCCTCAACGTCTCTACTAGGACAGTCGCCAGCCCTGAATTGCCTTCCAGGGAAAAGCACACCCATCTGATTTTACGATTGGCTCATCGGGGCTGGGTCCTTCAGGTTTTCTGCAGTCTCCTAGCGCCCTCTACTGGCTACAGAGAATAAATCCTCCTGGGAAATGATACTTAATTGCCAGGAGCCCCAATGTGCAAAAGATTAATTTCCTGTTTCTAAATCTTGACTTAATCTCTACTCTGACCTCCCAATCAACTCGGGTAATTCAGAGTAAGTTTCTACCTCCACAAGCTTCTCCTCAGGAAGCATCTAAATTCTGTGCACCGTCTCTCATTGGGCACAGAGGGTGCCCACATTGGGTCCACTTCCTTTGTCCTGTTGGAAAGGCCCCCCGGGCATACTTGCCTCTGCTCTCCAGCCCTGGCGATGTTTGGAAGTGAGTCCCACATCTCTCTGGTGCCAGGGACTCCGGCATCGCCTGGGCATCTTCCCATCGAGACCCACTTGCTGTCATGTGTACTTCCCTGCCCTGTGTGGTCCCGGCCCTGTGATGGGGTCGGGACCTGGGCTGGGGTTCTGGAACGTTTCCGCTAGCTCAACGCCTGCATCCCTGGGGAACGAGCTCACCTGTCCTTGGATCCCAGACTCACCCGGGGCTTCTCCCAGACCCTGGACTTGGCCCAGGGACAGGGCAGGTGCAGGCCGCCCCACCAGCTCCCGCCTTCCCACACCAGCTTGGAGAACCTGTTTGGGCCCTGGGAGTGAGGGAGGGGGACTAAGCAGTAGAAAGAAAAACTGGCTCAGTAAATTTTCAATCCAAATTTTTTTGTCTTACACCAAAATGTATACTGAGCCTTTTCTTTCTTCAAAACTAAAAACGAAGACTTTGACATTTGTTTCCTGGTCCCATCAGCTGCCTCTTTGACAACGTCCCTTTGGGCCCTGGCGCCCTCTGGTGGAGCTCCCTGGGCTGCGGGCACGGCTCAGATACACAGAGGGAAACTGAGCCTAGAGCAGGGAGGAAAAACCAACCCCACACGAGCACCCTTCTGCCACAGCCACGAGGTAAAATAATGCACTTCTTCTTACAGTTTACAAAACAGATAGGACTGGGGTGCTTCCCGCCTTTTGAGGGTTCCTTTCCTGGCATCTTCCTTTAAACGAATTCTTGCTTTTTCAAGAAATATCTGAAGGTGGCTTGCAGACAGATGTCAAGCCCCTTTATTTTGATCCTTTTCTCTCCCCTAGGAAATAGGATTTGCTTTTACATAGCACAGTACAGTGGTGCAATTCAGGAAACTTAATATCAATACAATATTTAAAAATATATTCCCAATACGCAAATTTCTCTAATCATCCCAACTTTCTACAGCATCTTTTCCAATCTGGGGGGTCATGAATTACGTGAGTTGTCTCTTTATCCTCCGTTATTTTGGAACAATCCCTCGGTCTTTCTTTCATGGCACTGATGTTTTTAAAGGGAACAAGTACATTGTTTGTTTTATGAAATGTCCCTCAATTTGGGTTTGTCAGTTTGTCAACCTCATGATTCCGGTTTTGCATTTTTGGCAGAACAGCACAGAAGCGATGTGCCCTCCCCCAGACACCACATGTCATGTTCAGTTTGATAACTGGTTTAAAGTGGTGCACGAAGGTTTCTCCTCTGCAAAGGTACCCCAACCCTTTGAAAACTAGTAAACAGCCTGTGGGAAGGTACAGTGTCTGTAAATAGCCTGCTACTTGAGAAACTCTTGCCCAGAGGTTGCAGCATCCGCTTTGTCTAAATGGGTTAGTTTTGCAAAATGGTGGGGTTTTTCTAACTCTCTTGTCCCTCCTGTGTTTGTCACTGAGCATTCTATTGTAAGGAGGAACACAGAAGCAACATGCATTCTAGGCCCCTTTTCCCTTCTCTCCTCCCCACCTTTACCCTCTGCTTGGAATGTCCTCCCCACTAGGCAAATCCCGCTCACCCCAGAAGCCCAGATCCAGGGTCACCTGGTCTCAAAGCCTTCCCTGCCCCCGCTGGGCAGACAACCCCCCGCCCAACTCTCTCTCTCCCCTTTAAGCAAGGTGGGCTGCAGCCATCTGGCCTCCCCGAGCTCCTGAGACACGGGAGGGAGCTTGGGGAGGGAAGCCACCCTCCCACGGCAGGAGCTCCCCACAGAGCTTGGCCTGATCTAGCAGGGCGGCTCTCAGAGCCCCGGAGAACGTGGTAAACCAGACACCTGGGCCCTACCCTCAGGAGTTCTGATGCATCACCCAAATACCTCACTGGCTTAACAAAGGTGGGTTTCTCCTTCAGGTCACAGGTCAAATGAGGGCCGGCAAGGAGTCTGGACCAAACGAGTCCTCGGAGAACCAGGATGACGGTGGCTCCGCCAACTGGTGACACCACTGTTTCAACACGTGGCTTCAGGGCAAGAGAGGAGCACAGAAAATCATGCACAGACTTTTCTCTGCTCAACTCATTGGCTGGAACTCATCCTGCCCACTGCAAGGTGGCTGGGAACCATGGCATCAGACGGACCATTTGGTGAGTACCATGGTTTCTCTGCATAACCACACGCCCCCTCACCTACCAGAACATAGTCACGACGGCCTTCCCTCCACTCCTCAAACACACTGAGCGCTTTCGTACCTCTGGGCCTTTGCACCAGCCACACTCTACCCAGATGCTCCCGTGCCAGATCTCAAGTGGTTGACTAAAATGCCCCCTTTGGAGAGGCCTTCCCTGGCTGCCCAAAGTGGCCCCCCCACTCCCTTACACCAGCCTATCTGAATTCTCTACACCACGTTTGGGGTCATCTCTCTCCTACTAACGGATTGTACGTACACTCTGGGAGAGAAGTTGATGACTTGTTTACCACTGTGTCCCCGCTACCGAAAGAACAGTGCCTGGTCCATGACAGATGTTCAAAACATATTTCCTCATCTCATCAACCCTGACATGTCCTACTGTCCCCATTTTACAGGTTAGAAAAGTGGAGGACCCAGTGAGAAGTGGCTTGTCCAAGGTCACACCACTTCTCACTCCTGTTTGCCTGCGTGGTTTTGCTGCTTCCCAGTATTAAGGTGACAAAGTTAAGTTTTATTTAATGCTTTGGTTCTTACAACTCTCCATCTGGTTATCCTCCACTGCCCTTGGTTTTTAAAAGCCTCAACAGAAGTCTACCGAGGACAATTTGGCAACATCTGTCTAGGAGTTTGCCCTACAGATATGTTCAGGTATGTGCAAAATTATATATACATGCAAGGGTTTTTCATTACAGTGCTGCGGTAGCAGAAGTTTGGAATGAACTTCTGGGTCCATAGGGTTATGTATGTATTCACAATAGGTGTGCAGATGGTGGAATACCATGCAGCCCTGAAAAGGAGGAAGAATTTCATGTTCTGACTGGAAGGCTGTCCAAGGGACAGTATTACAGTAAAAGAGGGGATATAATAGCAGTGTATGCCTTTCATTTCATTTTCCCAAAGAGCTGAATACCATTTAAGTCTTTTATAAAGAGATCATCTCAATGAAAAGATAAGAAAATGCAAATCAGAATAGCAGGGGTGGTTCCCATCATTTGAACTTATTTTATTGGTACTCATTAGCAAATAAAATTTTGTTGGTTTTAGATGCATTACAACACACTTTTTTGGTAGTGGTTGCACAATGTTGATCGTTTATTGACTATACTAAATACTGCAACCTCTGAATTGATTTTTACACTGGTATTTCCTTTGTGATGGGGGTGGCTCCTGTCTCTGAATACATAAAGTGGTCCATTCAGTCCATGGTTTTCATATTCCTTTGTTATTCTACCTACTGCCTTAAAATACATTCAAATAAAAAGATTTTCCTCGCAGTGAGTGCTCACCTACCACAGCGAGGAGAGTGGAAAATGTAACCAACACTCTTGTGTTCAGAGAATAGTCTGAAATTGTGGGACCAAAGCTTGCTCCTAGGGGCTTTCTCAAAGTATCTTTAGTGGACATAAGGTCACACTCACTCAACTGAAGAACACCTTTTTTTGAGGGGGTGGGGAGAGGAGGGGGGTGGGGGGAGTGCAAAATGGTAATTTTATTTGCATACGATGTTATCCTTGCATAAATGTCTGGAACAAGTGGCCACAGAGCACCGTGATGTGCAGTGCAGTCCTCAGATTAGAATAAATAAATTACTTGCTTGGATTGGAAAGCCACACACACACTGTGACCGAGCTGGAGAGGACAGAGGGTGTTTGTTGAAAATACAGCACACACAGATAATAAATAAAGGTTCAAAACAGTCGGCTCCCTTGTTCATTCACTGTTCTCACTGCACTTGTCCCTTTTCCTAAGGATACAAAGTGGCACAAGGACACCAGGGCTTTGCTGTGAGCTCTCTGTCCTGAACCAAGAGGGCCAAACGTGGGGACATCGAATGGCTGCGGCAGAAGACACAGCCGGGAACGCACACGCACCAGTCTTGGGGCCAAAGTAAGGACCAGAAGCAGCCGACGGCCAAAGCCTCATTTCTCCGAGAAACGGGTTGGTACTACCCTTGGCTGTGGTTCTGCTCTTTGTTAAGAAATTTCAGTCACCACCTCTCCCCCAACCCCCTTTCCTTAGGATCCTATTGCTAAACTCCTGCTGGCTCTGATCTTCATCGGTTCGGCTGGGACACTGGGTCTCAGAAACACACTATCTCACTAGCGACTTGGTTCATCTGACACTTGTATTTCAGTGTCACAGGACCATGGGAGAGCATCCACTGTGACTTCCCATCCAGTACCATTACTTCCCTGCATATTTAAAAAAAAAAAAAAAAAAAGGGAAAGACAAAACAAATCACACAGGACACACGAGGGCTGCCGACCGAACGGTGCGGCAGGAGTATAAATACATTCTCTTTCTTGCAGGTCAGATGTCTGGCCTGACAGCGGATTACAAAACACGGAAGGATGACTCCAGGTGGGAGGCAGAAGAAAAAGTCACACCTCTGAAGGAAAAGCGACCGTCTGTTGGGGCCCGAACAGTGATGGTCTTGAAGCTGCGGGGACCCAAGAAAGAACAGCCGCCCCGTCGTGAAAGCTACAGCCGCTGCGCGTGGCCGCGGACGGAGGTCCCTCGCGCTCCCACAGGGCGGGCCGGATGAGGCGCCCCAGACACGGCGCGGCAGAGCTATCATGCCTCGTGTTCCCTGGTTTCCTATCCATAGGATAAGAACACACTTAGGGGTTTCAGTGCTTCTCAGAGGAGAGGAGGAGGAAGGCCACCCGGCGGCCCGGCGGCCCGGCCCCCGGGAGAGCGATGCCCGTGCCAGGGCCCTTCCTGCGGGGTCCAGAACAGACAGGGCAGGACGCAGGTCTCCAGGTCCTATGTACACATCTTACAGTCTCCACTCTCCCCTCATTAGGCACGAGGTTGACGGGTCAGGAGGGGACGGACAGAGAGGGGAGAGTGCACAGTGCAGGTGCAGAGGGAGGAGGAAGCCAGGTCGGCCTCCTGCAGGAGAAGGGCCTCCTCCCCGCCTCACCGTAAGCTAGTCTGCTTGGGGAGCTGAGCACCCATCAGGATGCCCGAGGTGAGCGTCACGGGGGCTCTCATCTGCATGCTGGACCCCACCATGGTGGGGAAGCTGCGGTTCCGTCGGATGCCACTGCTGAGCTGGAGCCCGCCGATGGCACTGGTGACAGTGGGGCCTCCGGGGACCAGGGTCTGTGCAGGGCCCGGGGGCCCACAGAGGAGAGGTCCCTGGTCCTCAGTCAAGGTGGGGACGTGAGCCCGCCCCGAGTTCACCACTTTGGCCACACCAAACCTCCTGACTTTGTCCACGAGGTTGAGGTTGGAGACAGACACGTCCGTCTGGCTCTCGCTGCTCCGGACCGTCTTCTTCTCCCTCACCTCCCTCAGGATGGAGCTGGCCGGCTTGGAAGCCAGGAAGTTGTCGTAGGGAGGGCTCGTGCACTTGAATTCGAAGGACGGCGGGGAGGATGTGGGCGTCTGCATAGGCGAGTTGGGCGGGGTCGAGGGGATGACAGCCATCCGGGGGGTGCAGGAGTGCAGCAGGGAGCCCCGGCCCGCCCGGTCCCAGCTCTGGGGGTCGTACACAGCCGCGGAAATGCCCCGCTCCTTCAGCAGCCACACCAGCCCCAGGGACGTGCTCATGGTGGTCGTGGACTCTCGGACGTTTGTGAAGGACTCAGCCAGGCTCAGTCTCCGCGGAGTGCACGGTGTGGCCACCGGCGTGGATTTCAAGTGGCTGGCGCTGCTACAAGCCGGAGTTGGGGCCGAGTTAAGGCTGATAAGAAAAGACAGGTCAAGCATCAGAAATGCCTGTGGGCACCGTGGAAAGGGGCGCTGGCCAGTATCCTGCAGGGCGCAGGGCAGGCCTGGGACAAGCTGAGGGGACTCCCTGGATGCCTTTTTCCAGGTCTGCTCCTCCCTGTGCTCCCAGGGGCCGTGGATCCCCTAAGTGGCAGGGGAGGGGTTAAGTTAACAGGAAGCTGCATGTGATTCCTGTCTCTCAGCCCTAGACGGTAGGAACAGTCATCCCCTTTGCAGGATGAGGAAACTGAGGTCGGGTCAGGTGGCTTTACTGACATCACACTCAGCTACGCAGTGGAAGACCCTGGATTTGAACCCACATCTGAGCGACCCCAAAGGATGGGAGAGGAAGCCCTTTAGCAGAGAGGCTTTCTTCCCCCACAAAACTGACTCAGATTCTAGCATTCCCTCCTCATCCCCACTGCCCTGAGGCAAGAAGTTAGCCAAGTCTATGGGATAGGGGAGTGCAGCCTGGGATGGGCTGACCCCAGGGGAGGGCCCTTGGGTGACAGGGAGGCTGAAGGCAGACCCCAGCCTCCTGACTCCCACCCCAGTGCTCTTCCCTCTGCCCCTGCCGCGCATGCCTGCTTTGATGAGTAGAGTCACAGGGGCAGAGGGAGCTACGTCAGGTATGACCAGACCTCCGTCTACGGAGATCCACCATCTGGAGAAAGAGCCCCTGGCTCTATGAAACCTGGGGACGAAAGGAAAGCAGAGTCCTCCCTCTGCTCCTGGCATGTTGACTGCAGACCCGCTGTGTTCTAGAAGCTGGGATCCAGCAGTGAGGGGAGCTGGGGCAGAAAGTATAACCCAGGGGCAGCAGCGGGGAACGCAGTGCTGTCAGCCTGAAAACCAGCAGAGACAGGGATGGGGGGCAGCCCCACAGCACAGAGGCCCTGCCCCGCTGCTGGGTGAGCCACCAGGGGGAGGGGGCAAAGAACCCCCCCCTCCTGACAGTCTCATGAGACCTGCCATGGCAGGGGCTGCAAGGGGCCCCTTGGAACAGGCAGCTGGGTAGTCCCCAGGGGCTAGACGTCAGCACCCTCTCTTTCCCCTGCCGGACGGGACAGCTCTGGAGCAGTTTCCTGGAGTGAGGGAAGCAGGGCAAGAGCAAGCACAGGCTGAGGTGTCACTGGGCCCTGCCTCCCGGCCCGTCTCACACAAGCTCGAGTGGGGATGCGGGGGGTAGGAGCACGCAGAGGAACACGGGATTAGAAACCACAGCAGATTCCTAAGGTTAAAAGGTGGGCTTGTACAAAGGCACCGGAGGAATTCTACAACAGACTGGTCGCCAAGCAAGAGAGGGCCAAAAAAGTCTAGACTTAGATGCTTGTTCTGAGAGCCATGCCTGGGGAGGTTTTCATTTTCTTTCAACCTGCCATTCTTTCCCACGCCAGCAACAAGCCCTCCCTTGCTACTGCCGTCTCAGGCGTTTTCGTCCCTGACCAAGCCCAGTGGACTTGCGGCTTTGAGTCCCAGGGAGCAGCTCTGCCCACTGGTTTTAAACACAACCTCTTCCAAACAAAGCTGAGGGAAGGGGAAGCTGGGCTCCCCAGGGGCAGGAAGGGAGAAGCTATGGTTTAGAGACTCCCTTCTGGCGAGAACCTCGGTTAGGCCTGTATTAGCGCAGGCGCCCGGCTCACCTGGGGCATTGAGACAGGTTAGGGGTATCCAGTGTCAAGGCCGAGTTAGCCAGGCACAACGACAGAGACACACCCCCGCCTGCGTCCCGGGTTAGTGGCGGCCACGCGTGCACACACAGCTGGTCCACGTGGCCCCGCCGGGGCAGGCCCTGCGGGCGGTGTGCTCACCCCCTGCCTCGCCCGTGGGCTCACTCTCTGCCCTACACCTCCTCTCAGCTCAACGGGGCAGGGGGCTGCTGCGTCGTCCTCCTCACATGACCTGCGGAGAATCATTCATCGTTGAAGGTGCTCCTGGGGCGGCTTCCCCCTGCGAGCTGGCCCTGTCTGCCTCCCTCCCGGCGGGTTTACCTGTCACTCGCCCTGGCACCTTGCACAGGAGACAAAGGCGGAGGGGGTCACGCCACCATGTGGAGGGAGACCATTTTCACTGGAAGCTGGGAGGGGCCTGAGATCCAGCCTGGCAGGACCCCTCCTCCCTCCCCTTTCCACTGGCCCTGACAGCCCCAGTCGGTGCCAACCTCTGTTGCTTCTTGGAGGCCTGGAGGGAAATGGACTGCGCGGGGCACATGCTTCCATTCCAGTTCCATCATTTGGGTTATCACAGTGTGGCTCTGATGCACAGTTCCTGGGCTCAAGTTTAAAGGCACAAGGGCTTCCACTGGGCTCCCGAATTCCCATCTGTGAAGACCTCCATGCTCCACAGGCAAAGTTTGGGGTAAAAACCCAACAGACGTGGCCTTAGGGCCTGGGGTAATGCTCTAAGCTTCAGCAGGTTAAGGAGGGGCCTAAGAATCTTCCACAGCCAATAAAAGGGTAACAAAAGGTGGGTCCTGGTCTCTCTGTGCTGGATCCGAATCAATAGGGGTCTTGCTTAAAAAAATAAATAAATAAATAAATAAAACCTGGGGCTCAGAATAGGTGACTGCTTGGGAGATACATCTGCTCGCTTAGAGTTGGTTTTGAACGAGCCTCTCTGCTTTGCCTTTCCTCGACATTAAGTCTGGGCGGGAATGCCCCACCTCACCCCCCCTGCCCCCACCGCGGCGGGGTCCCTTACCTTGGCGTGACCCGTGTGAGCTCATCTGAAGGGTGCAGGATGCGACAGGTGGTGAAGGTGAAGGTGGAGTTGGTCTGGGACATGCACTTCCCTGGGTGGTGGGCTACAATGGGGGGGAGGGAGGAACAAAACAGAGTCCTTGCATCCAAGTACACCCACGAGAAAAATTAAAACCCCACATGGACAGATGCAAGAAGCGATGAGCTACCTTGTTGACTGGATCTGGGCGAGGAAGGTGAAAGACAGATGTTCTGGATCGAAGGTGGTTCCTCAAAATAACCACACTTCTGAGCACCGGGGTGCAGAGCATCGGCTTCCAGCTTCTGACCCAGTCCAGACAGGGTTTCCCATCAGCGTTCTTTTGGCCAGTAGTGGATCCAGTTTGAAGGGCTAATGGGCCCCTGGGGGTGAATTTGTGTTCCCTCCTCAGAGGTCTTATTCGGCACATCTTTTCTTTTCATTGGCAAATAGGTGCTGAACTCTGGCGGGGTGGCGGGGTGCGGGGTGGGGGGAAGCTCTTGCTCCTGGGCCCAGGGCAAGGCTCACAGGCTCCCTTTTCTGTTTTAACGAAAAGGGGCTTGAGGAAGCTGGCTCCACTACTGCCTATCTGTGGTCGGCGGGAAGGGAGACAGGGCTTCAGCTGCCTTAGCAGCCACGGGGCAGGAGCCGCAGCGCCCGGGCCGGGCTGACCCTCAGCCTTGGGAGCGGCACCGGTCCCCTGGGCTGGGGTCCTGCCACCTCTAGGCGGTCTGATTTCTAATACGAATGAGAACAGGGGGTCCTCAACTGATTGCCCTTTAAAGCTCTAAAGTGTTGTTAAGGCAGCTGAAGTCTGGGATCTGGAGCAAAGTAAGTCACAGAAGCATTAGGACCACGTGTCAGAAAGCCGACAGGTGATAAGTAAGAAAAGGAGACATCATGATTGCAGCGGTCGTCCTCATTCATAACTCAGAGGTCAAACAAACCAAAAAAAAGAAAAAAAAAATAAGACACTGCTCCGAAAAGCATGCAAGATGAGGGTGACCCCCCCTGCCCGCCCCCTCCCCCCCGCAGCAGCTCAGCCCCCAGAGACCTCCTGGGAGAAAACCGATCAGCACATCGGAGGCCACGAGCACGCTGAAGATTCAACAGGCTGCGAACTAGAATCTTCTAGCTCTTTATGGCAAGTTTTCTCTTGGATTGGACAAAACCCAGAAGAGATCAGTGCCCCAAACCGACAGATCCACACACAGGTGTGACTGTGTTTTTAAAAACAAAACCCAAAAATCTAGAAACCAGATGAAACAAACAAAAAAATTGGAGACACGCAAATTGAAGGCAGGCAGGACAAGGCCAGAGCACAAAAATGGTGGCGGTGACTCAGAAACGCAGGACTGGTTTGCCCCAATTATTGTGGTCCGACCCATCTCTCTGTGTCCAGGAAGGCTTCCAAGACCCCTGGCGTGGCAGCCAGCACCACAGCCACAGGGAGCTCCAGGCAAACCAGGAGGTGGGTGGCAAACACACGTCAAAAACAGCCTTGATGCATCGTTTGGTTCTCAGCTAATAAACGTAATGGTTTAAGAACTCAGACAACTGAGAAACCGCAGCAAGCCAAACAAAAAGTGGAAGAAGCTATGAAGAAAAGGCAACCAAACAATCACGATTCTCTGACTGCAATAAGATCTAGAAACAAAAGCAACAAAAAACCTGAGAAAAGCATCCCAAACAACAGATGTGAGAGGTTATTTGGGAGGGAGGAAAGAAAAATGCAGTAAGTACAAGTCATTAAGGCAGAACAGTTGAAACAGAGAGAACAATTTAAAAAATCAGACAAAAGCAAAGGCTGGATTTAAACTCGGAGGCGAGCCCCACTTAAACACATGGCCAGCGCATCAAATCAGAAGGTCACACACGTTCACTCCCTCCTCCACCCCTTCATGTATTGGAGCTCTGATTGCAGCAGGTAGGGTGAGATGGACATTTTAGAGACACAGCTGCATCAGCAGAAGCAAAACCCATCTTATGCAAATGGGTTTTGGGAATAGGAAAAGGCTGCTAAAATTCAGAGGTCCTCATTCCCCAGAAGCAATGGACAGCTTTAGAAGACCAAGGAAGATCAACAAGTATCAAAAATGCCAAAGCCAGAGGTTTGGCCCCTCTGCAATACCACTGGGACGCCTGGACCCGCCAGCTCTCCGAGTCACCACTGCTCGCCAGGCCACTGCAGCAGCTCCCTTCCTTGGGACACAACACAGAGACAGTGAGTCGCCCGGGCACCCTGCTCGGCCTCAGAGCCGCGAGGGGCTGAGCCCTCAGCTGTGTGTGCAGGAGAGAGCGAGTTCCCAGGGCAGGGAGCGGGGACTCGGGCGAGGGCTCACGACCCCAGTCCCTGGGCCCCTCCGCACCCAGGGCCCTTAGGTGCCGCGAGTTCACCTCTTGCTGCTCACCTGGGGCCTCCAAGGACAGGGCTTCTTGGATTTAATGCCCGGACCTCCTACTTAAATCCGCATTATTTTTCTCAGTCTGACTGGAGGACCTCAGTGTTGTACTGACAAGCATCCACCAAGTGTTTAGGAATAAACTTGCATTCACCACCACCCCCAAAACCTTAATTCTCTATTATTGTAATTTGCACTCATCCCCCAGGTTCTGACACTGGCACAAAATCCTAATCTATCAAAGAGAACCTTTAAATGTAAGTCATCCTTGATTATTCAAGATTGTCCACGTTGGTGAACTGGGGACAGGTGGCCAGCGGACAGATTTTTTGTTCTGAGGACATGCCACGTGCAAGCCCACACCCTTCAGCCGCTGCAGTGGGGACCCTGGAGGGCTTTACAGGGGGGAGAGTCACCCCGCTCACTTGCTCCCTGACCGACCCTTGTGTGCGTTCCGCCCGGAGCTGGCTGTGCTCCCCTGGGGGCACGTGGTACCTGGTACCGACTGGAAAGCTGGGTGCTGCTGCAGCCAGTCACGGGGAGCCCTGGCCTGGCCCCCACACTCTCCAGTGGGTTGGGATTTCCTTCCCCAAGGCCCCTGCAGATCTCGCTGAGGAGTATCTGCAAGCGTGCTTTGTAGACCAGGGTGACTGGGGCTTGGTAGAATGCTAGGGTCTCCAGGAAAGATGGGCAGGAAAACCCACACTCTCCCCGCAGCCCAGGGCACCAATGGTGAGAAGAGGAAATGGACATGGACAAGGGACCTGCAGGACGAGTGGACTCTGCGGCCTGGCCGTCCACATGTTAAGATCTGCACACACCAGCTCGTGCGTGTCAGTCAATCCCAACAGTGCGTTCCTTCTGCCACTCCCAGCGGAGACTAGAAACTTTCCTTCTAAAGGCCATCGTAGCACCCAGTCCTTAGAAGGACCCTCCCGTGAGCCCATAGCTGTCAGGGTGCAGCTGCGCCCACTGAGCTTTACAGGGACCTGCGACCTCACACCCAAGGCTGCTTCCAAGGGGACCTTGGAGTACAGAGGAAGGCCAAGCCAACTGTCTGCTCACAGAAGTAACTTATTAAAATATTTTACAAATGACAAATATACCCCAAGATCTTGGAGAAAGGGGCTCCACCTTTGTGACATGCCGAGCGCCTGCCAGTGTATTCTTTTCACATTCTTCCCCACCTTGTGAAATAAACAAAATGCCTTGACCTTTTCCCCCTTTTCTTAACTTGAACATGTGGTATGACTTAGATCTGCTCAGCCATTTCTGTAAATTCACCACACACACACACACTCACTCTCTCTCTCCCCCTCCCCCACCTCCTTTAATTCCCGCCACATCAACAGTAGCACCCAGCGGCCGACCCTTCCTGTCCAAGCGAAAACAAACCTAGCGAATAAAAGCCTTGTCCATCAAGCTTAAAGGCATGGCTTAAACTCAGCCCTGAGAACATCAATACCTTTTTTTTTTTAAACCTTTTTACCAGCTTCTAGCAACTTTCTTGTCTTTTGCTCAAGGGGTAACCACACTGGGGGCGGTGCATCTTTTCCTGTCAGTTTCATGCCCATTACAAAGAAAAGAAAAGAAAAAAGCAATGCTTGAGAATTGTTCCTAAAAACTAAACCATCAGGACACAGAAAAATGGCCTAAAGATTTTTTCTGTCACTTCCTTATATAACTGCGCATGAATGTTTCTGGAAAAAAAGTTCTATGATGAGTCCCTGGGGCAAAAGCTCCATCTAAAACCTTTGGGATTCATCCCAGGGACATGAAGAAGGCTCAACATATGCAAATCAATTAACGTGATACACCACATCAACAAGAGAAAGGACAGAAATCACATGATCATCTCAATAGATGCAGAAAAAGGATTTGATAAAATTCAACATCTATTCATGATGAAAACTCTTACCAAAGTGATGGTATGGAGGGAACATATCTCAACATAATAAAAGCTATTTATGACAAACCCACAGCCAGCATAATATTCAACGGCGACAAGATGAAAGCCTTTCCGCTAAAATCTGGAACAAGACAAGGGTGCCCACTCTCACCATTTCTACTCAACACAGTCTTGGAAGTCCTACCACAGCAAACAGGCAAGAAGAAGAAACAAAAGGGATCCAAATAGGAAGAGAAGAGGCAAAACTGCCACTATATGTGGATGACATGATACTATATATAGAAAACCCTAAAAGCTCTGCACAAAAACTTAAGAGTTGATAAAAGAATTCGGCAAGGTAGCAGGACAGATGATTAACATACAGAAATCAGTTGCATTTCTTTACACTAACAATGAATATCAGAAAAGATAAGAAAAGAAATAATCCATTTTAAAATTGCATCCAAAAAAATAAAATACTTAGGAATAAATATGACCAAAAAAGTGAAGACTTATACGGGGAGAACTACTAAACACTAATTAAGGAAATTAAAGATGACTTAAAGAAATGGAAAGATATCCCATGTTTTTGGATTGGAAGAATTAATACTGTTAAAATGGCCATACTGCCCAAAGCAATCTACAGATTTAGTTCTATTCCTATCAAATTACCCAGGACACTTTTCACAGAACTAGAACAAATAATCCTAAAATTTACATGGAATCACTAAAGACCCAGAATTGCCAAAGCACTACTGAAGAAAAAGAATGAAGCTGGAGGAATAACTCCTCCCAGACTTCAGACAATCCTACAGAGCTACAGTGATCTAAACAGCATGGTATTGGTACAAAAAACAGACATATGGATCAATGGAACAAAAAAGAGAGCCCAGAAATAGACCTACAGACCTATGGTCAATTAATCTTCCACAGAAGAGGGGAGAATATACAATGGAGAAAAGACAGTCTCTTCAGCAAGTGGTGTTGGGAAAACTGGACAGCCTCATGCAAATCAGTGAAGTTAGAACACTCCCTCACTCCATACACAAAAATAAACTCAAAATGGCATAAAGACTTAAATATAAGACTAGACATGATAAACCACCTACAAGAAAATAGGCAAAACATTCTCTGACAGAAATCTTAGCAATGTTCTCCCTAGGGTGATCTACCCAGGCAGTAGAAATATGAGCAAAATTAACAAATGGGACCTAATTAAACTTACAAGCTTTTGCACAGCAAAGGAAACCATAAGCAAAACAAAAAAACAACCTATAGAATGGGAGAAAATATTTGCAAAAGATGAGACTGACAAGGGCTTAATCTCCAGAATCTATAAACAGCTCATACAAGATAATAAGAAAAAACCAAACAACCCAATCCAAAAATGGGCAGAAGACCTAAACAAGCAATTCTGCAATGAAGCCATACAATGGCCAACAGGCACATGAAAAATTTTTCAGTATCGCTAATTCTCAGAGAAATGCAAATCAAAACATGGGGTGTCTCCTCACGCCAGTCAGTGTGGCCGTCATTCAAAAGTCCATAAACAATAAATGTTGGAGAAGCTGTGGAGAAAAGGGAGCCCTACACTGTTGGTGGGAATGTAGTTTGGTGCAGCCATTATGGAACAGTATGGAGATTCCTCAAAAAACTAAAAACAGACTTACCATATGATCCAGCAATCTCAGGCCTGGGCATATATCCAGAGGGAACCTTAATTCAAGGTTCATAGCAGCACTAGTCAAGACATGTAAACAACCTAAATATCCATCAACAGATGACTAGATAAAGAAGTTGTGGTATATTTATACAATGGAATACTACTCAGCCATAAAAAGAATACAATAATGCCATTTGCAGCAACATGGATAGACCCAGAGATCATCATTCTAAGTGAAGTAAGCCAGAAAGAGAAAGAAAAATACCATATGTTATCACTTTTATGTGGAATCTAAAGAAAAAAAAGACAAACTTATTTACAAAACAGAAACAGACTCACAGACATAGAAAACAAACTTATGATTACCAGGAGGGAAGACAGTGGGAAGGGATAAACTCGGAGTTCAGGATTTGCAGATAACAATATACATAAAATAGATAAACAAAAAGTTCATGCTGTATAGCACAGGGAACTATATTCAATATCTTGTGACTTACAGTGAAAAAGAATATGAAAACGTATATATGTTTGTTCCTGTATGACTGAAGCATTGTGCTGTACACCAGAAATTGACACAACATTGTAAACTGACTGTACTTCAATAAAAGTATATTAAAAAAACAAAACCAAAAACAAACAAAAAACCTTTGCTTGCCCTACACTCCATCATTAATATAAATGCTGCTTGGGATTAACAGCACTTCAACAAGTGTTCCTCTTTGGGGGGGGAGAAATCAAAGGTAGTTTTGGATACAGTACAGCTTTTCTTTTAAAAAATGAAAGTCATTTTAAACTACACGGTGTTACAAGATGACATTTCTTAAGCCCTGAGTTCCAGGCTTACCATGCACCTGTAACCTTTTTTCTCTGCTTCTTAAGCATTTCTTCAACACAGCCCCTGTCTGGTCCTGCAGCTCTAGGAACCCCCGAGTCCCTGGTACAGACATCCAGCCATAGGCACCAGGGAGGTTTCAAGCACAGAGACTATGAACCACATCAGAAGCTCTTTTTCTGGTTTCTGTACAAAAGTAAGCTTTTGGTTCCTGCAAAATTAAGAAAAAGAGTCTACTCACCCTACTATACCAAGCTGTCTACCCTGTTTCATCTAAAAAAGTATGCGACTTAAAAGATAACGACCTCACAACATTGCACAGACAGGACCAGAAATTCCCTGGAGAGGCCCCTGGGGTATCTTCAGAAGGGGATTTTTTTTTAACGCTGTTAAAATGCCAAAAGGAAAAATGCAAAAATGTCTTTGGATCCTTTGGATGCCAACAAAGCTGGACCCCATGCCCTGCCTTCTTGTCCGCCCTGTGGCGGACATGGACAGGCACATGGGAGCCCTGGGTGAGCAGCCAAGACCTCTCCCATTCAAGAGCGCACTTCCCCCGTGCGTCACTAGGCGGCGCAACTGGCTCTCGGCTCCCATCCACGTGCTCCCTTAAGGGCCCTCCGTCAGAGCAGGCGGTGTGCAGACGCCCACTCCTCAGCTGTCCCCGTGGTGCCTGCCTGGTGCCTGCCGCTCGGAGCACTGGAGGGCCCTCCTATGGTTTTCAGCGGTGAGATTCCATAGAGGAAGCAATTCTGGCCAGCAGGCTTTGTTCTGGAAATTTTAAGCAGGGTTGACTCTGCACTGTTTGGGAGGAATTAGTTATCTGGTTCGTCACTCATTCTTCTACTTCAGGCTGCAAGTGGCCTGTTTTGCTCTGGTTTAATCTATATTCTGATGCAAGAACACAGGGCGTCCTCAGCATCTCCTGTCCGTAAAGACCAAACTCCTATAACCGCGCACACCAGGGCTGGGTTGACATGTCTTCCCATCAGAGTGGGAACTCGTCAACTCTCTCCGCAGGCACAGCCCAGGGGCTATGAACCAAATGTACCTGATTTTCCTTTCCAGATCCATCAGGTCCCCACAGGCAATGCTCCCTCACAAACCCATCTGGGTCCTGCTTCTGCAGTGGGACCGGCAGTGCTACAGGATGCCCACCACAGGGCTCTGCTCGCACCAGCCCCTGCCCCAGACAAAGCTTCGGTGATACCCAGTTCCAGAGCTTTCCCTCTGCCTCCTCTCCTCCACCAGCTGGCCCCTCCCTTTTCAGTAACCGACTCCTAAACAGAACCTGGACCTACGTATCAAATAAGAAAGCTACTAAAGAAGCTAGTTCTCGACTTTTGCCTCCAGGGGTCCAAGTGCTGCAGCTTCAGGGGATTTTCAAGAGCATTTCTGACCAAATGTAATTTTTGCCTTCAACACTTACTTGAGGATCTTGGCCCCAAAGTGACACGACTCCACTGCAGGACTGCTGTCGGACAGGTTGCTATGACTTTAGGACCATTGGAAATGGTCTCCATGCGTATGAGTATTAAATAAACTGACCTTGGCTTTCTTCTTTGTTGCTTTAATCCCGCCTCTGTCTTCCCTTTAAGAATCAAGGCATCCAAGATAATTCAACTGGACAGTCCATCCATCCAACCATCTACCAGCTTAACTGTATGACTTTAAAACTCTGATCTTAGGGAGGGAGGTATAACTCAGTGGTAGAGCACATGCTTGGCATTCACGAGGTCCTGGGTTCAATTCCCAGTGCCTCTGTTAAGGGAAGGAAAAGAAGTACAAAGTAAAAACAAAAAAACCTCTGATCTTAAACCTTTTACTACATGCAGGCTCTTCTTTACACATTAATACCTAAAATTCAGAGCACTGTCAGTACAAAATTATGTCTATTTCTTCTCTTTTTTAATGCATTGCTTTTTTTAAAAAATTGTTTATTTCATCTAGGTTTTTTACATTTTATTTTTAGGGAGTTGTAGGAAGTCACCTCTCTCTCTCTCTTTTTTTTTAAATGAAGGTACTGGGGACTGAACCCAGGACCTCATACACGCTAAGCATGCGCTCTGCCACTGAGCTACACCCACCTCCCCATGTCTATTTCTGATAAAGTACACTTCCTATATAAATTAAAACATAAAATATGTCACTGAAATAAAGTAAAACTATAATCTAAAAATTGTTTTAAATAATCCATTTTAATCATCTAAATTATTTACAAATATAATAACAAGGATTCATCCTTTTTAAAGACATGGGGTTATAAAAATCAAATGAGGATACAATAATACATTAAAATATATTCATTAATTTTTTTCAGTACTCAAAATTTTTCCTCCATGAGAGAGCAGGCTCTCGACCAAAGTGCCTAATATACAAGTCTTCCCAATTTCCTCCCATAAGACCAGTTGGAAGAGAAAAGGTTAATTACCTTCTGTCTTCAAAGTTTCTCCCTACTAAGTCTTCCCAGGCAGAAGGCAGCTCCTGGCATGGTGCTGTCTGGCAGCAGGAAAGGGCAGACCAAGGCAGGGATCAGGCCAGCCCGGATACAAATCCCAAGACGCAGGAGGCCCAGGCCTTCCTGCTGAAGCTCGCGTCTACCTGTGCCTCCGAGATCGTGTGCACAGCGCCACTCGGGGCCTTTAGGATGATTTATTGAGTGACGTGCTTCTTACCTTCCAAGAATCAAAACGGTTCTGTCACCCCCGATAGAGGAAAAAAAAGAGCCAAGTCATGATTCATGCCTTTCCCCCCTTCACTGAGCTTTTAACCAGTCTTTCCCTGAAAACAAGATCAAAAGAGCCCTCGTCTAAATGACCCCTAAACTACCTCCTGCAGTCTACGTGATTCTTTTTGGTGGCACACTTCCAACCCGACCCCTCTACAGTTTATACTGTACGTCTGTGTGCCTCTCAAGTAAGACTGGTGGGATGGGTCTGCTGCAGGTGGGAGTAAGGAGGAACGCAGCAATAAACATGCCTCTGTGTGTGGTACGGACGGCGGTCAGGGCTTGCGTCCTGCAGCTGGCCCGCGCGCGCCCGCTGACCTCGAGATATTTCTGGCTGATTGCTAAGCGTTCTTCCCTCTCTACACCTTCTTGAAGACAAACCTGATGGTGCTTCTTTAAACTTACAGGATTCACCTTCTATTCCACCTGCAGGACTGCAGGGAGGGGTCACCACACTCGATGTGACGCCCCTTCAGTCACAAAATCGGCAGACACAGTGTCTCCTGTACCACTGTCTGCCTTCCAGATGGGCACCAGTGCCGATGACAAAGGGAGGTGACAATAGTGAAGCTGGTTTTCTTAAGTGAGAAGATTTTAAATAATAAGCATTTTCATTCCCTTGCAAGCTTAATCTGGTAACTTGATTGCTCAAAAAATAATAAAAATGGGGGGAAGGCATAGCTCAGTGGTAAAATGTGTGCTTAATACGCACGAGGTCCTGGGTTCAACCTGAGTACCTCCATTTAAAAAAATAAGAATAAAAATTTAAAAATTAAAAAAATACACCATAAATAAACCTGTGTGCTAAACAATCTTTTTACTTGATGACACCTCTAGTTTACATCAGAGAAAAGAGAAAAGGTTCTGAATAAAGTCCCTTAGTCACAAGAGTGTGAACCTGGACAGGGTATGGGAGATGCGTCCATGAACCTCAGCTCTCTCCTGCCCTGGATTTCATGGGGAGTGTTATGCTTTTAGGAATGAAAATCATTGATCACAAAGATGAACATCCCCTCCCCAAACTTAGTGACTTGGGAATGTCATGAGAATGATGACATTGGGTCAGTTCACCTTTTTCTGGGTCTCTCCCCTCAGGCCAAGCAGCCAGACGGCCCAGGGAGTCTGGGGTAAACACATGACTGTCTGATCCCAGGGCCCTGAACACAAAGCTTTTCAGCCCAGTGGCGTCTAGGACGTGTGAGTAATTCTGCAAGCTCACGGTCAGGTCTTCAATACTTTGGGGAGGGGGGTGAGGTGCGTGCACAGAGATCAGCCAGGACTCTTTTCGAGATTCATCTAGAGTCCTCTCTCTCTTAAAAAAACTTACTGACATCGTCTTAGGGTTTGCTGGGTTAAGGACTGTTGCTAAAACACTTTTTAAAAAAATCCATTTTGAACGCACGTATAAGCTTGTGAGAAGACACATGCACCCTCGTTGCAGTTAAAAAGTCAACAGGCTGATGCATCAAGTGTTGTCTAAAATCCTGTACACTTTCTGGGTGTCCAATTCTAATGCCTTGTGTAGGTAACGGATTCCCTCATTCACCTTCTGAACCATCCATAATTTCCCCTAAAACTGCCCGACTCAGCTCAGTTTGGAAGTCATGAGGGAACTTGAGACACTGCGTCTTAGACACAAGGAGAGATCGGGCGGGAAGCAGATGTTGGGGGGAAGGGGGTAGGGACCAAAAATCCACTTCTTTTTAGCAGCCTTTCCTGCTCCCTCCAAGAGCCCGCTGGGCCATGCACCTCCATGGTGGGCAGGGAGCACCCCAGCTTGTTACAGGAGGCATCGACTCTTAAAAACCCAGAACCGCGGGGGAACGCTGTCGTCATCACCCACACAGACGAGCGGAAGCTACAGACAGAGAGCCACTACGGATGGTGCTGGGAACAGAGGTGAGAATGGCCCAGAACTCCGCCTCCGGTGGGGGTGCCAGGTTTACAGGACTGACGGCGGTGCCCTCACCAGACCCCTCCTCCTCCTCCTCCTCCTCCTCGGCCGTGGGCGGCTCCTGCATCTCCTCTGGGAAGGCCTGAGGCCGGCTTGGGTAACTTCTGCTGCCTGAGACAGTCACGCGTGCCCGGGACCTCTCACCTGAGGTCTCTGGGTGCTGAATTGGCGTGGAGGTAGCTAGGCCCGGGAGGGAAATGTGGTCACCTGTGTCATCTTCCTCAAAGTCGTTAAGGCAGTACACTTCGTCCAGGTCAACGTCCAGCGTCCGGAAGCCCTTGGTGACCACCCCGGGCCGGGGGTCCAGGATGCCCCCCAGGTGAGGCTGGGCCAGCTGCTGCCAGTGGTGAAGGGTGGCCGAACCTTGCAGGAGAAAGGGGGGGGGTGACATGGAGAAGAGAGCATTAGGACGGGGGGTCTCAGCAGACAGACGGCTCCAATGCAGAGCGAGGGCCCCGCGGCCCTGGGCGCCATAGCTGGGCTCTGGAGGAGATGCCCAGCGCTGCCTTTGCCCCTCCCCGGCCATGCCTGGAAGGGGCACCCATTTAAGGACAAAAATCTATTTTTTTTACAAAGTAAAATAAATGCTCTACTATGCACCAGCGATGTTTGGTAACAAGCTATTTTAATCAACAAAGGTCAATCCCCAAGTCCAAACAGAATCACTTTAGAAACAGAGGAGGAAGAAATAAGCAAGGAAAGCACTGAGGCAGGGTGGGAGGCGGGCACAGGTACCCATTCTACGCCACGTACACGCTGCTGGGAACAGGGGGCGCGTCACAGAGGCAGAGTAAGTCAGGCCAACCCCAGGACCCACAACAAGACAAAAGCAAAGAGAAATTAAAGCAGAGATAAGGGGTGAGCACGGCCGTCACCCCCTTTCCCTAGGTCTTCTGTATTCTGCCAGCAACCTCGACACTGCAGGTTTAGGGAGTGGGAATTGGCTTAAAGAGATGTGATTTAAGAACACGTAAGCCCACACAGAGGTCTGAAACACAGGAGCCAATCTCCTGGGTGACACCAGACCCCGGGACTCAGATGACACTGTGCAAGGTCTGTAATAACACCGGAGTGAGTCCCTGAGGACCTGGGGGCGCACCAGGTGCTCACAGAGAGAGGCGTTCTAAGTCCAAGCCTGCTTAGGAACCTAGGTGGAGAAGTGTATTTACTGAGGAGTAACATCTCAGAGCCTTTAGCCTGCCGCTCTGTGCTGAGATCCTGCCCAGTCCATCTGCCAGAGCAAAACCTTTCCCCTTGGGACAGTTATGACCCCCTCACTTGGCCCTGCAGTGCCGAATGGGCGTTCTATCCCCGTTCCGCAGATGAAGAAGGCAGCCACACAGATAACATTCCACACTCAAGAGAGACTTTGAGAGCGGTTCTCAGGCATGAAAAGCAAGAGCCTCCCAGTCACCGCTGGTTCCCCAAGGGCGTCCTCTGCTGGGTGGGCAAGAATCCCTCCGGGCTACCGGGCTGCCCTGGGGAACACAGAAAGGGGAACCCGGGACGCCAGGAGCTCAGGAGCAGGATAAAGAGAAGGGACGGGCAGGCAGGCGGTGGGGCAGGGAAGTGGTCCAGGAATCTGACCGAGCTCCCTGGCCCTCCGCTGTGCCCGGTGAGCACACCACGCCCAAAACACTGCCGGGAAGTCGCTTCTGGGAGAGTCTCAGCCAAGGAATCTTGCAAGGATTTTGTCAACGGGCAACTTCAAATCCACTTCAAAGAGAAAAAAATTGTACATGCTCTTAGGGTCTATGCCAATTCTAAGTACCACAAGTACAATAGCAGCCTCCTTAACCCAAATCTACTGAACGTAAGCAGAAAATATTCTAAACGCAAAAAAGAAAAGAAGTAAGAGGTGCACGTAATGAGAAAGCGCGTCACTTAGAGCTGCGGTTCTCAACGGGCACCGAGTGACATCTGGAGACATTTCTGGCTGTCACACTGTGGAGAAACAGGGGGCTAATGGCGTCTGGTGGAAAGAACCAGGGACGCTGCTATGCATCCTAGAATGCCCAGGACGGTCCCACAACAAAGAACGATCCACCGCAACTGTCAATAGGGCCGAGACTGAGGAGCCCTGACCCAGAGCTGCAGTTCTTAATTCTCAGATCCTTCGAGAATCTGATGGAGTCGTGAACTCTCTCCCCCAAGGAGCTCACATGCAAGCGGCGCTGGGCACCAACGCCAGGGCTCTGCAGACCTGCGGAAACCAGCCCCCGGGACCCTGAGTCCCAGGTACCACAGCACCATCTTTAAAGAAGCTGCCCTGCACGGAGGCGCGCCTGCAGGGCGGCCTGTTGTGCATGGATCACCTCGACTTACGCCTCGAAACCGCTGTGAGGTGTTACTACCCACACCTCACAGGTGAGGGAACTGAGGTTCACTGAAGTTGTCCGACTTCCAAAGTCACTGAGTTCGTGGCAGCATAAGCAGGGCTCAGCACTAACAGCCCGGCTCCCTCCATAACCGCAAGCTGCCTCCCTCCCCGAACCGAATCGCAGGGCTGAAGACAAGCAAGGACGTCAGCGCTCCAGCGGGGACCTGGGCGCGGGGAGACCGCGCGGGCATACGCGGCGGGCCGGGCAAGCTCAGGGCGCACCGGGAGAGGCACGCACTCCCGCTGCTGGGGCTTCTCCTGCCACCCTGGGACCCCCATGCCCAGTAACCCCAAATGGGCCCCCTATGTGTGTGTTCACTGACTACGTGTCCACATTCGTGGCAATGACACCACACTGGGGAGAAGTCATCAACAAGGTGTTATGACACCCAGCTTGGGGCTGCACATCCAGGTCTTGGAAGAGGAGAAACCCCGGGGTGCAATGTGGCCACGTCACCCCTACCTTTGCTGGGAGACTAAAGGGAAAGTCGACGCATTGGGCAGTGAAGAACCTTGTCAAGGAAGTGCAGGATCCCCTTCTCCTTCTGAAGGGGGTTCGAGACGTTCACACGCACAGGGAAAGAACTCGTTGAGGCTGGAGGTCTGGGCCCGGACGAGCGTCCCATGGGCCTCCATCCTCCACCTGTTCAACAGGCTGCCCCCAACTCTCCCCACCCCACGCGGGAGTTCAAGAGCGACGAGGCTCTAGAGGGCTGCTCTCTGGAAAGCGGCTACAGAAGTGCATGGAGTTACCTGCAGTCCCTGAAACTGCATAGCCAGCAAATCTCATGAGACTGAAAGGGAAAGGTGATGCTGGCCAATGCATCGTACTGGCTTCTCACCCCACACCTTGGGCCTCCTTTATTCACAGAGCCGACCTCACTGAGCACTAAGGGCCAGGCTCTCTTCTAAGACGTCTACTTTTACTAACTCACTTGACCATCACAATAACCCTGTCATCCCCATTTTACAAACGAGGAAACAGCACAGGGAGGTAAAGTAACTTGCCAGAGGCTGCACAGCTGGCAAGTGGCCGGTCTGGGATTCAAACCCAGGCTGGCCCAGTGTCCATCCTCTTAACTGCGCAGTCCGCCTCTCTGCCAGCAGTGAGGAGACCTCATGTATGTGAGTCTTAAAAATCACATTAATAACACATCTGAACGGTTTTCTAATCCTCAAATAGGTATTTTCTGTTCTGCAAAAGTGACTACTGGCAAAAGCCTCGGCAAACCTGACATTTGAGCTGTACGGAGTTGGGGGGCCCGCGGGCTACCTCCACTCCTGGCTCTGAGGCCCCAGGATGGTATGCTGAGCCCAGCACCAGGGCAGAGCCCCTTCCACACCATCTCCCATCCACTGCCACTGCCTGGACCACCACGTAGGAGTTCCCCTGACCTCCTGGCTGCCGATTCCTTCCTGTGATACAAGAGGGTGTAAAATTTCAAAATTAAATATAAACTGCATCTTATTCAGAGCTTTGTTGCATCTTTCCTACCCTGTTTTCCCAGCTCTCCCCCCAGCAGGCCAGCTTCCTTCATCTGTCAAGCACAAAGCAGGAGAATCACCGTTCTGGCCGCCTCCCGGTACCACCACCTCCTCCACCCACGAGGGAGTGAAGCTGGGGTCAGGCAGGCAAAGAGAGGAGCCTTCGTGTTCACAGCTGGCACCAAGAGGAAGGTCCCCGGAGCAGGGTGTGGACGGTGCCAATAAGTAGTTACAGGCGCCGCCCCTTTCCTTCTGTTTTCTTTCTCTCCTCACCCCACTGTTCTAGCTAAAAAGCTTTCATGTCACCAAGGGAGAAGAAAACTAAATCCATTTATGTCAGCAGAGCACCTGGGGCTTAAAAGTTAGAACCATACCTGCTGGATAATGTACAGCTTAAAAGCGTCTGCTTTTCTCTAACTACATATTACCTTGTTTATTTGGAAATCCTACCTGGCTATAATTCATCAGAAAGGAAGAGCAGAATACAGGGGGAAAATACTGCCTGACTCATCTTTTTAATGCAGATATATCTCTTTCTAGTTTGAATGTTTTGTTTGTTCTCCACCTGCTTAAAACATGTAAGGGAAGATGAACAGACAAGAATACTAGCATTCTGAACCACCTAGCCCAGCTGTTCTGGCGACACCAAGGAGCAGACAGCAAGATTAACGACACAGGTAAGTGAGACACAGATGGAAGACTCAGATGGCTATCTGCCGTGATCCCAGCCAACATCCTCCAGGGGCCTCACCCCAGGTACATTTACCTGGGTAACTGGAGAGCACAGGAATCCTGTCAACTTCTTAGTGGACCAATGGAAAAGAATGATGTAAGAACACGGTCCCCGCACAACACTGGTCCTGTCTCAACATTGGTAGGGCCACTCTTTATACCTGAGTTACTGGAACAGAGGCAAGTTCAAGGAGCCTACATTTTAATAAGCACCTATTAGGTGTTGAGCATAACACAAAACACATCACATTTACTCCTTGCCACAATCTTGCGTGGCAGATGTGAGCTCTACATCACAGTAAGAGAAACAGGACTCAAAGAGGTGAGGTAACTTATCCAACACCACAGTTAGAGCTGTACTGAAGCCAGCATCAGGCAGACTTCCATGTCAGCACTCCACCAAATCAAATTAAACGTCGTGACATAAGAAAGTAATTGTGGAGGAGAGGAAGAAAAAAAATATCGGTAATTATATTTTAAACAGCTAAGAAGTCAGAGGACAACAAAATGGAACCAGAGGGAGAGATCTCTATCATGAGAATAACTTACAGGCCATAGTGACACAACATGACTTTTTAACGGTAGTGATACAGGTTTCTGGTGAGCATGGTACTACAGATGAAATTTATTTTGAAAATCTAACAGGATTTACTCTTATTCTATTAATTTATCACAAAAATACTGCTATCTAAGTCACAAGATTAAAAGCGAAAAAGATGAACTGGTCAAAATAATTAAAAAAAAAAACCCTCTTCCTACAATATGCTTGGAAAATGCCAAAAACATATTCTTAGATGATCTAATGAAACACAAAGTAAAATACAGAAAGCAGACAAGATAGAGATGATAAATTCCAATGACCTTTGGGAGAAAAAGGAGAAAAAAGAAAAGAAAGGCAAAAAGTAAAATTGCAGAAATGGAAGATTTTATTGAAAGAAAAACAGACATTGTGGATCAGAAAACAATCACCAAGCTTACAACTGAATAAACAATTAAAAAAAAGGATGAGCCACCCCTTTTCTGAAATCTAAGAAGGACCTAAATTACACAATTAAAAAGTAATAATGAAAAAAGAACGTTAGTCCACCCTCTTCCTTCCTTTGGAGAACGTAAGACCCAGCATTTCTTGGGTCTTTAACAAGCACAACCTCATCTTACAGCATGCATCCTTGCAGGGGCGATACTGCCCTCAGGGCTGAAAACTGGTTCTTTTGGGGTGAAAAACTGTACTCTTTTTAGGCACAGATATAATACATCAACAGTGTATCTGTGGCACTAAATTTTCTGGGGGGAGGGATTAGGAATTAATGTCTAACATGGCTTCTCGAAGTGGGTAATTTTTTAAAAAGTTGAGAAATACTGCCTTACAGAAATTCTGATGTCTTTGCATTAGATGTGTAGTTCAGAATTCTCAGACTCTTCTGGGTTTCCCAACTAAAGGAGGGAAAATGAAAATCACAGACACTTGGTGGCTGTCAGCAGGAGAGTGGGTATATGGGAGACACTGTGTGACACCTAAAGCAGGAAGGAAGGAAGGAAGGAAGGAAGGAAGGAAGGAAGGAAGGAAGGAAGGAAGGAAGGAAGGAGGGAGGGAGGAAGGGAGGGGAGTTTTTCCATGACTTTAATCATGTGGAGTGTCCCTGATACTAAAAGCCGAATTTCCTCTAGAAAAGGGAGGCTTAAGTAGGTACAGAACTCACTCGTCTTCACAGCCATCCTGCTCCTGGCCCCCAGATTGCGGAGGTCTAGAAGCCTTGCTCAGAACACACCGCCTCTGAAAAAAGCCACACCGTCTTTATTTGAAGATCAAAGCACAACATGTGAGCCAACCAACAGCAAACCGCTTTCACTTGGTTACTGAAAAACAACTTAGAGCATCTGCTTGGCATCTCTGCCTCCAACACCACAAGTTTTGAGAAGTCCAAGCATTCCCTACACGTCTCAGACCCCCAGGCATCACCTAATTAACTTCTGAGGATGTCAGGAGAGCCTCTAGCTTTAAAAAAAGATCTGTGTTTCTAAGGTTCTAAATGCAAGAGAAAGAGAACTAGGAGACCAGCGCCAACACGTTTCCTTTTCTGTGGCTTAGCGGACGGGCACGCCGGGGTTAGTCCCGGGGCCTGTGCGCACATCTCCAAACCTGCGCCTGGGGCGCGGGAGGCCCGGGCCCTCAGAGGAACTCAAACCAGCAGCGCGGGTGGCTGTCGCGGAAGAAAAAGGAGTAGGCGTTACAGAGGTTGCCCGCTTTCCGGTGGTGGATCAGGGACCACAGGGAGTCGCCGAGGAGGGCAGAGAGGGGCCGAGGCCCCCTGTGATCACCTTCCAGCGGCTTCACGATCTGCAGCTTCTCAGGCAGGTAGGAGCGGCTGCTGAACGACATGCCGGAGAAGCCGGTGAACTCGGAGAAGCGGGAGTGCGTGCCGAGGGACATGATGCTCTCGGTGGGCGTCAGGGAGCCGCTGAGCAGCTCGCCCTTCTCCGCCAGCTCCCTGAGCTTCCGCTCCTGCTCCTCCTCGAAGAACCTCCTCTCCGAGAGGTAGTTCTCCCGGCGGAGGGACAGCCGCCGCAGCGCCGTCTCCAGGTCGTGGGAGCCCGGGGTGCCCGGCGTGCCCGGCTTCTTGCTGCGCGGCTCCTCGTTTCTGGAAGGAGGAGAAACGGGGTGAGCGCGGGGCACCCAGCAGGGGGCGCTGGATAGGCGGGCGGACCCTTGCAGGATCTTCGAAGGAAAACCTAGGCAAGCCGTTGACACTTAAGGCAAAAATCGGGAAACAAATGCCTGCCCAGGAGAACAATTCCCTCTGTCGTCTTTTTTCCCCAGGGAGGAGAGGAGGGAGCACTAAGGTGGAAAGACACGCACACACCACATACAATCCAGCCCCTACAAACACCTCCCTCATGACGCCTTAGCAAGAAACCTCCTTCCGGCTGCAGCTCCTGGAAACCAGGACAGCTGGCTCAAGGGATGCCCCCTCCTTCCTCTGGAATTTAAGGAGCCGAGAGCTCAGAAACAGTTCTGATTCAAACTAGTGGTTACCAGAGGGGGGGTGAGCAAGACAGGGGTAGGGGACGAAGAGGTACAAACCACTGTGTATAAAACAAATAAGCCACAATGATAAACTGCACAACATGAGGAGTAGACCCAGTATTTTATAATAACTATAAATGGAGTATAACCTTCAAAAATTGTGGATCACTGTATTGTACACCTGTAACTTACATAATACTGTACAGCAACTATACTTCACTCTTTAAAAGTCAAAAAAAAAGAGTTCTGATCTAACAGTTTTCAACTGTCTGACCCAACAGTCAGAAAAACCAATTTAGTTAAGTCACAGGAAAAGGATGGACAGTGGGGTGGGGGTGGGGTTCAGTGTGAGGAGGGACAGACAACTGCTAAGGACCCACCCCAGGGACGCACAGTGTAGCAGGCACTTGCCAGGCACCCTGCACCCCACCTTCTGAAGCAAACCAGATTCTGGTCATGAGACACAGTCTGAGTCTTTCTCTGCCTTTCAGAGTCCAAGCCACAAAGGGTTCATGAAACACATGTCTATTCTACAGCCTAACAGATGAAGATGAACAGAAACAATATTCATTTACCCTCCCCTTCAGCATTTTACACAAACGCCGGCTTCCCGGGGCATCCTATTCTAGCTCTTTAAACTGGTTAATACAGCTGCGTCAAGGGGACGCCTCAGTTCAGTGGCTTGCTGGTACAACAGACCTGAGAACTGAAAGGTCTAACACTTCTCAGGCGATTCTTGTCAGCCTCCCTCTTCTGATTACCGAACCTCTGTTCAATCCCGACTACCCTGAAAGATAAAAACCCCAAAGCCCCCGGCGGGCTCACCCCAGGTCGGCCGACTCTGCTTCCAAGATGATGCTGTTGGTCTTGTTGTCCAGGACAACGTTGCCGACATCGCTGCCGTAGAAGCTGGACCGGGGGGTGCTGACGCAGCTGGACAGGAGGGAGTTCATGGCTGAGGACTGGTTGGAGCCGGGGATGTTCATGGGTGACGGGGTCAGAGACCTCTGCTTGACAACCTGGTTGATGTTCCGCACCGTCTCGAAGACTCGCTTCTGGTGCCTAGGGCAGGTGCACAGCATTGTTCACGACTAAGCAGATGCAGGAATGACCTGGGATTCAACCCTCCAAACACCATCCACCGAGGAGCCAACCCACCGTGACCCCCAAAGCAACCTGCCATCACATGCCTTCCATGTGTCTGTTAGGGTGATGGCTGGAACTCAAAAGACTTGACACCCACAGGATCCAGGACTTCACTATGTGGTTGTACCCCAAAGGCGATGCTAGCAAGAGTGACATTGCTTCCTACTTCCCTTAAGCTTGACCTTCAAATAAAGATACTTAACAGTAACTTTTGTCTCCCAGCTAGTTTTCTTCTTTCATGATGGCCCCTGGAATGCAAAGTCCAGGAGGGCACTGTTCACTGTTCAGCACATAACAGGGCTCAATAAATTTCGGTACAATGAGTATTTGTCGACTATTCATATAAAAAAAAGTAAGAGCTAAACTTCTACAATGGGATAAACATCAGATTTGTCTTTTTTTTTTTTTTTTTTTAAAGAAACTGCCATTTCTGAGAGCAGAACCAAACTTCCACACTTTGAGGCTCACTTTTCCCTTTAAGGAGAAAAACGTAGGCATGTTTCTATAATGGCTGCTCCCTTCTGGGATGCAGAGGGCTGCAGACGTGCACCGAGACTCAGGGATACCGGTCGCTCCTGGGATCCCATTTAAGTTCTGTCTATCGGTCTTGAGTACAGAGAAAACCTGATGAAACCGGATCCACAGGCTCCTTACGCCTGGGAGCAGGCCAAGTGCAAGGTCTCAAGTTAGGAAGAGAGACAGTAGAGGCTGATACCCCTAAACATATCTAGGAAGGAAATGGAAGCCTTGCTCACATCCCCTCCAAAGAGCCTTCTGTATCTCATGTTGCATCCTAGTTTTCTTTTCCTAAGATGTTAACATTTTTTTGTAATGTTTTTCACTGAAAATTAAGACAAAAATGAGTAGTGATGTCAAGATGGAGCTTGTGCGGAGAGACATGGGAAATACATCTGTCCCTCCCCAACTTTCTGCAAGTTCATAATATACCTTTAAAACCCAAAAAGAGGACCTGGGGGTGCTGTCAGCCATGTTCTCTAACTGCCCTTCCCAGACCGTCTGCAAAGGGACTATAGTGATCACACCGGATTCTGGGCCCACCCCACGGTCCCCAGGAGCTGAGAACCAAAGCCGTACGCGATGTCTGGTGACTCGGGCTCCTCCAGCTGCAGCTCCTTGCGCATCGTGCCCTCGATCTCCGCGGCCAAGGAGTCCTGGGAAAAGCCGGGAGACAGACAGCGAGTGAGCGGCAGTTCACGGGCTCTGTCTCTAGAAGAGGCACATGGCCAGGCCACCAACACCCCACAACACAAGGGTGATGGCATCCGCCCCAGCAGAAATGCTGGCCAAAGCTTCCCTACAGCACAGAGTGTAAAGCCCCTTCACTTCTGTGAGCTGGGGGTCTGAAAGCAGACCCTGTGCTCCCTGGGCCAAACCACGGAGCTGGGACTGTGACCACAGGAGGGGTGGAGAACTTGTGAGGGAGGACCTGGGCGGTGGGCACTGTCAGCTGGGCCTCTGCTCTCGTGACCCTCAGCATCCCGCAGGGACAGCGCCGGTCCCCACCAGTGACGTGTGGCCTACCCATCTTTTACGACCAGCTCACATCTCATTTCCACCAGGACTCCTTCACTTGCTACCCGAGGAGACACCAAACGTGTTCAGTCCTTGCCAGCTCTCTGAAGAGTTCACTTGTGTCTTCTTCTAGCCAGGCGGTGGATTTGTGGTCGGGGGAAGGCCAGTCACTGGGGAGTCTCACCTCCCGGATGAGCCCGGCCCCAGGCTGAGGCTCAGCCACGCGGGGCCTGCTGAGCGCCCCTCTCCTTGAACCACGCGCCCGCCGCTCCCCGCTGGGGGAGGAGGAGCCCGACAGACAAGCCCACACACTCGGGCAGGTGGACGCCAGCAGGGCCAGGTGTGTGCAGGTAAGCTCCTGCTGAGGCCTGGGAGGAGGACACCACGTAGGACAACCTGAAGGGAAAGGCTAAATCATGCTAATCAACAGAGCTTCCTGCCATGGCTGGAATGTTCTCTTTCTGCACCGTCTGACACGGGGGCCACTGGCCACAGGAGGCTACTGAGCGCCTGAAATGCAACCAGTGAAACTGAGGAACTGAATTCTCAATTGCATTAATTTTAATTGATTTGAATTTATATAGCCACTTGTGGCCAGTGGCTTCCCAGCTAATGGCACATGGGGACACCGGAGGGTCCACCTCCAGGGCCTCACAGCCCACCGGGATGCTCTTCGCCTGGACGCTGTGATCAGGTGGGGAGACCAGGCAGGAGTCAGAGGGAGGCTTGATCAGTAAAAGGTTAATGGGCTTGTTTGCAATTCCCACTCACAAATATGCAACTGCATGTAATGACTATTGCATAACTCTTGAAAAGTCTTCCCTGGGCCAGTCTTCTTTTTTAAGCCACTTTTTAAAAAATTCTGTTATCTACCACACTATTTACATTCTGAGTTCTGCATGGGGGAAGGACCTTCATACCACCTAACAGAAACAAGATACCAGACTACTAATGACATCGCCATGCAGGGGAAAGTCACAAGTGTGTCTGTGACTTTTGTGGCCACGATCCCCCCGGATTGTCTGGGGAGGAGCATGCACTCCTTCTCAGAATAATGTTTTTAAATGAATAAAATAATTAGGATTAAAGAGGAAACGAGATATATTAAGTTAATTACTAAAATGTTAATAACAAGTGTGACAGAGTAACGCAGGACCTGGCTTCAGGACTGGGGAAGGCTGTCGCTTTGAACTGGAGATAGCGCAAGTGGTGCTGAGACGTCGCAACAACTAGATGTGTGCTAGGAAAGCAGCTCCAATCCTGACAGGTGACAGAGTCTGTCACCTACCTTCACTAGAGAAGGACATGCCAAACGCAGTCAGGGATGAATAAACATAAAAGATATAATCTCCCCTTTAAGTTCAAGGGCCCCCTGAATCCTGCCTATAGATCCCAGATTAAGGACTCTTGCCATAAGGCAGGAGAATTGGGAACATACTTGAGCAGAAACTGCTACTCACTGTTTTATTCAGCAGTTAGGAGGGCTGGGAGCAGGAGCAGCAGATTTAGGTGTCCTGCTCCAGGAACATGGGCATGACGCAAGCTTTAGGTTGCCTGGAATACCTTCCGTGCATAATGCTCTTTAAAAATAGCTATCTTCAAAAACCGAGCTCTGCCAACAGCAGAAAAAGGCAAACAGAAGCTCCACCTCAGCAAATAATAAAAGCTGAGAATCAACCTCTCCAGAAGCAACCCAAATGCAGCATTTCATTTCCACGTTTCTCGTGTCATGGTTTAGTTTTAAAATACAGGTCTGTCCTCGAGAGCGGGGAATGCCAGGGAGTGAATCCCAGGTGTGCAGGAAAACAAGGCAGCCCTGGGTGACCAGGGCGCCAAGACAAGGAGCCCGGAGGCAGGGAATGTGAGGCAGGGAGTGTGCAAAGCTGCACGGCTTACAGCCGCCCCTCCTTCAGCTCCAGAGCCGGAGGGGATTGGGAGGGGGAGATTCCGGGGATAGAATGTCCTGTGTTCCCTTCACTGGGATTCCTGGAATTACTGGCTCACCAATCTGCTCCTTGGAAAGTTTTTTTTTTTTAACTGAAGTACAGTCAGTCACAATGTGTCAGTTTCTGCTGCACAGCACAATGTTCCAATCATGCATATATATACATATATTCATTTTCATATTCTTTTTCACTAAAGGTTACTACAAGATATTGAATATTGTTCCCTGTGTGTCTTTCTTTTTGGTTTCCCTTAGATGTCAATCAGGTTGAGAGAGAGTTCGTTCCAGCCTGACTTCATACATGAAATCTAAGAAGAATAGCAACTATGATTTAGGATAAAGTGGGCCAGGCAGCAAGGGGTCGGGGGCCAGTGTCAGCCACGGGAGGAGGGCTGAAGGAGAAAGGGCCCCGAGGAGAGCCCAGCCCAAAAGGGACCAAGTCTCACAAACATTCAGGCCACCCTCCACTCCCATCTCATTTAGGGGAGTTTCTTGCAAAAGTTTTTCTCTTCTCAGAGAGGACTGGTATCTCCTGAAACCATGGAAACAGAGCCTGAAAAGTTCTTGGTGGTTTGTTTTTCTGTCTGTCGAGCCACCATCCAGATCTAGTATCCAGCAGGCATCCCTGACTCTACGGCATCACAAGCACTGTGCCAGGTGCGGAGTATTAGAGACAGGAGGGGGGAAATAGCAAACGAGACATGGTCCCCACCTTCAAGGGGCCCCAGTCTGACAGAAGAAGATAAAATGAGACAGTTCTCCAAATATTACTGGGAAGAGACCAGCAGCGGGGAAGTGCCCCGTGCAGCCCAACCCCACAGGGAGAGTCTGCCTCCTGGGCGGCCCCGCCTTCTCAGCCACATTCCCCGAAAGCCCAGCCGTGAATCAGAGCAGGCCAGGGATGACGAAGTAAGCCTGTGGGGACATAATATGGAAAAATATAGAAACGCCACACCCAGCGCAGAGGGAAGTATTTTTTTGGATCACAGCTACCAAAAGCCACCAGGAGAAGGATTACTAAGCAAACAAAGCACCACCAGAACCGTAGGCAATTTAAGAATTCTGGAGCGTGCTTGTGAGGCCAAAAGAGCACCGACTCTAATAAGGTCAGAAAAATTAATGTATAAACAGCACCTTCCAAATATCTCAGGTTCCTACCAAATTCATCCTCTAAGGACAGGAGCAGAAAAGACGACAGACTCAGAGTGATGGAAAATCAAGAACCAGTTTGTCTCATGTGGTTAAGAAGCCACTGGCTGGGCTCACGGGCCCTCAAACTCAGTGTAAAGCCCTCAGATCCAGGGCATGAAGGGAGAGGCCACCTTCAGAGCTCAGCTCCAGACCCGCTCTCCCCGGCAGCGCCTGAGGGGCTCTGGCTGGGCAGCGGGCTGGAAGCGGGTGGGCACTCACCATGGGAAACAGGCCCAGGGAGTGGTAGCGCCGAGACGCAGTGCTGGGCACGGTCTTGTTGCGGAGGTTCTTGAGCTCCTCCTGCGCCTCGTGAAGCATCTCCATGCACTCCGCGTACTTGTCCTCCAGCTCGCGCAGCTGCCGGAGACCAGGGGCGTGAGACCGGGTACACCCACCCACCTACCCACCCCTGAGAGCCTGGAAGACACGGGGCCACGAACAGAGGCCCCGGACCTCAGGGGGCCAGCTGCCCTGTGGCCTGAGTCCCAGGAGTCCTCAAGGCAGTTTTTCTTTCACCTGGGGCAAGCCTGCAGACTCAGACGTGTCCTAAAGTACTAACAATGGGAAACTGACATAAACACAGCTTTACACAAACAGGAGGGCAAATCATCACTCCCTTGTTTCCCGTCACACCTCTGAGCGGGGCTCCTGTTAGTGGCATGCGCTGTGTCCGCTCCCTGATGGGAACGCTTACCAGGAGCCCCGGGAATGCCAGGCTCCAGGCTGGCGTGGAGCCCAGCCTCCCAGGACCGGCGTGGGCGGAACTGGGAGTTGCCTTCGGGGTCAGAATGACATTTGAGTCAACATACAAATGGTTGTTAAGACGGATGGCACCCACAGTCTGTCAAAGGGAGGCTGATGCACCGCAACTGGGATCAGGTCCCTGATGCAATGAGGGGGGACCACTGACCTCGGCCGTGAGCTGCCGCTGGGCATCCTTGGCGGCTCCCAGGTGCTGGACGAGTTCTTCATTTTCCACGGCGCACTAGAACATGGCAAAGGTACATCAGCTTCTCTTTTAAGACACTCAGTAAAGTCTAACATTTTCCCTCATATTACCTGGGCTGTTATGATACTATCACACATTCACCATGAGAGTTTTATCTTACACTGGAGGAAAATTTTGTCTTTTACATAGTTTGGAAGGTGGCGTCTTTGCTACCTCCATATTCATTCCGTTTGGCCCCCCCCCCCGACCTCCACAGCCACAGCCGCTCGGAAGCATCTGACCCCACACCTCTAACCAAGGTCTGACGTGGGAAACTTAACTTTCTGCTGCTTCATCTGAAATCTAAAGGGGACACTGTTCTGCTGCAGAACACAGGCGCCGTGTGTAAGGACAGACACTGGACTAGATGATTCACACTTTAAATTCCCAAACTCTCTATTAACAGTATCTTTACCTTTCTTAATGAGTTCTATTAATCTGCAGATTTTTCTTAGGAGATTAAGTGGTGATAAATATGATCTCCTCGCCAATTCAGGGAGACACCAGTTTTATGCTTTTGACTCCACTAAGCTTCTTCTCTAAAGGGACAGCACAGAGTCCTAACATTTGAAACTAAAGGGCCCTGTCTTTGGGGTACCTGCCCTTACTCCATCTCGGAAAAGCCAGTTTTGCATCAGCCAGAGAAAAACGGAAGCCTTACAGCTTTTGCCTTCTTCTGCAAATCAACTATTTGCGAGAGCAGGTGTGTGATCTCCTCTTGCTGGCGGGCAGCGTCCTCAGTTTTCTTGGCCAGTTCCTCTGAGATACTGGCAATCTGCACGTTGGCGTCCCCTTTGACAACAATCACAAGACCCAGAGAGAATGATTTCTTTGTGGTTTGTACGAGAAAAGGCATCTTCATTACAAGACGGGGAGGAGTGGGGAAGGCACAGGAAGATGGCTTGGGGAGAGAGTGCTCATCTTCCTACAGGGCTCAGTCTGTCACGAGGAGGAACAGGGCCTCCAGCTGTGGCTCCCAGGCTCGGTGCGGGGGTCCTGACCACACTGACCAGCGCCACCTCCCCAGGGGAAATCAGGCAGCCAGGAGGTGCCTCACACACCCACACAAGGTGCCTCTGGCCAAATCTGCACGTTCCGCACACGGACACATCCCCATCAGTAACAGGAACCGCTGCTGTACTCTGTTCTAGAAATGAACGGCTGCCGCCCACAACACAATTTCCCTGGAAGTTTTCAACCCATATTCAGAGCCATAACTCACTTTACTAGATGTAAACGTCGGGTGTGTTTCACTTAAGTGTTTTGCTGACACTCAAAGTACTCTGTTTGCTCTTCTGTCTTATCTTAATGTGTAAACTTTATAAGGGGAGGGTGGAGGGCAGTACATAATATTTGCAGAGCTGAGAACTCTGGCCTCAACTGTCACAAAACAAATGACTGGAAAGCTGTTTTTTTTTTCACATCTTCAGTTTTTTTCATAACTTAGCCATGAAATAACCAATACTCCAGCAGAAAGCCAAAATTAAAACTAAATGTCCAACTCAGGGAGAAACTGACAATGTCTGGCTGACCACCTGGCACCCCATTTCTCATAAATCAGGTGGAGAGGTCACAATAGATCAGGGGAGGCCTCTAGTTTTCAGAAAAATGGTACTGAGCCCAGGCTGGCGGGAAGCCCAGCCCCACTAGCGTACTGCAGATGCATCAGGTTGTAGCCATGGCAGTGGGGAAAGTGAAAGAGGGGGCGGGGGCGGGGCGTACTCAGCTCCTTCACACAGTCGTTGACCAGCTGCTGCTCCTTCTCTTCATAGGTGATGGTCTCCGTCTTCAGCTGGCAGGCCTGTGGACAGGGCTCAGGTGAGAGGCCCCGCAGCCACGCCTGGACAGGCTGGGGCCGGGGACACAGGCTAACCCTTCAGCATCACCCCAGCTGTCCCCTGCTGCACCCTCAAATACGGAAAATCGATCCCCAGGTCCCCGCTGAGTGAATGAATCTCAGAGTCTTGAGGCTGAAAAATGTGTACCACTAGAGGGCAGCACCCAAAGCAGTTGCTAAAATTCTGGGCGTGACCCTCCTCTATACGTTGGTCTGTCTGTTCATTTGGTATTGTCTTGGCTTACAGCCATGGACCCCTTTGTGATTCGAACAGTGCCTATGACACAGCCCTGCCTACTGCAGGCATTCCAAGGATAACCACAAAAACAAGAATGGCCAAGGCTTATCACACCTTCTACATGCTGGGCCCAGTCCTGGGAGGTTCTGAATACAGACCTGCTGTATTCAGTTGAGCAAAAACAAGGTACAACACGAGAGCATAAAAGTTCAGAGACCCAAGAGCTACCCCAGGACATAGATCTGATGGCCCCAAGAAGATGCCCTAGGTAGAAGGTGTCTCTGAGCCCTCAGGTCCTGGCCCCAGGGAGACACCACATCCCTGAAAGGCAGATGGAGGAGCTGGAATCTGTGGCTGGGATCACAGTTCCTCCACTTGCTTTAGCTGAAGACTCTGACAGGGGACCAGTCCCTGTGTGCCCAGGACTGGAGCATTTGCTTGGGGTGCGTGCCGGGAGGGGAAGCACTAAACTCAGAATGGGGAAAACTGGGCTGTAGTCTTGGCTCGGCCACCAGCTGGCAGACAAAGCGTGGGCAACCCTCTTGGTCGCTCCGGGTTTGCGTCTCCCATCAGTAAACGAGGGGCTGGAAGAGGTGAGGGACTGAGAGACATGACCCTTTCCACCAGCTTAAGAGCATCCTGTTAAGCCCAGACGTGAAGCTTTTTCCAACATGCGGGCAAGCTGGAGGTGACAGGTGGTCTGCCCTCTTCGAGAGACCTCAGGGAGCCCTGCGCCAGCTTAGGTGAGCACGCAGCCCAAATTTGACAAACCAGGGCCTGGTAAACAGGGCTGTACCATACCTCTGGCTAGAGAGCATAAACTCACTGATAACTAAACCCAAAGAACTAAATTTGCCTGCCTCTGTGTTTCTAGATATGGGCAATGGGTGAATGGAAATTATGTGGGGTTTGGAGTCACAGAGACTTACAAACCCTGGCTTTGTCGTCGCTCATTTGTAAGATCCTGGGCAATCAAAACACCCAGCAGCCTGGGTCCCAGTTTTCCCTACTGTGAGTGAGAATCAAAGTAACCAGCTTCCAGCCTTGTGGGAAAGATTTTTTTTAAAAGAAAGAATGCAGGTAAAATACATAGCACCGCGACCAGGCGATCAGAAACACTCAAAAGCACGTGTCCCCAGGCTGCCTTGGCCTAACCTTCTGAAGTTAACTATCTGAGAACTATACCCCCCAGGTTTCCTGTACTAGGTCTGTAAAGCCCACATGACCTGCAGAAATGTGAAAACAAGGCTTTCATGCCGGGATTTCAGGTCATTTCTACGTCTGAGCTGGAGACCACCACGGCAAGCCCTACTTCCCAGGAGCTGGGCCCTGCCCGTGCAGGAGGAGGGGTTTACCGCGCCTGCCCACCCGCTCGCCGCCTCTTCGACCAGTTGGTCTGCCGCAGCCCGGACAGCATGTGCCGCCCTGTGAGGCTGCCAGCTGGCACGTGGGGCAGCGGGGACCCCAGGTTCACGGGGCTCTGTAAACACGGCTGCTCTCACCAGATAAGGCAATCAGAAGAGGCCACCCACCACTTTCACAGGGGACAAGGACAGGGCGTGTACTTCACCTCGGATCGAAGTACAACGTTTTCCTCTTCAAGGTCCTTCAGCTTCTTCTGGAGAGAATCCAGATGGAAGTAATTCTGGACAGAGGAGGACGACTCATTCCTCTTCAACCTGCAGGAGAAAGTACACTTTCTAAGGGGAGAGACATCTCCACCCACCCCTGGCAAACCAAGGGGGGACACAGAAGGGCTGTTTCAAGGAAAGCTCAGGGAATGCACAGGCATGACAGTGACGCATCAGGCTGCTCCCCCACCACGGGAAAAACAAAACCCAAGGGCGCGCAGGATCCCAGCGCTCAGACCCACGTCCCCACCCTTCACGGCCACCCCGCGGAATCCAGGGGAATCAACTCTATTTGAAGCCTAGCCAATGCTGGAATGCCTTCTGTGTGCCAAGAGCTGTACTAAGTACTCTACACGTATGAGCTCATTTAATGCTCACAGCCCTGTGAACTAAGTACTATTATCATCTCCATTCCACAAATGAGGAAACAAGCATAGAGAAGTTAAGTAACTTGGCCATGAGCACACGGCTAGTGAGGCACGGAGCCAAGATCTGAGCACAGGCCATGGGGCTTGAGAGTTCATGTTCCTAACTGGAGACCCTGCTGACTTGGAGAACCCCCTACCCCTTCTGTCCCAAGGACCCACCCTGGCACTGCTGGCTCCAGAACCCCGTATTTCCTCCAACAGCAGAGTCCAGCCTCTCATTCATTAACAGCCAGGCCAGATCAATCTGAGCTGACAAATAAGCACTAAAACTCAGGAAAGGGAAAACTAAAATCCCATGGAAGTAAGAAAATCAATCTGTTGGAAGCACTCGGTGAGGCTTGGCCTGAAGGCTGAGCAGCTGACCCACGTGGCCAGTGAAGGTGACCCTGATCAGGCAGCTCCAAGGACGTGGACCACAGCCAGCCCGAGCCCCGGCCTCCGGCGGCCCCCGTGACTTACGGGGTGGAGCACACGGACTCGGGCTCGCTCTCCTCCGCGGCGCTGGTGTAGAACTGCAGCAGCTCATCCTTCATGGACAGTTCATGCCGGAGCTGTGACACCTGCACAGACACGACAGGCCCATCACGCACTCCCCCAGCGAGACAGCGCCCACCTCGTGCGCACGCACTGACTGCTCAGGGACAATGTCTCTTTGGGTCCTCTTTACAAGTGCAGGCATGTCACTGATTTTGTGCTACTCAAGGAAAACAAAGGGTTGTGTTTGATCCTGTTGAAGAAAACCGCAATTACCTTTTGGCAGAAACCCCTCTGCTTAAATCTGTAGCTTTTACTTTGGTCCAGAGAAGAGGCGAGAAGGGGATGAGAAGGTTCTAGAATGATGGCTAGGGGGACAAGACAGAATATAGGCTGTGCAAGGAGCCACGTGACCAGCTAGGCGAATGCCCAGGGATATGGATCAGAGCACCAAATGAAAGAAGGGGTCATTCACTGCTGCTGAAACCAAATCCCATCTGGGACCAGGACGCTGGCAATGCCAGTTCTGGGTGGGCAGCTACACGCAGCCTGCTCCTCAACCCTTGTTCTCCCACTTGGAAAACCTTGCAGCCCCACCCTGTGACTGCTCCACCCTCACAGGAACCCTGGCCAAGCATGGCCAGCCCTTGCTTTGTACTCAATGATTACAAGATAGGAACTCCAGATACAAGAAGAAAACAGGCAACCATCAGGAACCGGCTGTGTTGACTAGTGCCAGGACACAGGCAACCGTCAGGAACCGGCTGTGCTGACTAGTGCCAGGACACAGGCAACTGTCAGGAACCGGCTGTGCTGACTAGTGCCAGGACACAGGCAACCGTCAGGAACCGGCTGTGCTGACTAGCGCCAGGACACAGGCAACCGTCAGGAACCGGCTGTGCTGACTAGCGCCAGGACACAGGCAACCGTCAGGAACCGGCTGTGCTGACTAGTGCCAGGACACAGGCAACCGTCAGGAACCGGCTGTGCTGACTAGTGCCAGGATGGTTCTGCAAGTCACGCTTATTTATGCTTCAGGTTTAAAGCGAACAAACCTGAGCCATAAAGACTTTCACCTGCCCCTTCACCATTCAGCACTGATGAACAGGGAGCCAGTGCTGTAAGCGAGAATGATAATTGCTTCAGTTCTTCCCTGTTTCTAATTTGATTTGTGGTCTAGAGTTTATTCCAACTTTCCCACACAACACAGTGACTGTATTTTATTTTCCATGGAGAACCCAGTTTTATGGGCGTAAAGGCTTCAGCTTCAACACCTAGACTGATTACTGAACGGGGTGCCAAAGGGAAACAGGTTTCAAACTCAAAGCTTTTCCAAGGGGGGAAAAAGGCACTTCCACTCCCACAGTGCAGGATCCTCTCTGTGGGAGGCAAGGAAGCCCCAAGCAAGGGCAGCGACGGGGAGGAGCAGCACTAAAGGATGATGGTGACCGTTTACTGGTTCCCGGTGGCCTGTCCCCCTGCTCAGAAGGGGCCGGGGGAGCGGCCATGCTGACCTGCTCTGACACCTGGGAGGAGTCCCGGTCATGATGCTGGAGGCAGGCAAGACGGGAGGCAGCTTTACTTCCCCTAGAACATGACTGTTTTACCTCATCATCTTTTAAAGAAAGCCTGGGGTTAAAACTTCTTTATACAGGGCAGTATGTCAGTTTTATCTAAATAAAGCTGGAAGAAAAAAAAAATCAGTAAAAATTACAAGGCAGGGAGAGTATAGCTCAAGCAGTAGAGAGCATGGTTAGCATGCATGAGGTCCTGGGTTCAAGCCCCGGTACCTTCTCAAATACATACATACATAAACAAACAAACCTAATTACCTCCCATGCCAGAAAAAAATATTTTTTTTAACAAATACATGAAAAATAAAAATTACAGCAAACTCAAGGAAAAAAACTCTCTTAATAGGGCCGACTCATCTGTTCTCATTAGTTTAATATCTGATATGTACTCTATTCGAGGACAATACATTAAACGGATTTTTGGAACATCGAGATTTGCAGATACTAATTACCATCTATAAATAAACAACAAGTTTATAGTGTAGAGCACAGAGAACTATCTTCAATATCTTGCAGTAACCTATAATTAAAAAAATAGGAAAAGGAATATTTGTATGTACACATATGACTGAAACATGCTGCTGTACATCAGAAACAGACAAGACTGTGAACTGACGAGACTTCAATAAAAAAAAATAGTGGTGACTCTATTCCATCATTTTAAAATGATTATTAAACCCAGACAACAAGAGCTGGGAATGAGCCTCAACGAGGAAGAAGTCTGAGTGTATCTGAGGGACATGAACAGGGCAGCCCCTCCTACTGAGAAAGTTTCCGATAGAAAATAAGGGAGAACAAACGAGAAGAAGGAAAGCAAATCAAAGTCTTCACAGTTCAAAATCCACTGCTCGAAGGGCAGTTAGGACGATGGGAAGGAAGCTACCGAGTGGGGCCTGGCTCTAAACTTCCAACTCTGGTCCCAGCAACCCCGCCTGGCTCTGCTGCCTTCCTCCCCCCGCCCACGCCACATCCCTCCCAGGAAACCGGTGCTGCTCCTCTGCAGCCTCAGCCCCAAGTTAGGCCTACACAGGTCATCCTCCCCTCCCCCACCACGATACCCATGAGCCAAGATTTGTATCATGAAAATAGGAGGGTTTCTATTATGACAACAATAGCCTATTTTTGGTAGTGTTTTCCAAACACAAAATTATGCTGTAATGCTGTCAGAGCCATCACCGCCTCACTCTGCAGCACGGCCGGTCCCCAGACCTGGCTCCTTCTCCGCCTGCCCTCGCCCACCCCAGCTCGGGAACCCCACCTCGTTGCTGGAATAGCCTGTGTGTGCTTATCCAAGCTCAGAGTGTCTGTCTCGACCGACGGGATGATCCGGACTCTTGGAGGACAGGGACTGTGGACTGCCCGGGGCTGGGCGCTGGGGGCCTCCTGACCACATGAGGGCTGGCCCTAGCCCCCATGGCCCCATCCACACCATCAGAAGGAGACATAAGAAAACAGAAGGAGCAGCAGGGAGGCAGCTTCCTGAGTGTGTGTAGGAGGGGGCATTTCCCACCAGGACCCCGTCACACCATCACCTTCCTGGCCATGCTCGCAGTGCCCCAGCCCCTGCAGACGCCGCCTCTGCCACCAGCTCCTCACCTCCTCCCTGATGTGCTCAACCTGCTCCTCCAGCAGCTCGTTCCTCTCGGTTAGTGTCTTGTTCTTCTTCAACAACGACTGGCCAATCCGAGCAGCCAACTCTAAATCCCGCTCTTTCTGTGAAAGCAGAAGCGAAAGCAGAGGTTCAGAAGATCCGTGCTTCCTGCAGGAGCCACAGGACTCCAGTGTCAGCTGAGAAAACAAGGTGTTCAGCAGTAACAAAGGAATCACTAATTCGCCACCCAGCCACCAGCATCTGATACCCATTCAGAGAGGAGCATGCTCGGTACACATAAGGTGCGAGGGCTGCATGGACCCCCAGCAACAAAAGGGAACCTTCCAAGAGAAAGAAAACAAATCTTTTCCTGCCGGGAAAACATACTTCCAAAAACCTTTCTCTACAACTGCTTTTGGTCTCCGTGTAACCACTGGGTCACCTGTCCCCCTGCCTGAGGGCTGTTCTATCACTAGTGCCCAGCACAGGGAAACAGTAACTATATGCTAGATGAATGGACGAATCCAGAAGTTCCAAAGTGCACTTAAAATAAAGCCAAGGCAACCCCTCTGGCACACAATAAGCTGGAATTTCCCGAGTTCCTTCGAGTTACCCTGTAGGAAACAAATTGTTTAAAGTTACTCTAAAATAGATACAGTCACACATTCCTTTTACTTGGGGGAGGCAGGCTACTTTGGCTTTATTTTAACAGAAATACTTTGAAAATGGAGAAATAATGCATAGAATTGCCCTACTTCAGAGACAAAGACTGTGTTGAAGACACAGAATTTTCTGTTAGTTCAGCTGCTGACATTTGGAGCACAGCAGCGCACAGAGGGAAGTCTTCAGTGGCACCAGAGGTACAGCCGCCTTCACGGGAGGAAAGCTGTCTCCTGACAGGGGGGGCGGGCTCTGTCACCACAGATTCATCCATCTTTGCCGGAGGGACTGTTGGCCACCACAATCAGATTCACTTGCTCACTTTTGGGGAGCGGCGGGAATGGGGAGGAAAACTCCAGAAAACTAAACCCTTTTAGAAGCCTATGCTAATTATTCTGTTCCCCTGGTATAAAAAGCGGAAGAATGGGGACGCATAGCTTTGAGCAGAAGAAAGCTGGGGAGGAATCCCAGATTCTGACAACCCCATGGCCTTGGGCCAGTGGCTTCCACTTAACAAGGATCAGGTACCCTCCAGATTTCTGAGTTGGTTTTTTTTTCCAAAACATAGGTTTATAAACCATCAGTTGGTTGACAATCATTTTAGTCATGACAACTGACATCGTTTTCAATAAAATTCAGCAGCACAGACCTGAAATACCAACATGCATTTCCCATAATAAGGTATCATGTCAAGTTTAAAATCTGCTTGTCACACATTTACTTATATGAATACTGGGTTGCAACCTAAGATGCATTCCTTACAGCGGGTACCAGTCAAAAGGCTAACTGCCCCAGGCGAACTGTTCTGCTCCACAATTTGAGAGTCTGTCTGGGTTCTGACTGAATGTCCCTAGAGCCCAGTTCCCTGGTCTGCGAGATGAGGGAGGGTAGAGGGGCAGACTAGCTTTTATTATTTATTGAGTTGTAAGATTTTTTAAAAAGCAGCTTTTAGTTTTAACTTCTTACATATCCACCGAATTATTCTACTATCCAACAGTGACACACCTTCCTCTGCTTGTCACAGGAGTTTCGCTGAATTACAAGCAGAGCACTGAAGTCAAAGCACAGTTTGGGAGGACGGGGTTCAGCAGCAATCTGGCTTCTCCAGAGCTCTTGCATGAATGATGGTCTCTCTCCCCTTGGTCTTCCATGGTCCTGAAACCCCCAACTTCTGTCCTGCTGTCTGGGAAGCCAGCCAGGTGTCATGTCAAGTGAGCCACAAATTCTTCCAACTCATTTCCACCATTTGTGCCTCCCCCTCGTCCCCTCCCAGGGAACAAAGGGGGCCAGTGAGTCTGCCTGACCAACCGAGACGCCTGTCTCTATGCACTCATCCGTGCTGCCTACGGCGTCTTCCAAGGAGGGTCCTGATCTCAGTGGCCCTTTATCATTTCTCAGACACAAGAGTATTTGGTATCCGGAGGACAGGACCCACAGGGATCGTGCGAGGGAACCCATCTCTCCAGGACCACCTCTGAATTAGCTGAGTGCAGGTGGTCTCGGCTGGCTAACCCTCAGTAACACTGTAGCAAGACTGTCTATTCCCCTTCAAAGTGCGGTTTCCATGAATCTCACTCAGGTCTATTCAATCTCTACCAGAACAAGTCCTCAGACTAAACGCCCAGCAGGTGCTTCACGCCTGTCGGCTCACTGCCTTCTGTTCTGCGTCGCCTGTCATCACGCATCCAAGCTGCTGAGCTCCCGCGCGCACAGACATTTCGTATGCCGTAGCCACATTGTGTATGCAGGTTTCACTGCCAACAAATCAAGCCAAAATCAGTAATGATGAAGACAGGCTGGGCAAGGACCTGCTGGAGCCCGTGAAGGATGCTGATGGCTTCCCAGAGCACTTGGGGCTAGAACTCAAGAGGAAGGGGAAGCAGGCAGAGGAAGGAAAACAAATGGATGGGGAGGCCCAACAATGGAGCCCTGTGACCCTCTCCACTACACCCCAAGGCACTCCAAACCTCAGACCTGAGGGCTCCCTTGCTCTACTGAGGGGGCAATTCTCACCTCATCCACACCAAAAATCTAATCTTTATCGTAACATCGAGAAAACACTCTAGGGGGTGGAGGACATAGTTCAGTGGTAGAGCCCACACCTAGCGTGCACCAGGTCCTCGGTTCAATACCTGGTACCTCTATTAATAAGTAAGTAAACCTAATTACCTCCCCTGCCCCCCAGAAAACACTCTGCTGGAAAAAAAAAAAAAAAGCAAGAAGTTACAGTAAAAATATTCAGAGATAAAATGCGAAACTTAAAAAAGTTATCAGAGTGTCTCTGGTTTTTCCAATTTTTCTAAGGCAACAGGCCAATTGGGTTTCTCTTTGAAAATTTCAGGAATGAAAAAAGAGTCTCATTTTTTACAACCAGCCAACCTATGATAAATATTTACTTCTAAAATCAGGAGAACAGCTAGGAAATGACCATTGGATCAAACTACAGTGAGAGGAATGAGACCACAAACAAATTTAGGCCCTTGAAAAGAAGCTATTAAAAGCCTGGTTCTTTTGTTCCGGGAAGCGTGGCCAGGCGGGGCTCGTCTAGTTCTAACTCCCTCCCCAAAGCTCTGTTTCGCTGAAAATTGAAAAGCCTGTGACTTGTGTCTCAGCTTGTGACCAATGAATGCTCACGCTGCCTGGCACAGGCCTGGAGAGGAGCACAGGCTGCCGCCCACACTGAGCGGCTGACTCATCTCATTCACCAATTTCAGGATCGGAAGCATGACTAAGGGGCCCCCCGGAATAGCCCTCTGCGTGACTGGGGAGGAGGCAGCTTTGCCCAAAGGTAAATTCCGAATAGCAACAAGCCAGGGCGAAGCTGCAGAATCCTCGCCCCCTTCAACCCAGAAGCAAACTCCGCACGCGGCCCATGGCTGTGCGCTGGCCCCGCCAGCTCCCCACCTGCGTGTGGCAGGCACGTAAAACCAAAGCAAACCACTCTGGAGGAGGAAATGGAACCAAAGCTTAAGAGATGCAGTGCACGGTACAACCATCAAGGTACTGGGGCCCTAAGACTAACCAGGAAACCGCCGACTTGCAAAGAAAAGCGAGGACTCAGGCGTGAGCCTTATCAGGCCGAGGAAGGAATGACATTATATGTAAAACACACAGACCACTGCCACGTCAGCTGCTAAAAATAAAACAAAGCAGGCCCAGCTAGGAGCCACCTAAAGAAACTACCCAAAAATATTCTTTTTAGCAACTCAATTTTTTTAAAAAGGATGACTGCATACTTTTTGTGTAGTGACACTCATTTAGGAAGTTAGCTGGGGGTGTTATGTGAAGTGTTGGTAACTAGGATCTGCATCAAGGGCTAGCAGGCCCAGCTGTTCTGGAAGTGGTCCTCAAACATCCAAGCCAAGAGGGATGTTGCTCTGTGGAGAGGCCTCACCCAGCACGGCCAGGCCACACCCCACAGGAGCCAAGGACCGTGGGCCACAGGCACTCGCTGAAGAAGCGTCCCGTAAACAAAGAACGTTCATGTTTTTAAGGTAAAAATGTCTCACTGACAATCAACTAACCACATTCCCCTAAATTAAATAAACAGGGCAGTAAACACAGCCAAACGCAACAGGGCCACACGCACAGCGGTTAAGGCCATGCGACCTGGGTGTCTTCTGCCCTCTCAGATGCAGGCCCCTCCACTGCAGGGCGGGGGAAACAGAGGCACTGATGCCTGAGGACTATCGCAGAATTAATGACATGACGCACGGATAACAAACAGCTTGCAGTCAAAGTCTCCCCTTAATAATAAGCATGACCGCGGAAACGGACACTTATCAAAGGCCTGTCATCTCCAAGATTAAAAGCGAGAAAGAAATCACCCAACAAGGTCCCCACCCAGGAGAAACTTCTAACCAATCCAGTTGGATGAACTAAAGCAAACAGAACCAGAGGATGGCTCCCGTGCTCAGGGCTGGTGGGGCCACGGGGATGTGGCAGCTTCAGAGATCCCCAGTGAGCCCTGCAGTGCGACATTCAAAGGCAGGAAAAGACAGAGGTGGCCAAACTGTGCACAAGGTCACTGGGCGGGGGAGCGGGAGGCAGGGCCCGATGAGGAGGAGGACTCAGGAACGTGGTCAAGGATGTGGCCTTGAGTGAGGAGTTCGGAGCGCCGGAAGAGGGCCAGGTGAGGACAGAAGGCGTGGGAGGGGGGTGGCTGCAGGGAAGATCAGAACAGAGGGAAACTCAAATCTCACTGCCTGGGCGCCGGGAGCTGGAGTGGTAACCCGGGGAAGAAAAATAAAGGTAAAGACACAGGGCCCGCTCAGAAAACTTGATGACTGAGAAGACTTCGATGTCAACAGAACGCTGAGAAGAAGTTGAGAAAACCAGTCTCTCAAATACACGAGGCTGATCTACTCTGAAGCAAGTTTCTTAAATTGTTCTTGCCATGCTTATTTGGGGTTATTTCCATGCTGACACTGCACAATAATATTCCCTTCACCTGATGTAAGTAAAAATGAAACAAAATGGAACAAAAATATTACAGAGATGTGGATCCTGAAGTGTTTTCTGACATTTTTTGTATACACTTAAAATATATTGTTAGTAAATATTTTAAGGGGTTTTAAATCTCAAACTGGGTGTTCTATAGCAAGTATTTACATGATATTCTATTTTGCGCCATTAATACATTCCTTTTAAAACCCAAAATACCCTGTACGAAGCTATAGCTACAAAGGCCTACATACAGAGCTACCAGTTCAAAAAAAAGGGTAAAGCCACTAAATGATGCCCTGAGAGGGCCTGAGTTCCGAGACTCTTCACTGAGAAGGACAGTAAGGCACGCTTTAATCAGTATGAATTATTTATCAGTCAGTTACAAACGACTCTGTGCCCCCTCCCCCCCAAACCACTTACCTCTTCAAGAAGCCGAGTTACAGCATCGATGTCATTATATGTCTTAGTCATCTGGCCAACTCTTTCAGCACATAAAACTGCAGGGAAGAAAAATGACAATCAAACTACTGACTGGGCCACAAACCGGCCCAACAAAGGACCCGCCGAAAAAAGTGGTTCTAAAGTTATGCCCACGTACTGCGCACACAGGGTGGTTCCAGAGAAAAGTCCCAAATTGTGTGGGGTGAGGGGGGCGGGGGGGCTACTCCTCCCCGCAAAGCCCTGCCACTGCGTGCGGGTGTGTGTGTGCATGCGTGCACGTGCGCACTCGGGGGTGGTACTGAGGGCAGGGCGCTGGAGTGGAAAGGGGTCTGGCCTCGTATCCGCTCGGCAAACCAAAGTAGGTCAGCAGTGCAGCCACTGATGTGTGAACTGCCAGAAAAGACCCACAGGAGCTAGACCCCACTAATTATAGAGACCCAGCCATGTGGACAGAGTGGGGCCTTCCGAAAGCAGCCCTCGGCATAATTATTTAACAACAGCCTTAGCTGGTCATTTCATAACGGCACAGCCTCCTCTTCCCCAAACAGCCTAAATTCTAAGGCTATGCAACCAGTTTCCAAACCATGAAAACTGGGGTGGTAAGATTCTTCTCCACACTCTTTTCTATTGTAGTTTATTACAAGATATTGACTATCTGGTGCCATACAGTAGGACTTTGTTGCTGGATAGATTTTTTAATCCACACCAAACACACACACACACACACACACACAAAATTACATGACATATGCCATTCGCTGAGGTCATAAGAGGCTGCCTGCAGGCCACTTGAGGACTGTGTCTTTGCTCTTAGGAGATAAAGGGTGTGCACTGAAAGAAGGCCTTAGTCTCCAGAAAAATCTCAGGGCTGTTTTATTTTAAATCAATCACCAGGAATCCATCTACAGTTCAAACAATGTGAAGGTAGCATGGATTTGATTCTGAGGAGGAAGGAGGAAGTAAAAGCATTTAGGGCCCAAGTGTAACATTTTTTGAAACCTGCCACTTTGGGGCTAAATAATAACTTTGTAGTCACTCCTCATTATTAAGACTCTAGAAGATAATTCTTTTTTTTTAACAGCGGAAGATTTAGTTCAGCTTTCCCAATGACCCACTTGCAGTCCCAGCCCATGTAAGCCATTTGGGAACTTCCGTGTATTCCTGAACCAAATTCAGTAGCATTACTAACGGCCATCTGCGACTGGAAAGCAATAGGTCTCTAAATATTTTATTAAACGCAAGTAGAGAGCATCCTAGTGGGTGAGCAATGAGAAATCTGATCCGCTGGAATGATTTTCTAGCGTAAGGAGAGACCTGAAATCTGGTTCCAAATCTGAAACCCTCCCCACACAGGGGCCCTGAGAGCCCAGAGAGGGGGCTCCCCTGCCGGCCTCTCCTCCACCCAGGACTTAACGGCAGGACAGGAACCATCCGGCTGCTGGCTGGAGGGAAGGGCACTGCCTCAGACACTTCCTTCCCTTCCCTTCCCACAAGGAAAAGCAAGGGAGATGTTCAGGGTTGGTTTAAACCACAATTTAACCTGATGGAGATGGAGTCCAGGCTCAAATTGCTCTAAATAGTTCATCAGCTCAAGGTCACAAGAAATCCTTAAGTGAAGATTTCCATGCCACGGGCAGGAGTGGGTTTCACGCTGCACAGCTGTGACATTTGACAACAATGCAGACAGACACACTGGAGCCCTGCAGCCAGCTCCCTGGAGGAGAGCGCCGTGCGCCCAGTCATCACGGACCACGGCAGCTACAAAGGCCTCTGTGTTGAAGCCTGTGTTGTGACTTCAGGGCCAGCTAATTCCCCTCCTTGCTTTCCTCAAAGGACCAAGTCCTCTGCTTTCCTACAAAAAAAGACAATCAGGCTACCTTTTAAACTAATCTTGGCTCTGTGTCACCCGCACCTAACAGAACAAGAATCAGAGGGCCTTTTTGCTCTGGGATCATATTAATCAGAAATTATGCTTACACTTTTAAAGCTATTTTCTTGAACTGAAATCACTGTGGTTGATCATGTGTAGATAATCACATGCAGATGTAAGAGATAATGGAGATTCCACATACCCCTTACCAAAGTTTCCCCCGATAGGAACATGTTGTAAAATCATATCACAACCAGGGTACTGACATCCATACAATCCAGGAATCTGACTCAGATTTCTGCAGTGTTACCTGTAAGGATTGTGTGTGCACACATATGCACGCCCACCTACATGGGACTATTAGGCTCTGTATGATTTTATTGCTTGTGTAGGTTCATGTATCCACTGCCACGAGGATCCCCTGTATTGTTATAAACCTGGTTTTAAAAAGCTTTTCCACTCTTGGGCATAGATCCAAAGGGAACTCTAATCCGAAAAGATACATGTATCCCAGTGTTCACAGCAGCCCTATATACAATAGCCAAGATATGGAAGCAACCTTAATGTCCATCGACAGATGACTGGATAAAAAAGTTGTAGTATTTTTATACAATGGAATACTACTCCGCCATAAAAAAGAATAAAATATTGCCATTGCAGCAACATGGATGGACTGGAGATCGTCACTCTAAGTAAAGTAAGCCAGAAAGAGAAAGAAAAATACCATATGGTATCACTCATATATGGAATCCAAAAAAAAAAAAAAAAAGACACAAATGAACTTATTTACAAAACAGACTCACAGACATAGAAAAAAAACTTATGGTAATCAGGGCAGGGTAGGGGAAGAACTCGTCCAATGTCACACAGGTAACAAATGGTGAACTTCAAAGTGAAAAGAGACTCCTAAAGGACCAGCAGCTAATATTTATGGAGTCCCTGCTCTGTCTGGGGATTTAATGTGCTTTTTTTTTCATCTACTCCTCACAACAACCCTACAAGGTAGGCGCTATCATGGTGACTACTCCTTGGATGAGAAAACCGAGGCTCAGAGAAGTTAAGGACCCGACCAAGGTCACGGCAACTGAGGCTGTGGGCAGGGGCTGAGCCCAGGCCAGTCTGGCTCCTGTGCTGAACTAGGAAGCCACAAAGGATGCAAGGGTGAGGTTGAGGCCAGCACAGATCAGCGGTGTTTAGGAAGTATAAAGAAAGCAAAAAGTAGCTGTGGCTTGGCCAGGTCCCGGACCCCCGAGCTCTGAGGCCCAGGTTTTCACAGGAGACTCTCCCGAGGCCACGAGGCCACAGGTCCTGACAAGTCCTGTAATTGTGTGTCTTGGGTTTCCTCTTCCAAGAAGTGAGGAATCACAAATGACGTTTAAATCGTAAGACAAAGGCAGGCTTTTCAAGCACCAATTTTCTAGATACTCAACCTACAATAAACCATCTCAAGTTCCTCTCTCCGTGGGAATGGTATTTCAAACACAGGTTCCAAGTCTGACCAAGGGAGCTCGACCATGTAAATCCATTTCCAGCCAAAAGGTGTCCAAAACAAACACAAAGTAAAAGAGCAGCCATAACCTCTATAATAACTTAATATGAGAAAATTAGGGCCCAAGTCCCTGAAAAAGAAGTTGAACACGCCAACTGCAGCAAAGCACACGTCTAGCAGGAACAAACACGGAAGGACGCCTGCTGTCAGGGACCAGGCTCTGCGCTGAACAAGACAGAGCCCCCCCACCCCTGAAGGTACACAGAACACAGGAGCCCATGGGCCCTGTCAGGGCGGCCCTGGGCGGAGGTATAGGTATGAGAGGCCTGGCAAGCCCCTTTAAAGAGTATGGGCTTTTATCGGGGGACAGTGGGAAACCACTGGAGGGCTTCAAAGGGGCAGTGTCCACAGGGGGGTTCTACTTTGGAGAACATTCTGGCTACAGTGCAGAGAAATGGGGGGGGTGGTTTGAACAGCATCAAGGCCGTTAACTAACCTGAGAAAATCCTGGGTGGCTGTGGGAGTGGAGGGAAGTGGTCTCTTCTGGAGAGAGTTAGGGGAGGCCAATCCACAAAGTATAGGATCTGGGCTTCTCACTGGGACAAAGGGGAGATGGACACTCCACTTCCTGGGCCTCGCGTGCCCCTGGGAGGTGGGCACGTGAGGATGAAGGTCAGAAGCACGAGGGGCTGCCCCAGTGAACCCACTGGCATCGGGACCACCGCTGGGGTCACCGTGGAATCACGTGCCAGGCAGAGGGCTGTCCACAACCACAGCAGCTGGGGGCCCACCTGGAAGGAACACCCTCCTGGGGGCTGGAGGTGTGCAGTCTTGGTTCAGTAGAATCCCCTTCGAGATGAGAAGAGAACCAAGTGTTTATTCATGGGATGGCAGGTGGAATCGTGAAGCCCCAAATCAGCTGAGTAGCCCTGGGCTGGCTGACCGGGCAGAGGACACCCAGGACTGGGCTGTCACAGCCAAACAGGGGTGAGGAGTGGGGCGCAGCCCTGAGGGGCACTCTTGTTTGAAAATCAGTAACGCAACTTTTACGGGGTGAATTAAACTGTGTCCAAAGTGGTTTTGAGAATAAATGCTGGCATCCATTCTCCAGCTCCTGTTCAGATACGAGACTCCAGCCAAGAAATCCCTAAGAGCCATGGTGTGTAGTCCCTGAACAAAAGTGAATTCCTGCCCAATGCTAAGAATTCCAGCCGGTGGGAGGCTCTGGGATCAAGGCCCAAAAGCAATCCCCACAGGGAAGGGAACACCTGGGCCGTGGGTGGTGGTGAAGGAGGAGGGGGCTCCAGGGTTTCATGGAGCACCGTGTAAGCCCTCGGGCAGGGGCTCTGGCAGCTGCAGCGGGAGGTCAGAGGCGGAGCCCAGGAGGCACGGAGGGGTGGGCAGGGAGGTTCTAGCACAGCAACCTGCACTCCGTAAGGAATCTGTGTTTTGTTGTCACATTAACAGGCTTGATGCAGCACCTTGACACTTTGGCCTTATCGGTCTTCTCCAAGAAACTGGCAGAACTCACGTTCTGTATTTCAGTGGAAAGATTCTCATAAAGTTGTTAGAACAATCAGCTCTCGTCACTTCTTAACCTAATTTTAAAAACATTTCTCCTCTGCCAGTTTGTATCTTTGGAGCAAATGAATGCATATTTTACACATGCGAGTGTGTATATATACATAAACTATGTATTTATAAATACATGTATATATAAATGTGTATTTCTATATAAATATCCCAAGCCGTCAAGTGGACCGTTCCTTATAACTCAGTGGCCAAGTAGCCAACATCCATGGATGATAAGATATTCATGACTGCCTATGACACTTGGATTTTGGGTTGAGTTTTGGCTATGTGTTCTACCTTAGTTTATTTCTTTAATTAATTAGAACATTGTTTTCAATCTTTTTTTTTTTAAGAACCTGACCTCCAGTCCCCCCTCCACAATCACTTCTCCTCCCGTCTCCTGTACCTTACCATCAGTTTTTTAAAAAGTCAATTTTACTTTCTGTAATTTTTATTATAAAAAGTATAGACTTAATGAATAAACTTTCAAGATAGACACATACCTCCAAGAAACTGTGATGTGCCCAGTGGAGATGGGAACTGGTACTCAGGTGTCATGGAGAATGGCCTGTGGACCAGCCAGTTATCCCTGTCTCCTTTCAACCAGTAGCAGAAGCAGCTGCCAGTTGAAAAGCAGCCCTACTATGTCCCCCGATCCTCCAAGAAGCAAATCCAGTAAATACTTCCTCCCTGTTCACAGGGGCAACGGGCCGAAGGTTCAGAATCCAAGAGCCACAGCTGAAAAGCTTTCCATGAATTCTACATGAGTCACCACCGAAGCCAAGCTTCCAGACATTACAAAATAGATGCCCCTTTAAAGTTCTGTCTACAGGCTTCTGAATTTAAATTGTCAACGCTCCACTTAAAAAGCCTCCCCAGCTCTGCCACTGCCTACGAGCAGCAGCTTCAATGCAAAGACACACAGGGACCAGCCTCCCCCGTCCCCAACCTCTCTCTCTTGCCTCCCACCGGCTACCCCTGCTCCAGCACAGCTGGTCCATACCCAGGGATGCCACTCTCAGAGGGCTGGCCTGGCGCCCTGTGTGCCTGTTATTTCCCTCTGTAGGGACTGTGTTTCTGCCACTTCTCCATCTGGGCAGCTCCTGCTTTTCCCCATGGCCCGGCAGGAAGACGGCACCTCCATAGAGTTGACAGCCTAGCCGAGTCTCAGCCATTCCATTCGCTGCTGTACAAACTGTGCCTTTTACAGTTGGTCTTCCCTGAGAAGACACCTAGCAGACATGAGAACTGGGCCAATCTGGCAAAGCATTTTTGATAGGGGCTGGGGGGCCTTTTTTTTTTAAATGGAGGTACTGGGGATTGAACCCAGGACCTTGTGCATGTTAAGCACAAGCTCTACCCCTGATCTATACCCTCCCCCTCACCCTGGGGAACATCTTTAAATGGCTGCTTTGACCCAGCTACACAGCAGCAAGTCCCACTTATCTCAGCCAGACCAGTGCTGGTGGGTTAGACACACGTATCCCCGCACTTTAGAGCAGGGAAACAGGCTCTGAAGTTAGATGACTTGCCTAAGACCACCAAGACTTAAAAACTTCCCTAGGTATCTGCCCGAAAGAAATCACAACATACATCCACATAAAAACTGAACACATGTTTACAGTGGCATTACTTATCTTAGCCAAAGAGCAGAAACAACCCCAGTGACTCTTGACTGGTGAATGAATAAACAAAATGTGGTATATATGCCTGAAATGGAATGTTATTCAGCCATAAAATGGAATGAGGTCCTGATACATGCCTCAACACGGACAAGCCTCAAAAACTTGACGCTCAGTAGAAGCCAGACACTGTATGACCCCACATATGAAGTATCCAGTAGAGGCAACTCGCAGAGACAGAACGCAGACCAGTGGTTCCCTGGGGTTGGGAGCAGGAATGGAGATTAACCATAAACAGGCATGAGGAAGCTTACTGAGGCAGGGGTGGGGTAGGGGATATAAACATAATTGTTCTGACACTGAATTCTGGTGATGGTTGCCAACACAGTAAATTTACTAAAAAGCATTAGCTTCTTCACTTCAAATGGGTGGTCTGTATGGTATGTAAATTATACCTCAATATTTTAACTTACTACCAAATAACACGCAGACAAGCACCCCTGAACCCCATATTCCATTCCATCCACTCCTCAGCAACACGACAAGGGAAACACTCTTTCATGATCTCATGACTGAGACTTCCTCAAGCCACAAGAACGTTCTCAGGCAGTAAAATTGTTTGGGACCAACACATCACCCAGGAGAAAATCAGCACCGAAAAACAGCCCATAAGCGTCCTAATCTGCCCCACACAGACTGGACTATTTTTAATTAGATAATTGCGAAAACTGTTTGCTCAGATGGCAGAAGGTCACGATACATCCACAAGGAAACTGATAGCCAGCTCCCTCCAGTTTTCACCCTTCTCCCAAGTTACAGCCAATCCCCGAGATTCAGCCGTGCTCCTCCCTCGGCTGCTGCCCTTCAACGTCTATCTTCAAAAGAATTTAGACTTGGCCCAACAGCCCGAGTGTATTAACTACTAAGACCCCAAAGACACATTATTTGGTTTAAAAAAAACAATAAAACGTAACTATTTTAACGCAGCCCTTGAAGTAGGCACAGGAATAGGGTGAGGGCCCCTAGGACTTGGTAATAAAAAGCAGTACTCATTTGTCAGTAATTAAAACAAAAGGGGAAAAAAAGGCAGAACAAATTCTTGATATTCTTGTCTAAAAGGTTTCATGTCAAAAATGGCCACAGCCATAACGAACCCAATTCTTACAAATGTCCCAGATCCCTTCCCGCCTGTGTAAGTCACATGATGGCAGCTGAGTCTTATTCATCTGGGGCCCAACACATTGATGCTCAAAAACATGGAAGCTTTTGTTTTACTCCCAGGCCAGTCTTTGCACAGAAAGGCTCATTTCTAACCAACACGTCAAAGGGGGTGAATATATAAAAGCCCTGGCATGTACCTTACCACCCCCGATGAGCATGTGTCCTGGGGAGCCACCTCCACTCCCAGGCTTCCTGCATGAAACAAGAAGCCATCTGGAGAGGGGCAATCAAGTTCAAGTCCAATGTGACACAAGGAAAAGGCACAAAACTGCTAAGAAAGAAGTTGCATTAACAGAAAGGCATCAACTAATCAGCAGCTATGGTCTAAAGCCAGAAGCAGTGGGCAGACTGCCGGCCCTGACTCCTCTCAGGTGAAAGGTGCTGGTTTATCGTGGTGCCTTCAGACAATTCCGGGATGGTGTAGTGGCAGAGGCCAGCCCAGAGCCCAGCCCACTACAAAGAGCGGTCCATTCAGCCATCACCAGCGTGGTGCCCACTCTGTGCACTGGGAGGCAGGAACGAGGTCAGCTTTGTCCAAGGCCAGCCCTGGGGTGATACTGGTACCCGAACCCCAGTAAGAGAGCTGCCCTGAGCAAGGGACATCACTGGAGGCCTGTGTCGGGTAGCCATGGATACTAACAAACCAAGCCCAGACTGAAACCAACATAATGAAAACCACAAGCAGAGAGACCTTTGTAACAGTGCTGAGGTCAGTGATGATAAGCGGAGCCAGCAACTTTCTCTTCCGGGAGCCCACAGGAGAGAGTCCTACACAGCAGTGCTGCTGGCTACGCCGTGTCAGTATAGACGCCAGGGCCCCGGCCTGATGGCTCCTTCTCCGGGGCAGGCTTTCCCACCCCACAAGGCATCACAACCACCTCTGGGACTCAGCACACCTGAGTCTGGCCATTCTCCACTCTGCCCAGCCGGTCCCCTGTCCCCTGCAGCCCCAGGATGAAGAAGGCATTCTGTTTGTGCAGCTCCTTGGACCAACTGGAGGGTTTGGACACGTGGGGCTGGCCCGAGGCACGCCATCAGGCTCTGGGTTCCCACTGCCAAATGGCCAAATGGCACTGTCTTTATCTCGGCTTTTGCAGATGATAATTATGGGTTAGTGCTCAAAACTGCCCTTTGTGCAAAAGATGGACATGCTGACCATCAGCAGCCACCACTCAGGAAGGACGTGCGCTCTCTCACAGTCTCGGGCTCAGAAAACAATCATGCTGAGAGCACTCAGTGAACCCCACCCTGTTCCACAGGCTCCTTTCAAATCCTGCCACCTGAGGGCAGTCAAAAATGACACCTGCCAGGAACTGAGGGACCAATCTTGCAGTTGGGCAACAGCCTCAGAAGCATCCAGGCGAGAAAACATTACAAAGTCAGGCTTCTTTAGAGCTCTTTGAGAAAGCAGCAGGAAACTGCCATGCAACCACAAGGCGACATGACTCCATTCTCCAGTGTCTTCCTGCTGCTCGGGCCACTGCTCGGGCAAAGACAGGGCGTGACCACTTCACTCAAAGCGGCACTGTGGTTCCCGCCTGCTTGGGATCACCCTGAGCACAGGGGCTGGGGGAAACCAGCAAAGCCCCGCTCCAGGAACACCACTCAGCAAGAAAGCGCTGGAGATCAGTTCCTGCACAGTGCAAGTCTTCAGTCACCGGAAGACACAGAGGCTAGATATTTTCTCTCCTGAGGACACTGAGAGCAATGCTGTGTCTGACAGCCGTGTGATCCGAGCAACCTCCTTCTCCGGGTGCCTGGTCTCCCCGTGAGCGCCCACATTGTGGGCTACAAGGATCACATGGATAATGTGAGGGAAGGGTCTATGGGTCTATTAGCTGAGAGCCTGGTGTGACAGAGGGCAGACCCCAAGGCAGGGTGAGGGCCCGGCTCTGTGCTTACAGCCCTGGGACTCTGGGCAATTTATCAGAGCCTCAGATGATTTGACTGTAAAATGGGAATAATGTTTATTTCAAAAGCTGTTTTGAAGATTAAATGGGTGACATCAGAAAGTATCTATCACCCTCATAAGGTAACTGAGAGGGAACAACAAATGTCTCCTGTATCCATAGCTACCAATATTACTGTTACCCCAAACTAATTCTGTCCCTCAGTTTGCAATCAGAAGTATCTCTTTCAGAATCATTAACCATGCAGACACCCACCTGAACCACTTCAGAATCCAGGGAACATGGTGACCCCTACATCTTGCAATGTATTTTCACGCATGCAAGAGAAGACAAGAGTGGGCTTATGGGGTCAGAGTAAAACAGGGTCCTACCCAGGAAACAGGACAGGGCAGGCTTCCAGCAAAAATGGACACAGAAACCAGGCCTTCCGAAGCAAACCTTTGTCTTCCTCATCTTCAGGGCAGAGCAAACCTTGTGAATTTTATTTTACAAAGAGAAGTAAGCACATTGGCAATGAAGTCCAGTCGGCATTCCACACCCGTGGGTCCTACCTATGCAGACTCAACTAACCCTGGATCGAAAATATTCAGAAACAAAGAAAAATTCAGAAAGTGCCAGAAAGCAAAACCTGAATTTGCTGTGCTGGTGACTTTACATAGCACTTACATCGTATTAGGTATTATAAGCAATCTAGAGTAGATTTTAAGCACATGGGAGAATGTGTGTAGTTTATAGGCAGATACTACACCCTTTTATATAAGGGACTTCAGCATCCGTGGATTTTGGTATCTGAGGGGGTCCTGGAACCAATCCCCTGTGAATACGAAGGGACGGATGACTGTATCTTTCTCTTGCAGTTACTGTCCTGAAAGTATCAACACTTCACCTGAAGGACTGCTAAAAATATTTTATTAGAAAAAGGAGGGAAATTAGATGGGAACAAATAAGAGACAAGGAAGAGACTAACTGTCTATCTTAAGACGACAAATGCAGAAAGGGGTTTGCCCTGCCCCACTGAACGCGATCACCACGTAGAGTGCCCGGCATCTGTGAGAGGTGGACCAGCACAGGACAGTGTGTGCTGCCGTCACCCAGACGGTGTGTTAAAACCCAGACAGACAGCTGGGCCCCACCCCCAGAGATTCTGACTCAGCAGGTCTGGGGCGGGGCCCGAGAATGTGCATTTCTCACACGTTCCCAGGTGATGCAGCTGCTGCTGCTGCTGGCCGGCCGGGGAACCCACTGTGACTACTGGTAGCACAGGAGTTAAGAGGAGTCTTTGTAGGGCCTTAGAGCTCATTTACACAGGCTGAAGCCACTTACTAGCTGTACGATGAATTGCTTAAGTTTCCTCTTATAAACCTATGAAATGAAAAATTGTAACCTCCCATGGTTATTTTAAGGATTAAATGCCTGAACCCCTTAAAGCACTTGCAGTGGTACCCGGCACGTAGTGAGTACATAAGAATCATCAGCTCTCACCATCACTGTCATCTGGCTCTCAGTTTTTAAAAATTAAAAAAAAAAGTTTAAATATATAGATAGAGGAAATATATATAAATATATTTTTTTCTTCTCTTGACTAGGATACAGAATGCTGCTCTAGAACTGAGTATAACCTCTCCTTTAGACTCATGATTGATTTTTAAAATCACTGTGTTATAGGCTTTCAGACAGCAGTTCATCTCATATGCCCTGAAGATCTTGTTAAAACGCAGATTCTGACTCAGTGGGCCTGGGGTGGGGCCTGAGAGTCTGCACGTCTACCGAGCTCCCAGGAGATGCAGGTACCTAGGCTGCATGCTGAGTGGCCCGGCTTTAAGGGACACAAGCTGACCCAGTGAAGTCCGGCCTGGCCCTAGTTCTGTAAGAGCAGACAGACGCCTTCCTCTTGATCACTTCCAGGAACCCAGCAAACACAGTCCCCGTCGGTCTGTCACTCCTCTCTCCTTTCCCCTCCAAAGTCTCCTTCATCATAGGACCGGGTGGGGCGCCCAGCCTTAGCAGGGAGCCCCCTTGCTCTCATTTGGCTGTTTCCACCCTACCCCTCCTTTCTCCAATTAAATACTTTTAACTGCCCAGCAGGTGAAGTGCTAATATTTTCATGCCTGGAACCTCAGAAGAAAAACATTTCTGGTAGATGGGTACTTATAAATTATTTTAAAAATAAAAGTTATGCTGAGACATGAAAATAGGCCATCACAGAGCAGAATTTTGAGAAAGTATTCTAACTGCTTTTACTCAAGACCCAAAAAACATCCATGTAGCCACTCCTTAAAACAGCCTGTTTCACCCCACAAGTCTCTTTCTCTGGGCTGTGAAAGACCCAGAAGCTCAGTTAGGAAACTCACACCCAGCATTTGGGTATATCTTTCTGTAATACCTCCCTCTTCTCCAAAAGCAGTATGCCTCTGAGAGAGCCCACTGCTGGGTTCCCAGGTCATCTCAGCGTAAGCCCTTGTACTTTTCTATCTGAAGTATTTCTAAGTTTAAAAAAAAAAATCCCTATTTCAAATCGGTGATGAGTGGTTTTTAAAAATAAACAATTTTCTAAAGTAAACAAAAACATTATTTAATTGCTCAGTCTCTTGTCTGTTAACCCGCCAAAACCCGTTCGGTCAGAAGAAAATAATTAAAACAGAGTGCTGGAATGCCACAAAGGGGGGAAAAAACCCTGCTATTTGCAGTAACAAGTATGAACTTCAAAGACCTTAGTTAAGCAACAGAAGCTACACAAAATATACACACTGTTCAATTCCATTTACATAGATCCAGAACAGGCTGAGGTGGTACAAGTCAGGACAGAGGTGTCCCAGGAGGGAGGGGTAAACTAGAAAGAGGGACAAGGGGACTTTCCAGGGTGCTGGAAATGCAGCTTCTCTCGTGGTGGCTTTACATGAATGTCATTCAGTCATTCACCACCTAAAGTCTGTGTACTTGACCTTATACCCCACTAAGAAAACAAGGCTGCTGTGAGATCAGTAGAACAGCCAGATCTGTATACACACTTAAGGGAAAGGATCAGACTGGAGCAAAGAACAGAATTTACCCTCTTCCAAGAGGTCCAGGGTTTCATGCTGCTCTTGGATGGGCTTCGTCTCTTCATCCTGGCAGTCATACTCAAAACATTCTTCCTCCCCTCCCACGTCTCTCAGGGACATTGCTGAAGTCACCCCAAAGCCCAAACATCACCTTAAGGGGCTGCCCTTAGGAGAGCTCCTGGCTGCCTGCCCGGAGGAGGCATTGGGGCCGGGGCCCCTAAGGCACACGCTGGGCTCTGGCCAAGCCGTGGACATGCCCTGGCTCAGCTGGAGTGGAGGGCATGCATAGGGCCACTGGCCCATTGTCACCCAGGACAGACCCGGAAGGGGGTGGCTCCCACAGCCAGGAGGTGGGGCAGAGGTTCCAGAAGCACCTATCGGAATGGGAATGCCCTGCCCAGCCCTGGGGTGACCCCACCAGGTGCTGTGGAGTCAGAGGGGAGGCCAGCAGGCAGGTGCACGGCCTCGGGCCAGCTCTCTGCATCCAGATTCTTCTCCTGCCTTTCCTCCCCTGGAAGCAACGAGGAATGGTAGCTTCTGGAAGTTTCACAGCATTGCACAGAGGAATACCAACCACGCCTTTAGCAGGTACACCTGTTTAAAGGTGGGGCTCTGGTGGAGGAGGTGCCCCGGCAAATGACTTCCCAGTACCCTCCGATGAGAGAGTCCCTGTGGGCGTGCCTCAAAAGCTGAGACAAGTATGACTGTGACAACAGCCTGACACAGGGTTGCACCGGGAAGGAAGTGTTCATTCTGGTTCCTAGCAAGAGGAAACAAAAAAACTGCAGTAACCATTGCCTGTGTTAAGCTGAATTCATCCTAGTCTTTCTTTGGTAATAATATACTGCATTTGCTCGTTTTTAAACTGCGTTTTGTAAATCCTGCTCTCACCGTACATCTGTGTATTCACAGTCAAATTTATAAAGATCTTTTCTAATTGCTAGGGTTAAGGGAGAAAAAAAGCTAGAGCCTAACAGTTTGCCATGCTGTCTGGAAAAAGAATCCAGTCTTATTGTGTATCTCACCACCAATTCCTCTGTCCTGTTTGGTTTGGCCTGTAACAGGGAGATGGCAGGTCCTTCCATCAAACCCACTGAAAGGTGGCCTGAAGCACTGGTGTCTCAGAGAATCAGGGCACATTCTACAATTTCTGTGCTTCAGCTGCCTCCCCGCTACACTGTGGCAGGTCTCCCTGCTCCTAAAAGCTACACCATCCCCACCTCTCCGCCCCATCTCCTCCCATGGGTAACAAAGAAGGGGGCTTTTGGCAAAGGCAAGATCATCATCAAGAATTCTCTGCCGAAGTTCAGGAATGAGGCTTCATTCCTCTATGAATCCTTACGGCTGAGGATTCTGCTTAGACAGTTAAAATTGAGAATTTGAATCACTACCTCCATAAAAAACAAATAGAAGACCACAGACAAGTGCCTATACATAGAAAACCAGAATAGAATAAAGATTTTATTTAAAAAAAAAAAAAGTAAAACCTAGAGACACAGGCACCGTCTGCTTACTTTTCTGGAACCTGAAAATGATTGCTACATGTTATGATGTTAAAAAGTAGTTCTCTGAAAAACAGGGTCAGGAGAAATTCAGGGGCAAGGAGTTCAAAATTGCATTGTGAAAATCTTCAAAAGCTTTAAATAATATTTATGAAGACACACACTCAGGGAAAAAAAAAACTTTCTCTAATCTCAATAGATGTTATCAAATTGGGCTTGTTAATTCAATTCAAATGACAATGATTCCAAAGCCCTGGGATGAGAGGGAGAGAGAAATCTCCACCTTATACATTATTCATTTGGCAAGTATCAGACTGACTCTTAGATGCGTAGGATACTGGGCGGGGCCGTAGTATATAAAAATGAAAACAAAAGCTAATTTTGTAGAATTGAAAATACTTTTAAGTGATTTTACTCATCACCAGTAGTGCCCAAACCCTCACTAAACGCGATCTAAAAAACAAACGAGAAACACAAAGCTCTAAAAAACTTGCGCTCTAAGCCCCCTCTGGCCCTCTCGTCAGCTCTCTGGTCCTCTGCTTCTGCATCTGAAGGAAGATGTTATCCCTGCTTTACCAAAGCTGCTGGTAAAAATGAACATTACATTATACATTTACATTTAATTCTTTAAAAAAAAGCACACCTTATCTGCCATTCAGAAAAGCGCTGTGTCTAGAAAGGAAAAATCAGCCTCTGCTCCCAGCACCACATCCACAATAAACACACATGAAAAGCGGGGCCTGTTTACATGTTTGACGCAAAGTGCAGCAAACTCAGAAAATCACCTCAAAAACCTGGTCACAGCTTTTTCATTAATGCTTAAAATATTTCTGACAAAACTTCACTCACAAGCCAGCACCCCCTCCTCTGGGTGACATTCTAGAGGTGACTGCCACCAAGGAACAGCACACATGTGCCTGTGTGTAATTTTCATTATGGGAAAGAAGCCCTACGAACAACCAGTGCACCATCTGCCTGAGCGTCTCCATTTATAAAACCCATATGAACTCCCCTACCTCCCACCCCGATGTTCTGTGACATTCTGAAGTCCATGACGTTGTCAAAGGGGACATGAGGGCGGATGATTATGGAAGAGACTGCAGCAAGAAACAGGTGGTCAAAATACTACACCTTGTTCAACATACCAGTCACCTTTTCAACGGGATTTTAAAAAAGAACTCAGTAACTTAGTACTATTTTGGAGAAAATAAAATTAAGCGCCAGCCTGGTACTTGGCGGATGACAAAGAGCTTTTACTTTACTGCTACGCTTGATCCGCCTTCACCATGGCTCTGGTCAGTTATCTGTCAGTTATCCCCATTTTCCAAGTGGCACATCTGGGTTGACAGGCTCACTGAGGTCCCAGTCACTGGTAAAAAGAAACAACAGACCTAAAGATGGAGTCATTTGTGCTCAGCTTCATGGGGCAGCCAGCCAAGACTTAATACCTGACGTAACTGCAGCTTCAGCGTCTCCCAGGAATGGAGACTTAACCAGTCAGTGTGGAATTTCCTGGTCAGCACTAATGCAGTAATCCGTCTGAAAGACCCCATCCATCCCCCAGTGAGATAATCTGCTTTTTCCTGTCCCTGTCCCCTTCTGTCTATAAAGGCCTTCCATTTTAGACAGCTCCTCAGAGCTCCTTCCTACTTGCTAGATGGCATGTTGCTGGATTCACGAATCATTGAAGAAAGTCAATGTCATCTTTAAATTCATTGCTTGAATCTTGTCAACATCACACAGCCATGCAGAATGCAAAATAGGCCTCAAAAGCAGACACTTTCTGCCATTCTACCTATTTCTAAAACAATTAAAAAAGTGTATTCTGTTTCTTTAACTTAGGGATATCCACCTGAACCCAAGCCTCTCTGAAAATTAGTAAGGCCTCACACTCTTTATAAGCATACTTTTTAAAAGTGACTGGAAGAGCCATAAAACAGCCTAAGACTCCACGACAGGCCTCAAGAATTATCCTCCAGACCCCTGTGCCGGGGGCTGGTCTCCACTGACACGGGCACACAGTTTCACATACACACCTGATGTAAAGAACCGCTTAAAGCAGGAACTAAAGAGTCAGATTTCTCAGGGCCTCTCCTGGTCTAGAGTTGAGTCTGAGAAATCTGCTTTTTTAATCAGCGGGTGGTGGTCATGACTTGCCAGGTCTCAGGGGCTCCTGCAATTAGAGATGGGACACATCCAACAGAGATAACCAGGACCCTGTTTGATATCAGAGTTTAAACTGTAAACACTGAGTACCTGTGTGCAAATTCTGCGAAGGCCACGGCTGCACCGTGTTGATTGCTGGTTATTTCAAATCTCTAAAAATTACTCTATGGTATTGGGCAATCAACTCCTTCAATTTCTTACTGTTCTAAGTCCCTGCCTGATGCTCCTTCTCATACCCTCTTGGGTCTAATTTTGTGTGTTTGGGGGGGGGGTTGGGGGAGGCGGAGTATTAGATTTCACAGCTAAAACTGATTAAAGGGAAGGATACAGTCACTGGACTGAACAAAGCTCTCCTAGACCTCAAAGATGAAAGAAAACATCAGCCATTTCTTTTTGTTTGTTTGGTTTTGTTTTCTGAGGGGGTGGGTAATTGGGTTTACTTATTTCTATTTGGAGGAGGTACTGGGGATTGAACCCAGGACCTTGTGCATGCTAAGAATGTGCTCTGTCACTTAAGCTATAACCTCCTCTCTTCAGCCATTTCTTAATTACACCTTTAAAAGAGGGGTGTCTAGTGGGGAGGGGATGGCTCAGTGGTAGAGCACCTGCTTAGCATGCACAAGGCCCTGGGTTCAATCCCCAGCACCTCCATTAAAAAGAAATAAACCCAGTTACCTCCCCCAACAACAACAAAAAATTATACGAAGTCCCAGTCCTATACTGATATGAAACAACCAATTAAAACAATGTTCTCAAAGAAATTAAAAAAAAAAAGAGGGGTCCCTAATCATTCTGCCATCTATATCCCCCTCCCCGCCCCAGAAGTGTTACTTTTTCAGTGCTGACCCTGCCATTTAAGTGTGAGTCAGTACTTCTGACATAAATGATGATTTTGCATCTTTTTCAAAACATTTGATTCGTCTTTTGTTCTTAGTATGGCAAGTTCTCCAGAAGTTTCTCTCATTAAAGACTGGAACAACAAACAATAAGAGTGACAAAGCAACGCTGTGTGTCTAACTCCTACCTGGCCTCCTCACCAGGAAGTTCAGGACCAGGAGATGAAAGGACTATTCAAAGGCCGATTTGCAATTTTAAAGATAAATACAAACATAGGCAAATTGTCTTTGCTTCCAGACTAACCTGGTGAGGGCAGGAAAGTACCCAACAAGTTAGACACGTATAAACAAGTAACCACAAAATGAGCATGTTCTTGAAATCCACCACCCCTTCTCTGCCACTTTTGTGGCGTTTCCTAAACCAGATTAGTTCTGGGCTTCCATTCCTTTATTCTCTGTTTTGCTAACTATCTTTAAAATGACATTATGAAAATGCCAGTTGTCCCAGTAAATTCTGTCCCAATGGCCTTCTCTGCTTCATCCAAATTGGAATGAAGGCTAAAGGCAAGTATTTTTTGCTCAACACACATTCAGACAGTAACTGCAATCAACATTTATTTACCCTTGGACAGAGGAGCTGCTTCATCTTCCATTTTCCTTTTCCGTTGGATGAAGAGAGATCTGGCTGCCTCGGGGCCAAAAGACTTAACTGAGAACCGGCTGAGTGAGAAAATCCTTCTGACAGACGCCTAGATAAGAGCAGGCCTCCTCTCACCCTCCAGATTGACCACTGCGAGTGACTGGCTTCATTGCCTTGGACAAGGGTGTAATGAGAGCTGGATGGTGTAGCAATCGGGTCAAGAGTAAGAAACCTTCCTCCCCCACTTCTAGGACGGCTCCGTGGGAGCCATGACCACACCCAACACATCCACAGGCCGTGGGACAGGTGCTCAGCTGTATCCAATACTCTGCGGTCTGTACTTCAAAAAGTTATGGAGGGTTTAGTGCGTCACCAAAACTACAAGAGGTCAATGATGGTTTCTGAACAGAAACACCCCTATAATTGCCTCCTGGAGTTGGGTAATAGGATAGGAATTTGCTTCAAGAATAATATATCCAAAAGGAAAAAAACTGAGTCATCTTTTCCCCTCAAGACCCTGTGAATGACCCACCATCATCATCACTCAAGATGTTTAAAGACGCACGTGGTCCCAACATGACGCTGCCTTCCTCTAATGCTGGGGGACAGTGGGGCTCAGCTGGAGAAGTTTCACAGCACATTTAAATACCCACCCCCCAACTCTTCTCCAAGAAAGCCCTCTCCTGTAGCCCACAGTCAAGGCAGAAATCAGCAGATAAAAAGATAATTATGTAGTTACTAATGAGGCCAGGTCCCAGACTGTTACATCATTCAGGTTAATCAAATGTAGTCGTGTCAGAGCAATCTGAAACTCCCCATGCAATTAAAAAGCAGTTACCTTACCTATTAATGGCTCAAGCGTGGCTGGGAACTGTCATGACTGGGGAATGGACCCTCTAAGTGTATATAATAATCGTGTCCTTTTTGTGCATGCGTGTATGTAAAGGCATGTGACTGAGGGTCACTTGAAAGAAGAAATTAAAGAAGACTGATGAACTGTGTCATATACAATCTGATGCCTGACGCCCCTCCCCTGGGGCCTGGGAATGCACCTGGGTGCTATTTCCAGGTGCCTCGAACCTCCTGAGGCCAGTCCAGCCACATCAGCTCCACCCAGTCTCCTCTGGAATGTGCCACACCCTCCCTGCACAACGGGGCGCGGGCGAAGGATACAGGCTCTTCCTGCCTCTCCCAGCATCTCCCCACCCCCATCTCTGAGGGATCCCACAAGCAAAATTCATCTGAATCTCCTGCCAGATGGGAGGTTGCTTCTGCCTTTTCTCCAAGCTCCCAGGGTAGGGGACCCCAGGTCTGGGCTCAGGAAAGGGCGGATTCTTCCAGGCCTGCTGCTGGCAGTCCAGGGAACCACCTCCTGAAGATACTATTTCCTGGACCCTAATGAGGACCACATCTCCACTTGCGCGCGCGTGCGCGCGCACACACACACACACACACACACACACGCATCACCCCAGAGAGAATTCAATCCCTTGAAGTGTGATGCTCACAAGCCCAGCACACCAACACCATCTCCTGTTCAGACCAACTGCCAAGGAGCCTCCCAGGGTCATGAGCCCAGCCCACCTGCTGTCTCCCTCATGCCTTTGCAACGGTCAGAGCCGTGCGTGCCTGTCTGCTGGCGGAGCTGGTCCCCCCGTGCCCCTCCTTCCGCCCATCTCCCCAGGAAGGTTCCTGGACACCCCCTTCCCCAGAAGGAGACAATGGCCCTATACATCCCAGCTCTGTTTTGCAGGAGCCATAATTACCGTCTGAGCATTCTTCATAATACCAGTCTAGTTCATAATAATCCGCTTCAATAAATTTCTGCATAGTCAGTATCCTCGCGGAGGAAAGAATGGACTTCACAGCGCCATCGACATCAAGTGAAACGCTGCCATGCCTCCCTGCCCTCCGAGAACGCTGGGCAGAAGAGCATCCTGAAACACGCCGGAATTAAACTGTGCATTCTTAACGACAGTCTGGAGCCAAACAGAAAGGGGGCAGTGAAAAGAAAAACTGTAGCAGCGGGAAGAGGAAGAGGAGGAGCAGAAAGAGAGGCAGTCTGCACAGCTATCAGAGACCCTGACAGCCCTGCTAATAAAGCAGCCCCGGCCAGCAGCCCTGAATGGGAGTAGCCAGAATCGTCCTATCCGGAAGCACAGAGGGTGACGTCAGGGACACACACCACCACCCTGAGGTCTCACTCGAGCCTTGCCTCCCGCTCCCGCTCATCTTTCAATCTAACAGTTGCCATAGAAACTGGCCGGCTCTGAAAAATGATGCGGAGATGGAGGAAATGTCTTCCAAGGATGCTGGGAGCAGGGGCTGAGAGGTGCCACGTTGGGAGACAGAAGGGTGTGGGTGGGGAAGGACGGTGCTGGGAACCTTAACCGCCATCATCACCTCCAACAATTGTCAGGACAAGTTTATCCGCTTAATTCTGGGTCACTATAGAATCTGCATTTCAAAGAAAAATTGCAATCTTAAAAAATCTGCACCCATTACTTCTTTCCTCAACCTGACTCTAAACAGTAAACACCTTTTCTTAAAATTGTTTGACCACCATCTAAAGAAAATGTAAATTACTCAGAAAATGGAAACGTTTTCATTTCAACACAGTCCTTTCTCTGCTCATGCCTTTGCTCAAACTCCTGGAAAAAGAGCTTGCAACATACAAATAGAGGAGACCACCACTGCAAAGGGGCCCTTGCAATATGATGGACGATTTTCATGGACACTTACTCGTGTAATCAAAGTGCAAAAATATACACCAGAAGGAGACAGCCCACCTTCAGGAAGATGGTTCCCTTTGGGGAAGGAGTGAGGGAAAGGGACTTTGAAACTGTCCTTATAAAGTAATGGTAATGTTTCATTTCCTTAAAAAAGATTGGAGTTAACATTTAGTGAGTGTTTAGCAAGCTTGAAATATTTCATTTAATGAGTAACGAATAATTAAACAAATTTTAGACTTACTATAGGTTAAACTCATCACCTAAATCTGGGTTTCTCGCCTTCAGCACTACGGACACTTAGGGTCGGGTCACTCTTTGTTTCGGGAGGCTGCCCTGGGCACCGCAGGATGTTCAGCAGCACCCCTGCCCTCCACCCATTTAGATGCCAGAAGCACCATCCTTTCTCTCCATAGATGTGACACCCAAACATCTCCAGATGCTGCCTAAGGACGCTTGGGGGCAAAATCTCCCTTGAAAACCACTGCCCTAAAGCAAAACTACCTATAGAACCTCACCAGCCATGGTGTCAACAGCAACAAGCATGGCCTTGGTTCAGTTTTCCTCTTATTTTTCTCCTTAAGACTGTGTAATCTGCAAATGAGTAACAGTAAAAGGACCCTTTACCACTTCTGAGAGAGCAAGCTTCTTTCTTTCCACAGTGACCAAACAGGGACGACCTCCCTTTATTCTCCCAACGGCACATGAAGCTCAGTGAATGAACGCGGAGGAAGAAGCATCTCTCTAGGGCAGGTTCCTAGGCTTTCGTGTGCAAGTGAACTACCTGGAGCTCTTGCCGAGGTGCAGATCCTGATGCAGCAGGTGTGCAGCTGGGCCCAAGGTTCTGCATTTCTAACGAGCTCCCACATGACGGCAATGCTGCTTGTCCCCAGAGCACGCTGCACAGCGAGGCTCTTCAATAAGATGGACAAATGGGGCAGGAGTGGACTTCTTAGCGTGTGTGTATATATCTGCCTGTCTGTGCTGGTGAGGAGTAGAAAATTTAGAGGAAAACTCTGTGTGTGTATAGACATACACACAATTACACACCCTGTATACAGAATCGTAGGCAGAATATATACTACATATAAATCTCCTTCAGTCCTCCTGAGTAAGTCATTGGAAGCAGAGAGTCCTTTAATGGGGGATTTCCTATCCCCCACCTCTGTTCCAGAAGCCTCTCCTTGTCCCAGTACTGCTTCGCACTTTAGGCCCCCGCGTCTCCTCACCATGCTTGCACACCAGCCCCAGATGCTGCGAACAGACCTTCCCACCTGCCAGGTGCCCCAGCCTTTACGCTGTGAGAGCAGGTCCTATCCCCTTGCAGGATGCAGGTTCCTGTCCCTTTAGCATCATCAGGCAGCAGAACTTCCTCAGGTCTCAGAAGGGGAAGGGAAAGTTAAAGACAGCTGGTGATAAATCTCGGCTCAAGTTGTAAACAAGCTTTTGGGAAAGTTCAGAAAATATATGTGGCAAGGAAATGGTACTGTCTTAGGTCATGCGGTCCCCTGGCTGTCACCTATACCCCGGAGAACCTGCGCCCCGCTCCCCTATCTTCTTCCTCCAGGGCGGCCCCACCAAACTCCAAAGTCTTCCTGGTCAAAGTCAAGATTAGACCCTCACTTACTTTAATCCCTGCCCTTCCCTCTCCCTGACCCCAACTTGGAGAGACAACTAAAATTTTCTAGGACATTCACCTATTTAAAGTCAGCAGCCAATGATTTTAATTCCTGCTGTAACTGCCCCCATTATCTGAACATCTCTCATCTCTCCCTCCCGTCCTTTATCAGGTCTCTCTCTGCAATGACAGCACCTCTCAGGAGCCCCCAGGAAATCACCAGGCGGCCCTCCTGGACGTCACCCCTCAGGACAGGTGGAGCAGGGGCTGACGTCCTAAGGTTTTCCGAGGTATTGCTTGTTTAAAGTTTCTTAAGGTGTTTACAAAGATGACTACAGCCTCATAAATAAACCAATCAACAGCTAACAGGTTCCTCAAAATCAGCGTGTTCAGCAGGTTCAATCCAATATTGGGATGGGGATCCAACACGAATTCATAAAATGAAGATGTAATAAAGGAACAGGAGACGCAAATTCCACAAAGCATCCCAGAAACCTGAGTCAGGTGCCGTGAGAAATCCCTTAAACAAAGGCTTGGCACATTTACCTCCCAGTGCTAAATTTTAAAAATACGTATTTTATTCATCCCACATCACCATAAAGGCAAAAATTAATGGACAGATGGACAAATAGATGGATGGACGATGAATGGTGGGCAGTTTAACTTCATAGCTAAGAGCATGGGCTTTTGGAGTCAGATGGCCTGAGGTTTGGTCCCAGCTCCTCATTTGCCACTCTGACCTTCTTAGACACCTGAGTCTTACCTGCTAAATGGGGTGACTCTACAGCACCTGCCACATAGATGGGGGGAGGCGATAATTAATTAATGCGTGGCAGAGCACTCAGCACACTGTCTGGGACAAAGGGAGTTTGCAACAAATGTTACTTGTGATCATCTTCATCACTAATTCTTAAAGGAAAAAAAAAAGCCAGTATGAGCAATTAAGAAGAGAGTACAATTTCCTAACCTATCATTAGGGAAACGAGGTAGAAATGTCACTTACTAGCTTTTCCCAGCATAATTAAAAGGCACTGACTTCACAGTAATGAGCAGGAGTGGCAGTCTGGGGACGGGACATTTCTAAATAGTAATATATGACTGAACACAATTTACATCATATCCAAAGGCTGCACAGACTCAATTCACTTTTCAAGAGAGTGGGAGAGAAAGAAAACCAGTGTGTATAAATAAGGAAACAGCATCATTTATGGGTGAATTTTATGGGAATCGAGCAAAGTGAACATCTACACCAAATCACCCACATGATTGGCTCAGAAGGATAAAGTAATCCACCCACAGCTCAGCAGAGATGGTTCTGAGGTTAAAATCCAGGTGTATCTGCCTTCATATCCACACTTTTCTCCAAGAGTCCCCAGACTCCTGGAGTTACAGCTCTCCCTTGGTCAGGCTTGCTAGAGCTGAAAAAGCACCTCCTCTTCTGATGGTCCTGGGCTCCCCCCATCCTGATCCAGGAGAATCAGTAAACGGGACAGGTCCCAGGAGCAGCTTCAGAGAAGCCCGCCTCACTCACCCTCGTGCTCACCCAACACCATTTAGAAGTGCTGGCTGCACACCAGGCATCAGCCCTTTACATCTCGCTCACTCCTCAGACCCCTGCTACCTAACAACCCCTCACTGAGCAGACAAGGCAAGAGGGCTCAGAAAGCTTACGTCACTGGCCCAGGACCGCTCAGCAAAAAACCAAGAGCATCTGGACACAAAGCGCAATAAAGCCAAGCGCAGTAAAACGAGGTAGGCCTGCTATTTCCAGGTCTGTCAGAAAAGTGGCCAACACAGACGTCCACCTGTCACCAGCACATCCACATTTTGGCACCCAGACTTGGATTAAATCTTAACAGGGCTCCTTGGAGAGGTGCCGATTTCTGTTTTGGGGCAGGAAAAATCAAAATGGGCCTGCAACACCATGTTGCATGACAGCCAATCACCACTCCAAGAGGTCTGGGGTAGAAGTGAGAGGGCACAGGAGTCCGCTTTCAAGGACACTACCCACCAGCTTGCGATAATTCCAACAACAAAAAGAGAACACAGTTCATAATAGTTACAGGGAACAGGCTGAGTCCGTAAAGGCCATGAATATCAATGAATAGCAAAACAGAAAGGGCAACCAAGTGAACAAGGCAACTGACATATAAAGGAAAGGGGGACATAATAGGAAGATATTTTTAACCCACCTTAAGAAGCAAGGGAGGGTGGGTGTGCATGACTGTTCTGTTTCTGCCACTAGTATCTTTTCTAAAGCATTGTATGAACATTTCTCTAAGTAGGATGGCTATGAATAAGTCAGTCGGATATGGAATGAGGAGGGGGGTGAAAGAACAGAAAAATCTGATGTTGTGGCCACAAAGTACCCCCAGGGAAGAAGAGGACACAATGCTGGGCTGCAGGGTCAGCTATAGATTCTCTTCTGTAAGCATTTACGAGAAACTAATAGATTTGATCTGCAATGCTAAAAAGACTCTAATTAAATAAATTTGTATCAAATTCAAGTATTTAAAAGAATTTCTAAGTTTCTAATTATGACCTGTCTGAGCACATAAATACTCACATATATACAGAATCTTATGTACTCACAGGCATACACATATGTGTACATATAAGAATTTTAAGTAAATTGTTACTCAACACATTTTAAAAGTGAATAAACACTAACGATTTTGGATCAAGTCATTCAAGATGCAGTAATAAGTTTGCCCCAAAGCATCTCAGTTGTTACAGCCGCATGTCACCATCCTTAGTGCCCCCAGGTGACCAGCACAGGTCATGCCCGGACCCTAGAGAGGCCAACTGAAGAAGCAGGTCCTAGAAGGATAGCTCCCTGTGCTCCACCCTCCTGCCTGGAAGTAAAACCACTGACAGACTCCAACCCTGGTCTGCAACACACCCCCAGTCTCCAGAGCTTTCCTTCCATCAGGAAGTACTGCCGGCCTCCCACCTGCACCCAAGGGCAGCCAGGAGCCTGAGACAGAAGAGGGGAAGGCTGAAAAGGGGCTTCCTAACCTTCTGTTCTTGATGGGGCAGCGGGACTGCGAAACAGACTTACAAGCAGGCCTTCCCTCCACCTGCTACAAAAAATTAACAGGATGCTTCTGCAGAGTTCTCTTTCTGATCTTTATTTTTTAAAAGACTGCCATTGCCAGTCACCAAGCTCCCGCGGCAGAAGGCAGGCTGCTAACTGTTCGAACAGCTTGCTGTTAACTGCACCCCAACCCCCCCCAATCATCTCCACCTCCTTTCAGGCCCAGGAAAAGCAGGCACCCGTCCCACCTCGAGGGGAAATGTAGGGACAGAACAAAGGCAGGAGACGGCACTCGATGGAGCACTGCAGAGCTGAAGTGCACCCTAGCCTGGGTGTAGTCCTCACTAAAATCACCCACACAGCTGAGAAGGATACGGAGAAAAAACAGAGTACGGATGTGTTGCATGGTTCCAACTTTGTTTCCTGCTGTTCAGGACCTCTCAGTCCTAAGACCAGGAGGTCATATAGCAGACGTTATAGGCTTCAAAACACAAACCAGAAGCTCGGAACACAAACCGTAACTCAGAACCACTCTGACCTGAACCGGTCACCCAGGAGGGGGCTGCAAACTGAGCCGTCATGTCAATTTCCCACCTGAGTCCGTTCCAGCTTTGTCTTAGATATGCTGGATTCCCAAGCAAAGGAAAATGGACCATCTGTACAGAGTCACTTGCCAAGCATTTTTGTTCTTCAAAGAAAAGGCTACTAGACACTGGAATCTGGACTGATGAGAAAGAATGAAAGGTGGCAGGTGACAAAGCCAGCCTAGGGGTCCAGTGGGTAACCTGCCCACTGGAATGAATAGCGCTGCCCTGCTCACCAGACCCTGCCCAGGGCTCCTGCTGCTGGCAGCACCCTGCAGGCATGCAGCTGCTTCAGACCTCCTCCCAGAGATAGGCACCTTCAATTCCTCGAGCGCCTGGTTGCCCAGACCCACACCTGGGGCAGGGCTAGTAGTGGGAGGCACGTGACTGCGTGTGGCTGGCATGTGGAGAGCGGGTCTTTGCTTCCACCTTTGACCCTGCAGACTTCTGTGCAGCTGAAAGCAGTGAAAATGGGTGCAAGGAAGAGACCACTCACATGAGGAGCAAGCAAGAGAAGGGAGAAGACTCAATTCTCAGGGCTCGCTGAGGTCTCACCTGTCACAGAATGGCCAGGTCTTGAGTATGCCAGGAGGGACACAATCAGTACGTGGGCATTTACACGAGAGAAATTCATGGCAACTATTTATAAATCTATTGTGTAAGTAGATGAAAAACGTCACTTGCCCTATAAGTAAACAAAGGATGTTGGGCCTTCAAGCCAGCGGCCCCTGCAGCCACCCCGACCATGCACCCTGAGGGGACTCAGGATGGAGAAGACCAAGAGACTGCCCCTAGACAGCTGAGGTGCACATGAGAGGAATGATTCCAACCAGCCCGACTCTGGCATCTTCCCATACACAGAAGAGCGCTAAATTCATTAACTTGAGATACCCGGTTTTCTTATATTAACAGTAATCTTTTGATGTTACAACTACCTGGTTTTTGTTGCAAAACTCTTACAGTGTATCTGGCTCCTCCCTAACCTCTTGGGAGCTCCCTGGGCTCCACCCTCTGAGCAATCTGAGAGGCTGTCTTCCAGACTTAAGTCCTCAGTTTCGTCCTCCAAGTAAAACACAATTCTCAACTTTTAGGTTGTGGGGTTTTTTTTATTCAGTCCACATACACATTTTGGTGTTATTTTTGTTAGCAGATGACGATGAAAAGTTTTTCCTGGCCATGAGATCCCGTTTTCAGCCGCTGCACCATCTTCCCAATTCTCATCATTTCCCTTTCCTTCCTTCTTTCACCCCACCCACCACAGTGTCAGCCCACATTCCGCACAGCATCCCACCCACACACACAGACACACACAACCCAGGTTTTCTCTTGGCCACGATCTTCTATAACTTCTGACCCCCACCCCTCAGAAGGCCAGCCCTGTGTGTTATTTATCCCTTTAATCTGCACAGGCTCAGTGCACCTTGTTGGGCCTCTGTTTTTGTTTCACTTAGGATTTTAATTAGATGAAGGTGATCTTTGGAAAGTGGCAACAAAATGATCTTTCTATTCTATACGTGGTTTTTAATTTGGGTTTTTTTTTTTTTAAAGAAAAAAGATAGAGAGGGGAAAACTTGTTTTTTTAATTGAAAAACACATTTTTGCATTTTCTCTTATTCAGAGGTATCTCTTAAGCACCTATTCAATGCAAGGCACCAGGCTGAGGACTTCCACCTATTTGAACATAAAGCAGACGTGGGCTCTGTCCTCATGGGAGCTACTCAATGAGCAGGGAAGCTGTTCTCAGCAACTTGAAATCTTTTAGAATTTGAGCCTTGCACACACCTCAATCTTACTGAGAGAAGTTCTGGGCAATTCAAAACATATTTAGAGAGCTAGGTGACTATTTCTATAGTGTTCCATTTGAGAATTCTTTAAGGTTTTCCCAGAATTATCATCTGAAAGCATTTTAACAGCACTTTCATTTGAAAAAGCCAATACACTGCAATTTTTAAGCACCAAAAAGTAAAGTTCCAAGTTTCTTCATTCCTATTATACAATACAGAAAAACACAAAAAGAAACTGACATTAAAAAAAAATAAATAGTTTCACTGTGGGATACCATTGATGAGGGAGTGAAAAACTCCCAGACACATTTCAGAGAATCACACAATATTTAATGCTAACTAGTTTCTGGATAATAGATCTGAGGTCCAAAGGGTTATGCGATTTGCCTAATGTTGTGACACACTTAGCTGGCAGATGATGGAGGCGCGGCCCCCTAACACAGGACTGAGTGCTGGGTCTCTGACTACTCATCTTCCCTAAGAACCACTCAGAAAAAGAAAAACCTTCACTATCAAGGAAGTTACCTAAACCTCAAATGGTCATCACCTACCCCACAGGGATTCGCTGAATCTCTCAGTTCTAGTTAAACTCTATAGATAACAGGCACTGCTGTCGTCACTCATGAAGCTGCCCTTGGTAAAGAGTTTAAGTTGATCCCTTGAAAACACTTTCAATTAAAAAATACACACACACGCATTTCTTTAAATGATTAACCAGATTCACATAAACTTTAGTCATCTCCTTCATGACCATTACCCACTGTTATCATTTTCCAAACATTCACTAACGGGTGACACCCTGTACAAACAAGACTCTTCCTCAGATGTCTTGTAAGAAAACACGTAGGCTGTGTTCAGACTTCTTAAAGACCAAATGGGGGGTTTTCTAAGTACTGCGTGACCTGATGTCTTAGCAGTAAACAGATTTAAAGGTAAGAAGATTACAAGTCAGAGCTCACACCAGGTGAAATGCTGTCCGTGTTAAGTGCCCCGTAAAAGCACGTAAGACCTTTTCTAACCCTAGACGGTGCAGAAGAGGAAGTCCGGGCAGCTCTGGGGACACCGTGCTGCAGACGAGAATAAGCCTGGGCTTGGTCCAGCTGGGCCCAGATCTGCTTCTCATCCTGCCTCTGTGACCCTGGGCAGGCCACAGACGGTCCCACGGACGGTGCCTGTGAAACTCAGCCTCCTCATTTTAAAAATGGGGATGAGAGGGAAGAGTGTAGCTCAGTGGTAGAGCGCATGCCTAGCATGCACAAGGTTCTGGGTTCAATCCCCAGTACCGCCACTAAAAATAAATAAAAACCTAATTACCTCCCCCTCCTTCATAAATAAACAAATACATAAATAATTTTTTTTTGATGGAGATGAGAAGAACCACCCCCTCCTGCTGGGAGGACTCAAAGGGCCAGGAATGTGACAAACGCTTGGTGGATGGCCTTTCTATTCATCATTAACCACCATCCGCTACAAACCATCCAGCAGAAATTAGAGATAAAGCCCGAAAAGATCTCTGAACCCAAAGAAGGAGGCATCCAACAATCTTCAAATCTCAGGGCAGGACGTGTATTCACATCCACCTGCTCACTCACTCACTTAACACGTATCCATCAGGTTTCCCATGAACTCCATGACTCAGTATAGGCTGATCAAGAATACGCAGTTTTTATTGCACTAATTTAAGGAAATATTTAATCTATGAGTCAGTGATAATCTAGTTCAAAGGCGCTTAAAAATTGTCACATCTTCAAACCCAGTAAGTCAATTTCTAGAAAAACACCTTAAAAAAAAATCATGAGCTAAGTACACAAATACTTATGTAGAAGGATGTTCCTTCATGTGCTATGTGAGGAAAAATCAGTAACAGCCTGGATTCCTAATAACAGACCAATGATTAGATATAAATAATGTGATACTAAGTAACTGTGACAACTGTGCTCTTTAATGTCATGGGGAAATGGTCAACATATACCATTAAGTAAAAAAGCATTATGTGCCCAAATATGTAATATATTTGTTGGAGGAAAAAACAACTAGAAATACTTCACAAAAAAAATGAGAAGTGGGTGCTAAGTTAGTGATCTGTTTGTCTTCATGTTTGTTAAATCATTTAAAATCAAGATACTTTTATGACCAGAATATCTATTATTTTTAAAACCTAACTCCTTTAGCACAGGGAACTGTATGTAGTATCTTACAATAACCTGTAATGGAAAGAATTCTAAAAAATATGTAGATATACACATCTGTATAAGTGAATCACTTTGCTGTACACCTGAAACTAACCCAATATTGTAAATCAACTATAAATTTAAAAAAAAAACAAAACTAACTCCTTTTAAAGACCATTTATGTTCATTAAAAGGCCATGCACTAAAGAGCAGAGAAACTGGGTAGGTGCCACGATTGTGCAACACAGGGACAAGCGTCCCTGCTTTCTTACCCAGAAAATCAGAGATGGGCACTACCTCCCAACGCCATGTCTTCACCGACAGAGAGTCACAGGACTTTTTAAATACCCGCAAAAGAGAAAACTGAGGTTCAAAGAGGTTCCACGACTTTCTTACAGGTGACAACAGTAACAGGTCTCAGAACTGGGGTATCGTCCATGGGTTCAGGAAAGGGGAGAAGATGCCTTTGAGAACAGAAGGGAGGGAGTGGGCGTTGGGGCTGTTGCTGAGGGCCCGGGGGCTCTGTGGGAGTCGGGCAGGTGGCAGGAAAGCCACTGTGAGGATGCCAAGCGCACGTACGGTGCACGTGAGATTCCAGCAACACGTGCGGTGGGCGGAGAGAGAGACGTAGAAGTCACCTGCGGGGTCAACAGCTAGAGCAAAGGAGCCACGAGGGAGGGGAAGCCCGAGACGGAAGACTACCAAAGGTCCGCCTCTAGGCAGACGCAAGAGAAAAGAGATTTGCCAAAAATAAAAACAAATTTTTAGAAATGACTGGTCAGAGGAGAAGAATCAGGAGACTGCCGCGGACACAACTGCACACAGATACACGCTGTACATACATTTCCCAGTGGGAAATTGGCACTTTTGAGTCAGGCTTTTTGTGTTTAATGATCACCCTGGTACCCTCCAACAAGAGCGCCTAGAGACTGTGTCTCGTGATAAGCAGGCTCCTCGTTTCGGTTAGAGCGACAGGACGCGCTACTGACTAGCCTATTTCCAGGTACTCCTGGATTGACCTCCAACCATAATGAGGAGCCTCGCCGCCTGCAGAACACACAGCCCAGTGCCCACGGCTTCCTGACCCCACTGGCCACCAGACCACAGTACCCTGTGCCTCAGCACCTGGGGTCCTAGGAATTGAGCTTTTCCCTACCCACCGTCAATTGGGTTTGTTCCCAAACTTTTCATATCTGTTTCAATTGTTTTTTTGTTTGTTTGTTTGCTTTTTGGTGGGGGGAGGCGATTAAGTTTACTTATTTATTTTTAGAGGAGGTACTGGGGATTGAACTCAGGACTTTGTGCATGCTAAGCATGCACTTTACCACTTGAGCTATATCCTTCCCCTCTCCCCGTTTCACTTGTTAATGTAATTACATAATTATGTTTATTATTTTATGAATAGTAAAAAGAGAAAGTTGTTTCTAGGAAAGCTAAGTTTAATACCTTGAAAGATGCAATTAAGGATTAAATGGCCAATTCGATTTGGATGGAACAACTGCAAAAGATTGGGAAAAACCACTCAACAAAAAGAAAATCATGTACTTTGCATCCAGCATATGCATCCCAGCGTGCTCAGGAAGGCAACGCGCTTGGCACAACCCTGGCTGACAGGACGCACTCAATAGATGTGACATCATTGTTACTGGTCACTGCTTTGAAAGCAAATACCGTGATGAAAGTTATAAAGGCAGGAAAAAGGAAAGGTGACAGGAGTGAGGGGGACTCTACCCCTCTGAGGAGAGCACATTTGCGTTGAGATGTGAAGAACAGGAAAGAAAGGGGAGAGGGGCAGAGGGAGCCTCTGGCAGCAAGTTTGATGCGTCCAAGGGTCTTAAAGCACCAGGGTGGCTGGGCAGGGGGCAGCAGGAGGGGAAGTGGGGGTAAGGCCCATTAGAGAGCAAGCCAAGAGCTACTAGGTCAGGGGTCCTGAAGACCCTGCCTTTTATCCCAAGAGCAACAGGGAGCAAAGCAGCAGCATAACCTGAGTTTCGCAAACAGATCAGCCAGGCTGCCAAGTCGATGGGAATTGGCTGAGAAGCAGAAGCAGAAGCAGGGAGAGTGACTGCAGCAGCCCAGGGGCGAGGTGGCAGGGGCTTTGTCCAGGGTGGTGGTAGCAGGGGCAGAGAAGGCATCTGGGATACACTGGCAGGAAAAATGAACAGGGTAGGGTGAAGGCCAGGAGGCTATGGAAATGGGGGAAACCCTGTCACATGTGTCAGGACAAACGTGTATGGTGGGGGCAAATCCACTTTTGCAGTGGACACATTAAGCTAATGACCTGGTCTACAGGCCTGGATGGGAGACAGGGTTGGAAAGGAGTTGGGGGAGACATAAATTTGGGGGACGCCAGCATGCAGCTGGTGTTTAAATAGAGTCTTGGGAAGAGAGGGCGTGTATATATATACATGGAGTGAAGCGAGCTGGGTGTCCCAACACTGAGAGCAGCACATCGCCTAGAAATTGAAATTACAGGCTTAAAATGACTATTTCTGAGGGTGTGGGCCCAGGAAGGGTGCATTTTTATAAGGGGGAGGTAATGAGGTTTATTTACTTTCTTCTGTTTGGAGGAGGTACTGGAGATTGAACCCAGGACCTCGTGCATGCTAAGCATGCGCTCTACCACTGAGCTGTACCCTTCCTCCCCAGGGAGGGTGTATTTTTAAAAGTGTTCTAGGTGCACCAGAATTGAGAGCTACTGAGTGAGAAGCTCAGAGGAAGAGGAGGAAAAACTGGTGAAAGAGGCTGGATGGACTGGTCAGAAAGGGGGGAATCCGTGCACACACGAGGTGAGTGTCCAGAGGGCAGGTCCCAGTCGGCCCTGCTCCAGGCGGAGGGAGCTCAGGTGTGGCCGTGCAGAGGGTGGAGGACGGCCCCGCTCCCACCAGCGAGGCCCTGCGCCAGGTGCCCTGTGACCCCGTGCCTTATCCTGGGCAGGCTCCGTCTCCCCTGTGATGCGTCCTGGGTGAGTCAACTGCAACACGTGGCTGTACCCCCGCTCATTACACCTGCAACTGAGCAGATGCAGAGACCGAACCAGAGGCGGAGATGCAGGCACGTCACCTACTGTGGGTTCCATTTGGTGGCACCACTCCAGAGTGTGCAGGTGAGCAGGGGGAGACCTACATACAACCCCTGGTCCTGGGCCAGCCGGTGGCACAAAACCTGGCAAGTGACATCACTCTGGGTGCAGGTGTCCCATCTGTACAATTAGTGTTGGATTAATTTTTTTGTTTAATTAAAAAAATTCTTTTAAATGGCCCAGGAAGCTGATTTAATATGTGGGTTCCCAGGCCCAACTCACTCCTCCCACACAAGAAAGGTAGACAACTCGGTGTAGGATGCCAGCCCAGGGCCTCGAGAGCATCCTGTGTTGACCCAACCCAGTGCAAAGTCCCGGGGTAGGTAATGGAACAAAATCAATCATCAGATGTTTTCACTCCCTTAACCAGAAGACCTCAGCACGCACTCAAACAAGTCAAGTTCACCAGAGATGTCAGGTGCACTCAATATATACTGATTGACTCACTAATAATACTTTATGGCAAAAGCACACAATGGAATAATGTCTTGAAACTCTTGTTTGCTTCATAACCTTCCCCTTCTTCTCAGGCAAAGGACTGTTTCAGGTAAACTCAAGAGTTGACGTGGTCAGCAGATCATGTGTACTTGAGACAGAGATTTCTTTTCTTGACCAATGCTCCTTAACCAAAGAGTCACCTCAAAGAACGGACTCTGGAAAAGAGGAACCAGAAGGAGCCACAGCCACCTACACACCAACACAGCAACCCTCATGGCTGGGTATCCACTCAATGTTGTGTGACTAGAAAAATCCATGGCACACAGGGGTCATCACCACCTGAGTTTGGGGAAGCACGACCTACAGACCACAGGACATAGGGGCAAAAACCTCAGGGAAGAAGGAAACTTCATCTTGAAATGAAGTTCCATCAGGTTGTTTTACTTGGGACAGTGACCTTGAGAGAAAAAAAGTGAAATTTTAATATGTTGCACACATATTTTATAAATAAGCTACTGACATATTCTAAAACTAAGGGTTTGCTTTTTTCTCATGTTTACCAAATGAGCTTTCTTCCTAAAAGAGGTTTTTTTTTTTCTCATTTAGCTTCTCTGAGAGAATGGTTAATTAAGGCAGAAAGTTAGACTGGACAACCTAGGTTTGAAACACAGCACCCTACCTGACTGCCTTTGTGGCTTTGGGCAAGCTTCCTAACTTCCCTGAGCCTCAGTATCCTCACCTGTAGAATGGGGACAGCAAGACTGTTTTATTCAGAGGTCACTGTGAGAATTAAATTAGATACATGGAAAGCATTAAAAAGCTGTGCTATACACAATAGCCAAGACATGGAAGCAAACTAAATGTCCATCAACAGATGACTGGATAAAGAAGTTGTGATATAGTTATACAATGGAATACTACTCGGCCATCAAAAAGAGTAAAATAATGCCATTTGCAGCAACATGGATGGACCCAGAGATTGTCATTCTAAGTGAAGTAAGCCAGAAAGAGTAAGAAAAATACCATATGATATCATTCATATGTGGAATCTAAAAAAAAGAAAAGGGAAAAAGAGGACACTAATGAACTCATCCACAAAACAGACTCACAGACATAGTAAACAATCTTAAGGTTACTGAGGGAAAGGGGGTAGGAAGGGATAAATTTGGGAGTTTGAGATTTGCAAATGTTAGCCACTATATATAAAAACAGATTCAAAAAGTTTCATCTGTATAGCACAGAGAACTATATTCAATATCTTGTAATAATTGTTAATGAAAAAGAATACAAAACTGAATATATATATGTATATGCATGACTGGGACATTGTGCTGTACACCAGAAATTGACACATTGTAACTGTACTTCAATTAAACAACAACAACAAAAACAGTGCCTGGCACACAGGAAGCACTAAATGTTGGCTGTTCTTTCTTCCTGTTGGACTATCCAACCCTAAATGGCCCATATTGATGGCTACACTTGCTGGGTGGGTCACTGTCATCTTCTGTGTTCATCAGACTCAGCAGGAGACAAAAAATCCTGACTGTTGAAAAGGTCATCCTGCCACCTGGTAAAGGTGGACACCCAAAACTTCCTTGCCTCTTCTTAACAAGCCAGGTGAAGGTCAGATTTAAAAGGCAGAGCACTGTGTCTCTACTCTGGGGATGACATGTAGGGAAGAGAGATGAGTTTCATCTCACCTCCCGTCCCCCCAGGTGTCTGCTCTGATCTGTGCAGCAGTGGTGCAGGTGACCCTCTTGTCCAGCGGTCCTCACCTGGGGGAGCATATAAGAACCCTCGGGACACCCTTTCTCCTGATTCCTACTCACAAAGAGAACCACTGCCCTGACTGATGCGGAAAATGAATCTAAAATGAAAGGACGGTTTATGGTGTCTTCCCCAACACCTCACAACTGATTTAACACACCAGTGAGTCAAAGTGGTGTCAGCCATGGCATCTCCTAGGTTACCCACATGTAAACAAACAAATGAAACCCCAAAAGGACAGCACGTACAGAGCAGGGCTCCTAACCTGCGCTTCCACCAGCCCCTGGGCCCGTCTGGCAAGACTCACAGACCCCTCCCTCAAAAGAAAGATTTAAAGACACAAAACACAAGGGACTACAAAGGAAACCAAGTGTATTACAATACAGTAACTAAAACTTAAAAAAAAAAAGTCTGTGATATAAATGCTTTATCAATGCAGTCAGTAACAAGATCTACCAGCACATCTAATAATAAATGTAGTTTCAAAGCAGTGATGAGTAAAGGTATTTCAAAGCATCTGCTTCCCCTGTGGCACGACATGAAAATATCTGTACTTTGTCCTGGTGACAAAGTCACAGATCCTGGTAATACCACTGTGCTTTGTTGTCTACATTCATCATGAGAGAAGGTGCTGCATTTCAGTTAGAAGTTTTTGGAATTAAGGATGTAATTTTCTTTCCAAGTTCAGAGAACCCCCCATTTCTTTCTACAGACCCTTTGGAGACTCCAGGACCTCAGTTTGAAAGCCCTGCTCCAGAAGGTGCTGTATTTCAGTTAACAGTTAGCAGTTAATCATTCACTGAGTAAATCCCTACTTTGTTCTAAGCACAGGGACCACAAAAGAAAATACAGGGGTGGGGCAAGGGTATAGCTCAGTGGTAGAGTGCATGCTTAGCATGCACGTGGTCCTGGGTTCAGTCCCCAGTAACTCCATTAAATAAATAAATAAACCTAATTTCCCATTCCCCCCCAAAAAAGAAAAAAACTGCAGAAGTAAGGTCAGACTTGGATGCAACCACGCTCTAAGAACGTTCAGAATCTCTCCTCAATGTTTATTTTGGTTCTTCCGGTTTTACTATAATTTGTAATATCCACTGCCAAATCCACCAGGATTTTTTTCTCTCTGTCCTTTAAATACATCAGTAGTAGCAAAACAAAACCAACGAATAATATACCAAGCTACCACATCTGTTCAAGCCTACTGTAAAAAGGGTTTTAGAAGCTGCAGATCAGTGCTGGAGAATACACACTATAAGCCGGCCACACTCGGTTTCCTGGATAATAAAGCCAGCCTGGCCCAAAGTGTAGACATTTTACAGGGACGAAACGAGGCAATTCATAGAAAGGTCTCTGACCACAATGAAGTATTCCCCTTGGACGGTGTTCCAATCACACCCTGAACGTAAGTGACTCATCAGCATGTATGTGAAGGACCCAGGAGCCTCCCTCGGCAGAAACGGCCACGATTCCAGGGATTTCCGGACAAGTAATTCTGTTATGAATTCTATTGTTAAAGCAGTATGAAGAAACCAGGGAGGTCACCCAGGACACGGTTTTCCACACACCACATCTCCCTGGGTGTACAGATACCGTGAGTAAACAGAAGGGACTTGCCATGTGCCTCCTATACCCTACCAGACACCCCAGAAGTTCTAAAGTGTCAACTTGAACATTAGGACACGTCTAATGAGCCTCAAATCCGCCCTGGTGTAGATGACGCTATCTTTATTCCGATCAAAATTGATCAGCTGCAGTGTTTACAAAGGGACTGCAGGGTTCTGCATTAAGTATAAAAGCGCAGGTCCATTTAAACAAAATTCCTTTCTTACTGATGTCTATCAGAGAAAATGTGGAAACAGCCCAGATACACTCTCAAGGAGAAACTTGCAGTTCTCACTTGTTTTATTATAGATGATTCCACAAATTCAAGAATACTGGGGGTAGGTTTGTACTAGAAAAAATAATTACAAAAAAAAATTACAAAAATCTTTACAAATGCAGTAGAAGCCAGTTTTGAACCATGTTATCTCCAAGTAGAAGCAGGATTACTGTATTTTTTGTAAGGTGACGGACACAATGATACACAAATATGGAAATCATGTCACTTTCAAAATGACACCACTAATTTAGAGTAGGTTCAAATCAACCTGAATTTTTAAGTCAAAGGTGTCAAAACAAAGGAGAGCTGGTCTTACCAATCTGATAGGGCTGCCATGAATTTCTAAAGAGAAAAATTACATCAAAAAAAGCATCTCTGGAATGAACATCAGAAATACCATTGGTATGAATTTTTAAAACTTAATTTAAAAAAAATTTTAAAGTAATACATTTTTAAAATTTTAAATTAAAAAAATCATTGGTATGAATTTTTAAATTTGTCATATATTTTTCAAGTCTGCAAGATCAGGTTTCACACCCTTGTCATCACAAATACATTGGAAAAAGCAGACCACCACCTGTACTGCTCACCGTATCAGGCGTCAGCGCTGCACTCCACGGTAGGGCCAGTTGGTGGCTGTAGCAACAGCTTGACTCTCCCGAATAACCAGCTGAGTGGCTTTCACGGGCAATCAGCAGCCTTGGTATGTCAGGCTATGTCCTACTGACACTGAGCAGACTACAGGTTCCCAATACCTTGGGCTTTAAATGCAGACAAACCCCTTCCAATACGAGTTTCTATGCACTCACACGATACTTTTGGTAAGGAGGGAAACGGGAGCACTTTCCAATCTTCCGTATAGTTAAGGGACGCTGGGTCAAACAACAAAGGACCTACTGTATGGCACAGGGAACTATACTCAAAACCCTGTAACACCCAACAATGATAAACAACAGGAAAAGGAATATATATATACCTCTATGTATATGTATAACTGAATCACTATGCTGTACACCAGAAACACAACACTGTAAATGGACTAGACTTCAATTAAAAATAAATAAAAATAGTAAATCATAAAGATAAAATAAATTGTTGCAAAACAAACAACAAAACGAGAAGGCTGATTCAAATGCACACTTGCACTTGTTCCCGCTACTCCAACATTTCTATTCATGTCTTAAAATTAAGTCTTTCACACGGTTAAACCCCGCAGCTCTATTTCTTTGAGCACTTTCTACAGAGTGCAGCCAGCACGTGTGCTCATTGGAGGCTGCAGCCGAGGGGGACCACTCACGGAAGTACTTCAGCGTCTCCTCGATCTGCTCGGTGGTGAGGTCGATGTTGGCATCTGGAGAAATGAGGGGGGTGTGGAGCCAGTCGTCGTGGTCATAACCGTAGATGGTGTCGGCTCTTAGCCTGTAATGGGGCAGCTGCTCCTCCAGGAGGCTGATGATTTCGACTTCCGGAAGGTCGGTGCTGTTGCACACGTCTGGGGGGAGAAGACAGTGATGAGAGCCCGACCTGGGGGTGGCCCCGCCGCTGCCAGTCACCTAACCCCGGGCCAGTAGCTGGTGTCGTCGGAGACTTACTTGCCACCCAGAGACGCCAGATGAGGCCACGTCAGGGCTCTTTTTCCAGTTTCAATTCTACTCTTGAAACTTAAGAGTTATGCATGCTCACTGACAGACCTACCCAAAATAGTCCCCATGGTTTAGCAGCCCACTTTCTATGGAGTAATGCTAAACTTCTTGTACCTTCACCATTTGGGGCAAGTCTTTCTTTCCAACCCTTCCTCTGACCATGCTCGCTCAGTCACTGAAGCCGAACTGGTTATAATTTTACTCATATGCCTAACTTCTTTCTGCCACTCTTTTACCATTCAAGCCATCCTCCCAACACAGATGAGATTTTTGTCTTCATTTAATTTGTCCGTTCATCTGTTCTTCCACCTACATTTCCATCCATCCATCCATCCATCCATCCATCCATCCAAGCACATCCTGAGCCCCAGAGTCACAGGAGGCACCATGTTCAACACAACAGCCATGGTCCTGCCCCTGCAATGCTTCTATCCTTCTGGGGCTTCCAACCACTAACCCAGCAAATGTCCCCCCATGAAGGCACAGCTTGAACACCATCTCCCCCCGACAGGCTGGTGTTCTGAGCACTCCCTGGAGCATTCATCTGTCTTCCCCCTTCTACATTCACACAGCATTTTGTCAGAACGTGTATAACCGCACTTGTTAAGTTCTGTGTTTTGGGCCTCTTGGTATCCGACTCCTCTCCCTCTGAGATGGAAAATTTACATTTGAAGTCGACCTCCATCCTCCACCCATGTCCCTCCCAGTTCCTGGCTCAGACAGTGCTCAGAGGTTCATGATAGCGCCTCTGAGGGTGAGTCCATCCATACACAGCACGTGAACACAGGCCTTTTCGTTAAACTGTGCCAGACAATGTTTGTTGTTACGTGGGAAATGTCACAGCCAGCGCACTGGGCATTTCAGCCAGCCCCAAACCAGGCCGTAGCCGCTCTGCCCCTTTGCAAAGGTCTGGGGAGGACAGAAGGGATGTCCTCCCCTCAGCCAGAGCCAACAGCCCAACCTCAAGACAGATGTCTCGTATTTCTTTATCGTCTCTCTCTGATGGCAGAACACCATCCCAAAGGCTCCAGATGGGCTCCCAGCTAAGCAAGTACCTCCTCGTCTCGTGGTCAAGTGGGGAGTGAGTTCCCACAAAGCTCATCTAGAGCAGAGACCTCGCAGCTGTGAAATGACCACCATCTGGCTAAGGGGATACAGGGTCAAGGAGGGCTGACACCTGAGCCCCGGCATCTTTTGGCTCAACACAGATCTGCTCTACAAAAGGCTCTACCAGCCGGTCCCTTGGGGAACAGGCAGGGAAACTACCCGTTCCCGCGTGACACACCCACACAATGGGCTGGAATCTTCCCAGTGCCGCTGCCATTTGGTGATGGGGAAGGCAACAGACTCCAAAAAATAAAACCCCTTCTAAGAATACCGTGTCGCTGGTGAGCACACTGGCTCGAACGCTGAGACTGACCTGTCCTCCCACCATTTCTGGGCTGAAGGTCAACCTATTTACAGTCTGGGTCCTGCGCCCCAGGAGTACAGTTTTCCTTAAGGCACACGATGACCAGTGAGATCTAGTATCAAAAGGTGAGGAGGTGCCAAAAAGCCTTTTGAAAAAACTCAGTCTATTTGGCTTTTCCATAATGTGAGCAGCCTTGTATAAACGTCAGCAAGTTCGCAGCTGCCTGGAAGACCCAGGGAACGAGGACACAGGAGAGGATGACAGGGGCTGCCTGGGGAGCTCTCTTTGACCTTGGCTGCAGGGCCAGGGGCCCCAAGGACCTCCTGTGGAGGGGACACATTTGCCACATGGAGAAGACACATCTGAGGCCTGAGGTTGGGCAAACGTAATATGAGAGCCTTGAAGAGGTCCCTGGAATGCCCGCAGCATGCCAAGCCCCGAGCCCGGTGCGGTCAGTGGCTTCTCCAATCCTCCCGGCAACCTGAGACCTACGTAACATTTGCTCTGACTTACGGGTAAGGAAGCCGAGACTCACAGGGGCTGTGGACTGTCTCACTGGTCAAGGTCACAGGGTTAAGTAAGTGGCAGATCCTGCATGAGCAGCCTCGGCTGACTGACTAAAAGCCCAGCTCCTCCCTGGGCCACGTGCCGCTCATCTCCTCGGGGGGTCACCCTGCGGGCACCCTAGAAATGCTGGGAAATCCCAGGGTCTTCTCACTGGGAAGTTTCTGTTCTCAACAGGGAGAAAATTTCTCAAGTATGGCAGAGGAGTTCAGTTAAACACTCTGACCGATGAGGAAGGTATCAACACGGTTTCCCCTTACAGAGCACAGGAGCCGAGCGGAGAACTGAAGTCACTGGTCTGCAGATCCACCCCCTCTCCTGGCGCTCCCTCAGGATCCTGTGTCAAAGGATGCTGCAGACCCAACCGGAGGACAGGGGCCTTTATCCTCTCTGCCGTCATCACTTCTCCACCGCTCAAACTATTAACAAACTCTAAAACTGAGTCTTGGGTCCAAGTCTCAAATGGAAGGTATCCACCTCCTGATTGAACCCGGACCCCAATGGGTCCATGACTTCTGGCAGAATCGTAGCAACAGGCAGCCAGGAACCCACCGGCCCCCAGAACCCACTGACTTCCAGCCTGTCAAACCAGCAAGAGGCCAGGTTCACTCCGGCAGTTTAGTGGACTTTTCCACAGCATCACCCTCCCTCCGACAACAGCCCCATGGTTGCTGGCCACGCAGCTGCTGGCCCCATCGGTGGAAAAGCACTTTTTAAATCACAGCACTGCCCTGTTTTAAAAACCTCCCAGCTCCCTACAAAGTACCTCATGATTCAGTCTGCATCTTCCTAGGACAGAGGCTACTGACTGTTTCCCAATATCCAATTTCTGCCTCTTTCTTTCAGTAATATAACCCCAAGCCACAAAGCTAAAAACTACATTTTCCAACTTTCCCTGCAGTAAGGTCGGGCCATATACCTGGTCAACAGGATGTAAACAGAACTTCCAAGTCAAACCCTATTAACTGTTGAAATGTAGAGATGGGGCTGGTGCCGGAGCCATCTTCACCTGGATGAGTGAAGCCAACACCTGAGGACTTGGGACAACCTGGTGGGGCAGCATTCCTGGGCCATCTCCCACTTGGACTTTCAAGAGAGAAAGAAATACATGTCTACCTTATTAAAGCCACATCTCCCACACCCCTTTTCACCATTCTCCAAACATACTGCTGCACAAATCTTGGTTTTGACACCAGCCGTTTGAGCTATCTGGAATGCCCTTCACTGCCAGCAAACTGCATCCCCAAATATCACTCAAATGTCACCCCCATATTTCAAGCTTCCCTTGACCTCTCTCCTCTGGTTCTGTTTTTAGTATGTAGATCATTTCACTACAGTGCTAGCTGCATTTTCTAAGTCTCTTCTCCACTAACTGAGGCCCTCAGGAGGAGCTCTGAAGGACCCCTTCACACCCAACCCAGCTCTAAGAACCGCGCCGGGCAACAGGAAGTGCTCAGCAAGCGCTGGATGGATGATGGAACAGAGGGAGGGAGGAAGAATCCGTAACGGGTTGCAGGTCTGGCTGGCCAAGCGCTCAGCCTTCAGCATGGTGGGGTGGAGCCACCTAGTGCCCAGGTCTTTCCGAGCCCCACGCAGTCACCCGAGGTCTTTGTCCAACATGGAAAGTCCCATGGGAAATGAGTGTCTGCTCAGGCACTCAGCAAACCCAGTCCGATCCAATGCATACCATTTTATAGGACCACTCTGGAAGGAGAAACATAACGGCTCTCTTCATCTCTTCAGAGCCATAACCCTTCCCAGGTTTTTTCCAAGATGTAAGGTTGGAAGTGGGCCCTCTTACCCGAGGGTGAGGGCATCACGGAGGGCTGCGGGAGGTGGGAGAGGGCACTGGAGCCTGCTCAGCGTCCGGAGAGTCTGGGACTGTAGGTTCAGCTATGTCCACTCAATGCCTGACTGCGGCTGGATCCACAAGCCCCAGAGAGGAGCCAGAAGGAGGTCCCCCACCTAGGGATTTGCACTGATGCAAAGGTGACATGCCAGATTCATGAAACCTGCCAGGTGCCCCAGATGATGCTTTGTTTTACAGCTGAGGCTGCAGCTCTAAATTCGTGTCCAAAATTGAAAAAACTGAGAATCTCATGTGAAAATGCAGACTCCTGTCCTCTTGAAGAAGTCAGTGTATCTAGGACAGCACAGCTACAGGCTATGAGCGGTGGCCATCCCCACATGGACTGGGTTATCTCCTGGGGGCTTCTGGGCCTTCTGCCTACACACCAGAGCTGAGGGCGCTGGGCCCAGGAGAACAGAGGCCGCAAGGGAGTGGAGGACAGTATCCTGAACATTCCCCCAGGCTCCCGGAGATACTGGAAAAATGGCAGAGGGAGTGGGAGAGGGAAGCAGAGAGGCAGGGAGACAGTGCAGGGCCAGATAAAGAGGAAAAGCTTGGCAAGAGCAGCAAAAATCAGAGGAAGAGAGCGACAGAAGAGCACAGGAAAGGGGGAAAGAGGCAGCCAGCACCACGACTGCACCCTGCTGGCAGGCGCGACAGGCCCGGGGTGCAGCCAGGGCGCTTCTCCTATAGTATGGAGAGCGGGTTCCTTCACCTCTGGCTCTGCCCCCAAGTGTCCCCACGTCACCCTACAAGTCACATCTTGGTTTGTCTGGGACTCAGTTTCTCCACATGTAGAAGAGGCGTCAGGTTGCAGAAAAGCTCTTTCTACCCGAAATGTCTCTGAGCCACCAGACCAAGAAGAGCTGTGTCTCGGGGCGGCCGCCACCCCAAGAACATCCTGCCTCCACAGAGGAGGCCCCCCAGCACCTGGATCTGCCGTCTTCTTCTGAGAGGCCAGGGATCCATATTTTTTCTGTTGGACGCTAGTTTAGAATTCTGTAAATACCCGAGGGCCAAATTAAACACACATGCCTTCAGCTTGCACACTGGGACTTCCCAGCCTGGTGTCTCACACTGGGCCTCAGGAGAAGGCTCAAGACTGCTAATCAGGACTGGTCATGTCCCAAAAGCCCATCTTTTTTCATTTTCTTCCTCCTGATCCTAACCCCATTCCCTTTCTCTACCCACCAAGTTTCTGGTTGACCAAAAGGGAGGTGGGTGAGGAGTGTGACCCCAGCCTGTGCCTGAGGAAGTCCCGGCTGGGGCAGTGGGCCTCTCATCACCCGTTACCCTCGGCAGTGACTGCAAACTCACAGCCATGTTTTTCTTTCTTTCTTTCTTTCTCTTCTTTCCTTCCTTTCCTCCCTCCCTCCCTTCTTCTCTTTCTCCCTTCCTTTCTTTCTTAGTATAGCTGTGTTTTAAATGTCTTCACAAGACAAGACTGCTCACCTACTCGGCCACTGGCCAATCATTCTGTACAGACTTGGAAGCAAAGCATTTTTCTTGAGTTACTAGGATTAAAGGGCACAGAGTCAGAGACTCAGACACAGGCCATGCTGGTACTGGGGACACACGTGATAGCTGGTAACAGGAGTCTGCCAGACAGACATCCTTCTGGAAAATTCTTCTCTATCATAGGGTCACGTAGAGCCTTACCTAAGCATCGTCCAGGAACTCAGGGTTAGTCCTCACTCTCTAGAATACCACAAAGGTTGTGATTTCACAAACTACAAAGGGATCACTAGACCTAACAGTTACTGGCTCCATCACCTCATTTACTGGAAGAGGACACTGCAGTCAGAGACGCTGAGGACGTGGTCAAACGTCACAGGGCAGCCGGCAACAGACCCGAGACGGGGGCACAGCTCGCCTCAAGGCCCCCACACCAGGAACCTCAGGAAGCGGCAGTGCCACTGGGAGGCTGACCTTCTCCACTGCCCGCCCAGTGCCCTGCCCTGGAACCAGTAAGTGCTCAGCAAACGTTCTGCGGAACGACACAGAGCGCCCGCAGGCAGGGCAGAGTGACCATCAGGAACACATTCACAAACAAGGACATCCAGGAGCCCAAGTCACCCCACGAGGACGTGGCTGAGCGCACCGCGCCCCAACCCCTTCAACCCTGATCCACACACGACTCGCTCCCCAGGTCTGTGGCTTCTTGAAAGAAGCCACTGGGGAAGGAACCTGCGAGAAAGCATTTCTCCTCCCTTCACTCATTGGCGGGCATTTCAGCAGAACTGAGGAACCCTCCCAAGAACTGGGCCTGGGCTGATGGTGCCATGGGCAGCCAGCAGCGCACAGAAAAGCCTGGGCTTCTGTAACCCCGTCTTTAGATGCGCCTGTGGCTCCAGCCCAGATCACAGGCACCAGGGCCCATGAGAGTGGGACCTGGGAACTGGCGTTTATATCAAGCCCTCCAAGGGATCCAGCCAGTCACATTTTGAGTGACAGCCCCTTGTGATTTTAATTAATTAAATTTGCTTTCTAAAAAAAAGTCAATACTATATAATAAGGCCTGTGGCTCAATATTCAAACAGGGCAAAAGGGCAAGGCGGTCTCCCCACCATACCCCCCAAACAGCAGCCCTCTCCCCGCCTCCACACAAGGCTTCTCAGATCCTCCCAGGGCCGGCGTGAGCTCACCCCTGAGCCAGCCTCTCCCACCCCTTCTGTTTACAGATGGGGGACACTGAGGCCCCGCCAGAGGTTCAGGGACTCGGGCATGGTCTGGCAGCTGAGCAGTGCTGGGGCTCAACGCCAGGACCTCTGATGCCCTCCTGTCCCCCATCCTGAGCTCACCTCCTCATGTGCCAGCCCCACAGGGACAGGGACAAGACTTTTTCTCTTCCCTGCTGGCTGGCCCCACTGAGCTGCGAGCAGTAACCACGGTCTCCAGGAGGGGGAAGGGCAAGCAGAAAGAAATGGCCAAGGACACCAGGATTTCAGAGACAGAAACAGAACCTGATACTGGGTGGCCGTGGCCTTAACTGCCACCAGAAGCCACTCTTTCTAGGAAGAAGGCTCAACAATGACCCTGGTTCAGTTCCATGCAGACGGGGTGTCAGGTTCGGAGCTGTTGCCTGATCACACATGACACCAACTCCCATGACACACAGCCGACAGTGCCCAGGTGGAGATGGTGACCTGCCCAGTGGCTGCCTTCAGAAGCAGGGTCTCTGACACGAGGCTCAAGTGCCATGTGGAGCAACTGAATGTGCCCTGTCCATGGGGACACGCCAGCATGTTGGGCAACAAGAGGGTAGGAGGAGGCATAACAAAGCAAAGCCAGAAGGACCCTGCTATAGAAGCCCCAGAATGTCAAAACCAAAGGCAGTGTTTTCCAGAAATACTGACTCCAATGGGCACTGCATAGAACTCTACAAAGCAGATGATACGTATTACTGGTTAGACTGATTCTAACCCGAGCACGTAAAGCCAGAGCTGTATAGAAATGTTATTTTAAAAGGAAAAAAGCAAGTGTTAATTTAAAAGGAAAAATACATGTGCTAATTTTAAGAGTTTAATGTGTTAATTTTGAGAGTTTTAAGAGCATCGTCCTCCAGGAAGATGCTCAAAAAACTGCAGGGTAGGGGGGTTTACTTCTGTTCACTTGAATTTGTTTTACTAGGGAATAAATAGAAAAAAGCCACTTTGGTTGTCCAATTTTCTTCATAATTTCTTTTAAGAGTGTGTACTGTTGTCTATCTTATAATTATTAAATTACCTGCGGGAACTTTTTTTACATGAAAATAGCCAGTGTCAGTATGACTGTAATTAAAGTGGCTCACAGCTGAATCAGTGCTGAGACAGAAGGAGCTGGTGGAAATCAGAACACCTGAGGTAAACAGTATGACAGCATGTTTGGAGATGCAAAATTCTGTCATGACCCTCAAACCAGTAATCTTACAAGTGGGATTAAATATAAGAAAGGAATCCAAAAATATCTGACGTGCAAAACATGTAAGCATGTTTACAGTGTATCTGATAAAGTTAAAAACACGCATAGCCAGGGTCCTTGAAAAGTTAAACACAGAATTACCATAGGATCCAGTAACTCCACTTCTGGGTATGTCGCCAAAAGAAGTAAAAGCAGGGACTTGAACAGATATCTGTATACCACGTTCACAGTAGCAGTATTACAATAGCCAAAAAGCAGAAGCACCCCAAGTGTTCATCAGTGGATGAACAGATAACAGAATGTGGTACATACGTACGCAGAGTGGAATATTATTCAGCCTTTAAAAAGGAAGGAAATTCTGGCGTAGGCATCAATATGGATGAACCTTAAAGGCATTATGCCAAGGGACATAAGCCAGGCACAAAAGGACAAACACTGTGTGTTTCCTCTCATAGGAGATCACTGGAGGAGTCAAATTCAGAGACAGAACATAGAAGGGTGGCTGCCAGGGGATGGAGGGAGGGGGAACGGGGAATTTGTGTTTCAAGGGTACAGTTTCATTTGGGGGAAGATGAAAAAGTTCTGGAGATTTACGGAGGTGATACATGCATAATATGAAGGTACTTAACACCACAGAACTGTACACTTAAAAAATGGGTAACATTTGCAAATGTTAGCCACAATATATAAAAATGGATTAAAAAACAAATTTTTTCTGTATAGCACAGGAACTGTATTCAATACCTTTAATGAAAAAGAATATGAAAACGAACATACGTATGTATATGCATGACTGGGACACGATGCTGTACACCAGAAAGTGACACATTATAACTGACTATACTTCAATTTAATAAAAAAGGCTAAAATTGTAAACTTTAGATTATGTATATATTACCATTATTTTTAAAAAAATAAATAAAAGATGACCACTGAATTTGGGATCTCCTTCCATCTCTCAGACTGGAGGACCTGGGCACCTCCGGAGCAAGAAAAGAAGATACACAGAGAGTAAAAGCTGAAGGATATTCAAAGGACTGGAACACACTATGAGGACAGTGGCTGACACTGGGATGGAGTTGAGCAGAGGAGGTCTGAGCTGAATAAGGACACGTATTCTTCTTGGTTTGCCCAGGACAAACCAAGATATGACTGCTCCTGCAGCGTAACTATTAATATCACCCTCTGTCACTTTCAAATGTCCCTTCTGGAAAACAGTTTGTCAGTTTCTCAGTAAGTTCAACCCAGAATCACCCTATGACCCTGCAATTCCACTCCCAGGTTGATACCCAGAAGGACTGAAAACAGGTGTTCAAACAAAAACTTGCACACAAATGTTTGCAACACTCTTTACAGTAACCAAAAGGTGGAAACAACGCCATAACTATCAACTGATGAACGGATAAACAAAGTGTGGTCTAGCCAGACAATGGAATGTGATTCTGCCATAAAAAGGAATGAAGTACTGACACTCGCTGCAACATGGATGAAATGTGAAACATGATGCACAGCGAAGAAGCCAGTCACAAAAGACCACATGTTACATGATTCCATTTTTACAAAATTTCCAGAATGGTCCCAGGGTACAGAGTGGACACAATAAATGCTACAGAAAGAAATGAGGGATGGATCTAGTTTAATAGGCACCTTTTACGCTGGGGAAACTGACACCCCACAACAGCGAGCAGAGACGCAAGGACCTCCACTGAACATGTGGAGGGGTCCAGGGCTTGTGCAAAAATGACACCGCTCCTGGTCACAGAAATGCCCAAGGCGAGCCGTGATTCTCTCTCTTCTACTCTAAAATCCTCCCTGGGGCCTCAAAGGCTTGCCTGTCAGATGGCAGAGTTCATAACTCCCCTGTAAAAGGCAACAGCTAAGCCAGGACAACAAAATGCACCATGTGGTCCTGGGCTGGATCCTGAATCCAGAAAAATGTTTTGTTTTGTTTTTGCTATAAAGCAGCAATCCTCACTGATTTTACTGGTAAGGGGCATCTGACCACGTCTAGAGACACTATTAGCTGCCACACCTGGGAGGGGGTGCTACTGGCATCCAGTGAGTTAAAGGCAGGGACGCTGCTAAACCTCCCACGATGCACAGGACACCCCCTGCGGTAAAGAACTGTCAGATTTAAAATGTCAACAGTGCTCTATGGTTGAGAAACTGTCAAAAAGGACATTGGTGAGACAACTGACAAAATCTGAACAAGGTCTGTACTTTAGGTAATGGCACTGTGTCAATGCTAAATTCCTGATTTTGAAAATTACCCTACAGGTGTATAAGGGCATATTTTTAGGAAACGTCCCCTGAATTTTTAAAGATAGTGTGGATCACGACATCTGCAACTTACTCTCAGAAGATAGATGGAGGTGGGAAGAGGCAGAAAGAAATGACAAAATTCATGTGCCAAAATATGAACATTTGGGAAGTTTGAGCTGTACTAGATTTGCAACATATCTCTAAGTCTAAAATTATTTCAAAAATTAAAAATGAAAAAAGTGCTTTGAAACAAACAGAAAAGTAAAGAGACGTGCAAATCAACCTTCCAATGTACATTTCCACTATTTCACAGTTATGGGATCAGACATCCTTAGAGAATTTCGCAGGTAAGCTTGCCATGGATTTAAAAGGAGGAAGAAAAAGGTACAAAAGCACTTGACACAGACCTTAATTCCAAAACCACTTTGCAAATCCCTTTTCTATCTCCTTTGCTTTTCTCTCTCTCCCTTCCACATGCCTTGGAAAATTCACTGATGATGTTACCAATATGTCACAGACCTCCCTCCATGACAATAAATTCTGGCCCATCTCCTTTTTAAGGGCTAAGTAATATTCAGTTTCCATCCACAACATAATTCAGTTATCCAATCCCCTGTTAACAAACATTTCACATTTTTGCATTTAAAGAACACAGAAACAAACATCCTTCTTTATCAGACCTCTTTAAATTTGTTCATTTATTTCCTTAAGACAAGTTCCTAGAACCGAAAATGGAGGAGAAAATTTGAATTCGTATCACCAAACTGACTTGTAGTTAGTGTATCAACTTATATTTCACAAAGAGCATACAAGAATTTCTGTGTCCCCACATTCCCACTGCATGGGTTTTGTTTTTTAAGCTTTGCCAATCTGATCAACAACCACTGGTGTCTTGCTTTTATTATTTGTCTAAGTTTATTTTTGTTAACAATAAAATCTATATTTTGTTATTTGCATTTTTTTCCTTAATAACATTCAACATCTTTTCACAGACATATTGGCCATTTGTAGCTCTTTTAAAGGTTGCTCATACATGTTCTGTTTTTTTTTTTTTTTAAATCTCTGGGGGTGTTCAAGTATTATTGATAGGAAGAGGAGCTTTATAGAAGATCTTTCTCTATCATATATATTGCAATTATCTCCCCCAGCTTCTCATCTGTCTTGCAAACCCCCCTTAGGTGTCATATGTGCCCCTACACGGCCTTACTCTTCTGCAACTCGACTCCCTATCAGGAGCTCACATGCCACTAGAAGGCGGGAAGTAATGCTACGCAGCGTGGACGTTGATTTGATTCACATATAATTTTTCCTTAGCAATAGGAGCCCAATGGTAAGAATAATTACCATCTTCAATGAAAAGGACAAAGCCCTTTGGATCTTGTGCTGCATGTGCAAGAGCCCTTTTGCCCTATTTTAAAGAAATTTAAGGTAAGCTCTCACACCCTGGGCTTCATCCTTTGAGAGATGTGGCCCGCCTTGCAAGGCTACAGGCTTGCAGAAGGTTTCACTTCCTCCTGTGCCCACCTCGACGGGAGCCCCAGGGGCTCCGAGCCCCCTTCATTCTGCCTGCCTCACAGCCTTTCCGCCGGGATGTTTGTGTGGCTACAGCCACAGGGACGGAGCTGCCTGGCTGGGCTACTCTACTCATGTGACCTCCCCAGGTATGGTTTTTGTTAGCGTTCTGGTTACAATGTTGAATAACTCCCATTACTTTTAGTGTCCAATTCTGCAGAACACAGTCTTTTGTATTGTGTTACAGCAAGAATGCCTGTATAAGGTTTAATTCTTACACAGACAAATTTTTTCCACCAGTTTTACTGAGATATAATTGACATACAGCCCTGTACAAGCTGTCCTGCACACTGACTTACACACCTTATAAGAAGATAATCACAGGAAGTTTAGTGAACATCCACTGTTCATATAGATGCAAAATTAAACTAGAAAAAAATTTTTTATGTGATGAAAACTCAGGATTTACTCTCTTAACTTTCATATGTAACATACAGCACTGTTAACTACATTTACCATGTTGTACATTACATCCCTAGTACTTATTTATCTTATAATTAGAGTCTGTACCTCCTGACTGCCTTCATCCAGTTCTCCCCCCACCCACCTCCTGCCTTTGGTAACCACAAACCTGACTTCTTTCTCCATCAGTCTGTTTGTTTGTTTTTGAAGCATAATTGACCTACAGCACTGTTAGTTCCTGTTATACAACACAGTAATTCAATATTTCTATTTGTTTCAAAATGATCATCAAGGTAGGTCTAGTTACATACAACCTGTCCCCATACAAAGCCATTACATAATTATTAACTATATAGTATTTCCCATGCTGTGTATTCGTACCCATGACTCATTCATTTTGCAAGTGCAAGTTTGCACCTCTTAACCTCCCCTCACTCTAGAGGCAAACTGATCAATCATCTTCTGTATTGTCCTAATCTTTGTGTCACACTTAGGACAGCCTTCTCCATCTCAAGGTTATTAAAATATCCAGCAACATTTACTTCCACCACTTTTATGGTTTCATTTTTAACACTATCTTTGAACAACCTGGCTTTTATTGGGTTTGAAGGGATCCAGCTGGACTTTTTATAATGATAACAAACAATAGCAATAATGACAGCAAACATGTATGGGATGCTACCATCACCAAGCACTGACCTCCACTAACTCATTTAGTCCTCCTAACAGTCCTCAGAGTGGAGATGCTTATCATTCCCATTTCACAGAAGGGGAAACTAAGGCACAGAAGAATATCTGCACCCACATCACACAGTTAGTTAAGTAGCAGACCTGGTTTTCTAACAGAGTCTAGACCCACCACTCATGCTGCCTCTGGCACTCTGGTCTCATTGATTAAAGAATTCTTCCTTATAACTCTCCTTTCTCTAAATTTCCCTCCTCTTCACAATGTTCACTCTCCTGAGTACTTTGCTTAGAGATTTCCTGAAGCACAGCACATCGCCGAAGCTTCACTTTTTGACCCATTCTGAGACTGTGTCTTCAAACGGAAGCATTGTGGTCACAGCAGGCATGACGGATCTTACTTCTGTCCTGTCTCCTGGTGGTTCCATGCTCTTGAGGTTTGATTACTTGGCCGTCTTTTGTTTTACAGAATATGCACCACCAGATTCTTTCTTTTCCAGTAATTTAGGGCAGAGTGTTCTGCAACAGTGTTGGGAATGGAGGGTGCCAGGCAGCATGCAGGGTGGCTTCCAGCTCTGAGTTATGCAAACCCCATCATTTTCTTGAGGGTCATGATGTGAAAGTTGAGGAGATACTGATTTGGAAGGTTCACATCCTGTCTTCAGGATATGACATCTTATGACATCACATCAAGGAGGCATGGTAGATACTACTAGTGGTTTCCCACCATCCATACTCTCCCACTTTCCTTTGTATCAAAGACCTGGGCCCCATGGGAAGACTACATTTCTCAGCCTTCCTTGCAGCAAAGTGTGACCCAGAGTGCCAGGTTCTGGCCATTGAGATTTAAGCAGTGGTATGTGAGGCTTTCCCAAAGGCTGCCTTCCAACAGCTTGGAATGTGGACATGATATTTGGAGCTTCAGCAGCCCTCTGAGACCATGAGGTGACCTTAAGGATAGAAACCACAAGTATGGTAAAACTGATGGACAGGAGAAGCCAAGGCCCCTGAGGATAGCAGGGCTAGAGCAGCCTCCCTCTGAACTTTTATGTGAGGAAAAGGCCAAGACACTGTTCTGTGCAGCCAAGCCTAAGCTTATCTGATATAGGTAGTTACCTTTAAATTACTAGGAGATAAATCTCTATTTCTCCTATTGTCCAAAGCAAAAATAGGATAACTTGCTTATACTTCAGCTCACTAATCTCCCTCCCATCTCTTTTTTGTTGGTCTAATCTGGGGGTTCAGATCCAGTTTCCTCTTTTCAAGTTATTAACTCTTTGCACTTACATCTGTTTTCTGTTTTCTAAAAAAACACTTATACCCAATAGTTATAGTTAAGACTCTCTAAAGGATGTTCAGGGTCCACATCCTTCCATCTTTCCTCTCATCCCCAAAGTCAGCCCTTACCAGCAGACAGTGGAAGTCAGTTAGCATACCTGTGAGATAAACATTATGTGCCAAATCACAGAAACTTCCTTTTATTAATAGAACAAAATTTTGTGAACCCACAATACCTCCTGTGCCTCTGCCATTCAAGGCAGTCAATTGTTTTATTGTTAATCTGAATTAACTTCCTGAACAGGAAATTCTGTTTTTAAACATGAACAATGGTTACTTCTGCAAAAACACCACATGAGATCATCTGGGTATTAAAAGATTTCAAACTCATCCCCCCAAAATGCCACTACAACCTGATAATCAACAGTTAAGAGATAAAACAATAAAACCTGGGTTGAAATGATTCCGTGTTCCTTGAACCAGGCTTCAAACCAACACAAATGTAAATTCAAAATGTAGAAAGTGACAAAGGACAATGTCCAACGAAGCAGAATACAAATCAAGAAATATAAGGCTGTAGTAAAGGGGAAACTCGTAAACTTATCTCATTGAGTGACACAGGTAAGTTACACAAGTGTCCGGAGTAGTCCAAGTGCCTCTAAGGTGTGCACCTGACCAGCACGATGACCTCTCCAGACCCTTGGCCCTGCTCTCCAAGGCCAGGAATGAGCCTGTGTCAGCCAAGAAAAATACAGACAGGGGAAATCAAGTGGGGACTTTCTGAAAGCTTATTAACAATGCAGCCATGCTGGGGGACATGTGAGTATATGGGTGGGTGACAGCTGAAGGCCCTGAAGTATCTTTTGGGAGTGATGAGAATGTTCTAAAATTGACTGTGGTGATGATTACACAATGCTATGAACACACTAAAACCCATCAAATTATACACTGTAAGTGGGTGAGTTATATGGTGTGTGAATTCTCTCTCCACGAAGCGGTTACTCACATACACACAATGCAACCACAAGGAACGGTGATCTGAGGTCGCTGGGCCCACCTTCCGCCCTTGGGCACTTCTCCAAATCTCCCACCAAACCCTGTTCGTGAAAAATAAATCTGAATCCTCCTCCCCAAAAGTTGAATCGTCTTCTCCACTATCCTTGGAAAGCCCAAGGAGCTTCTGATACCCTTCACAGACATTTTTACTGAAAACAGGTTAAGCAAAATGAGATTTCATGCTTCAAAACAACAAGCCCAGGTTGCATGGAGAATCCAACCGCATGGAACAACTGTTCACAGCCTAACGGTGCTGAGTGGATGGGGCATTACTGAACTCATTGCAGCCTTTCGATTTTTTTTTTTTTTTTTTGGATTCCCAACTAAATTATTTCTCTCTTATTGCTAAGTTGATGCCCTGATACGGATCAGGGCTTGAAGGTCTAGACCAAGAGTCCACCAACTATGGTCCACAGTAAAATTCAGCCACCTGCCTGTTTTTATAAATAAAAATTTTATTGGAACACACACAGCAACACCCATGCCTTTAGGCACCGTCTGTAGCTGCTGTTAGCTACAACAGCAGAAACCACAGAACCCGCAAACCTGAAATACTTACTCTCTGGCCCTTTAGGGAGAAGTCTGCCAGCCCCTGCTCTAGGCCACTGGGGTCCACACCCTTCCCCTGGTCAGTCTCCAAGCCCCGTAGAGCTTGGAGAGCAAGCAAAGGTCATGAACACCATGGCCTTTCCTGAAGACCACCTATGCGCCTCAGCCATTCAAGGCCACTCCTGCTACTTGAGGGTCTTCTGAATCCAGGCTATTTGTTCATTTTGTTCCCAATTCTTCCCTCCCTCCCCACCTTGCCATGGTTCACTATGAACGAAATACCAGTTTGCAAGTCTATGACCTCGAGCCGGGCCCTGGAACTTCCCTTGGAATATGAATGGACATCACTTGCCGCATGTCCAACCAGAGGCTTTGAATGTGCCTGTGTGGTTGTTCTGTCCCCCTGAGCTCCTCCTGTCCTCTGCCAGAAGAGAATGGCCCCAGCCAGCTGCTGCCCATCATCCCAAATCTTCAAATGAGACAAGCAGAACAGACCTGAACTGTGGTCCAGGCACAGTAACTTGTGCCCAGGAGAAAGGAATAAGTGTTGCCATAGCCACTGTGGATTTGGGAGTTGTTTGTTACCCAGAACCTCTACAGCAAAAGCTGACTAATACATACCCAGTTTTAAATCATGTGAAGTACATCTACTGTTAGCAAGAGGATAAAATTCACTGCATAGGACTGAAATTCCATCACCATCAGGATCACCTAACAAGCAGTCTAAGCAAGAAGGACACGGACACACTTGGCTTTCATAACACCCTTCCTTACAAAAACAACTTCTGGAAGTCACTCTAGCAAACATCAGACAGGGATAAATAAAATAAAGGTGAGATGGATCAAGGCAGGAGAAAGGAGGGGGCAGATTTCTTTTGTTCTATACTTCTAAAGTCACCGGTCCTACCCATCAGACTCTCTAGACAGTTAACTCCTCTTTCCTCCAATCCCTTTCCTTTTTTTTTTTTTTTTTTTTAACATTTTTTATTGATTTATAATCATTTTACAATGTTGTGTCAAATTCCAGTATAGAGCACAATTTTTCAGTTATACATGAACATATATACATTCATTGTCACATTCCTTTCTCTGTGAGCTACTGTAAGATCGTGTATATATTTCCCTGTGCTATACAGTATAATCTTGTTTATCTATTCTACAATGTTGAAATCCCAGTCTATCTCTTCCAACCCCCCCACCCCCTGGAAACAGCCTAAATGTCCATCAACAGATGACTAGATAAAGAAGATGTGGTATATTTATACAATGGAATACTACTCAGCCATAAAAACTGACAACATAATGCCATTTGCAGCAACATGGATGCTCCTGGAGAATATCATTCTAAGTGAAGTAAGCCAGAGAGAGAAAGAAAAATACCATATGAGATCGCTCTTATGTGGAATCTAAAAAAACAAACAAAGCATAAATACAGAACAGAAATAGACTCATAGACATAGAATACAGACCTCCAACCCCTTTCAAAAGGCACAAACCCAGGACGCAGCAGGTATCTGGTCTCAAGGTTAAGGCTGCCACTCCAGTTGCCAATGTTCCCCTAGGCCACCAGGTGGCGCTGCATCCGCACCCAGGCAGCCCACGCCCTTCCTCCAGGTCCTGGACAAAGGGAGCCTTCCAGGCCCTTTCTCAAACTGAGACTTGCCCCTTCCCATTTCTACTCACCACACACGCTTACTTAAATAGGGTGAAACAGAGCTGAAATAGTACTGAGTAATGGAGTTCAAACTTGCCATTACAACAACCTGAGTTGTCTGTTGTGAGGTTTTTTTCCAATACAAAAATAAAAGGTATAATTACATGTGTCAGATACCCTGACATCTAATGTGCTCGGTTGGGGGTGAGAAGGGAATTCCTACCAAGATTAGAGAAGGGAGATCAGGGTCCCCATGCCCAGTGGCTTTGCATCATCATCATCTTTCCAACAATTAAGAAGCAAGACCTTCCTTCTCTCCCACGAAGAACATCCCCCACACATGGTCCACCACAGAGACCAGAATCCAGCCATGGCTGAAAACTCCTTGGAAGATGAAGATTCGAATCTTACTCTGAGCTGACTCACTTTGACTGGACATTCTCTGACTCCCCCGGCCATGCCCAGTTCATTTTCTTCCATCTCCCTTTAAAGATCCTTGCTCGCCTGAGACACACGCTGCCCCCGCTTGTGCTCACCTGTCCACTGCCTGGTCCCTCTGCCTATGGCCTCAGGCTCACAGTCATCATCCCCTAAGCCCAGCCATCACCAGGCTGCTGTCACCACCTCCGAGCTAGACACCCTCCAACTCCCCAACCTCTCAGCTACTGGACCTCGAGCTCCCCCTCTGCCAACCACCCCTAGGCTACCTCTGAACACTCGTAATCCAGACCCCTCCCTTTCTGACCACAACCCCCAGTCCTTAGAGCTCCCAAGCCCCCACCCCTTGATCCCTCCACGTTGCCTCCATCGCCCCTTTCCACCTGGCTTCAATGCCACAGCCCTTCCTCCCACTATGGTACTTCCATGGCACCCACAGGACAAAACCCAGTTCTGCACAAAACAAGTGGTCCACCTTACTCTGTCCTGCAGCTGGGCTCCCGGGGCACTAGGGGAATCACAAAGCACGATGGGGCGGACCGAGAGCCCTAGAATGCTGTGGATTCCCAGGCTCACCACGCTCAGTACCCCGTCTCTTCCTCCACAGGGTACCAGGGCAGGAAGTGAGATGAGCTGGAGAGGGTCTGAAACAGCCTCTCAGCCACGCAGCCAACTAGGGGAACACAGCCTGGGCGCAGCCTCCAGGTGCCCAGAGGAGGCGCTGACTGGTTCCGTGTGTGCTCTCCCTCCCTCTATCTTCCTCTCCCAGAGGTCAATTCCCTCCTGAAGACCTCCAGAACTCCCAGCTTTCACTCCATTCCTCTCCCTGCCCATTTACCTCCATCTAAGAATTCACAAGACCTCGTGCACAGGGACGGCAGGCAGGGTGAGGGCCAAGGTAGGTCCTCTTCCCTCCACCCCCTCACCTGGGAGCTCACCAGGTAGACGGACAGACAGATAGATGGCAGGGCAATCCTTCCACTTATCTTCCCATTTCTAGCTAAACCCTGGTGTTTCGCGATGAGCATTACCAAGCCCCTTCGCTATCACAGGAGCCTGTTACCCAGACATAACGGGCAACGGACAGCTTACCAGAGGCCAGCTTCACCTCCTCCACCTGCTAGAAAAGCATTGATGAACATGAACTCAGCGTGGCCTGAAACCAGTTGTCTTTACCTAAGTTCTTTGAACGTGGTAGCAAAGCTTTCCAAGTCTTTGCCAGCCTAGATCCACCTCGCTGTAAAATGTTTTTAAAAAGAAAGTAATTGTTTCCTTTATGAAGTGGGGGTGGGGAAAAGCATGAAAAGAAGGGGAAAGGGGGAGGAGGGAATAGGGGGAGGGGACACAGACAGCAAAAGGGAGGAAAGAGGAGCAGAAGGGGCAAGAAAGAGGTGGGGAGGAGGGGCACGGAGTGGGGAGAGGAAGAAAAAAGAAAAGGAAGGAGAAAAGGAAAATTGAAAAGCAAAGTTCTCCGAGCATGCCCTCTGGAGCCAGACAGCCTCCTGGCCCCGGCACTGAGGCTGCTCCCTCCTGAGGATGTGACTGCAGTTTAAAAAGTCCGACCCCTGCAGCCTTCCCTGAGCGCACCCTGACTGTCGCCCACCAGCACGTCTTTTCCAGGACAGAAGTCTGGGCGATTTCAAGACTCTTATCACAAAATAAGCAGTGATCCCATAAGGCCCGGGGTACACCCAGTAGGTGATCCAAAGCCTGGATCCTCACTTTGAGAATTCAAAATCCAGCCAACGGCCAGATGAGGGCGATGGGCGAGTGTGTACCAGATTCCTCAGGAAACTAGGCTAGTTGGAGGCAGCTTTGCAGAACTTGGGAATTTCACTGCAGCCTAAGTAAAAAGAACCACTGATCTTACTGAACCTCTTGCATGCATCCTGGCACTTAACAGGAATCACCACACTGAGTACCAACAACCCTGAGATTCCTATGGTCCGAACCAATTTAGAGATGAAGAAACAAGTCAGTCTCAGGGATCAGATGACTTGCCCAACCTAAATGCTGTAGCCGAAAGTACACCCAGACCTCTATGTCCCAAAGGTGACATGAATTAGGCCCCAAACCCCAGAAAGCCACACTGCCTCTCCCTCAGGAATACTGACAGAGTCTGCTCAGGCTGAGATATGAGGGGAGGGTGGACTTCCCACAGAAGCAAGTTGATGGCCCCTTGAGAGAGGGCAGGGGTCAATGTTCATTTATTTCCTCTTGAATCCCATGTAGGTCCAATAAGATTTCAACAGAACTGTTACAAGAAGCATAAAAGAACAAGCTATATACTTTATTATATACAAGGGGAAGGAGGCAGGAGTAGGCAAAGGACAGAGTTTTACCAAAATAGCTACTCAATGAAAACCTAAGAGAACTGAGCTTCCTAGGAGCCAAAGCAAAAAGAGACACATACCCCCCAAACAAACACCAAAAAAAATCATTATCTAATAAAAAGAAGTATATACATAAGCAGAAAGAGAAACAGTTCTAGCATGAGCCACAAGAGTCGATCAAGACATTTTTGAGACAAGAGGGTGGCAGGTATAGCTCCACGATAGAGCCTGTGCTTGGTATGCACAAGGTTCTGGGTTCAATCCCCAGTGCCTATGTTAAAAGGGGCAAAAAATTGTTTTTAAAGAAATTTTTGAGACAATTATTAAATCATATAACAGGAACTTTATAAATCTTTAAACTTTAAAATCTGTTTTTACAAACGATGAAGAGATGCCAGTCACTTCTACAATTAACTAATAGTTCCTTTTAAAGCAGAGGTCATGTCCTAAAAGTCTATGGAGACATTTCAATGGAGAACATTTCCATCACTGCAGAAGATTCTACTGGACTTCTCATAGTGCTCTGGAATTTTCTAAGTATTTTCACAAAAACACATCACTTGGTCCCCCAAATAAATCCATCACTAATTAAAAAAAAGTGCAATATATTCTGCATATGTATTTACATGCAATATATTGTATATGTGCAGTCACATTGTAACAATTCTACCTAATAAAACTGAAAAATGAAATAAACAAATAAATAAAAAATAAACCCATCACTCCCATTAGACAGAGAGAGAAACAAATTCTGCCTCCACAACAGCTTTTGAAGCCTCCGAGGCTGGCCACTCCCAGGGCCTCCCAGCTGACAAGGGGAAACCCTCCACCAGTCCTGCCTCCCTGCAAAGCAAGCAACACAGGGTTTCACCAAGGTGAGCGGAGGACGGCAGTCAAGGAATAAAAAGAAAGAACGGACCCAAATGGGTAAGGGAGGGGGAAATGAGGCAAGGGTCACCCGAGGGTAAAGGTCAGCACAGTTCTGAGAGACGGAGGGGGCGTGTAGACAGAAGCAAGAAGAGAACCAGCCTGGAGCCCCAGAGATAGAGGAGGGGCTGCGGGAAAGTCTCAGAGACAATGAGGAAGACAGAAGATGGGGAAGAGGCCTGGAAAAAGAGGGCGAACTCAAGGGCAGCGTTTAAACGAACTGTGTCAGCGGCTGTCCCTCCCTTTACCCCACGCCCACTCACCCAGCAACCAGAATCCCAGAGCTTTCCTCCAGGTCAAATATAAACAGATGAGTGCACAGGATAGTGAGACAAGCAGATGGACAGATGATTGATGGACAGACAGACACAAAGACAGACAGATAGGCAGGCAACAATAACAACAAAGAAAACTGATTAACAACACCTACTAAGTGCCAGCAGCATGTTAAATTCTCTGCATGCATTTACTCATTTAATCCTCAGAGCAATCCACTGAGGCAGGTGCTACAGAGAGATCCTCTCCCCAGTTACTCAATAAAGGAAGGCAAGTATCAACTTACTTAGAATTACAGAAGCAACTACTCCCTCCACAAGCTAAAAACAGAAACCACTAAGAAGACTTTCTCTCAGATTATAGAAAATAAAAATAAGAATTCCTCTAGGAATCTGCTGAAAGATGTTCAACCTCTACCCACTCACAGGAATAGGCACTGAGACCACATGTGCTGCTGTCTGACGCACCTCAGGTGGCCCAGAGCAAGAGCTTGCTGACCCCGGGGTGCAGGGGGTGTGGGCCTGACATTCTCACTTTATCCGAACAACACAAAAACATAACCTCTCTGGCCACATCTGTCAGAACTCAAGTCCCCACTCTAAGAATTCTCCTCCCAAGTGCTTTCATCACTTACTTGCTCAAATATGTGGGAACAGTGATAGCCCCTGCAGCCCCGTTTGTATGTGCAAACTACTGGAAACCTACACGCCTATCAATGGGGAAGGTTGATTAAATCAACTGTGGGTCTTCTGTGCCACGAGTACTACGCAGTCAACAAAAAGGTGACAGATGCATGATAGCTAGAGAGAAAGGACTCCACACTGGCAATATATTACTGAGGAGAAAAAAATTAAGACACAAGACAGTATGTTCAGCATATGTTCCCATTTATAGAAAATTTTAAAGTGGAAGAGGGGACATACATGTGTACACACACATGCACAGAATATTTTTAGAAAGACACACAAGAGGCAGGGAGAGATATAACAGCTTAGTGGTAGAGTGCATGTTTAGCATGCATGAGATTTTGGGTTCAATCCCCAGTACCTTCATTAAAAAAAAAAAAAAAAAAAGACAAGACACACAGGAAACAGTGCTTTGTTTGAGAAGGAAAAATACAGGGCTGAGAATCTGATTGAGAGGTTCATTCTTTTTTAAAGAAGGTATTTTATTTTATTTATTTATTTTAATTTTTAAATTTAATTTATTTGTTTTTAATACTGGGATTGAATCCAGGGCCGCATGCATGCTAAGCACACACTCTACCACTGAGCTCTAGCCCTGCACCCCTCAAGGTTCCTTCTTTAAACCGTTGGCATGCTTTACAGTGTGCCCTTTTTTAGCCAGTGTTTCTAAGGGTTAGCTCTGGGAAGAAGGACTGACTATGGGAGAGCCAAAGCACGGGGAGTACTAAATTTCAAGTCTTTTAAAGTTTCTATGGAGACAAAACAGTATAGTGCAAAATTTTTCAAGAAAGGGGGCAGGAAAACAATTTGGTGACTCACAGTTACCGTTTGTTTTCTGAAAGAAATAAAACAGAAAATATCCAAGTGATTCCCAAGTAATAAGGATGAGGTTATTTAGCAGGACTGTTATAGGACTATGTATGTGTGTGCTGGGTTATGACATAAAAGGAGATTTTTTTTTTTCACTGTGGATCACAGTCAAAGCTCATAAAGTACTGGTAGCAGGTAAGAAAGTGGAGCCTACAAAGTGCCTAGATTCAGACCCTGGCTCTACCACTAGTAAGCTGTGTGACACTGCACAGATTACTTAAGTTCTCTGTGCCTTAGTCTCCTCATGTGTGAAATGGAGCTAACACTAAGACACACTTCACAGGGATGCTGTGCGGTGTGACTGCTAGCCTCTGGGATGGGCCCAGTTTCCTCATCTGCCCGTACGGTTCCCACCCACGATGAACCATGGCTGGCTGTGAGGCCAACAGAACATGAAGGTTACGACCATGTGATTTCTGAGACTCGATCATAAAAAACACTGGAGTTTCCACCTTGGTCCTGGCTCTTGAGTTGCTCAGTCTGTTGGAAACCAGCTGCCACATCGTCATAAAGACTGTCCGGTGGCTCTGTGGAGAGGCCCACACGGTGAGGAACCTAGGCGCCCCCCTCCCAAGGGCCAGCACCAACTTGCCAGGCATGTGAGTGACTCATCTTAGAAGTGGACCTCCAGCCCCAGGCAAGCTTTCATCTGTTTGTAAGTAACAGCTTTATTCAGATGTACACCTCAATGTACAATTCAGAGGCTTCAGTATATCCACCATGTAACCATTAATTATACCTAATTTTAGAGTATTCTCATCATCCCCAAAAAGAAACCATACAACTATTAATCCTGCCCCCAGGCTCTGGCAACCACTCACCTACTTTCTACCTCTCTGGGTGGCTTCCACTTTTGGCTCTTGTGAATAATGCTGCTTAGAATGCTCACGTGTATGGTTTTGTGTGGACTTATGTTTTCACTTCTCTTGGGTATAAACCCAAGCAGTAGAACTGGTAAGTGATCCAGTAACTAGTATGTTTAACCCTTTGAGAAACTACCAGGCTGTTTTCCACAGGGCAAGCTTTCACTTTGACGGCAACATCATGAGGGACCCTGAGACAGAACCACCCAGTTAAGCTACTCCCAACTCCAGATCCACAGAAATATGTGAGACTATTGATGTTTGTTGTTTTAAGCTGCCAAGATTTGGGGAAGTTTATCACACAGCAATAGACAACTAATATATGAGAATTAGACGAAGTTAGACATAAAAGGCATTTAGGACAGTGTCTAACACACAGTAAGTGCTCCATCAATGTTAGCTTCTATTATCACAGTAGCTGCCCACCACAGGGCCTTTGCTCATGCTAATTCCACTGCTTGGAATGCTCTTTCCTTTCCTCCCTCCTTCCTTGCTAACTCCTACATACCTTCAGATTTCTGCTTAAATACTGCTTTATCACAGAAGCCTTCTTGGAAATGCCACTTCATTATAAACAAATTTTTTTAAATAAAACCATTTTTAAAGTTTTTTAGATTTTTAAAAATTAAAAAAAAAGAAATCCCCTTTATACCATCTCTTAGCACCTCGTACTTCTGTGAATGTCAAACATCGTCATAGTTAAATAGTAATCTGTGTAACTATTTTCAAGACATTTTCCTCTTCTGAAATATAAGGCAATCTCAACCCAGCACACCGCCCTAGCCTCTGTACACACAACAGAAATCGCAAGAATACCTCTTAAAGGCCAACAACCCACTAGAAAAATGAGGAAAGACAAAACACAGGCTGTTTGCAGAAAACAGAACAGAAAAGAGGCACAGACTCATTTACAATTAAAAACAAACAAAAGAAGATGAAATACCATTTTTCATGAGCGTTTAATCAGGATGAAAAAGGCTGACAATACCCTGAGTGGGCAAGAAACTGCCAGAAACGGCCACCCCCAACGCAGGTGCTGGCACTCAAAGGATACAGCTTCCCAGAGGCCATGTCGTGACAGAACCAAATCCTAAATGCACATTCCCTGTGCGTTTACAGACATGTAGGGTTAGTGACCCAAACGATGCACACACTAGCATGCTGTTCCTTGGAGCAAAAGTAAACACTGGAAACAACTTAAAGCAGCCATCCAGGGGGGATGATGAAAACAGCAGCTCTTTCTTGGCAGTTGAGTGGCTGGTACGTCTAGTGGCCCTTGGAGCTGCCACCTGCACAGCAATCATACCTGCAGGGGCAGTGCCTGCCTCACTCTGCACCCTAATGAGGCCAGGTCCACACAGTTACGATGGGAACCCAGGCTCCATCATTTTATTTTAGTTTCTCCTTTGCATTACAGTAAGCATTACATTGGTTCTTCTAAGATTATATGTTTAGGAAGGTTCCTTACCTATTAATTTCCGACAAATAAAGGAGAAATTACACAATGTATGTATACAACAAAAGAAACATTCAATCTGAAAAACACTGGTTTAAATAAATGGAAGATGGTAATGATGCAGTCAAACAATGGGAAACCAAGGAAGCTATTTCAATCAATAAGGCAAGGGGGAGGGGTGTGACTCAGTGGTAGAGCCCATGCTTAGCACACATGGGGTCCTGGGTCCAATCCCCAGTATCTCCATTAAAAAGAGGAGGAGGGGGGAGGGGAGGAGGAGAAGAAGACGGCAATATTCTAGGCAATGTAATGAAACAATTATAAGTAATACTGTTGATTTTTTAATGCAGATTAGGCTATATAGTATGGTCCCATATGCATAGTTTTAGAAAAAGAATTATGTGCATTAAAACCTCCTGGAATGATTTTTTAAAAATCAGTTAAACCACACAGGTGGAAGGGTGACTGTTACTCTACGTGGACTATGCTTCGGCACAATTTCAAGTTTTAATATTTGCATGTGTTATTTTTATCATTTAAAACCCCTAATTAAATGAAATTATTAGAAGAGAAAAATTCACAACACAGGAAGTTAAGTAGGGTCAGAAGACAACATGGCTGGGTCTAAACCCCAAGGATGCCTGGTTTACTTGAGAGGACAAGACACTCTACTAGGCACCTCCTTGGGTACTGTTCAGGTGATAACAGTACCCGCCTGGCAGGGTCATGCTGAGAACAAAGTGAGTTCCCTGAGCAGTGCCCAGGCTGTCAGCCAGGCCCAGAGCGACTCCTCAGTCAGCGTCAAACTTTGACAGGATCGGTGATGGCTAACTGTCAACCTGTCTGAGCCACGGGGTGCCCAGATATTTGCCCAAACATTATTCTGGGTGTCTCTGTGAGGGTGTTTTTGGATGAGATTAAGATTTAAATCAGCAGACTGAGTAACGCAGATCCCCCTCCATCCAATCCACGGAAGGTCTGAACGGATCCAAGAGGCTGAGCCTCCTGCGAGTAAGACAGAATTCCTCCCGCCTGACTGCCCTCCAGCTGACATCAGCTCCTTCCCTTCCTGCCTCTGGACTGAGACTGAGACACTGGCTCTTCCTTGGATGGCGAGCCTGTGGATCTGTGGACTGGAATTACACCACTAGTTCTCCTGGGTCTCCAGCTTGCCAACTACAGATCCTGGGACTTGTCAGCCTCTATAATTACGTAAGCCAATTCCTCATAATGTTGCCGAATGCAAGTTTGTGCGCCCGATGCACCGTGAGGCCGAACAAACGAAAACGTCAGAGTCTGGAGCAGAGAAAGGTTTAATGCAGGGCCAAGCAAGGAGAATGGGGTGGCTCATGCCCAAGAAAACCCCAAACCCCCTGAAGGGTTTCAGCAAAGCATATTTAAAAACCAGGTAAGGACAGGGGGCAGAGGAGAGTGGTGTGATCAGCTCGTGCACAATTCTCTGTGTTCATGATGGTCAAGTAGTTAATTTCTTCCCTTTGGTGATGGTTTGTAGCATCTGAAAATCTCAGGAAATAAAATGAGATACTATTACCTGAGTAGTTCAGAGAGGAGCTACAGCAGAGGATATGGGGGAGAGCTCTGTCCCAGGAGGACCCCGAGGGCCTGTTCGGTTACAATTATACACTTCTGTCATACATATTTCATATATATAGCTCCGTCCTATGGGTGCTAGCTCCGTCCTCCGGGTTCTGTTTTTCTGAAGAGTCCTGACTAATACAAGATTTATGAAATGTGATTTGTTCCAGGTCTCATTATAGTTACAGTTTCCATTCATGATCATCTCAGCTTGATTTGCTGAAGTCTGTCAACGTTCACATGAGATCAGGGGTCAGGGAACAAAGACAGGGAACAAAGACAAACTTTCTCTGGGCCACAAGTCCCAGAGTCACCAGTGAACCCTGTGGCTGGGGGACCATCCAAACCCACCTGCAAGGCGCAGGCAACACCCTCTCTCAATGAACCCCAGGAAAGCCCCTCTAGCAGACTTCGTCTGAGTGGGACCAACAGGGTGCTGAGGGCAGAGGACCACGTCTGGTCCCTCCACCAGCAATTGCCACTGAACCCTGGTCCAGTCACACTGAAGAGAACCTTGAACGCGTGTGTGAAGTGACACTCACTCTGATACTTGTAAAACAAATGAATGTAAGTCCATGAAAACTTGGCATCTAAAGGAACACTCTTAGGAATGCTATTTGTGGCTGGGGTCAGTGCTCTGAAGCCCCTGTAGAGAAAGCACCCCTGGTCAGTTCTTCCATAATATTACCCTTCATTTTTCATTCTTACTTATTACTTGCCAGCTTCCTACACGGGTCTGAAGTGGGCAAAGACTAATAGGAACACACTAGATACACTATTAAAAACCTGTTTCAAATTCAGAACGAAAGCCAATTAGGAGGATAAAAATACATCAAGCACCTCGAACTGGAGCCTCGCAATCTCACATCAAGAATCTCAAGAATACATTTTAACTGAATTTTACAAGACATGTCAAAACCTTGTGTGATAAATATTTATCCACACATCTGATGAGGAGGAACGTGGGGAAGCAAGGTCAGCCGGTGGCCCCCCGAATCACTTACAGCACATTTAAAAGACAAATGTGAATGTTTTTGTGTTCTCCTGAAGATTAAGTGTTAGCTCCAGAAGTCAGCCTAACAGGGCCATCCTCCTGCACTGCATTTGCAGACACAAACCAACTGCTACAAAGCGGGTGACTCCCCTGAAAGAAGATGCAAAGGTTTCTAAGCTATGAATTTGGAAAAAAAGAAATCTGTAATTCCCTAGATTCTAATTCACACTTTCTCCCTCTGGGAAAGAAGGGATGTTTCTCTGTCTGTTCTTTTCAGTTTCATTTCGCCAAGTAAGTACCACGGACATTATACCTTTTCAACGGAAAACTCAATGGAAATTTTATACTAGACAGGAATCGGTAAGCAAGACTCTACATTTAATTCATAAAAGACATCCAGGATAGTTTCTTTGAGCACATTTTCAGAGGGTAAACCAAATGGCTTAAATTAGTGATAGGAAAGGAAGAGACGTGAAACGGTGGCCCTGTGATGATGGGGACCGCAGACGGGACAGCTCCCAGAAGCACAGGGGGAGCAATTCTCTCCAGGGTCACTTCCATCTCCACCCACCTGTGGGGGTCTGATGGAGAGACCAGATCTCATTTATGGACCCCAGCAAAAAGCTGGCCTCAAATAGATGCTAGCTGAACAGAATTACTGAATAAGCTTGGAGACACTAAATACACACATACATATCACAGCATCTCCATAATCTCCCGTCCAGAGTCTCATTTGTTTGAACCTAAAACTGGCTGGAACGGGACAAGAGATCACATCTTTCAGGAATTCACTGCCTGTGGCCCAGACGGCTGGTGGGTACCAGCGCACAGACAGGACAGAAAGCGGATGGGTCATCCAGTATCGGGCTGTGACCAGCTTTGAGGAAGTGAGAAGAACTGTCTGCCCCACAGCCAGAGACAAGCCAGAGCAGACCTGATTAGCAAGCTCGCCATCACCGGGGTGTGGAAGGGAGGCACAGGACCAAGCACATCCAGTACAGGAAAAAAAAAAAAGTCAGGGCGGAAAACGGGAAGGGGGGAGGGAGACACTGTTTGTTCTTCACCTTCTGAAAAACTCCTTGTTGACCAGGTGAGGCCATAAGAAATCAAGATAAAGACACAGGATCTGGAAAATCACAGAGTTGGAGAGGCCAGAGGGGGCCTGAGGGACCTCAGTCAGCTGCTGCAGAGAATTTCCCAGGGCAAGGTGGTGGGGGTCCGGAAGCCTGGTCCCAACTCAGATCCACTGCTCATGGCCCCTCAGGTGCCAATGGCCTCCCCTGAGCCTGGATGAGGGGACGAGGGCTAAGCAGCCTCTCAGGTCCCTTTGCTCCGCCTGTCAATAACCCAATATTGCAATTTCCCACCACAGGTCCAAGGACAACCTGCCAAGCAGAACAGAGCAGGAGAGGAACAACCTCCCGGGTGGCCTTCTTGCCTTTCCGGCCACAACTTTGACAAAGAAAACCAACAGCGGACGCACTGGGCAAACACACTTACCACATGAGCTCGTCCGAGTGAGCCTGCCTGGGCAGAGTCCCGGCAGGGGCCGGGCCCTCACAGGCTGCCCGAGCTGCAGTACCAATGCCATGTACAGAAAGAAAGTCCAACGGCAACTCAGAGAGAAGAGCGGTCCTCCATGAGCACCTACCCGGCGGTACCGGGTCACAGCCACCTCCGGCACCTACGCAGCAGTTCTGAGTCTGCTTGTTGGGGCAAATCCTAAGACTGTGAGCTGCCCTGCAAGCACAATGAGTTACGTAACTCCAGGCAGCCCGGGCACCCTATCGGCTCATCTTGTTAAACCGCCCCAGACAGAAAATGACGCACCCAAAACTGTGATAGCCATAGGCTGGGGGGAAAGGGAGAGAGGGGAAACAGGACTCTGTGATGGGCATTTGGCTTTGCCTAAAAATTAAAGAGGAACAAAAAGCCTGCTGTTCGTCTCTGTGCTCCCTGGGAACTGGGGGTGGCGTGGATTTATCAGAGGCTGGATGCCAAGTGGTCTCCCAGGACTGCTCTTGGCAAAGCCCTCAGATTCCACATAGGCACTCGCAGGGAGATGCCAGGTCTCTCCCAGAAAGTTCTTTATTTTGTGTCTTCTTCTCCACGACCATCAGATAAGACTTTAACCTGAGTGTGTTCTGCATCGTCTGGCTGCCTAGCACCTTCAACGCGTAACAGCGTCTGTGTTTACCCTCCTATTTACCAAGTCACTGCCACACGTGACAGCACGGAGCTCTGTTTCTCAGCTGTCCTCCAGATGTCCCAGCGGAGAACCTCCAGGAACCACACCCACAGGCTTTGAAGTTTCAGCAATGCATTCTGCCATTGCTTTGCCCTGGGCTGTCACGTTCAAAGTGAAACTATTTTAACAGGCTAGATGTTTCCTAGATTTTGCTGGCACCAATCCCAGTGATTAGGTCACGTGTTTGGACAAATGAAGATGCAGGTGGGACACTGCCTTCTCTGAGAAGCCCTCCTGGTCTCCCCCATCCTCTCCCCTCCAAGACTCAGCCAGGCACCCTCCTTGGTGCTCTCCCGTGTGCCTATGCTTATCACTGTGCTAATCACACTGCACGGTCCATTTCCACTCACTCGTCGGTCTCCCCAAGTGGACTGTATTCCCGGTGGGTGGGGGAGCAGGTAATACATGCCCCAGGGTCATGACCTGGATGCAAGCCCTGCCCCTTAGAGCTCAGGGATCTTAGGCAGGAAGCTGAAACCTTTGTGACTTAGTCTCTTCACCTGTAAAAAAGGGACAAATAGTCCCTACTTCATGGGGAGGCAGTAATAATTAAATGATACAATTTATTCACTCAGCAAATGTTTACTGAGCCCTGGCCACATGCGGGCACCTTTCAGTCACTGGGATTCAGGAGTTCACAAAATCCTTGCCCTTGGGAAGTTTCTACTCTACTACAAACAAAATACCAACACATAGTAGTTCATGGCTAAGTCTGGGGAGAAAGCTAAAGCAGGAAGGGGAGACTGGGAAGGTAGGGGTGGGCCACTCTTTACGCAGGGGAGTCACAAAAGGGTTTTAAGGAAATGCCATCTGGAGAAAATGAAGGAGTCAGGGGGACATCTGGGGTTATGGTGATCCAGGTGCTGGAAGGCGGTGAGAACAAAGACTTTGAGGAGGGGTGGTCTGGGTGTGTCCAAGGATCAGCAAGGAGGCCGGTGGGCCGGCCTGGAGTGGGCTGAGAGGAGACAGGTCAAAGGGGCACGAAAAGCCCTGCCACTTAGGCCACAGTCAGAAGGGAGCCCGCTGGAGATTTGGAGCAGAAGAGTTAAACCACCTGACTTTGTATTTTAAAAGCCTCTCCTTCGGCTGGGCAGAGAACGGATGGCACAGGGGGCCAGCAGGGAGCCAAGAGGTCCAGTTAGGAGGCCACTCACTAATCTAGGCCTGAGATGAAGGTGGCCTGGGCCAGGGTAGTTCCTGTGGGGCTGGTGAGACCCAGTCAAATTCTGGACACGCTGCGAAGAGAGAGCCAAGAGACTGCCCAGCAAATTGGGTGGGAAAGAAATACACAGGTCATGAATGCCTCCCAGGTTCCGGCCTGGACAAATGGCAGGAGGGAAGTACCATTAAGAAAAACAGGAGATCACAAGGAAAGCAGGTGGAGGAGGAAATCAGGTGTTCATTTTTCACGTGAGTCTGAGTTGCTGGTCAGGCATCCAAATGAAAGGGTTGTACGTGGGGTTAGACTGCACGTCTGGCCTGCAGGGCAAAGGTCCAGTCTCAGGATAGGAACTGGAGAGAGGTCAGTGTGGAGGCAGATTCTGAATCCCAGAGCCTGGGTGAGATCCCTCAGGGCAAGGTGTACGCGGGAGAGGGCGTGGCTGAAGGGTTGAGTCATGGGGCCTCTGAGGTTCCCAGAGAGGAGAGGCAAAGCCAGCAAGGTCAGGACCCAAAGCCAAGCGAGGACCAGATCTCCAAGAAAGGAGGGGGCGGGGGTGGCAGTGTCAACTCCTGCTAAAAAGGCTAATGATGGACCTCTGGACTGAATGAGGCCATCAGCACCAGGGCACAGTGGAGACATGAGCCTGCTCGCCCTGGATGTGGGAGAGAACAGGAGAAAAAACGGAGTCAGCAAACTGAGGATCAGAGACATGGACACTGGTGGCCAGGAAAGCAGAGCAAAGAAGGATTCTTTTTAAGAAGGAAGGGATCGCAGCGTGTTTTTGTGCTAACAAGAAAGATGCACAAGTAAGAAGAAATGGATAACGTGGTAGAGAGACGGCAGGTTCCTCAAGTGTGTTTTTTGGGGGCGGGCAAGCAGGGCTGGGATTGGTGCACAAGTAGAGGGAGGGCCACTCGGGCTGGGACCCCTGGCATCTTGGTGTCCCTGCTACCCTTAACACAAGGGGGGGGGTCCATCTGCCTTGCTTAGCTGGTGAGAGAGAACAGTAAAAAGCTACTGAAAGCAAACCTGCATATTTTAAACTGTCACTGGGCATTATTTCCAACATGAGCACAAAAGCAAACAATGGAGGCAAGATGCGAACTGGGCCAACTTCGACCTGAACCCAACTGGACTTAACTCCGTGCTCTCTGCTGCTGTTCCACACAGCGTCCCAGACCATTCCCACTCAGAACCCTCTCTCGTGCTGGCTCCAAGTACTTGTCTCAGTGACCCCTTGAAGAAAAGAAACCAGCAAGAGCTCTGTTATAATGTGCCTGAACAGCAGATGCCGGTGCACGGGGTGGTGATCACCCTGTTCCCAGGACCCCAGGAAGGCCAGACTGACATAGGCAACTGTAAGAACTAATGTCTGCAAATCTTGACAGTGTAGAAGGGCATTTCAGGGAGTCCCCACTGTTGCGCTGCACAGCACCACTGTGTGTTACTTCCATTACACCTACCTTATGTCTGAAGAAACTGAGCCTCAGAGAGAGGGTCACGGGGCCAAACTACACTGAGAATCTCTATGGGCCAGGCATGCTGCTCGGGGTTCAATGTTCCAATCTTAAACCTTTACGACCATTCTATGAGGTACTGTCTTCATCTCAGACAGGTCGGTTCAGGAAGCAGGTCTCATGACCCCAAAGCTCAGACTCTTTGCATTTTGGTGGTCCCTCCCCACCCATATGACAGCACCCTTCCGTGGTCCTCACTGACTCCCTCCATCCCTGGCGGGGAGAGGCCCCCTTACCGGTGATGGTGCAGGCATCCCGGTACCCTCTGCATCTGGGAGCATCTTCCACAGCCTCGCTTACATAGAGCTCCTCAGGGATGCCCAGGCTGCAGGCTAGGACTGCATGGTTGCACGCCTCCGAAGGGGGCACAGGGTTGGCCAAAGTGTCGTCGTGCAGAGCTGTGGCGTCCAGCTTGGCAGGTTTCACGGGGAGGTGCCTACTGCCATCGGAGGCCCCGCTGCCGGAGTCTGGGGCAGTTGGGAGGACGGCCCCGGGGAGGTCTGGCACACCAGCAGGGGCTCCTTACAGGGAATCTGCGGGACAATCCAGAGAGAGGAGCACAGTTACTTAGAGTCTCTTAAAAAAAAAAAAAAACTAACAAGATCTTTGGAATGACAAGGGCTCTAGGAGGATGTCGGGGTTCAGACTGCAAATTCTGTTTCCTTCAAACCAAGGTGCTTCCAATCAAATTCCTCAGTTTCGATCAAAGAACTGCAGTGAAGTTTCATTCAACCAATCAGGTAACTAATACAGACCAAAATACAGAGCACATGGCTTCATTCACTAACTGAAACCCATTTGGAAGCATCTCTAAGCAAATAACCAGACTGGACCACAGCTAAAATGATGACACCTACTCTGAAACAGGCACGTCCAGGACACCTGGCAGCCACACCACGTGTGGGAAGAGCCGAGCATGAGCATCCTGTAGAACACACGCACACATGCAGCTATTTCTACAGGATTTATATCTGCTTTTGTTTGTACATTGAATTATGTGTGATGCAATGTTTCTCTTAAACCTTTTCCAAACACTGTACATTCTCAGCTCCCCAGGAGCTTTAAAGCATACCCCGACCCTAAGCTACAGCACGAAATTAGAGGACCAATCTAAGAATATGATGCAAACTACAGACCTTATGCCAAAAGAACACATGCGGTTTCGGGAAAGTCAGCCCATTCATAGGCTCTGGGGGAATCCAAGGACAACAGGTTTAGACCCTGGGGACTAGCAGGTTGGTCACTCCCTCTAGGGACCATTCCCGCAACATCAGTCTGACCCAGGATCCAGACTTTCACTTAAAATCTGGCTGGGACTAAAAGATACCTGCTGGGAAAGGGATGGTGCAGGACAGAGGCTACTGAGGACTCTACTCAGCTCCGGTAATAGCAAACCTCCATGCAAGGGATCTGTCCACACATTTCAAGAGATGCCACCACCTTAGACATTAACCTGCAGTTTAGCCCCAGCCCCTCTCCTCCCCGCTCACCTCCACACACTGCACAGATGGGGGCGTGCACACGTACACCCAGAAGTGTCAAACGCAAGCTTAATGAACAAGACAGGAAGCCTGAGAAACATTCTTTAGCAGGATGGTTCTCAAAGTGTGGCCTGGAAGCCCTGGGGTTCCCTGAGACCAGTTTAAAGGATCCGCAAGGTTAAAACGATTCTCTACGGTACTTTCATTCTCATTCTCTTATGGACACACAGTGGAGTGCTCCAGGGACCACGTGATGTGTGATGACGTCTTTGCTCCGAAGGTTAGTGAATCGAGTGTGTACTTCTGTATCCCTTGTGGTTTAAAATTTGCTGTTCTGATTTCTAATACAATATATATAAATCAATGTAACATATATGAACAAAAGTTCTTTGGGATCCTCAATAATTTTAAGGGGTCCTAGGACCAAAAGTTTGAGAATTATTATTGCTCTAGTATGTGATGTATTTACAGTTCTTTTTTTTTTTTATTGTTGAAGTATAGTTGTTTGACAACATTAGAGACAAATACCATATGATATCAATCTCTTACATGTAGAATCTAAAATATGATACAAATGAACTTATTTACAAAACAAATGGTCTCACAGACATAGGAGACAAACTTATGGTTACCAAAGGGGAAAGGGAGGAAGGGATAAATTAGAAGTTTAGTATTTTAAAAAATTAAAAAAAAAGAGAGTAAAGTTGACAGAGGTTTTACCCAACTTGGTGTAGTTAGTTCTGAAGGAAAACGACAGCCCTCAGTCTGTGACATTTTCCCTCAACAAGTCACTTACCAAGATACACTGAGTTCCCACTGTAAACGGTGATAAACTTCCTGCCCTCACTAGAATGAACACATAGACATAAAATGCAAAGGGGGTGAGGGAACCTGTGTATCCTTGGTGAAAAGTGAAAGATATAATGAGAGAGAAAAATGAGATTGTAACACCAGTGATTCAAGTCAGTAAGTACAGACAGATGGATAAGCTGCCTGGTAAGAAAAAGCCTGGAATTCGCAGACAAAACCATAAAGACATTCTGGGTAGCAGATGCCTCAGGGAGTGGACTTGAAGAACTTTCAGAAGGGAACCAATTAAGCCATTGTTATATGCAAGGTCTCCAGAAAGACATTGTCAGATATTTAAAGGCATAACATCTTCATCCTCCCTCTTAAGGAGCTCCAGGTACAGGGACCACACCTGGTGGGCTCTCACTGACGAACAGATCAAAATAAAGAACTCAGAGGTGAGGGAGACAAGCTGAAGTAGGCATGGCAGTGAAATTAAACCAAGGACATTTCCAATTGATGTCTATGTAATGCACATTATTTGCAAACCTGAAGCAAACAGCCCAAAAGAAGACAAATGGGCAAAGGATATTAAGATTCTCTCTCCTCCCCAAAAAAGAAATACATAAGCACATACACCAAATATTTTAAAGAACTTGAATCATGATCCCCTCAAAATTTCTTTATCAGACTGACAAAGATTTAAAAATTGTAACAACGCTCAGTTTAACAAGTTTTGAGCAACTCATAGTGGGGGGAGGGGTAATAAACTTGGAAGGACGGTCTTTCTAAACCCATGTAGCTCTTTGGCCCAGGGATGCATGGACCAAGGGTGGTTATCACCCAGAAAGGCTAAGAACGAGCTAACATGGAACAGAGAGGATGGAGCCAAACATGGTGCAGCCACAGACAAGTCAAGTCCGCAGCTGTGAAGAGGAAGTCTCAGAGCAGGTGCGAATTTACCAACGTGGAAGGATGCTCCACACAGAGAAATGGTAGAGAACACGGACTTCAAAAGGTTTGAAAATCCATTAACAGATCGAACCCTCACTTAAACCTTCTTTAGTCTGTAATGAGACACATTCTATACGATTCTTGTATAGAAGTTTTAAATACTTCCTCCTTTCGCAAAACGCCATTGTTCTACTGAAAACCAGGAAAATTGAATTCACGTCAATTTTTTTTTAGTTGAAATATAGCTATCATCTAACAATATTCTGTTATTTTCAGGTGTACTACGTAATGATTTGACATGTACATACATTACGAGATGATCACAACAGTAAGTCTAGTAACCATCTGTCCCCACCAATGTGGTTTTTTGTGGGGGGAGGTAATTAGGTCTTTTTTTTTTTTTTGGAGGAGGTACTGGGGATTGAACCCAGGATCTTGTGCATGCTAAGCATGTGCTCTACCACTTAAGCTATATATACCCTCCCCTCATTTTTTTAAATAAAAAGTCTAAAACAAAGATTTCTTAAAGAGGACTTCAACCATGGATTTTACAACTTTGGTTTTCAGTGTCTGTAAGTGAGGGAGTTGGCCTATTCCCCAATTACTAGCCCTAAATTTCTACTGTCCCTCTTCCTTGTATTTCTGCTTCAACTTACAGCTGTCATACACTGAACCCAGACACACTGTTATAAATGAATGGTTCAAGTAAGTCTAAGCACTTTTCTTAAAAAACAAATTTTAGAGACATCAGCACATGTTCACTCAAGCGACCATATTAAGTCCAAAGTCCACTTTTTACAGGTGGCAACTGGCAAAAAAGGCTTCAAAAGCTCGAGAGCCTGTCCCCTTTTTTAAAGTAGAACAGAACTACTCCAATTTATTTTTCTCATCTCAAATTTCAGTTAAAATAATTAAGCACCCAGGTGTGTGCCTACATATGCATTCCGTATCTGAGGTCCGTCATAGCTCATGATTTGTGAATTTTAATTCTCACCATATGGCTTCTTTGTCAAAACAGTATTTTGGTTTTATTGTGGTTAAAAAAAACACTGAAACATAAAATGTACCATCTTAACCATCTTTAAGTGTTCAGCTCAGTAGCCGTAAGTACCTTTGCACTGTCATCACCAGAAGTCTTGGCATCTCGCAGAACTGAAACTCTGTACCCATTAAACAGCAACTCTCCATTCCCTACTCCTGCCAGCCCCTGGCAACCACCAGGATATTTTTTCTATGAACTCACTACTCTAAGTGCCTCCTACGAGAAGAATCACACTGCACTTGTCCTTTCGTGACTGGCTTATTTCACTTCGCATAATGTCCTCGAGGTTAATCCATATTGCCACATGTCAGAATCTCATTAAGGCTACATAATATTCCACTCTTCTGAGAAATCCTTCTTAAAGTAAAAAGCTCACTCTTTAGCTCATGATATTTCTAGTGGGAGATAATCTAAATTTCTATTAATACAAGAACAGTTATAAATTATGGCACCTCTAAATCACCAACTTCTAGAAAGTGAGAAAATCCACACAAGGCAGTTACCTCCATGCCAGGCACACATCACATTCTCAAAATCATCATTATCACTGACAGTATCATTTCCAGATTCTCACAATCAGGCACCTTTTTTGGCTCTCCCACAATATTCATCTGCCACCATTTCCAACCCTGTTTCACAGTGAAACCTTTCACCATGTGGTACCTGGTCCCATTACACGGGTTTCACAGAGCGGCTTTTGGAGAAAGCTTCTCTGTATCTGGCCAACCTCCATGTTTCCATCATCCCTTGTGCAGGACTCATTCTCCCACAGGTTGTGAGGCCCTTGAAAGCATGGGTTGGCCCTGGCTCCTATTAGGTGCTAAGTAAACATTTGCAGAATAAACAACAATGACAAAAACAAGCAGTTTGGTCCAAATGACTTCGAGGATTTCCTGAAGCTAGGATGCTGTGGTTCTGTGATCCAGACAGGAAACAAAGAGTCGAATCTCCCAAATTACACACTGCTCATCTTGCAGGTTCACAGAAATCAATGGGGAAGTATTCCAAAGGTGTTTCAGGGATGCAGAGCACCCTGCCATGGTCTCTCCAAGACGGCTTCAACTGAATCTCACTTTATCCTTTCCAATATGGACCAATATTCACCAAATGTGATGTCAGGGTGTTAAACGTGTCAGATGACCAAATACAACAATTCAGGAACCAGGAAGCCTCCTTTAGAGAGTACTCAAAATCTGGGCAAATCCCTCACCCAGTTTCTAAAAGAGTCACAGCCACACCCTCTGGGGAGACCCAGGCACCACAGAGTGGAGGAGGGGTGACAACCTGGTGAACGGTCCTGTGGAGAACACTGTAATGATTCAATCCCCCCCAACAACTGTTGATCAGTGTTTTTATTCCTAACGCTGTTTTTTCCACTGCTAACTCAGGATCTCGAAGAGCTCAAGGATCAGAAATGAACAGAGCTAGGCATCAGATCAGACACACAGGAGGCAAGCGGCCACTGCAGGGGCTGGCAACCCAGCACCTGGCCCCAACAATGCCACAACATCGTTTGGGGGGATAGAGATGAGTTCCTGTAGGTCCCAAGCCTCTGTTTCCTTCTCTCTGTGGTAATAATACCCACGCCTCTCAGACTGGTACACAGATTACAGACACCGCCGATGCAGATGAGGTACCCAGCACAGTGCTAAGCACACAGCAAACACTCAAATTTTACACACTCTCAAACTGGTCACCTCCCCCTTAAAACCATTCACTTAATTTATCTAAGAGAAGAGACCCTGGCATGTTCCTAAATTTGTACAATTTCGGATACCAGTATTCAGTAAGGCAGTGCACATCTGTAAAATCTTAACAATATCAATTTTTATCGATCTCAGGGTGTGCGTCAGACAGTGTGCCCTGTGCTTTGGAAGCTGTGACTTCTACCACCTGCCACTGGGTCATCTCCCTCTTAGCTGGGTATTGTTATTGGCCCCATTTAACAGCTCATAACAAGAATGCTCAGAGAGGTTCAGTAATTTTCCAAAGGTCACACAACCAGCCAAAGGGGAAATCCAGGTCTGAACTGAGACAAGTAATGGGAATCCAATGGGAAAACAATCCTTGGCACCTGGTGATGGCCCCTCACCCTAAGGCACGCAGGCACCTCTGAGACTCCGCATGGGGTTCAGGAAGGAACACAACGGCCGCAGTCCTGGACGCTCTCTGGCTCCAGCCAACTGTGCCAACCAAGCAAAAGGCTCCTTTCAGGCAGAGGAAACAAAATGAGGCTTAAGCAATGTGAGAGCAGACGGCCCCGAGAGATGAAAGCTCCTCTGTCTCACTTTCTGGACTCTGCTTGGGGCGCCTGCGGGAAGGAGGGATTTTTCTTCGCAGAGGAGTGAGAAATTCTGCAACCTGGTCAATTTCTCAGCAAAAGAGGTGCCGGGAAAAGGAGGAGGAAGAGTACGCACGGAGGTGGCTTTGCATTCGAGCCAAGAGAGCTATCCTGCCTTGTGCCTGGGGCCCTTGGCCTGGGTCCCCTGCCTCACTCTTCCCCTCGACAACTCCAGCCCCAAGGATGGCGAAGGGTACTGGCCAGGCTGCTCAAGCCGAGTCCGGCTGGTTGCTGACAAAGCGCACGTTCCTGAGATTTCCTTCCACTCCAGCACGTGATTTTTGTGGCTGGGAACCTGAGCTAAAACCCTGAGAGCTGTGTGTCCCTGAAGGGATGGTGTCACACCTCTAGGCCTTAGCTGCCTCTTCTGAACAAGGGAAGGCCTGAATGAGCATCAATGAGCCAGCAGCCTTGCAGCTAAGCCAGGCCAGGAACCCCAAAAGTGGGCAGGTGGAACTTCAGAGAGTGGGGTGGGGCTGCTGCATCCAAGTAAGCCCTTCCCCCACTTCCCTGGTGCTGTTCAGTTTGAACGCTTTGCCACCCAAGTGCAGGTGACTTCTGGCAGGAGAGCCAAGGGAGACTGCGCAGACTGGCCTGCCCCCTGTGAACACAGACCACCTGCTTCCCAAGGGCTAACGGAGGAGCCTCCTCCAGGACAAACTCAGAGGCTGTCAGGAGAAAACCAGAAGAGAGCTTCGAGTTGGAGGCCCAACAGGTGACAAGGAGAAGCCAGTGCTGGGTGACCCTCCTCCGTGGCCAGCTAGGTGCCTGAGCTTTCAAGGTCTATGTTTTTAAGGCGCAGGCAGGCAATGTATCTGGGGATCAACTTACCGTCACAGTTCAGCAATTCTGAACAAACAGGACCCAGGAGAGCAAAAGTTTTCAAAAAGGGACAAACTTCACAGGGACCTTATCAGCCCTCTATTGCTGCTGTGACAAACTGCCACAAATTTAGTGGCTTGAAATAGCCACTTATCAAGTCAGTCTTAGAGGTTCCCAGTCCAACATGAGCCTTGCCGGGCTTCAACTCAGGTGTCAACAGGGCTCTGCTCCTTCCTGGAGCTCCCAGGAAGGACCTGTACGTATCCAGGCTTACTCAGGTTGTCAGCACAAATTAGCTGTTTGTGGATGCAGTACCGAGGTCCCCGTTTCCTTGCTGGCTGTCAGCTAGGGTCTTTGTTCCTATAGGCTGCCTGGGTCTCCCCTCATGCTTTCCATGGGCTCCCAGAGGCCTCTCTCTGGTCCCCGCACGTGGCCCCCACATCTCAGAGCCGACAACGATGTGCTGAATCCTTCACACACTTGGAATCTGTCTTCTCTTTCTGCCCCATCTTTTTGGCCTCCTATTCTGTCCTTTCCTGTTTTTAAGGGCTCATGTGATTACACACAATTTCCCTATCTTAAAGTCATGTGATCAATAACCTTAATTCCATCTGCAAAGTCCCCCTCATGACAGTACCTAGATTAGTGTTTGCCCGATTAACCAGGGCACAGAAATCTTGATGGACCAACTTGAGAATTTTGCCTCCCGTAAGAGCCACTGGTTCTAAAGGCACGGTACACCTTAGGAGCCCCAAGCCTAGTGAGAAGGCAAACCAGAGTCAGCCTATAGCCACCCAGACCCTTTCCACTCCAGAGGAAGATGATTTAGATCCAGTGATGGGCACCACAGAGGCTGGGTTTAGTCCCAGCTCAGCCATTGCCTACTGGCTTCCAGTCCTGGGTCAGGTTCCAAGATGTCTCATATACAAAATATGGGTAACAACAACAGGTTGTCAAGTTGCTGGAAGAAGCAGACACAATGAAAGCAGATGGCCTGCCAGGCCTAGGATGGCACCGCTGAGACTGAATCAAAAGTCTGGAAACCTGCCCTAGGGATCATAAGCATATAGCACCTGAAATACAAAGGAGGCATCTTTCAACACGTTGTTTCTATCTTAGGAATAATCACATAAGCCCAAGGAACGTGCAGGCTGTGGATGGCCCTAAAGGACATTTGGAATCGGGGTGAGCACTCCAGAATCCTGATACCTGCCTGAGGCCAACTCGCTCACAAAGGACCTTAACTAAGGTATGACCCGCACCAGTGTCCCCTCATTGTCTGGCCAGGGCCATTTGTTTTGTTGCATCTTAAACTACTTCTCCGAATAAACTGCTGCCCCGCTTAGACGGTGATAAAGCCAACATGTCCTTTTTTAGAGCGCAGGGAGCCCCAGCACTTGCATTCTTGCAGAACGAGCTACGCTTGGTAATTTACATGCATGATCTCACTTAAGGCTCACAACCTATAAAGTAGTATCACTATCTGCTTTTACAGGGGAGAAAACAGACTCAGAGAGATTAAGTAACTTGCCCAGGATTTGAACCTAGATTTGAACGGCTCCAACGATGTTGCTCTATTACAGTTGTGAGTATACTGTGCTTATGTGTTTAAAGTTCTTTGCAGTCTGGTGGAGAATCAGGCATTCCATGTGGTCCTTGAGCAATGATCGTTCTCCTGCATCTGTCCACTGTCTCTCCTAACACCCCTCTTGCCATAACAGGCTCAAAGGAACTCAAAGTGGGGACGCCACTGAGACCACTCAGGTCCGTATAAGAAATATGCACATACCAGAAAGCCCAAAGATGGATTCTGACCTCTGGGGCCATGCTGGGCTGGTGGACAGCTGATGGGTGACTATACAGGTCAGCTCCGTCACATCGCTCCCCACCCTCACCTGACTTTTCTGGCACTGCCATCAGTCCAGGCCAGCTCCTTAAATAATGGGACAAGGGGCTACATACTGGAAAATATCATGCAAGAATTGAACAGCTAGAGGAAGAGAGGAGCTGCAGTTTTGCAGCCACAGTGCCAGGCAGGAGAAAGAGCAGGGCCGCCCACAAGCAGCCACTGGCCCAGAAGGACGCTACAGCTCACTGCAGGCTTCCACACGCACAATGCCATTTGTCCCATAAAATAAACCTGCACCGCAGCTTGGTAGAACCGGTCTCATTTTGTGAGGTCAGGGGTGGGGAAAAGTTCAGTGCCTTGCTCAAAGTTTTATCTCCAATAATGGCAGACACAGGACTGGTAAGACTTTCTTATTTACTCAAAACTTTCCACTACCGTTACAGTGCTGCAAAGGGAAGGAGCATCTTGGGAGAGGGCAGTGTGAGTGTCTACAGAGAGGAAGAACATTTGGAAGGACACAGTACTGGCAACTTACAGCCAGAAAGTCAGAACTACATCGGGCGAACCAAAGGCACAGAAAAGGAGATACCCTGTGGTCTCAAGGACGGCTGTCATGGCCTTTTGTGACAACCTATGACAGCCCCTCCAGGTCCCTAGAAAAGGAGAGGCCAGGACAGCTGGAGACTAAGTCAGGCAGATGCTGTCAAGGTTTCCATTAGGATAACTTCAGGAAGAACTCGAGTGTGGAACAGGGGCTGCCCTTGTGTGCCCATCACGTGCGTCTGTCTGTGTGTCTGTCCTCCCCTGCCCTCTCCTCCCCACCTTCTCATGCCCAGGCACACAAAGACACACACACGAACACCCACATACACAGGGGAAATAAATGCCATTCTTAAGGCTACACCACTCTCTTAGCTCTCAAGGTGAACCTGCCCCTCCCCCTAATTTTTTCTTAAATCAAGAAGCACTCAAAGAAAATTTCTGTAACTCAAGGCAACTGGAGAAAAATGACACAGACCCAGCTTAGTCCCATAACTCAGCCTTCTCTTCTCTAAACTGTGCTGAAGACCGAAGCAAACCCACCAACACAAGGCACTGGCCCCAGCAGATGCCTCAGAAGGAAGGACAAATCCATTTAATCCATCAGGTCTCCTGAATGAAAACTACTGTCAGGTGACCAGATTCCCCAGTTTCCAAAAATAATTCTGCTGCAACAGAGAGAACAGAAGTGCCCAGCCACGCTGCTTTCTGCGAGCCCGGCCCCGTCTCCCAGAATAAGGAAGAAAAGAGAATAAAAAGAAAGCGCGCGCTGACAGCCTTATGTAACAGTCCCCATCCCCAGGCTGGCAGCAGCAGATTTATAATGAGCCAGAAATAGCTCTCTCCCCAGGGAAAGGAGACCAGGCTGGAAGGCTGAGCTGCAGGGCCTCCTGACAGCCTGCCTCTCCTTTCACCCCCAGCAGAACCTCCATGTGTCTCCCAGTCCAAGTTCAGTGAGAGCAGCTGGCACAGCCCCAGTGCAGACATGTGTCACCTAAGAGACTGAAAAAACCAGACAAGACCTTCAGGGAGCACTGTCTCCCAAGCCTGGGGAGGAACGGTAACTATAGTACGTTACTCTGCAGAGGGGCCCCCAGCACGCCAGGCCTGCTTTGTGCTCCCAGACCAAGTAAGGACAAACAGTGGCCTTTGGACATTTCATCCTGCTGGCCAGGGAGTGTGGGGCCAGCCTGGCGGGCAGCAGGCAGGCTGGAGGCGGTTCTTGGTGGAGCATCTCAGCAGTATGCTCCCTGCCCCACTTCTAAACCGCATCAGAAAATCCGGACCTGCAGCCGAGTCCGGTCCACATTCCCAGGTCCGGGGAGGAATTCTGGAGGCTGGCCAAAGCTGGGCACGGTGACAGGAGCGGTAACCTCACCCCAAATCCCTGTCAGGTGGCTTGCTGGAAATCTCTGTGATTCCAAGCTGCTACACTGTTGTTCTTAAGAGGAAAACTTTCCCTCAGAAAACCCAGATGTCCTAAATGAGGAAGCCCTGCAGCCCCCACTGCGTGTGGTGTCACTTTAAAGGTGGGGGAGGTCTCTGGGGAGCAAGAAACAGGGCGGGGGGGAGAGAGTTGGGATCCATGGGGAAGGCAAGTGCCTAAGGCCTGAGTTAGTAATAAATCTCGCCCGACCAGAACAGCAGCTGCAAAGCTGTCACGCTGTAGGATAAAGTTAATATAATAACCAGAGAAAGAGAAAAAAATGTGACAATGAGTGTGTATATGTTCATGAATAACTGAAAAATTGTGCTGAACACTGGAATTTGACACAACATTGTAAAATGATTATAAATCAATAAAAAATGTTAAAAAAAAAAATAACCAGAGAAAGAAGCCCAGGAATGTGGGGTGACGGCGGCAGATCTAGAAAGGAGAAGACAACAGTTCTCTGTACTTGACGCCTCCTCGGGTCCCAGCTTTTACAGTCACTCCTCAGGTGGAGTCTGGCTTTTAAAAAATCATAACGACTCCAACAACGGAAAGAACACAATGGCTCCCTGTCCTGCAGTGACTGTGAGCCCTGGCGAGACCCGAGTGCGTGACCGCAGGGAACGCTGACCCAAAACTCACAGCAGCCTGCGGGCCCGCATCACGGCCCTCCTCCAGCTTCCGAGGGGGAAGCCGGGGCTGGAAGCAACTCCTCACAACCCCAGGAACACAGAGGTGGGGCTGGTGCTGAACCCAAGTGTGTTTAAGACCTAGCAGACAGCAACCACGCCAATAAATACGTAAAGTCAGCATCAACTTAGTTCATGGTATTCTTTTACCACTTAGGTAGATCTGAAACTTTTCAAAAACAGTTGGGACATAAAAAGAAAAAAAGACAAATATAAGGTCACTTATATGTGGAATCTAAAAAGAAAGATACAATTTTAAAGAATATGAAAACAAATATATGCATATACATGCATGACTGGGACATTATGCTGTATACCAGAGATTGACACATGGTAATTGACTACTTCAATAAAAAAATAATTTTTTAAAAAAATTTTTAAAAAAAGAAAAGATACAAATTTTATTTACAAACCAGAAAGAGACTCACGGACATAGAAAAACTATGGTTATGGGGTGGGGGCAGTGGATAGAGAGGGAGTTTGGGACTGACAGACACACACAACTATATATAAAAAAGATAAACAACAAGGACCTACTGTACAGCACAGGGAACTATATTCAGTTTCTTGTAATAAGCTGTAATGGAAAAGAATCTGAAAAATATATATATGTATGTATATGTATAACTGAATCGCTTTGCTGTACACCTGAAACTAACAATGTAAATCAACTACATTTCAATATAAATAAGAAAAAAAAAAAAAAGAGTTGGGACCTAAAAAGTGCAGCCCTACATGGAAAAAAAATTAAGATTATAAGATAATGTCAATTTCAAGACAAATGCATTCAAAGAAATCATGAAGCCCATTTTACACTGAAAAATGTTTAAATCCCCAATTAAAATGCTCATGTAGGAATCATTACAAGAGAAAATTCATTATCAGCTTTCAGGAGAAAAATCACAAGTAATCAGAGAAATGAAAATGAAAACAAGTATGAGGTACTATCTTGTTATCTATCCAACCTGCACACTTTTTTTTTTCTCTAGTTAATAACCTCTGCTGCTCTTAGTGTGGGTAACAAGATCGCTCACATCTGGGACTGTGCGTTGATATCAATTCACGTCTACAACTACTTCCAAAGGAAAAATCATAACTATGTATAGAGATTGAACTTCCCTCTTTTGGCACTGCTTAGCAGTACAAAACCAGAAAATGAAAAGGTCTAATAATACGGATTTCAAGGAAATAAAGCATGATCCATCCATATAAACAGGTCTATACACCTGTCACCACAGCACCATTTCCTTCTTTTTTAATTGAAGAATCGTTGATTTACAATGTTGTGTTAGTTTCAAGGGCACAGCAAAGTGATTCAGTTATATACATACATATATAATATATAGGTTATTACAAGATACTGAATATAGTTCCCTATGCTGTACAGGTCTTTGTTGTTTATACATTTTATGTAAAGTAGTATGTGTCTGTTCCCAAACAAAATCTGTCCATCTCCCCCCTTCCCCTTTGGAAACAGTAAGTTTATTTTCCAGGTCTGTAGGTCTATTTCAGTTTTGTAAATAAGTTCATTTGTGTCATTTTCTTAGATTTCACATATAAGTGATATTATACAGTATTTATCTTTCTCTATCTGACTTACTTCACTTAGCATGATAACCTCTAGGTCCATCCAAGTTGCTGCAAATGGCATTATTTCATTCTTTTTATGGTTGAGTAATATTTCATTACACACACACACACACACACACGTATATACCACATCTTCTTTATCCAGTCATTTGTAGATGGACACTTAGGTTACTTCCATGTCTTGGCTTCTGTAAATCGTGCTATGAACATTGGGGCACATGTACCATTTCTAATGATGCTGCAGAAAAACCCACAGAAGCCAAGAAAAGGTGCTTGGGATATGCTGAATAGGACAAAGGTAGGGCACAAAATGGGGCACAGAATATAGCGTCTGTTTTAATAAAAATGAGACACACACAAAAATAATTAAAGATAATTTCAATAATTTCATCTTGGCAGGCATCCTTTCCCCACCCACAGAATCACACCCAATGGTCTTGTAACCCTTCCTTATCAGGTCCTTGGTTGTCCCCCAGCCTGAATCCAGCCCTTACCTCTTCATGGTGGGGTCTGCTTCTGTACCACTGCACCATCCCACATGTTTGAACAGCCTGGATGTCAGCACATTTGCTCACCATGGCCACACAGGCACAAATGCATTTCCTAAAACACGTCCACTACAAGCTCAACCCCGTGGGGACAGAAGGACACTGTCACTTTAGTCTCTATGGGATGTTGAGCAAGTTGCAATCAGTTAACTACTATAAGCCTCAGTTTTCTCATCTCTAAAATGGGAAGTAATAATAGTACCTAACAGTGCAGGGCTCTCATGAGGATTAAAGGAGCTAATACACTAAAGTAAAATGCACTCTAAGGGCTCAGTAAATGCTCAGTAAACAACAGCCTAGCTCAAACCTGAGAATACTCTCCAGAAGAGAGGGTTAACCTGTTGGGGAAACGGGGACCCTATTTCAACAGGCATTTTCCTACCATCAGGCTACATAAAAAGTCCAAGCGCACATGATGTATAGCCCATGCCTCATACAGTATGGGCAGAAACTGAGTAAAACAGACTCGTGTCTGTCTGTCTTGTTCACTGTTCTGTCCCAGTGCCTGTGAAAGCTCGGGTATAGAATGAATTAAATGACTCACCCTTTATGGTCAAGCCCACTGAACACAACCAGCCCAACTGTTCTGTCTTAACCACAACTACACAATAGTTCATCACAGCTGCAGTGACTATCAAGTACAACGGATTCCACTGAGTCATCTGTCCTATGAGGAAGTGAGAAGGACATGTTTGAGGGGCTTCCTGAGTGAGACAAGTACCATCAACTCATGGCCAACTTCTGAGATTAACTCGCAAAACTTGAAAGGGGGGGATCTCATCTAAGCATCAGAGGAGGACAGGAAGTTTTTGTTTTAAATTGTGTTTTGAATAAAGCTTCATTTCTATTTCCATATCAGCTTCTCAGCGTGCACTGACCGACAGTGAGATCACAGCCCTGTGTTTTTGAAAACAGATTCCGCCGCTATGGAAACAGAAGTTGTCGCTGTATTCTGACTTTACTGTTGGATCAAGTGAGAAGAAACATCTCCACTCGGACATGGCTCCTTAGCTACACGTAAGGTTCTTTTTAATAAAATGTGCTTAACAGTAATCAATAAATCAAAGCCCTTCAGTTCTTAATTCTCTAGACAAACTGAACTACACAAAAGTGCCTTCAGCTAATGATTCATGCTTCAGGTACACACGTAGTGAAAAAGTGTCCCATTCTGCATTTTATTAATTCTAAATAATTCCCTAAGAGGCAAGTGAGTTCATTTGGTCTACATTCAAAATCAGATTCTACCAGGGGGAAAGGGTGGGGGTGGGGTGGAGGGATAAACTGGGAGTTTGGGATTTGCAGATACTAACTATTATACACAAAATAGGTGTAAATGACAAGGTCCTACTGTAGAGCACAGGGAACTATATTCAGTATCTTATAGTAACCTATAATGAAAAAGACTATGAAAAGGAATATATGTATGTATATGCATGACTGAAACATTGTGCTGCACACCAGAAATTGACACAACACTGTAAACCGACTATACTTCAATTTAAAAATTTTTTTAAAAAGTCAGATTCTAGACTCACAGCAGCTTAATGTCAAAGAACAAATTCTCTACAAAGCACTAATGCAGGCACGTGGAAAGGACGAGAAAGAAATGGGAAACTTAGCTCAATTTTTATCCTCCACTTTTAGGAACTTATCCAAAGCAGACCTCGGGATTACTCAAGCAGCACAAGTAATTAGGAATGCGTGGTATTGAAAGAAGCCACAAGTCCCTACATGAGTTATCCCAGGAAGCAGTGAGGTCAGAGACCAGAGCCACCGAGGCTGAAGCACATCTTTTTCCCCCAGAACAAGGCCCCCCAATTAGTCTTTCTGACTGAAATGAACAGGGCCGTTACTAGGGAACAGGTCAAAACAGCCATGTACACACTGAGTGAACGCTGACAGCCCGCCCTTCAGTCTCAGCGCTCCGAGGGATAGTAAGACCCCCCTAGGACGAGGGGCCATGGTAAGCACAAGGCATGGGGGCGACAGCAACACAGGAAGTGAAAGGAGGAAACACCAGCTAACTGGACGGCGGGGGCAGGGAGGACTGAGTCATCCCCAAACAAAAGAGGACTGGCGCCTCACTGGTCCCCACCAGACACTGCCCCTGAGGGTGCCAAAAGCGGGAGGCCCCACAGAGGCACCACTTCTGACTGTTGGGGACCTTGCTCAGAAGGACCAATAGCCCATGCAGCTTTAATTAGCAAGATGAGCTCTCTCCACAGCATCTCTCCACGGCCTTGGTGGGTCTACCATGCCTCACAGCTTCCTCTTCACAACTGAAAGTTGAACAGCAGACCCAGCTAAGACAGCTTGCTCACAGCTTCAAAACTATACCACATGGCCTCTAGGAAGACTGATGGGGTCACCTTTTTACAACTGTTACGCTTTGCCAACACTGTTTTTAATTGTTGAACTAATTGCCAAGACTTAAATATCATAAATTTTCACATTTAAAAAAAATCTAGATTTCTCAGCCTCTCTTGATAAATTCAAAGGTCTGGCAACTTCAGCCTCATATTTTGAGATGATGCCAAGAAGCAACACTTGGTCAGGAGCTAGAAAGCAGCTGCCCTCCAATTTGCTGCAGTCCCCACCACCCCCTAATGCCTGTTATCCAGCCGGGCTCATCCCTGTGTGTTACCCACATGGTCTCTAATAGTATGTCATATAGGGAAAAAAGGCAATGTTCCAGAATAGGTTTGTTGCCACTAATACAGAGTGACTCCAGTCTTGGCAGGTACATCAATGTCACTCTGCAAAATTCCAATTAAAAAGAATCTCTAGAAGGGAAATCGGTTTTAGATTAAGCTTTGGTTAGCTTATTATTTACACTTACAATTGTGACATATAACCCAACATTAAAAGTTTTTAAAGAAATCCTTAAACTTCACGTAATGAAAATTTTCTCCAACAAATTCTACTGTTGAATTCAGTAGAGAATTCTACTAGAATTCAGGAGAATTCAATTAGACCTTCAAAGATGAAATGATCCCAATTACACTTCAATTGTTCTAGAGCATAGGAAATGAAAAAAATCCATTTCTTTTTATGAGCAAATGTAATACCGACAAGTAAACCAGATGAATACAGCACAAAAATGTAAACTAGAAACTAATCTCATTCATGAATTGCAACAAAAAATTTAATATAACATGAGCAAGAAGATTCACCACCACATTAACACACACACACACACATCATGGGACCTATTCCAGGTATCTAAGACTAGTTCAACATTTAAAAATCCATTAATATAATCCACATATTACTAGATCTAAGGAGAAAAAATACGATCCTCTCCAAAATTACTAAAAAACACTTTACTAAAATTCAACAACCTACTCCTATTAAAAACATTCCATAGAATGGGAACTGATGGATACTGCCTTAACATGAATAAACACACCACACAGTCCTAAGGCCAACATCTTACTTCACGTGGAAATGCTAGCAGCATTCTCCGTGAGGTTAGGAACAAGATTCCATCTCCACTTCTCCACTATCACCACGACTATGGAGCAGTATGTTGGGGGTATTAGCTAATATAATTAGACAAAAGAAAACAATCAGTGGCATAAGAATGGGGAAAGAAACAAAACGGTGTTTTTGCTGACATGATCATGTGTCTGGAAAACCCAAGAGAAACAATAACATAACAAACCCAAACAAGAAAGGAACTCAGTAGAGTAGCAGGACATAGTAGACAAAAATCAACAGCCTTCCTCTCCCTGAACAATAACCAGTTAGAAGACACAATGGAAGATAAAATTCTATATATGACCACAAAATAAAGCACTCAGAAATAAACTGAACAAGAAATATGTAAGATGTTGGAAAATATATTTTTTAATCACACACAGTTACTCATTATGACATCAACTATAAAATACTGGAATCAAGTTCCATGATTATATACCTGAGTCTGTTCCAAACAAGGGAATACTACTCAGCAGTAAAACAAACAAAAAACTATCAGGAGAGTCTCCATTAACTGATTCTAGAACAGTGGAATACACTGTTAAGTGAAAAAGAAAGGTATAAAAACATTACTATTTTCTCTACAAGGAAGCAGCAGAAATAATCACACATAAGTAGCTATTTATTTTTACAAAAAGAAACACAGGATAAACCAGCAACTGGAAATGGATTACCTTTGAGGGTAGGAATAGAGTGAAAGAATTAAGAAGGTAATGAGCCGGGGGGTGGGTACAGCTCAGTGGCAGAGTGCGTGCTTATTAGCATGCATGAGGTCCTGGGTTCGATCCACAGTACCTCCATTAAAAATAAAGAAGTAAATTTAAATTAACGTAAAAAAAAAAAAAAAGGCAAGGGGCCACCTTGGGCTACAGTTTTTCCTACACCTTGGACTCTGGATCATGTTAATGTTTTACATAAACTAAAAATTAAATTAAGCTGATGAAGATGGAGACTCTAATAGAACATTTAAACAGAAAGAAATGAACATAACCACAGAGCAAACAGTAACAACCTTAGTAACTTTAGTGCTCTGAAGTGCGTACAGAGTATGGTGTGCGAGAATCACCATACTCTGTGATTCTCGCACACCATACTCTGTACACACTCAATGAAATACGTTCTAAGGTCAAAAAGAACTGCAAAAAGTAAACCTTGAATTTAGCATGTCTGTTGTTGGTAGTGGTATGACTACAGCCAATATTTAAGTTATTCACAATGTGTGAATTTATTAGTGTTGTTTATAACAAGGTTTTGGGGTTGTTCAGTTGGAAGGGCAAGGGAGGCATTTTTGGCAGAAGGCACAAGAAAACCCTAAAAAGGTTCAACGTGGGTGGAACTTAAGATTCAAGGGGTAGAGCCAGAGAGGCAGGGGCAGATGTAGGCGGCTTCAGCACACAGCTCAGCAGCCCTTCCTCACACTGTAACCTATGTAATTGTACACTAACGTGGCCCTGGCCTTGTATCCCGTGCTAAAAAGAGCTTGGCCTTTGTCCAGTAGGCAAATAATCCACCACAGCAGACATTCTCTTAGCTACAAAGTTCACCCGAGATGCTCAGTGAGTTAAAGGAAACCATGGGCTTTGATATCAGAGAGCTTCCCAGCCCAGGAGGCAGGAATACTCAGTACAAACAAGCAACACCGACTCAGATCTGCAGAAAAGGCACGTTTCAAATCCCATTCCAGTGTTTCCACAATTCTGTGACCTCGGATTAGAATCAGACAGTATCAAAGTGAATGGCTACTACACCCACTGAAAATATCCCCTTAACACGCTAAGACAGAATCAATTCATAGCTCATTTTCAGAAAAGCTTTTTTAATTTCCAAGAAGACTAGCACAGATATTTTAACTTCAGTATTTAAGGACACATTCTGTAAACTGCTTAAAATGTTTATGTTTCACTTACTTTTCCATGATAAGGTCATAATAAAGCAAGATTCACTCTCTTCTTATTAGGCTAGAATCACAGGGCAGCTTCCCAGATTCCAGATGACATCATCTTCAAGAGTTCTTAGGAATTACATTTGGGGAACTCAGCGAGTTCAGAAAACTGTTTCACAATTCAAAGTCTTCCTGCACTGACTTGGAGAATTCACATTTTTGTGACATGTCATTCATTACCACCCAATCCAGAAGGCTTCTGTGGCACGTCCCCCAGGTCCTATCTCACCTTGGTCTTGGGGTGTTTCAGTTATCTACCGTCATACAGCAGACCACCCCAAAGTGTAGCTGCCAAAAACAACGTTTGGTTATCTCATTTCTGCGGGTGGGGCAGAGGCTCAGCTGGGTGGTCCTTCTTCTGGTCTCAACTGGGGTCTCTCAGGAAGCTACACAGATGATAACAAGGGCTGAAGCATTTCAGTGAGTTCCCTCACATGTCTAGCAGCCGGGCAGGGAAGGCTGGAAGACGGGGACCTCTCTCTCACGTGGAGACATGTCATTTCCACATGGCTACTTGGGCTTCTCCAAAGATGGCTGGACCCCAAGAGGGAGTGTTCAAAGTACGAGGCGGGAATCGCAGATCTCTTTAGACGCGGTCTTGAGAGTTACACAGTGTCACTTCTGCTACATCTATTGGTAACAGTAAGTCCCAAGGCCTCTCCAGAGTCAAGCAAAAAGATACAAACCCCACCTCTCCACAGCACAGTGGCCAGAATCCGCGACCCAGCCTATGACAAGGCAGCATCATCCCCCTCAGACAGTGAGGCACAGCTGTGCTGACCCCGCCTGCTTTCTCCTTGTTCACCTGTTGGTTCACACACACCCTTTGAAAAAGAGCAAGAACTCAGCCCACCAAGGCCTTCCTGGAAGCAAAGCCTGAAAACAAAAACAACCCGAATGCTTCTCTAGCCATGGTCAGGCACAGGGGCTGCAAACTTTTTCTGTAAAGGGCAAGAGATTAAGTATCTCAGGTTTCAAGAGCAATGTGGTCTCTGTCACAACTATTCAACTCTGCCACAGCAGCAGGACAGCGCCGCTGTAGATGCTATGCAAATGAGTGGGCGTGGCTGTGCCCAGAAAACTTTATTTGCAACGACAAGTGGTGTGATGGACAGAATTTACTGAGCCCTCAGAATTTACTGAGCCAGGTTTGCGGTTGGAAAATCAGGCCTGGAATTCTGACTTCACGACTCACTACCCATGGGACCTTAGTGGAGTTTCTTAAACTTTCTTAAGTTACCTTCCACAGCTAAGGCACAGTGACAGTGCCATCCATCTTGCAAGGTGGCTGCAGGAGAGATACACGTGAAAGTGCACAGCACACTCCCTCAGTAAGACAAACACGCCTGAGCTCTAGCCTGCAGGGGCTGCAGGACAGCTCCTCCGGGGGAGGGGGTCATACGGAAATCTCAGTGGCAGGACACAAAGACTGTCCACCCTGGCTTCCAGTGAAATGGATCCTTCCCTGATGGAAATTATATTTCGCAGCAGACTGAACAGTCTTTGTTAGAGACCCAGCCCTGTTATGCTCTTTCTCAACAGCAAAATATCTTGTTTAAGGCATCCAGACAGTATTGACACAATTTTTTTTTAACAGACAAGGAGCACCCATGGTCAGTGAAAAGAAAAAATAAATAAGCAAGCCTCAGAAGTGTGATTACTCAAAGAGGAAGTTTGACCAGCGGCACAGCAGTATCATCCCACTAAATTTAAGCTGGTTTTGTAGCTTCTGAAAGGTTAAACAGAAACAAGTCTCTCAGACGGGTATATATCTATTTTTCAATCCTAAAGGCTTAAATGGAATTTTTTGTAACATGTGAGTGCAAGCTTTACTTTTCTAAAATTGGCCCTGAGAGGAAAAAAAAGTCTTCAAAATTAAAAAAAAAAATCTATCCTTAGCCAAAAGGAATTTAAAGCATTAAAGTATTTTGTTTGCAGCTCCACTAATAGGGCAGCCTTTTATAATACCAATAGTCCTCTAAGAGAATAAGAGATTTCTACATGAATAGTTGGCAGAGTTCTATTCTCGCTTTTGGAAAATCCCATTCATCCACGGGAAAGTAGACGTATGAGAAGTTGAGTGATCTCTCCACTGTCAAAACCTTGTCCGCAGCACACATGAGAAGGATCTCGGCCACGGCTCCTCCTGCAATTTTGACGTCCCCTTCTCCCACAGCTGGGTGGCCCTGGCCAGAAGCAGCTGTCCCACAGCCTTCAGGACAGACAGCTGCATTCTGGAGGGATAGCGTGAGAAGGGTGTGGGTTCCTTCCTAAACCCCAGAGTGAGTGCCAAGAGCTGCCATCATCTCGAACGAATGTCCCCTTCCAAAGCAACCTGGACCCCGTCCAGAGCAAAGTACTACTTTTACTTTTAAGAAAGTTAAAATCCCGGCAATTGGATGGATGGATGGACAAACGGACGGACGGACAGATGGACTTGTTGCTCCTGAGTCACAAATACACTGCTATACATTGTTGGTCTTCTGATTCAGAAATTAGATGGGAAAGAAGTGAGATGACTTAGCATGAGACAAGCAGAAGCGAACATTCTCCAATTCCCTTGTATCCGTACTTGAGCAGAATGGAATTCTCACATGATAGCTGGGAGGTCTATATTAAGAATCTGGAGCCAATCTTCTACTAAATAAAGTTCAAGTGACGCCCAGTTCACATGATACGTGGAGCTCCCCGGACAGCTGACTGTTCTCCCCATATCTCCTGCTTTGGAACTTGAGCTTGAGAGTAGCTCCTTGCCTGCTCCTGCCATGGCCTGAGTCCATGCTGTACCCAGGAGGTGTGAGCGTGATGAGCTATCAAAGGACCGACAGATAACAGAGCTGCCTCTCTCATGCTGTGTGTGTGCACGCGCGCACGTCTCCCTCTGCCTGCAAACGTACACACAAACCCATCGCTGAAGGTCAATGGTTATGCAAGATGTTAACATCAGGGGAAGCTGGGTCAAGGGTGCGTGGGAACTGTCTGCACTCTCTTTGCAACTTTTCTGTAAATCTAAAATTACATCATCATAGTTTTTAAAAATAAAATAAAATAAACTGTATGTCAACTTGAAGGCCTGAAGCGTAGCATTCTAGTTTCCAAAGGCTCCTTCTGCACAAGTCATCAAATCCCTGAGAGGGTCAGCTTATTTAGGCCTGAAATGAAGCTGATCAGGTCCCCAAGGGACTGCAAAACACACCTGACATTGTGTGAATGTTTAATGTTAACATTAAGGCTCTGCCCCTTTCCGACAGCAGGCAGCAACTATGCACTAGCAAGACTGCTAGGTGGATGCCCGCCCGCAGAACAGACCGTCACCTGCTGATCATGTTCCCAGGTCCTCCCACACCGCCAGTGCGTCCCTGTCTCCACTCTTCCAAACGCAAAGGGACAACAAACACTGAGGTGTGACCCTTCAGTTGCCCTTTAACATTTTCAGTGCCCCTAAAATAATTTTTACATCGTTTTCCTGGAGTTGCTTGTTAAATATTTAAACAAATTTTATTTCCAAAGAAGTGATTAAACACTGGCCTTCTCTGTTTCTCAAAACTCTGGGCCTCTGTGCTTCCTTTTCCCTCTACCTGGCATCTCCTCCTTCATGGATCCTCAGGGCCTTCTCTGCTGCCCTTTTTCACATCTTAGCTGACAGATCAACACCTCCTTGAGCCCTTTCCTGACCACCCTGTGCAAAACTGCAAGACATTCTCAACACTCAATATCCCCTACTCTGCCTTATTTTTCTTCTTCATTTTACTCCTTCCAGTCTATTATAATTTACTCATTTGTTTAGTGTCCATCTTCCCCAAGCAGAATTCAGCCCTGTGTGGGTGGGGTTTTTCTAGGTTTTCTTCACTGCTAATGGGATTTCTTGAAAGCCCTCTGTGGAGAAATACTGCATGTTCATAACAGGAAAGGCTCAATATTGTAACGATGTCAGTTCTTCCCAACTTGATCTATAGATTTAATGAAATCGCAAACAAAATTCCAGCAAGTTGTTTTGTGGATGTCAACAACCTGATTCTAAAGTTCACAGGAGAGGCAATGGGGATGGAACAACCAATGTCATACTGAAGGAGAAGAACAAAGTTGGAGGACTGATGTCATCCAACTCCAAGTCTTACTATAAAGCCACAGTAATTAAGACAGGGTGGTGGTACTGGCAAAAGAGACAAATAGAACAGAGGAACAGAACAGAGTCCAGAAATAGATCCACTTAAATACAATCAACTGATCTTTCACAAAGAAGCTAAGGCAACACAGTGAAGCAAAGACAGTCTCTTCAACCATCAGTGCTGGAACCACTGGACATCTACATGCAAAAAAATGAACCTAGACACAGACTTTACACCATTCATAAAAATTAACTCAAAATCATAGACCTAAACATAAAACACAGATGTAGGCAAAAACCTAGATAATCTTAGGTATGGTGATGATTTTTTTTAGCTACAATACCAAAGGCATGACCTATGAAAGAAAGAATTGGTAAGCTGAATTTCATTACAATTAAAAACATCTGCTTTGTGAAAGACAATGTCCAGAGAATGAGAAGACATGCTACAGACTGGGAAAAAAAATCCGTGCAAAAGACACATCTGATCAATGACTGTGATCCAAAATGCATAAGCAATTCTTAAAAGTTTACAGTAAAAAAAACAAACTTGATTTGAAAATGGGCCAAAGACCTTAACCAAAGAAGATATACAGATGGCAAATAAGCACATGAAAAGACGCTCCACATCACATGTCATCAGGGAAATGCAAATCAAAACAATGAGATACCACTACACACCTATTAGACTGGCCAAATCCAGAACACTGACAACACCAAATGCTGACAAGGATGTGGAGCAACAGGAACTTTCATTCATTGCTGGCGGGAATATGAAATGGTAATGTCTCTCTGGAAGACAGTTCGTCCGTTAATTACAAAACAAAACAAACTCTTACCATGTGATGCAGAATCTCACTCCTTGGTATTTACACAAAGGAGTTCAAAACTTATGTCCACATAAAGCCTGCACGTGGATGTTAACAGCATCTTTATTCCTAATTGTTAAAACTTTGAAGCAACCAAGATGTCCTTCAGTAGGTGAATGGATAAACAAACTGTGGTACATCAGATGATGAAGTATTATTAAATGCTAAAAAGAAATGAGCTATCAAGCCATGAAAAGACATGGAGAAAATGTAAATAAATATTACGAAGTGAAAGAAGCCAATCTGAAAAGGCTACATACTGTATTCCAACTACATGACATCCTGGAAAAAGCAAAACTATCAAGACAGTAAAACAATCCATGGCTTCCAGGGGTGGGAGGTGGGGAGTGGGGATGAAGAGGGATAACACAGAGATTTCCAGGGCAGGGATCATATTCTTTACGACATTATAATGGTGGATATGCATCATTATACACTGGTTCAAGCCCACTGAATGTACAACACCAAGAGTGAATCTAAGGTAAACTACAGGCTTGGGGTGTTTATGACGTGTCAATGTAGGTTCATCAATCATAACACAGGTACCACTCCAGTGAGTGATGTTGATGATGGGGGAAATTACATGTGAGTGTGGAGGGACAAGGAGTAATACGAAAACTTTGTCCTTTCTTCTCAATTTGGCTGTGAACCTAAAATTGCCCTAAAAATAACAGCCTTAACAAAATTTTTTTTATTTAAAAATTTTAAAACTTTAATGTTATTAAAAAAAAAAAAACCTCCATGGTCTTGCTCATATCAGTCTTAATGGCATGGTTCTCTGGGTTCAACAGGAAAAACACACAATATCTCAGATTAAAAAAAGATGTTTCTTAGGCAGGAAAAAAAGGTGATTAATATCAACCAAGCACTCCTAAGTTACTTCTATGTGTGTGTAACACTGTCCCTTACAATTTTAGGAACTGTATTACTGTCCATACTAAGTATATGTCATTTTCAGGTAGATTATCTCATTCATTCCTCACAAAACTATGAAGTAGGGGGAGCAGGTATTAGCACTCCCATTTCACAGATGAGGAAACTGAGGTACCACAAGTAAATGGTGCAGCCAGGAAAGAACCCAAGTTACTCAACACCGCCTAGAACTGTCTCCAGCACAGGTAGTTTATCTCCCTGTAGGAAAAAAAAGAAAGCCACCACCCTGAAATCAGTCTCTTTAAATTTTTCCCTAGAAAGTAATTAAGATTTTAGTTGGATATCTTTTGAAATAAAACAACTGTTTTTTAAAAAATTACATGCCACTTACCACACGTATTCTTAGAGGAAAAGGCACGGAAAGACCCACAAAAGCATAGGTCTGACTTCCCACCAAAATGCACCCTGTAGCTCCGCAGCAGAAGCAGTGAGAGCCCAGCCAGGAGAGCTCACCGAGGCACCAAGAACCCCGACGTGGGCAAAGGGCAGACTCAGGAGGCGCAGGGGAGGAAGTGAAGCCTGAGCTGGGCTTTCAACGACAAGTTCGGGTTTATTGGCTCTTAAAATGAAAACACCCTTCCATTGGTAGCATTTTTCGTTTTTCCCAAGTAGCGCAGGTTAACAAGGGGCAGGACAAAAAGCAGGTTAAGCAGGGTGAGTTCTCCTGGTGACAGGATGCCTGATGGAGGAGGGACACACGGCCTGCCTGAGAAGCAGATGCGAGTGGAAGGCAACCCCACTACCCAGTCCACCCCTCCTCTTCCACAGGGCCACATGCAGGGTGTCCCTGTTCGCCTCCACACTGGTTCTGCTCGGGTCCCAAGGCAGGAGTGTGGGGGGAGCAGATACAGTGTCACCTGCAGACACTACAACGTCCAGGGGAAGGAGGGGGCAGTCTACCCACGAGGAAACCCTTCCTCAGGAGACTGAAGCAGACCTGTCCTAATCGCAATGGCCTGTGTCAAAACCATGGTGGAGGGAACGGCACCAGAGTGATGGCCTGGACCAATAACACCCGTCCGTGCTGCCCCTTCCCCCAGCCCCACACGTGGCACCAGAGGATGAAGAGTGGAACAAAATGCAGGTTCTGCTAGGAAAGAGAAAGGGTGCTAGAAGATGGATATGCGGGTTGGCCATCAGTTTCTGCTACTCCCATCATTCATTCGTTTGTTTGTTCATTCATTCCAGAAGCACCACTGTGCACTTGCTGTGGGTAGAAAACTCTTGCCCAGAACTGGATTCCAGCCCTCCAGGGGCTTATAGTGTAGCCATATTTACATAAGAATATTCCATTTCCCTGATACTCAGAGTAGCACTGGGTATCCCTCTGGGTCTAAATACCAAAGGGTAATTTACCGGTTTCAGAGTGATTTTAATTACTACACCTCAAAATGCACCAGTGCCCCAATTTCCATCCCCGTGATCACTGCTGGCTGGGAAGCTGTCTGATCGCAATCGGTTGAGGCAGCACAAGGTGCCCTTCCCCAGGCCCCGTCCTATTAATAGCAGCTGTGTGTGACTCCAGTTACAGGTTGGTTCAAATCCATATAAAACTGACCCCTCCGACAGGCAATTTTGGTACTTTAACACGCGTCTTATTTTTAAAATCCTAGTACTGGAAACAGAAAAGCTGATGTTGAAGTAAATTAGAAGAGATGCAGAGCAGCCTGTTATCACCATCAGGGCCAGAAAAAAGTAAGGACTTGTAATTTTCCAAAAAAAACCCAAATCCCAAGTAGTCAATATTATATCCTCACACAGCACACATTTAAAAGTTAAGATATGAAAAATGTATACTACTATGTTGCATTTGGGACCTTAAAAAACAGGATTTCTGACCTTGTTTCTACAGGATTTCTGAGTGAGCAGAACAAAAAAAGAATGCTTTTAATTTTACAATTTCTAATAGTCACTGCAGTGAAATAATCATTTAATGTCAGTTAATATGTATACGAAATATAATTTTAAAAATCAATGATACAAGGGAAAAGGGTATATTTCTACTTATGTTGAAATATTTTAAGCATTTATTGCAGGATACTTAACCCAAGATACATTTCAATTCAACAAAATAATTCTGAAAGTCTGTGCGACACAAATGGCCAGGAATCACATGGAAAGAAAGACGGTGCACATCAGCAGTGAGCAGGGAAATGCAAATCAAAACCACAGTGAGACACCAACTCACACCCACTAGGATGACAAAAACCAGAAAGACAGATACTAACAAGTGATGGTAAGGACATGGGCACATTGGAACCCGCACACTCTGCTGGTGGGAAAGTGTAAAAGGCAGGCAACCACTGTGGAAAGCAGTCTGGCAGTTCCTCAAAGAGTCACCATTTGATCCATCAGTTCCACTCCCAGCAATCCACCCAAGAGAAATGGAAACGTTACGTCCACACAAAATCTTGCCCATGAATGTTCACAGCAGCATTATTCACACGAGTCCCAAAGTGGAAACAATCCAAACATTTATTAGCTGATAAACAGATAAGCAAAATGTGGCATATATTCACACGTGGAATATTATGTGGCAACGAAAATGAATGAGGTGCTGGTACATGCTACAACACGGATGGTGAACCTTGAAAATATCACGCTAATGAAAGAAATCAGACACAGAGGACCGTACCATCATATGATTCCATTTATGTGAAATGTCCAGAATAGGCAAAACCAAAGAAACAAAGTAGGTTAGTGGTTGTCTGGGGCTGGAGGGTTGGGAAAAATATGGAGGAAGTAGTAACAGGTATGGAGTTTCTTCTTGGGGTGATGAAAGTGTCTAAAATTGATTATGACAATCCTATATGATATGTGAGTTATACTTCAAAAGAGCAAGTCTATGGGAGGGATAAAGGGATAGGCACAAGGCAGCTTTTTGGAGTGATGGACTATTCTGTATCCTGGTGGTGGTTACACAACTCTGCATGTGTGTTAAAATTCAGGGAAATGGATGCCAAAAGAAAAAAAAAGTATTTCACTGTACGACAACTTGAAAAATAAACATTTTGACCCAAGTCTATGTCTTTGGGCATCTAAAGCTGATGAATTATGAACAAATGCTCAAAGATAATCATGTCAGTGATAAGTCTGTAAGACGGGGAAGGACTGACTGACCTCTTGATGACTTGGCTGTGTTTGATGCAGTGAAAAAAATAACCAAGCCACCTCCACTTCCACCAGTAGAACATCCCTTCCAAGTATTTCAATAATGCTGGGAACAAGTATGGTGGTGATAAAACAGCAGAAGGCCATTTTAATAGGAAACAATGGAGGCTTCCCAATGGAAGGCCGCTTCTTCCTGCCGCTAAGTAAGGAACGGGACTGGCTACACAACTGGTTAGCTGGTGAACAGGTAGGTGCCTGGGGCGGGTGATTTCAGGTCTTCTCACTTAAACCTACCCACAGCTTCCCATCTCTGCTAAAATAAAACCCAAGCTCCTGGTTCTGGCCTGCAAGGCTCTCGCTGTGCAGTCAGTGTCTGGCTGTCTCAGGCGGGGGGCCAGGACCAGGCAGCATAGCAGGGTGGGCCATGAACCCAGCCAGGCCCGACTCTCCAGCCAAAGGGAAGCCTGAAGGAGGTCATTCACCGCACAGGACCTACTGACCATGCTGACCAAGTGCTGAGCACAGTAACTGGCATGTAATGAGCCCCCAAGAAATGGGAGCACCACTGTCACTGTTACAGACAGACAAGTTCCACACACAGACACAGACACACACACATACACTCATGCCAGCTTCCTAGTACAGGTCTCTGCCTACTCTGTACTCTCAACACCCACAAAACTGGTCTTAGAGGACAGAGGGAAGATTCTGGAAGAGCCCAAGTGTTTTGGGAAAATTCCAACAAACTGAAAGCAGACCTTTGTGTGTCCCAATATCTTCTGTCACGACTGAAGTAAATGACAGGGCAGAGTAGGTCATCTGCAGGGAGAGAGATTTTGGTTCCGAACTGTGTGAGGTGACCATCACTGGTCATGGAAAAAGCAAAGGAGACCTTCAGCAGACAGGGGTTCACTTAAGGCAGATAAAGCAAGGAGGGAGGGGAGGCCATATCCCTGGACTGGGAACATCTCTTCGCTCCAGCCAGTTCAGGCCTGCTCTACCTGACCAGCCAGGTCAAGCAGGGTGAGTGTGAACTTGGCTGAGAGCAGGTCCTTGGCACGGGCTCCTCTGGGCCTGCATACTGGGGGTTGGGGGAGGGGAGGCAGTGGCTCCTCTGACAAAGATTTCTGCAAGCTTTGCCTGGATCCAGGAGGAAAGGAGACCAACCCACAGAATAGGGCCCCAACAGAGTGTACCCAGCTTCCCCACTAAGAGGAGGGACCCCCGCCCCCTGCCCCAAAGCATCCACTTGCCCCAAGGGTCCTCTTTCACCCTCTTCCTTTGCTACCAACTTGATCTCTAATTCTGAAAGGGACTGAGATATTTTTCCTCAGAATGTGCTTTTTTACCCGCCAGGGGACGGGGGAGTCGTCATCCACCTTTTCTTTCTCTCCGTGCACAGAGCGAACTCAGCCTTCACACTACGCTAACTGTAAACATTTGCAAAAAGTCAATCAGACAGGGTCCATAAGGTCCACCAGCTTCGACAAATGGAAAAGAAAAGATTTCATTGTGCGGGGCATCGCCTGGGAGAACCAAGAACTCATCAAAACAGCCATTGTTCGGGAGGAAAGAATCCGCCAGCTTTATTCCAGGCAGCACATGAAAAAGCAACATTCAGCTGGTTTGCAGAGTCAGGGGATCTAAATGGCAGTGGAGTAGCAGGTCAGCCTGCTCCCCCTGCCTTCTCCCTTCCCTGACCCCCGTTCCCCAAATGACATGGGGAAAATGACCTCCTGGGGCCTAAGCCCCTGATTTTCTCAGGGGGCAGGGACCTCTGACAACTGGAACTTAAATCCTGGGGCCCCTCGCCACCCCAGTCCTTAGCACACCGGTATCTAGGGCTCTTTTATGATGGGAAGCAGGGCCGGAGGGAGACAGCACAAAACAGTGCACACAGTGTGATCTCAACTGGGAGAAACAGACATCCCTTACCCATACGTACACAGAAGCAGAACAGAGACCAGGAGGCACCCCCAGAACACCAAATGCTGTTATTCCTACATCTACACGCACGGACCTCGTTAGTTCATCACAGGATGTACAATAAGCCAAGTTGTCTTTTCTTTTAAGATTTAAGCATGCTTTGGGATCCAGGTGGCTGCTTTCCCAAATCAGATGCTGACACTACTCCACAATGACCTAAGAAAGGCTTAGGCGGTGATGCTGGAGGGACATTTCCCTCAAGAAGCCTTAGGTGAGATCATTGCTCCCTGGGGGACAGCTTTCCAGGCTTTCTGGGACTAAACCTCAAACCCACAACAACTAAATTCTGTGTTTGTCTACAAGATCATCCAAACCAGTTACCATGCATCAGAACCTTCCGGAGAGCTTGTGAAAATACATTACTGGGACACAAGCCTGAGTATCTTTGGTCTGGAGTAAGGCCCAAGAATGTGCATTTCAGACAAGCTCCCAGGGGAGGCGGATGCTGCTTTTTGGAGGGACCAGAATGAGGGCCACTGTTCTAAACCAACAAGGAATTTCAAGCCAAACACATCCCTAAGACACCAGCACACTGACCTCTTCAGAGCAGGGTTGATGCCATGCCCCTGAGAACCCCACGTGGGAGGGCGTGTTTTTGATTTGTAACTGCCTTTAAATTCTTTGTGAGTTTGGACTTTACTGATGACTCCTGCTTCAGATGGAACCTGCAGAGATGATCATTCAAAAGTTGGGCACATGCTAAGTAAGCTATCATATCACGACACCATAGGGCAGCTGCAAATCACAAAAGGCTTCCAAGTGAGTCACCAGGATGTTGCCAGGCAGTAGAGAACACAGGATTGAAGAGGGAGAAGTTTAATAAGAAAAAAAAAATCTCAGCCACGTTTGGACAGCCACCAGGACGGTGTTCTGGGAATTGGGGATAAAGCAGCCAAAACTCCGTCATCTTTCATGACCTAAAAGATGGAGGTCCCACCATGGCCCAGGTCACATCTATATTACTACCCATAATTTTCCTTCCCTTTTACTTGGCTCACCTGGAGCAGTGGCAAAGAGCTTGCCACCCCCTAGGAGACTCTGAAGGCCAGTTCACTCAGTCCTTGGGCCATCAAACAGCTACTCAGCTGTTCAAGCTGGTCTGTGAGTACAGACCATAGCCAAAGCCATGAAAAACGCAATAGATACTGGTCCAGGCTGAAAAGAAGGCTGCAGGTAAAGGGGAAGTCCCCACTAAGAGCACATCTGACTATCCCCACTTTGGAGGAAAATGATTAGGCTTGGATCCCACTGAGCTGCCTGTCTTCCTGCCTGCCTTGGGCAGAGCACAGAGGTTCCCTACTGAATTATCAAAGGAAAGGTCACAGAAGATTCACACTATTCTTATCCTCAGAGGTTAACTCTGATTGAAGAGTAAGAGCTCCAGCGAGGCTGGGGGAACCACGAGGACCTACTACAATGACAGATATGATGAGATCCACCACCACTGGGAAGGCAACAGCTGAAGAAGTCGACAACGATCTGGATTAAACGTACCATGGTAGCTTTTCTGTACAAAGCAATAAAAATTTGCCTAATAAGAAAGTCAGGGCCGGGGAGGGAAATAACTCAATGGGAGAGTACATGCTTAGTATGCACAAGGTCCTGGGTTCAATCCCCAGTCCTCTCATTTAAAAAATAAATAAATAAAAATAAAATAAACTCATCCTAAAAAAAAACAAAGAAAAACAAAGTAATAAAGTCAACCAGAGGGACTTCAACTTTAATTCCCTAAGTCCCACAAAGGAAGATGATAAGGGACTTTTTTTTTTTTTTAAAGATATTACAAGCCATAAGGACAAAGAAAATGGAAGAAAAGACGAGAACATGGGAGTTTTTGACAAACTTCCAGAAGATGAGAAGTAGCTGGACAAGGCTTTAGAAGCGGGAATTCTGGGAAGGTACAGGCTTGGGGAACTGTACTTTGGGGGATGGTGAGGGGCTCAAGCTTGGGACTGAAAACAGGAGGACTGGCAGAAGGTTCCTATAAATGAGCAGTATGACACCTTCCCAGTCCCCATCAGTCCTCTCGACCTGCCTGAACGTCCAACATCCAGGCACGTGGGTCCCTTCTCCACTCCAGCAGAAAACGAGCCAAAGAGGTTGAACCGCAGAAGTTCTGGGCTCTGAACACCCAGCAGGACTGAGGCTGGATTAAACACATGGTGTATGTGTGTGATCCTCGGCTCATTTCCCCAGCTCAACTCATAGAACACCAGCAGTCACGCAGGAGACTGGAGGGTTCCCTTCTAGGGAAATGGACCTGCTCCAAGTAAAAAAATTTAAAAACTGCAGATACTCAGAGTCCCCAGTGAAAAAGGCTATGTGCCTTATCATTTATAATACAGCCTTAATCAATTAGCCCCAATCTGCAAACAGAACTCTAATCAGGATTTTAGTCTAAGAAAAAAAAAAAAAAAGAATTAAGATAGAGAAAAAAAAGATAAGAAAAAGATCAATCACAGAGGTAAAACAGCGAACAAACAGGCGCTCCAGAATGAAAATAAGGGAAAATAGAACAAAATTATCAATGAAATTATATAAAAATTATATATACATATGATTTATAGTTACCTGTATTTATATATTATATAACAAATACACATAAATATGTATTTCTATATAATGTAACTTACGTTATATATAAAATGTTTATTTCCTAGAATTAAAAAAAATATACATTTCTAGATGGAAAAGGTCTACTGAGTGCCCAGAATAATGAATAAAAAAACTCTACTCACCATCCTGAAATTTCAGATGCCTCTAAAAGCTTCCAGAGTGGGGAAAAGTGGGTGACATACAAAGAAACATGAATCAGGATGGTAAAGGACTTGTCAGCAGCAATACTGAAGGTTAAAACACAAGGGAGCATGGCCTTCAGGACTCTGAGGGAAAGTTATTTCAACCAAGAATTCTATACCCAGCCCAACTACCAATCAAGCATGAGAACAGAATAAAGATATCATCCAACATGCCAGGATATCATTTAGAACTAGAGGGGCAAACATAAGACAAAGCTCAGTCCTATTATGTAGCACAGGGGAATTACATTCAGTAACTTGTAATAACCTATAGTGAAAAAGAATATGAAAAAGAATATATATGTATAACTGAATCACTATGCTGTACACCAGAAACTAACAACACTGTAAATCAACTATACTTCAATCAAAAAAAAAAAAAAAAAAAAAAGATCAATTCAGCAGAAGCAAGTATTTAAAAAAAGAAAGAAAGAAAAGAAAAAACTCACAAAGAACTTGTGACCTCTGGGGAACAAGACTGAGGGTTGAGTAGATAGAATATAAAAACTACAATTACTTTAATTGGCCTTCTAGTTTATTTTTTTTAACTATATACATGGAATTATAGTATATAATAAATACATAGTTTTTATATAGTATACAATAAATATATAGTAAATACAGTAGAATGAGAACCATGTTGAATTGCACTATGAGTTTGCACAAAAATAAAAGTTACTTCAAACCTGTGGAAAACACTACAGGTGCAACGGCCTGGGTTATTCAATAGATAAACTGAAAAAAAGAAAGGATGGAAGGGGGAATCTCTATATTTAGAGAGGCTTAAAATGCATTCCAAGTTAAAAAAAAAAAACCAGACAAAAATAAATTATGGTGTCTAGTGATTATGAAAAAAGTCAGGACAGCAGTTACTTTTGGAGGGCACGTGGGAGGGGCTTCTGCAGAAGCCAGCAAAGTCGTATTTCCTACCTTGGATGGGTGCTATAAAAGATACTCAACTAGTAACAATTCACCACGCTAGTCACAGTTTTGTGTGGTTTTCTGTATCTGTGTTTGATGTTATGATAAAAAGGTTTTTTTTAAAAAAAGTTATACGCACTTGATTGTCTTGATAAACATGAATTATTTAAAAAGAAAGTCAAACAGACATCACATACTCAAAAGATTTTCTGGCAAGATGCTCCCATTAACATCGGGTCTTTCTGAGTGGTATGATTTGGGATGGTCTCTTGACTTTCTCTCTTTTTTGCTAAATCACAAACCCTCAAAATCTGGCTGTTTCATAAAAAATGATGGTCATTATTTTAAATTTAAAAAGACAACCAAAGATGGGCTAATCTTTCAAATCCACAACTGCCAGAGCCACCTTTTTCCTTCTCTCCTCCTTACTTTACATGATGAATGTGAAACCCAGAACTGAAGGACAGAAATGGGAAAAAGTCAATCTGAAGCCCACTTTTCTACCGCCCAGATCTGCCAAATGATTGGCTTACGTGGAACTATTTACACTCTCCCTTGTCTCCATTAAATATATGAAGAAAATTCAGAGATATAATAATTGTACATTTTTAAAACTGCTCTCCTTTGTTTTAAATAAAAGCAACCTAATGCCTTGGCCATGCTGAATATAAAGAAGGAATTTAAATATTATGTACTAAAATGTTAGTCTGAGTTAGGTAAGATGTGCATACATGTATCTTTAATTTTGGTCAAAGTTTCCACCATCCCTTAAAAACTAAGTGAAATTAAAGCAATCCTAATGAACAAGAAATAAAGTTATTTCAGGACCCTCAGAAAAAACCAGAACTCATGGTGTTCAGCACTGATAATCAAAAAGCATGTTTATTGGCAAGGAGGAGCCAACTACTCAGCACCAGAAACACAACCCAGTAGTGCTTTATGGGTTTATGACCGAGAGTTAATCTTAGAGGAAAACATTTCCATTTCTTCCTCCCAAAACAAGAACTATAGATTTGGGCAGACACTGTACCCTTTAGTCTAAATCCAAACATAACTGTGATCTATCTTCCCGCTGTCAAAGGGGCTCCAAGCATGCAGGAGACATCCTCTGGATTCCATCTTCCCAGGAGTGGGAACCCCGGGCACCAGCCGGTTTATCCTCCTGGCTGGTCGGATGAGCCACAAACTCCCCCAGCAGAGGAAGGTCTTGTACAAGCGGCCAGGCGAGGCAGCACAGGGGCTACAGACCAGAACCCACAACTGCCCTCAGCCAGCTCCACCCTGCCTTCCCAAGCGATGGCCTTCTGAGGGTTCCATAAGCATTTCGGAATGTTGCAAAAGTTATGTGGTTTGTTTTTTCACATGTGCTCCATGACAGATTTAAATCCATAAAAAAGAAACAAAACTGTAATAGTTGCTCAGTCAAAAGGCATTCCTTCCAGTTTCATATCTGGTATCTGCTACCCAACTGAGTCCCCAGTTTTCATCTGTTTGCCATTCAGTTGAAAGACCACGGCCCCAGAACACACATTACTGGCTTGGCTACTGGCCTGGCAGAGGAGGGAGGGAGACAGGGACAGAGGGTCACTCTCTGCAGGCTCAGAGATGTGCAGATGCGAGGATTCCACTCACAGGATATAATAAATCATTCAATGACCTGACGTTCACATAACCCAAAAGCTCAAATAACAGATTTATAAAAATTACCTTCACGTGAAATGGGTGATTATAACAACAGCCCTAGAGTATGCGGCTGATTCAGAAGTACCTCTGAAGAAAGAAGACACTGTGCAGTGTTGCAACTTACTAAATACAATGGCCTGTTTCCAACCCTGCCAGGACAACCACAGGCTGGGTTGAGAACTGGTCACATTTGGGGCCCAATCATAGCAGTGAACAGCGCATCCAGAGGGCTTAGAGGCCCCACCTGTCCCTTAAGCATCAGTATTAGGCAAAGGCTGTCTCGTCTCCCTTTTCCCAGAGTAGACCTCATGCCACCCCCAACCTCACAGGGAACCTTCTGTTTTTGTTTAAATCAATTCAATAACAATGTGATTCCACCTTGAAGACTTCTACTCTGGGACAGCTTCCACCTTGGGTTTCGTGTAAATGGAGATGAGTCCAGCTTCTAAATCAGGTTATAAAATGAAAAGGTATACATTTATAGAGATAGAATATCCTATAACGTGGTATATAGAGCCCTAGAGGAAGGAGAAACTGTTCAGTAAATGCTGCTGGGACAACTGGTTAGCATGTGAAAAAATTAAAATGGATATTACTGTGCATACAAACAAAAGTGAATTCCAAATAAACTGAAGACCTAAACGTGAAAGGCAAATCTTCAAAATGATTATATTGAAAATACAGGAGAATAACCTGATCTTGGGAAGGGAAAGAGTTCTTAAGGCAAAAATGATAACCATAAAAGAAATGACTGATAATTTCAACAATGGTGAAAAAAATACATATACACACACACACATATATTATATAATACATGTACTATACATTATAGTATTTATACACATATACTACACATTATATATATACACACACATATATATATACATACACATGTATATACATACACACACACTATAAAATGCGTCCTCACAAGCAGAAGTTTATGGTAGCCTTAGGTTTCTGCTTTGAGAAATTTTAATCATCACATTTCAAAATCGTCACATCTTGAAAGAAATTTTCTTAAGAGACACACAGGCATCAGCTGGTAAAGATTTTATTTTCTTCAAGGAAATCGGTTTTATGGCTCCGATTTCTTAACCTGGGCTATCCTAAAAATCCAGAGACATCATGTAATCCAAGTGAAAAAATAAAGCTCAGGAAAAAAAAAAAAAAAGATAACTGGCAGCAGGCTCGTGGTTGTTTCAGTAGCTGACTTTTGCTGCTAAATATTCTTAATAACTAATAGACAGCATTTATTAATAACCATGAAACCTGCAGTGCCTCCCGCACCCTCACACCTGATGGAGGAGGCACCCATCTCAGTCCTAACGAGGAGGAGACCACAACTTCAGAAGCTCAAGAAATGGTCCCATGGCTGGCCAGTGGCGCAGAGGGGCTAGGAGCTGGGCTAGAGCCCAAGCTCTTGGCACCACAGGATGAAACTTGTACTGGCAGATCCAATTTATTGACTCCACTTTCTAGGAAAGCAGCCCTCTTACACAGGGAAAACTCCTTCCGCAAACAATATTCAAACGGCCTTTTAAAAAAAAAAAAAAGAAGCAAAAAGACTGCAAAGTAGATGAGGGTGAGGGAGGAAGACACTGAAGTCGTACTGAAAAAAAACAAGTATTTTAAAATTCCAACATCAGTTTTCTGGTCCAAAATCAAAGACACTCCAGTGGCTGGGGCCACCTGAAAGGTGGGTTTGTACCCAGCCCAGGGGATGGGGACAGCTGGGTTCCAGCAAGTCAAGAGAACTAGTTGGTGACAGGCCACCCTTCCCATCCCAAACCAACTCACTTCTGGAGATCAGGACAAAGAATCACAATCAGATGGTGAACCTTCCAGCTTCCATTTTCAAAATATTAAACTCTGATGGCATCATCACTTTGTTTTATTTAAGATACACTACCTCCTGCCAACCAAAGGCACTTTAAAGGGCCAGGAAGAAGGCCGTCCGTCAAGTTACCAAGAGCCCTTAGAAACCAAAGCATTGTTGTCTTCCAAATTCTAGTCCCCTGAGGAAGGAGTGGGGAGAGGCTCCTGCTCCCTCAACAGGCCACGGGGAGGACCCTGGACACTGAGGAGCAGAGACAGGGTAGGGCTCATAAATGGCCAGACCCCGCACACACAGCCTGTCTGAGACCATCAACACTCGGATCCCCTCCACTTCCCACTTCCATGGAGAAAACGGGACACAGGGTCTAAGTTGGAGAAACCCACAGGTAAAAAGCCAAAGATAACATCCATCTAAAGCTGGAGAGATTTGCTCACAGGGCTGAGGGGTTAGAGCAGTGGAGCGGGCTGGGGTCAGAGCAAGGACAAAGGATTTCCAAGACAAAGGGGAAGGGGGAGGGGAGGGATCAGGAGGAGGGAACTAGGAAGAGAAAAGAAGTGGCCAGGAGAGAAGTGGGGAGGGAAGAGAGAAGAACCAGCAGGAGAGGCCATGGGGAAGGGACAGGAGAAGGAAATGGGAGAAAGGGGGGGGGGCGCGGGTGGAGGATGCAGCGGGGGTGAAGAGGACAGGCAGAAGGACTAAAAGCAGAGACAAACTGAGACAGCTGAGCTCCATGAAACGGTTGCTAAGCTGCTGCCCATAAACCCACAATAATGGTCACAGATACACTAATCCTTACCCCAAAAGGGGGAGGAAAGGTCAGCAAGAACTGTAAAGCAGAGTCCCCAGGATCAAATTCCACATAAGCATCCTTCCTAATGTATTCTTTACAGAGGAGACCAACATCCTCTGGTCATAAGAACCCAGCCAGGATCATCATTCCTTTTAAAAGATGAGACAAAGAGATCAGTATAATTAGCAGCACTGACAGACCATGACAGGTCACGGTCTACTTCAGTATCAGAAAGAGCCATCATAGCAGCAGCAACAATACACTATCAGCCCTAGAGAGTGGAACAGCCCATTCGCCATCCAAATTAAGAACTGCACTCTTTCTCTGGGACATATACTGTGAAGCAATTACTTCTATGGGATCATTTTCCAGAAGAAAAAAAGACAGCTTTACTTCAACAATATACAATTTGCAAGCCTAAGCAATTGCTATTGAGAAGTCTCTTTCATTGAAAAGAAAAAGTATTTTCTCTTAATGGCAGTCCTCAAAAATAATATAAAAATGTAATGAGGTGATTTCTGAAAATCATTTCTGGTAACATAGCATATTAATAAAATAAAGGACAAAAATCATATGACCAGCTCAATAAATGTAGAAAATGCATTTAACAAAATTCAACAACCTTTCATGATAAAACATTCAACAAATTGGGAATAAAAGACTGAATGTTTTCCCCTACGATCAGGAACAAGACAAGCATGTCCACTCTTGCCACCTCCATTCATTACTGTCTTGGATGTTCTACCCTGAGCAAGTGGGCAAGAAAAATACGTAAGTAACACATTGCAAAGGAAGAAGTAAACCTACCTCTATTTGCATATGATGATCTTGTATACAGAAAATCTTAAGGAATCCACTAAAAAACTATCAGAACTAATAAATAAGTTCAGCAAGGTTGCAGGATGCATCAGCAATATACAAGTATTAGGTGTCTTTCTATACACTACCTATGGAATTCCAAAAATGAAATTAACTATCTCATGTACAATAGCATCAAAAAGAATAAAATAGCAACAAATTTAACAAAAGAAGTGCAAGACCTGTACACTGAAAACCACAAACACCACGGAAAGAAGTGAAAGAATAAGTAAATGAGAATAGCTCACATTCATGGATTAGAATACTTCATATTGGTTAAGGTTACAATACTCCCCAAACTGATCTATAGATTCCATGCAACCCCTATCAAAATCCCAGTTGCCTTTTTTGCAGCAATTAATGAGCCAATCTTAAAATTCAGATGGAAATGTAAAGGATCCAAAATAGCCAAAGTAATTTTGAAGAAGAAAAATAAAGGTGGAGAACTCACCCTGCCTGACTTCAAATCTTAGTATAAAACTACAGTAATCAAAACAGTGTGGTACTGGTGTAAGGATATGTGGATCAATGGGAGAGAAATGAAAACCCAGAAATAAACTCTTTATATTTATGGTCAACTGATTTTTGACAGGAAAATTCAAAGCAGAAAGAATGGTCTTTTCAACAAACGGTGCCAAGACAACTGAATATTCACGTGTAAAACAACAAAGTTGGATCCCTACCTCATATCATTTACAAAAATTAACTCAAAATGGATCACAGATCTAAATGTAAGAGCTTAAAACTCTTAAGAAGAAAACACAGGAATAGATCGTCATAACCTGAAGTTAGACAATGGTTTCTTAGACGGGATACTAAAAGCACAAGGGATCAAAAAAATGACAAAACAGATTTCATCAAAATTAAAAATTTTGTGTTGCAAATGATACCATCAAGAAAGTGAAAAGATGATCTACAACAGCAGAAAATATCTGCAAATCATATATCTGATATGGGACTTTTACCAAGAATATATATAAAGAACTCTCCAAACTCGATAATAATCCAATTTTAAAATAGGCATAGAATTTACATAGATATTCCTCCAAAGATATACAAAGGGCCAATAAGCAAATGAAGACACGCTTGACATCACTAGTCATCAGCAAAATGCACAATGAGGGAGCCCTTCAAACCCACTAGGATGGCTGCAATCACAAGGATGGAGAACAGCAAGTGCTGGCAAGGATCCGGAGAAAATGGAGCCCTAATACGTTGCTGGTAGGAATGGAAAATGATGCAGGCATACTGGAAAAGTCCGGCAGCCCCTCAAAAAGTTAAACATAGAATTACAATATAACCAGCAATTCCACGAAGTACATATACCCAAGCAAAATGAAAACATGTGTCATACATCTACATAAAAACTTGGGACACAAATGTTTATAGCAGCGTTATTTGTAAAGGCCATAAAGTGGAAACAATCTAACATCCATCAACTAACTGATGAACAGATAAATAAAATGTCTTATAAACATAAAATGGAATATCCCAATCCTCTTGCACCCCCCGTAGAAGGAGACTCTAAAAGATTTTAACCCTTGGGTTATCCAGTGGGTCTGTGAAGCTTGGATGCGCTGCCTCCCTTCTATCTGAGGTCCCCATCAGAAAAGGCAATTGGGCTCTCTGATCCATACCCTGTCTGGCCAGTTGCTGAGGGTATTATAATCTTGCCTTTCACTTACACATGATCCAGCAGCTCTCTCTGCAGAGTCTCTTAGAATCACCTCTCAGGAATCCAGGACTGACGGCATCTTCGGCACATCATACCACACACAACCCCCAGGAGGAAGGAGGAGAACCGTGGGCTCTGCAGTGAGGCTGCCTGGACTCGAACCTCTCACCCAACTGGCTCTGCAACCTCTAATTGGTTTCCCAGAACCCACCTCAGGGGGCCACTGGGAGGATAAAATGCTATAATCCATGTAGATGTTCAATAAATGTTACCTGCTGTTATTATTAAGAAGGGCAGGTGTTCGACCCCAATTTTAGAGACTGAAAGAGATTATCTAGATCGTGATCTGGTCTCTCCCAGCACAGGTCACGCTGCTCCCTCCATCTGAATGGCCTTGCCCCACTCTCTTTGGCTGGGTATCTTTCCTTATCTCTTTCCTAACACCCTAAGCCAAAAGCTCCTATTATAGTGCTCCAAGCACAGTGGCCTCTTGGTCAGTCACAACTTTACATTTGTTTGTGAAATTGTATTATGTCCATCTACACCACCATACTGCTAACTCCTGGGGGGCAGGGCTTCATGTCTGCTCACCCATCCCTGGCATCCTGCCTGCCATTCCTTCAACACAGTGTGCCACTTATCTGGGATCATCTTTCCTTAAAACCCACCAGTGATGGACTTTAATCATATTTACAAAGTACCTTCACAGTAACAGCTAGATTCGTGTTTGATTGCATAGCTGAGGGCTATCGCCTAGCCAAGCTGACACATTAAACCGATCACCACACCCCCTAAGATCAGGGACAAGGCAAGTAGGTCCACTTCTCACAAGTCTTGCTCAAAACAGTGCTGGAAGTTCTAACCAGTGCAATAAGGCAACTAATAGAAATGAAAGGCATACAGGTAGGAAATGAAAAATAAAACTGTCTCTACTTGAAAAAACAAACAAAACACTTTGCCAGTTACTGTGTTCGGTCCTGAGCATCCCCAGTGCACATCACACACGAGGGCCCTGATCTCTTGCAGCTTTCATTCTATTTAGGGGAAAGGCTGAAAACAAAACCCCTAAATCAGGGAGTAAGATCCTAAGAGACAATGGGCAAAAAATGGACCTGCGCTAAGTATTCACCGAATAAAAGAATGCCAAAGAACCTTCTCTGAGTTACTTGACGCCTACAACCATCCAAGTGGCTTCCATTTGTATCACACCACAGGAGCATGGCTCTGCTCCCCGGTTCCACAGCACTGTCTGCTGCACTCTGCCAGGTTAATTTCAAAGGAGCATCAATTCCCTAGACGGTTTAAAGGCACTTCAATATTTGGAGACAGGCCTGAAAGTGAGGAGACTCTGCCTCTAATTCTCTGGACCAGAGACACATGAATTTTCCCCAGATGCGACATGAGTCAGAGCAGCCCCGTCTATCTCATGACCCAGGAATTCCGTTCCACGGCTCTGGCGATTCCAATTTGTGATTTTAAAAGGTTCGCAAATGTGTGATAAAACAGACCACAGGGAGGCTGCAGAGAAAGCTGGCTGGGGGTAGGGGAGACTTGCTCGTATTTCTCAATCTGTGCCCTTCTGTCACCCTGGCAGAAGGACAGAGCCACTTAAAGTCGCATAATGACAACTGACTGAGTTAAGATGGAAAAGCCTCACTCCTGCTCTTGAGTCATTCGATAAATATTTACCGAGCAGCTACTTTGTGCCAGGCGCCACTCTGGGCCCTGACTACTACTGGGAACATAGCAGGAGATGAATCCGACAAAAACTCCTGCCCTCGTGGAACCTGCAATCTGTGAGGAGTCATTATCTCAACAGGCTCTGTCCCCTAGATGACACCCACAAGAAGGGCCCTTTGGGTCACATGCCAAATGCCGGGTCAGATGTCTGTGTGCCCTCCAGTATTCAACTGAAGTCTCTCACGGCATTCTTCACCCTCAAGGGGGTCACCGACAAAAATATCAGCAGCGATGGGCCACTGGAAAAAAAAACTGCTGACGCAGGTGGGTAAACTGGTGTCAGGGAAGGCTTCTGAGTTCAGGTCAGAACTAAAAGGTGAACAGGAATTAGCCAGGCTGGGGGGACTGTGCAGAGAAGTGGGGTTGGGGGGCAGAGGTGAAGAGCAGGCTCTACAGGCAGAGGCAGAGACCTGGAGGGGGAAGAAAGCATGGCCCAGTCAGCAAACCGAAAAAGCTCTGAACGGCTTCAGCAAGGGAAGGAGGGGCAGCAGCCTCTCTGGTCCCATGGGGAGCTCCGGAACGGGCTTTAGGCAGGGGAAGTGATGGGATTCAATTTGCACTTTAGAAAGGTGACCTTAGCAGCAAAGTATAGAAAATGTTGGAGCAGCCAAGCCCAGCAGGCACTTGGGGAGACCTGGGAGGCAACTGCCTGGAAGAGGGGAATGACAGAAACAGAGTCAAGAAAAGGTCCAGGTTCCTGCCTGAGTAGCTGAGAACAGTGATGCCCTCCATGGGACTCGGTAGACTCTTTCTTTGGTGAGGAGGAGGAGGAAGAGGGGAGAGAAGGAGTAAGCAGTGGCGGTGGTGGTGATGAGCTAGGCAGTGTTTGTGTATCTTAAAACGAAGCTGTGCAGTGGGCAGGCAGGTAGGCAAATGGGTTCAGAGCTCAGGAGACAAGATTTGGTAGTGATGGCATCTGAGGACACAGGCATGATGGCCGGCGGGGGCAGAGTGCAAGGCAAGATGCTCACCTGACGTGACACACCCCGAAGTAACGCAGACTGTGCTGTCAAAGGTCAAGAACGCCAGGACTGGAAAGTGTGTCCTGGACTTAGCACCAAATTCCCTGTGCTGGTGGTGACAGAATCACGGGCTTGGGTGTCTGGTGGCAACAGCCAAGGAGAGGAGGAGAGCTAGGACAAAAGACAGGCACTCACATGGATGGGCATGAAGGCTGGAGGGCAGTTAGTCTACTGGCTCTGGCTCACTCTGTTAAGAGTGTCTATTCAAGGCAAGCAGGCAGGTGTTTGAGAAAGACATGGAAAGTCTAGTACAGTCACTGTGGCAAAAGTCAGAGAGAGAAGTTGACGGTAACACAAGGGAACCACTGGGCAGAGCCCACAGCGCTTCTGAAGTTGCTTTATAGGGTCATCACGCTGGGTGACAGGTGATTGGATCATTTCTCCAGTCCTCCCCGAAAGGAAGGGGGCAGAGTTCCACCAGGTGGCGCCACGGAAGGACAGCAGGTACTCATTGAGGACAGGACAGGGAGGTAGGGGAGAAGCCAGGAATCTGGATGGGGCAAGGAATGTGGGCAAAAGGCTGGAAGGACCGCAGTTCAGAGAGTAAGGTGGTTACGCTTAGGATCTCACAAGTAGAAAAGGTAAAACTGCAGGAGATGACGCAGTCCAGGCTGTGACCCGGGCAGCGCGTGAAGCAGGGTGGAGAGGCCACCGCTGGAGTGGAGACAGGCAAGGTGCTAGGTGAGTCATCAGAATCCAGAATGATTCAGAAGTTGCTCAGGGGAAGATGACCTTAAGCCAAATGCTTAAGTCTTCCCTAATGGAGGCAGAGAGGCTGGGAGTGGAAGGAGGAAGGAGGTGGTGATATATTGAAATTCACCAAAGGAATTTGCTCAGAGCTCCTTCAGTAAATGGCTGCCACGTGCTGCCCGTCAGCAAGAACAAGGCAAACATTTCATCGCCACAATTACACCACAGTCTTATTCTACAGATGGAAAAATCGAGGCTCGTGGGATAAGAACTCACCCAAGGTCACAGAGCCTGAACGTGCTGGACCCAGAACATGAGGTTCAGGCTTCTGAACATCAAATCAGCTGGACCCCACCACACACACACACACAGACAGGGTAGATTGCATTATTTATGCCCCAGCAACCACTGATGCCCATGCAAGAGCTCCCTAATTGTGCCTCACACCATCTCCAAGGAGGAGGGGTCAGGGGCCACCCGCTGGTGGCTAATAAGCAACCAGCTGTCCTGCTCAATGGCTTACTGTACTCGCTGAGATAGGAGGCCACAGTAATTACCCAGAGCACGTTAAAACGAGCCCCAAACGTCATGTGCTAATAGTACCAGAATAAACACATCGAAATATCAGTTTTTAAGGAAACACCAGTCTGGCATTTATATTCCTAAAAGAGCTGACTTGTTCGTACTCAACAGGAAAAATCCCTTCCTTCCCACATTTCCAAACAAAGCAGGCAGTGTTTTAATTCCAATGACAATGGAGTTTCATTTTGAGGAGGACAGCGGCCTACCGCGTTTGTTTTAGGGAGTTAAAAAATATTAGTACCTCAGTCTCAGGGCGGTTTAAAAAAAAAGTGAGGAAATGAAATAGGACAACAGTCTTGCAGCCAATATTAGTAAGTGAAACGGCTATCAGCATTAATTTAATTCATTTCGATGCCAGGAAGACATGGTGGAAAGGCCTAGAAGAGTTCAGAGGGTGAGAAGAAGTCTTTTTGGATTGACACACTTGAAAGGGAGCTACATCCCATGGCTTCACACCACACTTGGCAAGACTTGCCTATTCAACAGCACAGGGCAATGGGCGGTCCCTCTGTGCTGCCTGCAGAGGAAACACGAGCCCCGGGGCCACGGCCTGGGAAGCAACAGCACATTCTGGAATAACCAGGCATGCCCCACTCACCCTCACTTACTGCAAGCCCAAAATAAGCCCAGCTTTCGTGCTGATCCTTCTGACCAGACCCTGCCAAAAGAGCAGCATGATTTTCTGCCCTCAAACACTGGAGATTCCAAGAGAATGCACTCTCTAGACTCTTTATCCATAACCTCGGCTTTGTGACCCACCTGAAGCATCAGCGCCTGCTTTACAAGGGAAGCTGCTAGTAAGCATTCTTAGCTCAGACCCTCCAAGGCTGCAGGTGGACCAACTGAGTCCCCTCACCTTTCGGGAACTGTGACAGTGTTTGGTTTCCCCCCCATGCCATGCCTCGAAGGCCAGCCTTGCAGGGAGGGAAAGCATCTCAGACTGCTGAGATGAGCAACAGTGAGAATGATAAACCTTGGCTCAGCTGTTTAATCTTTTTAATCTCCCTGGTCCCTGAAATTCTGATCCTCCCCGGGGGTGGGAGATGCTATCAGCCACATCCATCATAAGGACACCGGAAAACGCACCTCAGACAGCCCATAATAGAAGCATTTTAACAACAGTCCATTTCCAGTAGGGCACTGTCTCCAGACACAGACTAAGCAAGTGCGCGCACTTACACTGTGTCATTCTTCTCAAATCCCTTTAAGAACCTTCGGAAATTTTTTAATTTTGAAAATTCAAATCGCAAGATTAGCGATCATCAATTGTTACTGATACTGTGCTCTGAGGCATACCGTTCCTCTTTCTTTTTGTAGTCTGTTCAGTGGTTACTCCAGGCTTGCTGATTTGGGATGAAGCTGGGGCTGTACCTCTTGACTTCTGCCAAAAAGAGTCCTTCTCAGCCATACAAGCAAACCGCATTCTCATCCTTCTCACTCTTTAGCTCCACTCTGAGATGAGGACACCTCTACTCACTTCTTTGGTACTGGGAAAATTCAAACCCCTGTGTCCCTACTCACTACCTGACCAACAAACTACACATAACAATTTTTACCACCAGGATTTTTAAATGGCGTAAATGCTTTGTGGTGTTCAACATTCCATTTAGAACATGTCTAAGTTCCGAGGCTCCTCACGCCCACTACCAGCCGTCAGCCACATCACATCCTTCCACGGGCCTCAAGCTGCCGTGGCTCTCCCTGGGCCTGCGCCCACCTAGCCATCTCCCTGCTTCCACTCCCGCATAAACCACTCAGCAAATACAGTGGATGCAGCAGAGACACATCTCTGCCCCCAGCCTGGAGCTCTGGCACCTGCACCCACCAATCTGGAAGATGCCTCTTCCTCAGATAAAGTTAGGACAATGAAAAAACACTGCCCGTTTTTCTTTTCCCCAGTCTCTCAATTAGCAGGGAAATCAATGGGAATAATTAATTGCCTGGTTTAGTCTCACTTTTCTCATGCTGATCTCACTCTACAGTCTGGGTTTGGGGTATTTTTTTTTAATCTTTTTTATAACTTATTTTTTAAATCCAAAAAGGCTGGGTTTTTTTTCCAAAAATAGTTATATTCACTCTTTTGACAAAAAAAAATGCCTAGATTACATAAGTTTTTCTTAAGATGTACTTTCAACAGTTACAGCCATCATCAGTAATAAATGACACTAAGGTGTACGTGTGTTATTTCATTATTTTTGAAATAAGAATATAATGTTGTCATAGCTACAAAATAAATGTAAATAGATCAAAGTATCAGCAGTTTGAAATAAACCGTAGGAAACTTCTATAAGGAAGCTTGCGTCACTCTGAGCTTTAAAGAATATACACTGAGGTCATATCAGACAACAGCACATTTCCTGGAGAGGGATTCAGGCTCCTGGAACAATAATGTAAGTCAATTTGATATTGATTCTACCTTGTGATTCTAAGCTAAGATGTAGGTTACTATAAAAAACAGGGGAAAGCGGAGGGCCATGGGGAAGCTGACTGATCAGTTGGTCAATGAGCTGCAGGACAACAGTGGCAGGAGGGGTCATCAGCAGAACTGACAATATACAACCGGCGTGCAGAACTAAACAGAAATGACCCGTGCTCCAATCGGAGGAGTGAAGAGGGCAGCAAGCTAACTGTGCCACTGAAACAGACACTTGGCCAAACAACTTCCCGTACGTGATCACACTCGGACTTACCTGCACTCCTTATAATTTCTAGAAACACCGAGGTTCGCTTTTAACCTGAAATGGGCAAACTGTCTTCATGTCCTACTGTGCCTTTTTCTAGTTACATACAGGGTTAAATAAAAGGGCCTAAAAGGAGAAAAAGAGGAAGTTATGCAAGGGAGGGACAGAGGCAGAGCAGGGGAGTGAAATCAACACAGAAATAGCAAAAGGAGAGACAGACGGAGGGAGGGAAAGACAGAACAAACAGCAGACAGAGAAAGAGGGGAAAAGACAGAGAGAAGAAACACACAGAGAAAACAGGGAGAGAGAACAGCAGAGATAGAAAATATCCCCGAGAGAGAGACGGAGAATGAAAAGGAAAAAGTTCACAGGCAAAAAGGAATAATGTGTTTCATGGAAAAGCTATCTGTTACCGAGTCACTCTTTTTCCATGTACTGTGTTAATACCGTATGTGGGAAGTGACCAAGCCTGGAACTCCGCCTAACAACATCTGCTGTGGACTTTAAAAGCCCTAATAATAGCACAGCTGGTGTCCCCAGACCAAGAGCTCACAGCCCACGTGACCGCCCTTCCTCAGCGGCTCCTCCAAGGGCAGTGCCGGCCCTCCCCCACATCCAGGCTTTCTTTCCTCCACTGCCTTGCTGAAAAGACCCCCACCTATTTTTCTGAGCTCACTTACTCTGATCCAGCACAGCAGCTCTTTTGAACAGGGGCAGTGTTAACATGCGAGGTAAATATCAGAAATGAAAGATGGGAATTTTCTGTAACTGTGTATGGTGACAGATGTTAATCAGACTTAGCGTGGTGATCATTTTGCAATATACACAAATATCGAATCATGTACACTTGAAACTAATGTAATATGTATCAATTATGCTTCAAAAAACTAGGAAACATTAAAAAAAGATGGGAACATCAGTACAGATCTTCTGGACGTTAAAAGGACAATTATGCCAATAAGTAATTTAACAGCTTGGATGAAATGGACAAACTCCTTAAAATACGCAACTGACTGAAACTAACACGAGGAAAGAAAAGATCTGAAAAGCCCAGTATGTACTAAAGTAATGGAACCCCTAATGAAAACCCTTTCCACATCCAAGGAAAGACCAGGATGTCACCACATGGGTCTTGCTGCCAGGGTACAGGGTACAGGCCTCTCCAGGAGCCCGGATTCACTGTCTCTGACCAGGAGGCTTGCGGCCAGCTTGACTTTCCCACTGATCACTGCCTGTTACCAGGAGGAAACCATGCAGCACAAAATTGGAAAGAGGGCCTCTGGGGCATGGGAACAAAGAAATGAGGTTTTACAAGTCTGAGGCGTTTTAACCCTCTCTGGTATAATTTTTTTAAACGAATTCCTATCACAGTACGCTTTTAAAAAGCCTCTAGTGCTTGAAGAAACCACGCCTTAGCATCAGGAAGGGCAAGGAATTCAGCTCTAAGGGGAAGCCCATTGGAAATTGACAGAGAGGAAACTCCAGTTGGCACTGACACCGTATCCATAGCAATTGGAAGAGGAGCTGAAAAATCTGGGATTTCTCACTCTCCCTCTCAGCCCGGGCAACATCCCGAGGGCAATGAAGAGCCAAATGGACACGATACATGGGGCTTACTCACAGAAAAAGACAAAGAGGGCCAGCCACGTTTCAGAAACCGCGCTCAGTGACACAACAGCATGGACGTTTGTGAGCATGCGGTACCCAGGCTAGCAAAATTACATGGTTCTATCCCTGCCCGCCAGGTAATTATATCAACTACCATCACATGACAAGCTGAAAGGTGGGCAATCATTAACTTTTTCTACTGTTAAACACTGTTACACACCAAAAGACAGTGTTTTATACCTTGTTAATGCCATGAATAAATTATCTAACTCTGGACAAGTTCCTGTTTTGATTTATAAGACCAATGCCACCCTTGCTGTAAGTTAACCTGGCAAAATTCACAAGAGTCTAAAGAACAGTTATGGTATTTTAAGGACCATCCTAAGTATTTTTATACATCATTCCCTTTTGTTGAAATGTTTAATACTGAGAATCCTTTCCAAGAACAAATGGGTTGTTTCCACCTACAAAACATGAAAAGCATGAACAGAATCAATTGCTATTTGATCTTTATCAAACTTGCCCTTCCACTTTCACTCTTTTTAGGTCAGATATCCAGGTCAAGTTTATAGTTGTCAAGAATTGAGACTCCTCCTGGTTCAATCTTTGGACCCACGACAATACACCTGGTCAAACCATATTAGGGCAAAAGGAAAAATCAGTAATACCAAGTCTGCCTTAATTTAAAATTGATTTTTTTATCATAGATTTCTTTGCATTAATTGAGATTTTTTTTTTTAGAAATATTACACTGAAATATTATTGATGTTGATTACTTAAATTTTTTGGCAACTTCTCCCCTTAAATGCTATACCTTTGGCAAGTGCCTCAGTCTCTTCACCCAGCCCAGGTCTTAGTCCACAATAATAACAATACACCCTGGGTGAATCAACGAAAAAGGATAAACACCCAGGCTTCATTAACTAACCCAGAGACTGGGCAACAGCTCCCTTAAGGACCATCTACTGAGGGAGAGGGGTGTTCATTCCAACTGACTCCAAGGGGCAGGGGGAACAGAATGAAAACCACAAATTCAAGCGCAGTTAAATTCTGTGGAACAAATACTTTACGTCATGTTGCCTTACAATCTAACAGCTGCAAAATAAACCAGAATTTTTAAATTATCTTATGCATTGAGCTCCATTAATGTTTTTTCCTATTCAGCTCCATTAATTCTGACTTACACATACACCTGTTACAGTCAACACATCCTGGCAGGTAACCATCACTATTCTGATCCTTATTGCAAGACAATTTTGTCTGTGAACTACCCGAAAATGGAATTCTTCAGTGTATACTTCTGTGTCTGGTCACTTTTGCTCAACATTTTGCTTGTGATTTTCATCCATCTTTTGCAATGATCAGTACTTCATTTCTTTTTATTGCTGAGTAGTAGTCTGTTGTCTGGATGTATCAACTTGCTCATACAGTCACCAGTTAATGTACATTTGGGTTTTTTTTTTCCCCCTCAGTTTGGCGTTATTAGCAGAGAAGCTGCTATGAACTAAGTAAAGGGCACTGGTTTCTGTTGAGTCCATGCCCAGAAGTGAATCAGTGGGTCATAATGTATATGCTCAGCTTTAGTAAATAGCACCAATGTTCCAATGTTTGTTCTTCTCTGCATGTGATGCATGAGGTTTCCAGCTGTTCCACATTCCCACCAGCGGCTGAAATTACCAAATTTCTCATTTTGTCCATTTTGATGGGGCTGCAGAAGCCTCTGCTAAAACAATCTCCAATCCTCTCTAATTTTACCATAATTCTACCGCTCCAACAGTACAAATGGTAAAAACCCCAGGTAAGAAGTCTAAGAATCACAAGAAAGTGCAGAAGAATCTCTACTTGAGCTCATTATTTCAGGAATTCATAAAAATATGGACCCAGGCAATATGAGGTAAACATGTATGACACTTGGCGAGGAAACATGCAAATTTTCTTACAGTCAATGTGTTACTATACGATGTTTACAAGGCTAAGCCAGCATCTCTTCTGAACCATGGAGAACTGAGTGATACAACTCTACACATATTTGCACACCTACTATGTATAAACAGACCCACAGAACATTTTAGTTCTTATATTACTTGGCCTCTCACAGCACAGGGACCTCATGAACCCCACCTGTGACCACAAGAACAATCTCTCCCGGCACTTTCAGTCTCATCCTGGTCAACCTCTGGTTGGTCCTCTTTGAGTTCTTCTTCACACAGTATCACCACTGTCCACACGGGGGTGGCACCCAGACCCTTACCTCACACTCAGACCTCTCTTCCAAGCATCAGCCCCAGATGTCCCCCATCCCTAAACACCTCCACTTGGAAATCTCAAGACCACATCAAACTTACCATATTCAAAGTAGGACCCTCCAGGTCCTTACTGCTGCACAACTGAGTGATGTTAATCCGATCTGGAAATCTCAGCCCCATCCCTGTATCCGTCCCTTCCTAAGTGGCCCATCACCTCCTCAAAGAGCAAGCCTCAACCCCTCAACAGCATTCAAAGGCCATCCACTTCTTTCCAGCTACAACATCACTTACGACTCCAGGTGAACTCCCTACACTCTTTCCCCTTGAGCAAAGCCAGAGCTTCTGATGCAGGACTCAGTCAATCCCAGAGGTGGACGAAGTCTGGGCACGTGCACCAAGGGGAAGTCATCCACTTGTCCTTGAGGACACCCCTTCTCTTAGGAAAGTCTACAAACTGCATCCCTGGTGAACAAATGGACATGTGACTTATGAGTTTGTGAGTTAAATTCTCAGACTTGATGTTGCTGATCATTCTGTCACGCTGCCTCTTGTCAAAAAGAGAAGTCAGTATACCGTAAATGACAAAAGTCTGACCGTAAGATAAAACCAAACTCCCAGGAGTATTTGTTTCCGCTATTCCCTTCCATAAGTATCATTTCTCTTCCAGGATATTAAGAGACTTCGATCAGTAGAAGTTTTTCCAGTTAACATTCAATGCCTGCTCTGACATTCTTCTTGCACGTGCAAAGTACAAACTAGCTTCCTACCTTGCAAGTACAGTATAAATACATCCAGTGCATCAGTCGACATTTTAGTCTATTTTCCCAATGATGCGCTTGTCACGCCTTTCATCCACTGTTGTAATCCTAATATTCTGCTTGTGTTCTCAAACAGAAAAGTATTTTCTCAAATTTTTAACACCAAAATACACTTCTTCCACAAGGGACCTTTGAAATGTCATGATATTTGTGTTCAAATATCAAGTCCAAAGGGATGTCTCTAATGCCTTGGGATCCTTGCAAAGTTAACCCTTTCTTCTCAAAGTCTAAGCGGGGTAGATTGTTGTTAGGTGAACAAAAACGAGAGCCTCGCTCACTGCCTCAAGTCATGGGAGCCAGTCCTGTTAGCACCACAAAAGGGGAGGCCATCACATACCCTTAGGGCATGGCACAGAATACGTGCTCTAAAATTATTTGTGGATGAATGGACACTGAGGAGTTCAGTAAGGCCAACAATAATAATGGCTAACGCAAAACGCTTACTGAGTCAAGCATACCTATTAATTCACAATTCACGTAACACCCTTAATAACCATATGAGGTTATCACATAAGGTAATGATTCAGGAACTGGCTGTCATAAACAGGATTTGCTGGGTTCAACACATCTGGCCCTAACAAAGCAACAGTCTTAAAGAGGGGGAGAAAAAAAGGAACACGGCTTCAAACACATCAAGAGTATGCTAGTCTATCCAGACTGTTAAATCTGGAAGTTTTGTTTTGGTTTTTTTTTTTTAACAAAGGCTACACCCTACTTGGGTCCATAAAGCAGAGCGATACAATTCCCAGAGTACTCAGCGTTGTATTTAAAACCTACCTAGATGCAAATGTTGGAATGACAAACCCACCATCTGGAGGATGCCCTCTCTCCTCTCTACAATGAAAGCCAGTAAGCAAAGTCCGAGAAAGTCTGCACCCAAACGTAACACTCACAGACACACACCGGTGAGTCATCCATGTAACAAATTGCTCATTTTCCTGCTCCCCACCTTCCCTCTAAATCATTACGCTGCTAGTCCACAATCATAGGTTTGGTTTCTCGTTTGTTTGTTTGGTGTTTTTAATCCCCCAGAATAAAGCTTACCAATTTCAACTTCGTGCCAACTTTGTAACTCTGCAAGAATCTGCTGATCCCCTCAGTTTAAGTAAACCTCCAATTTTCTTTTCTTCCTTTCCTTCTTTCTTTCTTTTTTTTTTTTTTTTAAGGAGGATAGGTAATTAGGTTTATTTACTTTTTTAAATGGAGGTACTGGGGACAGAAGCCAGGACCTCGTGCATGCTAAGCATTCACTCTACCACTGAGCTATACACTCTCCCCACCTCCAATTTTCTTCCCAGGTTTGAAATTCTCCAATGCTAGCAAGACCCACATATTTGGACCCTTCTTTTAATTTTGAACAAAAAATGGCCCTTGACATAATAACTGTGCTGCCAGATCTCTGCCAGTGTGAGACCACCAACCCCACCCCCACCCAAATCAAAGTCAAGGTCCAACAGGCAAACCAAACTCACTTAGAACCCCCTATTCAGAACCACAACATGTAACGTATTGCCTTACTGAGTTGCCCTTCTCTTTTCACCCCGCCTGGTCCCCCAACTCCCACATTCCAATTTCTATTCCGAATAAAAGTGGCAGGAAAAGAACAGAGGCAAAGACCATACACACGCAGACCCTAAAACACTAGCAGCTTCTAGAAACCGTATCAGAGTCCCACAACACTTACTAAATAAATTACACCTGATGCCCCAGAGTTAAACAGCCATCAACAGAAGGGCTGAAGCAAGAGCTCCTACTAACAACCCCTCACAGCTCTGAGCAAGGCAACAACCATGACTAGCGTTGGCAGGAAACAGAGTGAAGGGAGAAAAGTGACTCAAAACAACCATGTCACACCCAGCAGGTTGGCAATTATCAACAACACAATCAGGGGGGAGAGTATAGCTGAAATAGTAGAGCACATGCTTAGCATGCACAAGGTCCTGGGTTCAATTCCCAGCACCTCCATTAAAAAAAAAAAAAACGAATAAATAAATAGACCTAATGACCTCCCCCCAACAAAAAATTGTTTTAAGTTTTTAAAAGATTAAAAAAAGAAAAAAAACAAGATCACAAGTGTTGCTGAGAAACTGGATCCTTCGTGCCATTTCTGGTAGGAATACAAAATGGTGCAGTCACTGAGGATTAATGGTATGAAGCATCCTCAAAAATTAAACACAGAATTACCACAGGATCCAGCAGTTCCACTTCTGGTTATATAACCAAAAGAAGTGAAAGCAAGGACACAAACAAATGTTTGTACACTTGTGCTCATAGCAGCATTATTCACAGTAGCCAAAAGATGGAAGCAACTCAAGTGTCCGAAGATAAATGAATGGATAAACAAAATGTGGTACATACATAACAATGGAGTATTATTCAGCCTTAAGAAGGAATGAAATTCTAGTACACGATACAACCTGATGAACCTTGAGGACATTATGCTAAATGAAATAAGCCAGGCACAAAGACAAAGAGTGTATGATTCCTCGTCTATGAGGTTCCTAGAATATTCAAATTCACAAAGACAGAACGTAGAATGGTGTTTGCCATGGCCTGAGAGGAGGGGGGAATGGTAAGTTAGTGTTTATTCAGTATAGAGTTTCACTGGGGTAAGATGAAAAAGTTCCAGAAACAGATGGCGCTGATAGTTGTACAACAGCATGAGTGTACCTAATGCTGCAAAACTGTGCCCTTTAAAATGGCTAGGGGAAGGTATAGCAGAGTGATAGAGTGCCTGCTTAGCATGCACAAGGTCCTGGGTTCAATCCCCAGAACCTCCACTTAATAATAATAGTAATCTACAAATAAATAAACCTAATTACCTCCTCCCAAAACAAAAACAAATCAAAAAAAGCTACAAAGAAAAGAAAAACTAAGTAAAATGGCTAAAATTGTAATTTCTGTGTTACATTCATTTTACCACTTTTTTTTAAAAGAAAAGACGGTCATTGCATTAGGGATTTCCTTTCATCCCTCAGACTGGGGGACTTGGGCACCTCTAGGGCAAAAAAATAATTTGGCAAAAACAGATTACCTGTGCCCACCCCAACATGAGGTTATGTTAGGAGCACGGCAGGCCTACAGCCCTGCACCTGCTAGGAAAGCAGGAGGGAAGGAGGGAGTGTGAGGGGAAGGTTATGTACACTGGGGTCAGATCCACTTACCTTCCATCTGGCTCCCATTCTGACACTGCTGTGGTCTCCCATATGCACAGTGTGCATGACCCGGCACCTAATATTCACTCTTCAAAGATTAGGCCAGTGGGTGGGTGGATGGATGGATGTTTCACTACCTGGAGAGAATTTAAGGAGAACTGCGTATTGACCACTCTGGCCTATTTTAACAACTCAAAACACTTCCCAACGCTGAGGTAGGGAGGGTAAATTACTGGCTAAATTTGGGGCTGTTTTCCTCACTACTGATTTAGAATGACACTTTGTCCCTTCCTCTTGGGCCCTCCCATTTTACAGTTCATTGTTACAACTCAAGGGAGGAAAGAGGTGGGCACTGGGAAAGGAATGGGTTCAGCCATCTTTTCGGAAAACCCCAGCCCCTTTCCTCTTGGCAGAGGGCAAGAAGTTGACCCCAGCCTTGAGTACTAACCCTCCCAAGTGTGTGCTGTCCACTTGCTCTCCCTAGTGTATGCCAAGTCTGGCCCTGTGCATCCGGAAACAACATTCTGTGTAACCATGAAGGAACGTGTGACAAGGAGCACCAATGAGAGATGTGTTGAAAATGCAGATGTAGATTTAGCAGGCCTGGGGCAGGCTCTGCTGGGCTGCAGATCTAACCTGCTCCCAGGTGATGCTGATACTGCAGGCCAGCCCACCACACATTGAAGAGCGAGGCTTTACACACCTGCAAACAGCTGAAGCCATGCCTGCAGAGAGCAGTCAGGCAGAAACAGCGTTGCCCTCTTTCCACCTGCATTCCCCACGCAAGCCGCAGCCACTTGCTTCCCCCATGAATCAGGACCCTCAGTAGCTCTGCCATCAATAGCTGAGCATCTGCAGTCACTCCCTCCCTGCCTTTATCATCACACCTAGGACACTCAATGCTCCTGGTCAAGGAATTTTTCCTCTCCACACCCCCAAAGTTTCCCCATGGTCCTCAAACAGAAACTCAAGGATGGCCTCTGCACTCACTGCTTACGTGCTCCTCACGGTTAAGACGAAGATGCATGACTCGATAAGATAAGTGAGCCAAATCATTTCCTACAGTCCAGGGAGGCATTTTATCTTTGGCTACATCTCAAACTGGAAATTATTTCTTAAGGACCATCATAAAAGGAGGCGAGCCTACACTAGATCACGCCTCTTCTACTTTTTGCAAAACTTAAAGACTAACAGCTCGCAGAATGCTACCATTAGAAAAAAAAAATCCTGGACCACAGCAGATGCTGTGGATGTTAATAACAAGCAGATACACCTGCACCTATGTTATGGAACGTGGGATTTACTAATAGCTAATCTGTGTAAACACAACCCAGGAGACAAGCACTTTTTAGTCAATCTAATCACACTATTTAGTAACTAAGTCTAGGCATTAAGGAGGCATACGATAAAGAGGGAAGGGCTCTGAATGGTAAGCTGAAGGATACTTGTCAGAAAAAGCCAAATCACTTACTCCACAGGTTCAGTTATTTTCAACTAATTGGTAAAAAAAAAAAAAAAAAGACTTTCAAAGACCTGGAACATCCAGAGGAGGAGATTCCTTATCATTCAAATCCAGTTAAGTTATATTCTGGCGGTTCTTTAATTTAGTCATGGATTTACTTCTCCTCAATATTGGAACATCCTTTTCAGGTGTTAGTGCAAAATCCACTTCCTCTGGGAAGATCACCTTCTGCTTTTAAATGTCCTGGCGTATCATTAAGTCTGGACCCGAAGACACCCAAGAACAAATCCAGCTCCAACACTGTCAGACTGGGATGCACAAACATACGCTGCAGGGAGCCCCCTGCGCCCCAGGAAAAAACAAGGTGTATCTTTCTTGAGTGCTTTTTGACTCAAGGCAGCAATTTAAAGCATTTTTATATTAAAATAAACAAGATGAATCCTTCATTTCTATTCTTCATCAAAGGAAGCACTGAAGTTAACACTGAAAAGCAACAGAAACCTCAGGCTGAGCTCCCCAATCCCCCTTTCCAGGGTTCCTTTGCCGTGAAGGTTATGAGAGCAAGTTTCAGAAGCAGCAAGATAATCTATTTCCCAGCTGGAGGCCAAAAGACTTTCCGGAGAAGTCCTACCACTTGTTAGTCATCAGAGAGATTTACAGCACTTCTCAGCACTCCCCAGGTGAGGCTGGAGGCAGTCCTTCCTAGGAGGCTGGACTAGAAGCCCAAACTAGGATGTTAGGAGCTCATCTCCCACCTCATTCCACCCTCTTCAACCTCATGTGCACTATGAACAAATATATAATTAAATGAGATTCTCAATGAATAATGAAGCCACACAGCCCTTCATAAACACACGTCAAACCCTTTCTTTAACCAGCTCCACATCACTTGGTATTATATGTAGCTCAGAGGCACCCGACTGACGCATATGCTATTATTTACTGTCTCTTTGCTAAAACTCTGAACTTTTCAACACTGCAGTGGCCGCCATTTGGATACACTTAATAGGAAGGCAAGTCAGAATAAGGAACATTTGTTCAGAAAGGAGGAAAAAGATGGGGGAGGAACCCAAAGACCCATTCAACAGTCTGTACTTCAGACACTCACCCAAGACTATCAAATAAAATCTAAGAACCCACATGAGCTCCAGGCTTGGTGGAGACCGTTCTTCTTCTAACCTCTTAATCTCCTAAAAGGAGCATCCCTCTGTCCACCCACGAAAACCATGGTGCATACCAAACACAGGTGAGTTAAACAGACCAGGGTCTGTTTTCAAAACCAAGGGTGATTCAATCATGTATTTGTAGAAGCGGGTCACTGGAACATTATCCCTACATTTATCAAACTGCAAGATGGTGAAAGTCTTGGCTTACTACCTGCAATCCTCACTGAGTGGAAATCAAGGGTTGACCCTCCAATGCCTTTCTCACTTGAGCTTTAAAGGAGAAAAACAGAACTGCCCCATTAGGAAAAGCAGCCACCCACCCACTTGCCCTCCTCAGCCTCCTCCGGGGCTGTATGGGGCAAAAGAACAATCAAATCTACGAAAACACCAACAGCTGACTGGAGGAGGGAAAGCCCCAGGTCTACGCTCCACCTCGGGAGCAGGTGCTCAAAATGGGGAGCCCAGAGGGTTAATTCAAGACTCATCTAACAGTTACAGAGATCTACTGTGTGCAAGGTCAGAGGCAGGGGCTCAGAAAGAAGAAAGTCCCCGTCAGGTAGCAAACAGTAAAAGGCTGCTAGTTGGGAACCTGAAAAGTTAGGAACGCCTCTCAACGAGAATAATGCTGTTTTATTTTCAAAGCCCTTTTAATAGGATCTGATTCGACCCTCACAATAAACCTATAAGAAGGATAATAATGGCTATTATAACTGCTTTCTTATCCCTGTTAGGGCTCAAAAAGGTTACCAAGTCACAAATCTAGTCATGTTGGAATGAGACCTGAAAACCCTCCCAGGCCATTCAAACTTGTACAGACACTTTCACTCAAAACACTCTTTAATCCTTACAACCAACTAATGAAGTTTGTTTGGATTTTCTTTGTTTGTTTGGGGGGGCAATCCCAGAGAGAGGAGTGCCAGATCAAAGAGGTTAAATAAGGGCTCAAGGTCACACAGCCAGCAAAGACAGAGAGCAGCCAGAATTTGAATCCAGGTTTCCCACTCCAAAACCAATGTCCTTTTTTAACACACCAGAGAGGAGCATGAGCAACTGAGCCAGTACGGAGACACTCTACATGGAGAGCTGGGGATGGGAAACCAAATCCCACAGGTCCCTGGGGCATTAAACAGGAAACGGCTGGTGCTGAGGCCAAGCTGAAACCCAGTTCTTGCCAAACCCACTGCTCACGGGCCTGGGCTTTCTAACTCAGCTCAGCATCCCCAAGCCGGGCTCCAGGTGGCTCAGTCCACACCTGTCTGGGCACCTCTGTGATAAAGCTGGGACCAGAGATCTAACAGCACACAAGCATGATCTTTCCAAACAGAAGAAAAGTGCCATCTGTCACTCCAGGTCCAACTCTGAATCTGCCAGCCAACCTGTCACCCTCCACTGAAACTCAGGACACCCTCCTGGTGCAGACTGCCCAGAGCCCACACCGCTCAGTCTGACCACCTCCCTCTCTGCTGCTCTTGCAGTTGGAAACTATAAAGGACCCTGTTCCTAGCTTGTTTCCCTGGGGTGTATGTCCCACCTCCCCAAGAAATAACCCAAAGACTCCATCCAAAGAACCCATTCGGCCTACACACTCGCAGACACTGACAACATTTACACATTTGCTTGAAGCAAACAAAGTTCTGGGGAAGCATGTCAGAAAAATATTTTTTTTTAATCAGAGGCCTAGACACTCATATTTAGGAGGCGCTCAAAGTGGACGCTGATTTCAGTTTCCGAACAAGTGCAGGGAAAAGTTCTGAAACATGCATGCTGACCGGGTAGGGGGTATCCCGGCAGCCAAGACCAGGCCGCCGGGCTTCTGACTTGTGCTTCCCTAAACACAACTTTACAAAAGAAGAAGCAATACTTTTCACTGAGTTTCTTGTTACTTACAGGAGGCTGACCTTGGAGATTCGAAAAGAACTGAAAAACTCAGGTCAAAAAAGTGACGAAGTGAACTTGTTAACTCTCAAGATGGAAAGAAAGCGTCCTAAAAGCCACCTGCTTCGCCCCCAAACACTCTCAGAAGATGTAGTTTACATTCGTTTTGCGAGTAAGTGGGAATCGGAGTCCCGCTCGCGCTCTGGCCTGGATCAGCTCGGGGCTTTTTGAAGGTCGCTTCACTGTCACTTCGGAGTGCCGAGGCCCGGAATCCAGGCCACGCGGCGAGACCGACACGATGCACTCTGGGCACCTTTCTGTGTCCCCCGGGGCCTCCCGCAGGTGCGGCCGATGCTGAATGCGGGCCGCCCCGCAGGATTCCGGCGCCCGGCCTTTCCCGCCGCCACTTCATGCACTCACACCCCCGAAAGCCCGCGTCCTTCCCCACCCACACCCGGGCCCGAGGCGCCCGAGAAACGGGGTCGGCGGTCCCGTGGCTTACCCTCGAGAGGCGCACGGCGCGCGGCTCCGTAGCAGGCGCGTTCCCGGCAGGTTCCTGCGCGGGACTGCCCGGGCGCTCGGCTCTCCTAGCCGCCGCCTCCTCGTTGTCCTCGGCCCGGCCCCGGCCGCCCGGCGGCTCCGGTTCCCTCCGCAGCAGCCGGCCGGGCGGCACCGGGGTGCACGCGGAGGGCTCGGATTCGGCGCCTTCTCCTCCGCCGGCTGCCCTCCCGCCGACTCGGCGCTCCCGGACTCGGGGGCCGGGGTTTCGGGACGAGGGGGTCGTAGGGGCGCTCGCGCTCCCCCACGCTCCCTCCCGTGCCGCCCTCCCGCGTGCAGCCCCTTTCCGGGGACGCCTCTCACAGCGCGCGGCCGTCAAGGGCTCGGAGCGCGCGGGGGCGGCGGCCGGGTGGGCCCCGGGGCGGCGGGCGGGGGCGCAGCTGCGGACGGGGGTACTAGCGCGGGCGCCGCGGCGCGGCCTCTCGCCATGGCTCTCGGCGGGCGGGCGCTTCGCACCTCCCCTCCGCGCTGCCGTCACGCCCGACGCGCGCCGAGCCCTCCCCTTCCCCGGCCCCGCCCGCCGGCCCGCTTTTGCCGCCACCTGCGGGCCGCCCTCCAGGATGCCCGCGGGGCGGCGCGTGTCCCCGCCGCCCAGAGCCGCGCTCCCTTCCTACCTCTCCAACAACCGCAGGTGTCCCGCTCCTATGCTTTTACCTGCCCCGGGCCTGACAGAGTCCCCGGAGAAATATCTGCGACGGGAGAAACTACCGCAGACCACCACCACCACCACCACCATCACCACCACTCTGCCCAGAACACTTATTTACTTATAGCACTTCTCGGTGTCGGTCCAGCCAGTCTAAGGGGAGGATGGAACTCACACAGAGACTGCCGCGAACGTAGTGGAAGTCCAGGCGTCCCGTTCCTGCAGGCCCGGCTGTCCCCTAGGAAAGCAAACCTTAGGCTTAAACGGGGCTGGGACAGAGCTGGTAAGTGAAGAGAATATGGATGGGCAGTCTGAATAATATGCCACCAAAGGGTGAGGGAGGAGGACAGGGGTGTGGGGGACCAGGAAGTAACTGCTCACAGGCTACTCTATTATGCAAATCACTGTGGACGGTTTAACAGGGAGCAGCACACATGATCTCATTTCCAGTAGAGCCTGCTGAGTCCACAGCGTTGGCCTAGTCTCTGCCCAAAGGTCATCGAGGACATTGGGAAGACACGGAGAAGACTCAGACCAGAATCGAAGACCCAGGGAACCTAAACCATAGAAAACCTGGTTTCCATTACTAGAAGAGGACATGAAGAGACAAAGCATATAGTAAAGATTGGTTTAGGCAAGAATCATCAATGGATGCCAACCCTAGGGGGGATTTTATTGGGGAGCAGTTTATCTGGGTTAATGTGTCTCCCCACAGGTGGTTTAGACTTATTAGTAGCAAGAGAGAAACACTCAGTATACAAAGGGGCAGAGGAACCGCACATTGATTGACCAGGATCAAAACTGACATCATCAATGCAAGCAGATGGCTATCATGTCCTCAGAACACATCACCTATGCAATGTCCCCAGGGAGAATGCATAACCTGAATCTAATGATAATGAAACCTCAGACAAACCCCGAAGAGGAATGTCTGTTAAAAGGAGGCAGGGGGTGTATTCTTCAAACATGTAAGTATCACAAAAGAAGGCTTAGGAAATGTTCCAGATTAAAGAGTGCTGAAAAGTCCCAACAACTAAATGTGAATCCTGGTCCTAGGCTGGATTCTCTATGGGGCGGAGGGTAAAATGATGTAAAGGACATCCCAATGGCACAACTGGAATCTTGATAGTAGATTAAAGTATTGAATCAATGTTAAATTTGCTGCTGTTGATAACTTTGTACTATGGGCATGTACAAGAATATCCCTGTTCTTGGAAATGCACACTGAAGTACTGTGAAGGGGTAAAGGGGTGTGATGTATGCAAATTATCTTCAAGTGATTCAGGAAAAAAAACATGTTGAAGGAAAAAAAGTTCAAGTAAATGGGCAAAATATTATCAGTCAATATGGGTACAGGATGTATTGGAATGTTTCTGTAAGTTTGAAATTATTTCCAAATAAAAAGATTTTGAAAAATCATAAAGTAGGGGGATAAAGTGAGGTGGGAGGAAGGTAAGAAGTGATTATAAAAGGACAAAACAAGGGATCCTTGTGGTTTTAGAACTTGTGGCTTTGGAACAGGTGATCAAATTTACGTAGAATTTAACACTCACACACACATAAGTACAAGTAAAACTGAGGAAATTGAAGACAGGGTGGATTGTATGAGCGTCAATATAGTTGTGATATATTGAGGTTTTGCAAAATGTTATCGTTAAGGGAAACTGGGCAAAGTATGCTATTTCTTATAATTGAATGTCAATCTACAATTACCTCAAAAATTTCAATCACAAAAAAAAATGATCAAAGTGTATGCCAGGTTTGTGCTGGACCTGTCTCCTAGTGAGGTTCTGTTTTGTTTTGGGGTGGGAGGTAACTAGGTTTGTTTATTTTTTTTTTAAGTGGAGATGCTTGGGCTTGAACCTAGGACCTCATGCATGCTAAGCTCACAAGCTATTTCCTCCCCATCTCCTCAGTTGGTATAGAGCAGACATGGAGCTGTTATCATCCATGAGGGTTTTTTAAGAAAAAAAAAAAAAAAAAGACTATTTGAAGTATAACTGACAGATCAGGTTCCTTCCAGTTCTGTAATTTAAGAATCCTACAGCTGGGGGATCTTTGAGATCATCTAGTCCAACCTTCTCATTTTCAGGAAACTGCGGGCAGAAAAGTGGTACATGACCAGAGGAGCATCAAATTAGTGGTAGACCCGTAACTACAAGTCTTGTCTGCCGAATACGTCCGATGCTCTTTGCACCTTTACCGGCTGCCTGTCACTCTCTCGATCCGTGAGATCTAGTCAAGGTTGGTACAGAATTTTGAAGTCATTCAGTCATATTGAGCCTCTGACTGGGGCCTGGTGGGAGCAGGGTTCTCACATTTGGTTTCCAGCACCAGATGACAGACATGTGGATCCCGCTCCTGAGACAGAGGGGCTGATCTCCGTCTTGGACGCCCAGCTAGGAGGAAGCAGGTGGCAGTTGGAGCCTCTAGAGTGAGTGAGACCCCAGCTATACGCTCTGAGCTACTTGGGGCTGCTGGTAACCTGGTGCTCCTGCAAGTCAAGGATGCAGGACCCTGGATGGAGGCAGGATGGGCTCATAGAAGAGAAAACAGCAGTTGTCCTGGCAGGTCCCAGACTCATCCAATATCAGGCAGAGGTCTCTGCACCAGATGCCACTCTGGCTTCCCTTGGGCCACAGATAACCATGATATTCTTTCCCTTTGTCAAATCAAATCAAAATCAACATATGTTTATTGATATTTGCCCTATGAGGAACTGAGCCCATTTGCTTACAGAGGTGACCACCTAGATTACACCCTTGGATGGACTTTCTCTCCCTCCCTGTTTTGTGCTTTCTGGTGTCCTGGTTCCTCTTCCCACCTCTGTTCCGTGGGATCACTTCCCAAAAGTGATCACTGCCCTCAAGTTCTTTGGAGAAGAACTCGAGCCAATAAAACCACAATTTTTAGTTCTTTTGTCAGGTTATTTTCTACATTTCCATTTTGGGTCCTGGGCTGTATTTGGGGTTCCTAACAGGGCACAGATCAGATATTCTTTTTTTGTATTTTCCCACGGTTACTAATTCAGAGCCTGGCAAATATCAAATTTCCAAAGAAGAAATTAAAAAATACTTTGAGACAAACGACAATGAAAACACAACCACACAAAATCTATGGGATGCAGCAGAAGCAGTCCTAAGAGGGACATTCATAAGGATACAGACATTCCTCAAAAAACAAGGACAATCTCAAATAAACAACCTAACCTAACACCTAAAAGAATTAGAAGAAGAACAAACAAAACCTAAGGTTAGCAGAAGGAAAGAAATTATAAAGGTCAGGGAGGAAATAAACAAAATAGAGGTTAAAAGAACAATAGAAAAAAATCAATCAAATCAAGAGCTGGTTTTTAGAAAGGGTAAATACAGTTGACAAACCTCTGGCCAGGCTCACCAAGGAAAAAAGAGAGAGGACACAAATAAAAGCCCCCTCCAGCTGCCGCACTGGGGACTGACCCAAGTGGACAACCAAAAACAGTCCGTGGCTGTGGAAGGTGTGAGGAAGATCAGGCCACTTCAGGGCCAGCCAGGGAGGCATAGCTTCCATTGCATCCGCCTCCACCACTGCTGCTGCCCACCAGTAATGTTACAGTGATATGCTAACACCCCCTTGGAACACAAGCGGACCCCTCAAATTCAAGGGTGGGGGGTTGCATAACTGAAAGTTAAGTATGATCAATATCTCTCAGACAATCTTACAGTTACTATGTGACCAAAAGGAAAAAATGTGTTTTATTCATTTAATAAGTGTATCGGAAATAGACCAATTATGACAAAGCATCAGCTTAAACTGACAGAGAGCATCCTAAAAGACTATAGGGTACACACTGATAACCACCTCCCACACATACATCTTCCGAGAAAAGAACGTGAACCTGCCACCACTCCAGAACGAGAGCAAAGGTCCAATTATGTTATATTCACAGTCACGTTATCATTGACTGTCTTATCCTGGGGTTTTAATCTAACATTTATTGAGCACATATGCACACCAAGCACTGTACTACGTGCTTGAGTCATATCAGCTCATGGAATCCTCACAGTAATTCTATGGGATAGCTGTTATCATCTGCGGTTTATAGATGAGGAAATTGAACGTCAGGGAACTGAGTTAATTTACCCAAAGTCACACACTGTTGACAAGGTCAGAAGCCAATCCAGGCTCCTCACCCCATGTGACTAATTAAACAAATTGCTTTTGTTCTCCTGCAAAGTAAAGAAGAGGCAACCTCAGTCTTGGAAGACCAGAAGAATGGAGCGGTGAGGACTGGGATGGGAAAGGAATCCTAAAGTTAAGACATGTAGCCTTTATGTTTATAATGCTGACACATTACTCATGGATTCCTTAGGTGAAAAAAAAAAAAGATTAATACCAATAACTTCTTTATAGCATCCAGTGTTACTCTTGAGACTTTAAACACCATCTATGCGTGGGTAACTTACAAATTTATACTTCCAGCCCTGGCTTTCCCTCCTGCACTCCACACTCGTGTAAACAAACTTTCTCCTTGATGCTGCCATTGGGATGTCTAATAGGCACCTCAGACTTACTATGCCCTAAACTGAACTGCCAGTCCTTCCCCAAGTTCTGCTCTTCCAGGCTCCTAGATTTCAGTTGCTCAGGCCAGAAATAGTGTAATCATTTTTAACTTTTCTCTTTCCACCCACTTCTAAACTATCAGCAAGTCTGTTGGTTCTACCGTCAAAATATAATTCAGAATCTATTTCTCATCACCATCATTGCTTCCATCCTATTCCAGACCACACCATCATCTCTCCCAGATTCCTGTAAGGGCCTCCTAAATTTCAGCTTGTTCTCCTGGCCCTCATCTCCCCCAGAGTCCACTGTCAACATAGGAGCCAATGTTCTGGGAAATGTGAGTCATATCATGGTTTTCCTCTCTTAAAACTCTCTAATGTCTCCCCAGTTCTCCCAGAGTATACACAAAGTCTTCCTTTTGGCCCACTACCTCATTAACAGACTGCCCCCGACCTCATTTTCCTTTTCTTTCCAACTCACTCACTCACTCCCCAGGCACAGTGATCTCCTTGCTCTTTCTTGAATACACCAGGGACATGCTCATCTCGGCACTTTGCACTATTCCCTTTCCCTGGAATACCCCTCCCCCACCTTCTCAAAGAGGCCTCCTTGAACCGTCTCATTTAATGTTGCCACTTTTTACCCCTGGCACCCCAATCCCTTGCTCTGCTCTATTTTTTTCTTATTTAGCACATTTTAAAGTATTACAAAATGTACTTATTGTTTGTTTTCCATCTACTCTTTCCTGATTCCCGAGATAGACTTATTCCCAGGTGTATTCTCAGCACAATGTCTAGAACGTAGTAAGGGCTCAAACATTCGTTGAATGATCAAGCCTTCATAATCTAACCAAAGACCCCTCTAACCCAGAGTACATTCACTGATCAACATTTTATTGTTTAGGGGGTGGAGAATGGAATAATTTCTGTTTTTTAAATCCAAGTTAAAAGAGCTTGAGAATCTGTCCTGAACATCTTAACTTCCTTTTCACAGCCCATTATGAAGTGACTATCTATCGAAAACCCGCCAGCTCCTACTTGTTTGCAACATCCACATTATTATTTTGGGGGTAAAGAGTGTCCCATGTGACTTTCTGATTAGGGAATAAAATGACTTCTTATCTCCAAGTTCTTGGATTCCATATTTCATCGAATGATTCTGTGGACACCTGCTCAACCTCAGGCTTTCAGGGACTTTGAGCTCATCTAATCCTCTTTCTAAGCTATAGAGTTCTAATCTCAGTTTAGCCTGATAGAAAGCTACCTCTGCTGTTTTAATTTTCTGGTGGCTCATATCTAAATCTTTGCAAATTCATATGCCTTTCTGAGTTTCTGGTACATATTTTAAGTGTGGTCAACATTATCCTAGCTGCCTGTTTCCTAGTGTTGTGTGTGTAGGTTTTGTTTTATTTTCCCCTGAGGAAGGACTTTTTTATGTAGGGTCCATGGAGGGCCAAGGGTGGGTGTTGGGGTTTATTAGTTAGAGTGGACTAAAGTGATGTCATAAGTAATTCTAAAATGTAATGGCTGAACAGAATGGCTTTTTTCCCTTCTGAAGTAACAGCCTAGAGTAATTCCAGATTGTTTCACACACTTATTAAAGGACTGGGGCTAATTTGGCCCTGCCATCTCGATCATCCTGGGCATGGCCATCTCAGTTAGGGGCTGGGGTAAAAATTATGGAGGAGTTTGTATGGGAGGTTTTATGAGTCAGGCTGGGGCACACATCACTTCTGCTCAAATTTCATTGGCCAGAGGTCTTAATGATGTGGCCACACTTAGCTGCAAGGGAGGCTGGGAAATATCGTCCCAATGAACAACCAGGAAAAAGGGGAGAATTGATTTTGGTGCTCAGCTAGCATTTTCTGCCAAAGGGGGTCTGAGAAATGAGCACATACCCAAAATATGTATATTTTTAATCCACTTATTTTGTGTTATTTTGAAAAACTATAAAGAAAAGTTGCTTTATCCATTAAAACTATAAGCTTATGGTGTTACTTCACTTTATGCTTCACCAGGAAATGTGTGTTGGCCCAGCTGGGTCACATGACTGTAAGGACGTAGGGTTGGAGTCTGTTACCAGTGAAAGACGCTATTACATATAGTCTGGCAAGGCACAAGCATCATCACACCACGTTACACATCCGAAATACTCCTTGTTCAGAATTGAGAAAAACCTACTGTGTGGGACTGTGTTGGGGCTCCATCCACATCCCTTGTGGCCTTAGAATTTTGTGCAGCCCATACCAGCTGCCAGCCCTTTCATCTCTTTCACTGAGTGCTTCCCCCCGCCGCTGAAGGCCACTCTGCCCAGTACAGTGGCCTGGAAGTTCTCGGGGACTGATGACCTTGTCCTAGAAGTTCCCTTGTGCCTTAGGGCAGTGTATGTTTTATTCTGGCTCCCAGATTTCCTCCATGTGATTAAGTTCCAGTTATTTCTGCTTGATTAAACATCCTTCACTGGCTATCTTCCTTTGCCTGTCCCACTTCTCTGCTCCCCTGCCTGTGTTTCCCTGGGATCACCAAATAAATTGCTTGCACTAGCTCTGGGACTTCTTCTGGAGGAAGCCAAACTAAGACTCCTCTCCTGCCATGAGTATTACACACATTAGTGTTTGTGCTTAGTACAAACTCTGCTGGAAACTGTCACCATCAAAGCAAAGAATCTCTAAGGAAACTTCTTTAGACAATCTGTGACTATGTCACAATGGGAGAGTTGAGGAGAGGCAGGGTCAGCTGCTTCTGCACTGCAAGGACTCTGAGAAGAAAACAAAAAGTAACAATCTTGCACTGCTCAGCACCAGCAAGTAGTTTTCCTCCCAGTGTTACTAAATTTATCGCATTGAGCAAAGTAAAGCCATTTACCCAATCTGAATAGATTGCTGTTTCTTGGACTGGGCCTTAGGAAGAAAAAAGCCAGTAAGAAACAAACTCCATGTAGGGTATAATAACTTGGCAAAGATGAAGCTGAGTTAGCTGATGGAATAAGGTAGAGAGAAACAGTTTATCTCGTTCCTCCCAAGCCCACCCAGCACGGACCAATTAAATGGAGGAGGGAGCACCAGCAGCAACTCTTAAAGGAAGATGCCAGGCCTGTCTGTTAGCTGATTTGACAAAGAAGGACTTTCAGGAACGCAAATTAAGTGCTCGTTCCTTTCATTTTACTTGACTCACCCTGTGGGACAGGACACAAAAGCCACCTCATCTACATGGGCTGACATTATGACCAACAAAGGCACAAAGCTCAGGGCAAAGTGCAGGAGCCTCCATGTCTGACCATATGGGACATTCTGCAGAAAGGTGGATCTTTTTCCTGAAAAGAACTCAACTTGAGTCAACTTCTGTTCAGAAGCCTTGTTTGAAGCAGCTTGCAAAGTCACACATCCCAGAGCCAAGCAGGAAAAAATAACACACTCTTGGAAGAAACTTGATTCAATCAATTGTTTCCCTTTCCCCTCTCCTTTTCAAGTTTGTTGGATGGAACACATTGTATTGATTCTTTTTTCCCCTCTCTCAATTGGTTTGAAAGTTTTGCAAACTGTTTCTATTTCTGTAATTTTTACTGTTACAATTGTTAACAAATTTATACTTCTTTATCAAAATCTCACAGCAGTCTTACTTGAGGATGTACTCTAGGAAGACAAACAAGAGTAGAGCTCAAGTGGTAGAGAGCATGCTTAGCATGTATGAGGTCCTGGGTTCAATCCCTGGTATTTCCTCTGTAAATAGGTAAATAGACCTAATTACCTCCCACCCCCCAAAATATTAAAAAAAAAAAAAAGAATAAACTCAAATAAAGAACCTCTCTGTGGGTATAGCATTTGTGGGTATAGCATTTGTGGGTATAGCTCGTGGTAGAGTGCACATGCTTAGGGTTCAATTCCCAGTACCTCCATTAAAAGAAAAAAAAGAACCTAACAGTTCACATGTAGTGACATAATACTACTTAGCCATAAAAAAGAATAAAATAATGCCATTGGCAACAACAGGGATGAACCTGAAGATCCTCATTCTAAGAGAAGCCAGAAAGAGAAAGAAAAATACCATATGATATCACTTATATGTAGAATCTTAAAAAATGACACAAATGAACTTATTTACAAAACAGAAACAGACTCAACAGACATAGAAAATAAAATTATGGTTATGGAAGAGGGAAGGGGGAGTGGAGGGATAAACTGCGAGTTTGGGATTTGTAGATACTAACTACTCTATATAAAATAGATAAACAGCAAGTTCCCACTGTATTCCACAAAGTCCCACTGTACAGCACAGGGAGCTATATTCAATACCTTGTAGTAATCTATAATGAACAAAGTATGAAAAGGAATATGTATGAATCACTATGATGTACATCAGAAATTAACACAACATTGTAAACCAACTATACTTCAATTAAAAAAAAAATTTTTTAAATACAATATGTGCCTGGAGCATCCACAAGTGCCAGCAAGTAAGAAGTGTTCAAAACACAAAACCAAACCAAACCCTGTAAGGGGTGTGTCACGGCACGGGAATTAAATGAATGCACAGTAAATTAAGAAAAAATAAAAAGAAAGCACAGGTGACACCATCAGTATGGCCACAGTGTCCTCAACTTCCACACACACGCATTTCTCAGTCAGCCCACACACGACCTGAATCCACATGGGGCTTGATTCCAGGGAGTTTTGCCCTTACCTCCTGTAAATCAGCATCCTGAAAAATGTTTACATTTCCCCCAAATCCATCCCATTAGTCTTGTCGCTTCTTGTGCTGGGCCTTTCAATGACTCATTGCAGGCTCCCTGCCTCTGCAGATCTCTGGTCAGTGCCACTTTGAGGCCCCCCAACTGTCTGCCCGAGCACAGTTAATGTAAGGCTGTCATGTTTAATTAGAGTTGACTAAGACATGCGGGTGGTAATTACACGTTAGCCCAGTTAACCAGATGGAAAGATTTGATGTTGTGATATGTCATTTATCTCCAGATTAATCTGTGAATGTTATGTAATCCCAATCAAATGCCAAAGAGACTTTAAGGAAATGACAATGTATCCTCAAGTGCATATGGAAAAATAAATGCGTAAGATATCCCAGGCAATTAAAAGAAAATTATCAAGGAGTACTAATTTTGACCAGAAAGCAAAATATAACATAAGGTGACAGTAATTAAGGGGTTATTTCCATCATAGGAAGAGACAATCCATCAATTGCACAGAGTTGAAGAACAGAATAATGTATCTGGGAGAATTTAGTTTTATGGCAAACAAGACACTATTTTCCCGTTGGTTTAGTAATCTAGATTCTTTGGGGTCCTGGATAATAGAATAGAAACTGTTTTACTGGAGAAGAGAGTTTTATTAATCATACGGTACCCACTGTGACATGGGTTTTAGGCAAAATCCTGGGACAAATCAGAGAAAACACTTTTCAAAAAAAAAGAAACACTTTTTAAAAGAAATCACTTTTCTCTAAGTGCTCCATTGTTCTCTAATTTCTTCATTTTAAAATTTAAAAAATGTTTTTACTTTTGGGGGATGGTAATTAGGCTTATTTACTTGTTTACTTTTTGGAGGGAGTACTGGGGATTGAACCCAGGACGCTGTGCATGCTAAGCATGTGCTCTACCACTTGAGCTATACCTTCCCTCCACTCTAATTTCTTCTCAGTTCTTTTTCCTTTTTTTAAAGAGTTGATCCTCACAATGTATTCCTGGGGGTCTTGCCTCATCCTTTGATATTCCAATCCTTTGATATTCCAAGATTAACAGACATCACTAAAACATTCAGTAGTTTTTTTGTTTTTAAACAAGTTATATTATGGGCTGAGGGAAAAGTTATATTATGAAAAATTTCAAACATAAAAATAGAATCATATAATGAGCTCCATATGAATACTCTAGCTTCAACAATTATCAATGCAAAACAAATGTACATCCATCCTCACCCAATTCCTTTATTTCTTGAATTATTTTGAAGCAAATCCCAGTCCCAGACATCATGTCATTTCACTCATAAATATTTCAGTGTGTAGCTCCAAAAGATAAGAAATCCTTTCACGACAAGTTATCTAAAATGTCCATATTGTTAGTGAAGTTGGGTTGGTTTTTGGCGGGGACTGGAGATCTTTCACAAATTTTTCAATTTCTTCTTGGTTATTGTTTCAACTTCCTCTCTATGTTTGAGGCCACATTGTTAGTTTAAATTTTGCTGAAAACATCAATTTCACCACATTTTCTAATTGATTTTCATGAAATTGCATTTAGCAAGAGAAAATATTTAGAAAAGAGCAAGTTAATGCTAGAGAAGCAAGTTGATGATGCCAGAGGAAAAAAGGAGAATTGGAGGAACAAAGGCCACGTGCAGGTGAGAGGTGATGGATCCAGGGAACACGTTGGGGACTGCCTGTAAATAGAAGTATCCCCTTCGTTGTATAGGAGAGTTCACAGATTCAGATAGACGTGAATGGGTTGATTTAGGGATTCTGCTGAATGTGAGGGAAATGGTGAAAATATCAGACATCGGAGGGGGGAGAAACTATGAAATAGCTCAAACAGGGAAAGAGTGAATTGTCTAAAAACAGGTATGATTTCCTAGAGGCCCGAGAGGCCAAGTGAGATTTCTGTGCTATCAACATAAAGTAGGGCTATGTCTGTGAGTCTGTTTCTGTTTTGTAGATGAGTTCATTAGTGTTCCCTTTTTTCTTCTTATTCTTTTATTTTTTTAGATTCCACATATGAGTAATATATGGTATTTTTCTCTTTCTGGCTTACTTCACTTAAAATGATAATCTCCAGATCTACCCATGTTGCTGCAAATGGCATTGCCATATTATTTTTTATGGCCGAGTAGTATTCCATTGTATAAATATACCAAAACTTCTTCCCCAGTCATCTGTCAATGGACATTTAGGTTGTTGCCATGTCTTGGCTATTGTAAATAGTGCTACTATGAACATTGGGGTGCATGTATCTTTTTGAATTAGAGTTCCCTCTGGATATATGCCCAGGATTGTAATTGCTGGATCATATGGTAAGTCTATTTTTAGTTTTTTAGGGAATCTCCATTCTGTTTTCCATAATGGCTGCACCAAATTACATTTCCACCAGCAGTGTAGGAGGGTTCCCTTTTCTCCACACCCTCTGCAGCATTTATCATCCACAGACTTTTGAATGATGGCCATTCTGACTGGTGTGAGGTGGACTGATTTGGCATTATAGACATGAAAGACAAAGAGAGCTGGCTGTAAACAATCTTATGGTTATTGAGGGGAAGAGGGTGGGAAGGGATAAATTTGGGTGTTTGAGATTTGCATATGTTAACTACTATATATAAAAATAGGTAAAAACCACATTTCTTTTGTATAGCACATGTAACTGTATTCAATATCTTGTAATAACCTTTCATGAAAAAGAATATGAAAATGAATATATGTATATATATGCATGACTAAGACATTGTGCTGTACACCAGAAACTGACATTTTGGAACTGACTGTACTTCAACTAAAATATATATATTTTATATATATATATATTTACACACCCATACACACACATATACATATACATGTATATATAAAGTAGGGCTAGATCCGCATGATTGTTTTTCTCCAGCCACAATTCTCTGCTCCCATGTTGGCATAAAGGGGAGGAACAAAGTTGGGTTTAACCAAGGTTGGCTTTTTCCTGATGAGTTTAATGAAGAAAGAGGGGGCAGGGTAGTTTAGACTCAGGAGAGTAATTTCAGTACCAAAAGAAGGGCATGGGGGAGAGAGAAGCAGTCATTTGAGGTGTGGGAGAGAAAGCAGCCAGGCCTTGAGAGGGATGTAGGAGAAGCCATGTTTTCAGGGAAAGCCAGGGGATTTGGCTGGTGATAGGCTCTAAGTCCAGAGGGCATGCTGGGGGTACTGAGCAGGGGCGCAGTGGAAGGGTGTGTGGGAGATCGCTGCATTGAGTGTATCAGGAAGAGAAGACAAGCAAAGTGGTGATGTAGGCGGCTTTCCCTTCTTGTAGCCATTAGTCCCTGTCTATGAATCTGGTTGCTCTTTACTTCAGCCCTTTCCCTATCCAAAAAAGTGGATTTGCTATTCAAGATTTCCCCCACTGGGAGGATTTCTTTCCTTTAGTCTCCAACAACCATCTCTCTTTGTCTTTCATGTCTATAAAGCCAAATCAGTCCACTTCTGGTTGTTTCCCAGAACCCTTGCCAATACAAAAGTTGTAAACCAGGCTTGAAGTTGTCTTCCTTAGACAACTGCTCAAAGGGAACTCCGCAAGGGGAAAAGCTGTGGTTTTGGAAGGCATCAAGAGTAGGCACGCTGGGAGTGTAACCAAACTGCCCAGTCAACTTATTCATACCTTCAGGACCTGCAATTAGTGATGTAGTAACACTGGGTACACCCATCTTTATGGTCTGGTGGCTCATATAACTCAGTTCCCGATAAGCACCTCCTATCCCAAGGGCACCTGTTGTTCAATGGTATCTATCAGGGCCCTCTAACAAGACAAGAACTGGCATCAAGTAACTCAAAGGCAGTTACTTGATGAAGTGAGGATGCTCAGTTTCAAAACCTGGGCACCACGCCTGTGAGAGTGCCATCTAGGCTGACCACGTGGATTTGGTACGAACACTTACAGTACCATTGCACCCACTGGAGAATGTGACCAACTGGAGAGCTATCTGCTCATTAGCCTGGACAGGCTGGAGAATCTCTTGTTCAGGGACCCACTCAAATTTCATACCCTTTTTACATCCCTTAGTAAATTCAGTGCAGCACTGCTGAATATGGTGTATTTTGCCTCAGAAATTCAAAGATCTCATTGTTCATCTTTCTCAGTGATAAGGAGATGAGGTATCACAATTTATTCTTTGCTTTGAAGGGAATATTCTTATACATATGTACCACTGGGTTGTCAGAGAATTCAACCAGATGAAGGCTTCTGAATTTTCTTAGGAGTTTTTCTCCTACCCTCAGAAGGCGAATTTGAATATTTCTAAGGAATCTAGCGGATCTGCTACTTCTAGGTCTCCTGATTCTATCAGCATGACGGCCTCAATATGGTGAACCTGTGTGAAACCCGGTATGATGATGAGATGGTCACTGTTGCTATGGGCTAACCTGTGGCACAGAGTCAGAGAGTAGATATGACCCTGAGACAAAATTTAGAAATATATTACTCACCCTTCCAGGTGAAATGAAACAGCTTCTTATACTCCCTGCACAGTGGGATACAGAAAAATGAATGCATTTGCCAAATAACAAGTCACATACCAGATGCTAGGAAGGTTGATTTACTCCAGTAAGGAGACCCCATCTGGAAGAGAAATTGCAATTCAAGCTGCTAACAGATGAAGCCCATGGTAATCCATCATCAATTTTCAAGATCTTTTGTCCTAGTCAATTTTGCTAATTAAACAGGCATCTAATAGGAATTATTACCCGTGCCTCTTTCAGTCTAGATGGTAGCAGATCCCATAAGGAGATGGTATGTGCTATTTCAATGGGTAGGAGAAGCTAGAGGATGTTTACTTGGTCTTTTTAGTGATAATCTCCCTCATTCCATAGGTCAAGGTGTATATAGTCTGCAGTTGCTAAATATATGTGTATATTTCAACGTTAACACTAGGGAGCTGGGAAAATAATCATAGGATCTGTTTGGAGTTTTACTGGACCTACTGTGAGATGGGCATGGAGGAAACTCCATTTGTCACCTAACATCCAGAAGTCCCACTCTGACTGATGGGCCATGGTGGAGTTTAAGACCCCTGGTATCACTGTTATCTCAAAGCTAGTACCCAGTATTCCTCTACGGATCTGGGTATTTCCCTTTCTCTGGTGCACTGTTACTATGGTTAATTGCTTCAAATCTTATTGGGAAAGACTAGGAGGAAGATACAGTGTACGTTCCTGTATGTGATTGAAGTACTTTTTCTCATGGGCATTCGGGCCTCCCTTTCATTCAAGGACTCTATGTTCTGATCCATCTTAGGTCTGGCACTTGGGTAGGGGGAGCCGTGATTCTTCATCATGATTCTTCATCATCGTATCTCAAATTATTACTGTTTTCCAGATCTGAACTGCTTAGGGGGATCATTACAAACCAAATAGTATCTTAGTGTACTATTATCTATTTTAGTAATGGAAATTACATGATCAAATATCCCTGGGGGTGAGCACATTCTATTTCTGATTGCATCCCTGCTGGCTATTATGGTGACCATGCCCACCTCATCTCTCACAGTGAAGAGCTGCTGTAATGAAGGAGCCCATTTTAACTGTAAGGTTTCCCATTAGTATTTACAGCCTACAGAGGAAAAAAAAAACACTCAAGTGCTTTTCAAAGATGTTTATGCTCTTCTCCCAATATATTTCTCAACACCTTGGTGAACTAAGGGTCTACTGGGCCCTGTTGTGACTCATTTTTAAGGGCTGGTTAGGTCCTCTCTTAAAGTCTTTGTGGAGAACTTTCTTCATATCAGTGGCTCTCAAAGAGTGACCCAGGGACCCCTGGGGATCTCTGAGACCCTTTCGGGGTATGTATGAGCTCAAAACTATTATCATAATAATAATACAGTGTTATTTTATTTTTCACTCTCATTCTCTTATGAGTGTCCAGTGAAGTTTTCCAGAGACCACATGACATGATGTCTCAACGGAGTGAATGCAGAAGCAGATATTAGAATCCAACTCTCTTATTAAGCTAGGCCTTAATAGCAAAACAATGCTACTTTCCTCATCAATTTTTGGGGGGAAATATAGTTATTTGTATTAAAATATGTTACTTATGTGAAAATGTAGTGGGTTAATTCTCCTTATATTAAATATTATTGAGTAAGTCTTTTAAAATTTGAGTTTGAATTGCTGATATGATAAATATCAACCATTAAAGCACACATAAACCAAAGCTCTTTGGGGTCTTTAATAATTTTTAAGAGTGTAAAGACATCCCTAAGACTGAAAAGTTTGAGAACCTATGGTCTATATTATATCTCAGAACATCTGGCCTCACAACACAATAAACGGTTGAGTCCAGTTTTCAGCTAAGGAACTGGGAAAACAGACAAACCCGTAAGTTCAACTAATATAATTTACAATCCATAAGATTGTACTGTTTTTTTCTACTCAACCCTTGTTGTTTTTATTAAAATATCACTCGTAGAGATTCCCTAGGTTTTATTCCAGGACTCGAAGCAAGAATTTAGGGACTTAACACTATCCATTCCCATTAAAAGCAGCTATCTCAGCTGTGGATCTTAAATTCTTTGTGGCGTGTGTGTCCATGTGTGTCCTGCAGCAAACACTTGTTATTGCACAGCGTTTTTCCTAATAAGTATTTATTTCAGGTGCCTACACATAACAATTTCAATAGTTGTTTTCCAACATTCTGCTATGGGCTCCTGAATTCCCATCCCTTAACATGAGCTAGATTTCACTGCTTTCGTCTCCAGGCAGACTTGATTTATCTACTTCAAGTTTTCTCCAAAATTTGAGGGTCTTTTGCCTGCATCTACTCTCGGTATCAATTTCTACGTTAATCAGAACCCTTAACTGGAAGCAGCAGAAATGGACTTTGTTAATTTGAACAGGAATATATTGCAAAGACACTGGGCAGCTGACAGGTGTAATAGTAAGTTTAGAGAATTAGCTAAAAACAAACAAAACAAAACCCCAGAAAGGATAAGGAGAACCATAGGACTAGGACTAAGGATGAGTTTTAGGGTTAAGGCTGGGATTAAGGTTAGGGTTAGGGCTCAGGCTCAGATAGGGGCTGGGGGTAGGGCTAGGCACTCCAATGCCAGAGTCTGGGATATGGCTAAGGTCAAGGTTATAATGGGGCTAAGATTAGATTAGGCTACAGTTAGGTCTAAGGTTGCAACAGAGTGAGTTTTAGGGTTATGGCTTGGGCTTGGCTTAGGGTGTTTGCTACCCTTAGGACAAAGAAAGACAAAGAGAGACAAAGAAAGAGGGCAAAGGTAGGGACACATCCAGTGTTAGAATTAGAATTAGAGGTTTAAGGGTATTGGGATGCTCATATTGTTACTGAACGCAAGTTTGTGTGCCCAATGCACAGTGAGGCCAAACAAACCAAAATGATGGAGTTTGGAGCAGAGAAAGGTATATTGGAGCCAAGCAAGGAGAACAGGTGACCTGTGCCCAAAGAAAGCCCGAACTCCTCGTAAGGTTTCGGCAAAGCTTTTTGAAAAGGCAAGATGAGGAAGGGGTGGCCCTGGGTATGTGATTAGCTTTGCACAAGGTTTTGACTGGTTGATGATGATCAATTCTTAGGCACCAGAAGGTCTGGGGGCTCCATGCTCCTGATCATGAAGTAGTTAATTTCTTCTATTTGGTGGTGGTTTTTAGCATCTGAAAACCTCAGGAAATATGTATGAGATATTGTTATCAGAGAGGAGCTACAGCAGAGGAGACAGGGGAGGGGGTATCTCCTGGGAGGGCCCCACAGGGTCCTGCTCAGTTACAATATGCTGAATGTAGTACGTGTTCTTGATTTTTCACTCATATTTTCTTTACCTGGCTTGGGTCCTCTTCCTCCATTCACTTTCTTCTCTTGAAATTTACTCTTAACAGCAACCACCTTAATCCAGGAAATTAAGCTGTCCATCCCTAGTAGCCTGCAGCCAAAGTCTGACTGCTACAGGCGTTCAAAAGTGACACCCTTGCCTCAAGGTGGGACCAACTCTGGGGTGCATGTTATGGTTCCGAGTTCCCAATGGGTTAGCCCAACTCTAGTCTCCATTGCTTAGCTCTTCCCGTGCCCTGTCCTGTTTCCCCCACTGCCCTCTTCCTACGAACATTTTCCCAGTAAATCATGTGCACAAGAGTTCCCTCACAGGTTCTACTTCCAGGCAACTCAACCTAAGACAGTGACCAACAACCTAAGCAGAAGAAGGAGATTCATGTTCTGAGCTGTCAAAAATTGACAATTATCTGTGGTGCTTAGCTTAATAACAAAAAGAAACAAGATGCATCACTCCCGCTGACGACATATCCTACTCCAGGGACAATATTTTTCTCTCTCTCCTTTCAGTAAGCTCAAGGGCAGAGTCCTATCATCATTATCATTATCATCATCATTATTATTATTAGTTGTTGTTGTTCACTGGTCTGGTCTCAGAAGCTACTGTAGTGCCTGACACAGACTAGGCTTTTAATATGTATCTGTTGAATGAATGGATGGATGATACACACGATTCCTCCAATCCTACTCCTGGATGGCTGCTGACTCCAAGCAGTCACAATGCCAGACTTCTTCTCTCATAATTTGAGGTTCTCTACCCACAGCTGTGCTGCGAGAGCTCAGTACCTCAGCTCTAAATGACTCCCAGTCATACACACCTAAGTGCCTCATCTTAACCATTTTCCTCTCTCTTGATCTTTTCATGGTCATCCCTGCCCCTTCATTCTCTGCAGATCATTTTTCTTTCTTCTGTATTATAAAAACTTAAAACCCAAATGATTAGGGACCATCTCAGACTGGTTCAAAAATAGCTCAATGGAGCAAAATTGATAAGCTAGAAAGAGACCTCAATGTGCATATTTAAAAAATTGGTCTATTAATGAAGGCAGGCATCACAAATTTCTGAGGGAAGGGAGAATGTCAGTGCTGGGATACTTGGTTAATTATTCTGAGGAGTAATCAAGTTATAGCCTAATTTCCCATAATCACCATAATAAATTACAGATGGACTAAGTAATCTGATCTAAAAACTGAAACAAGTTAAAAAATAAGTGAAATCTAATCCCCATGTGGTGAATGCATTTCTAAGCTTAAAAATAATTTTTTTAAATGAAAAAAAAAAACTTGGGGGGGATTGATTGATTGAGTGAGTGAGTGAGTGATTGATTTATACAGTAGATACTAGGGATTGAACCCAGGACCTTGTGCATGCTAAGCACACACACTGCCAGTGAACCAGACAGACTCTCCCTCTAAAACTAATATGTTTTTAAATCACGAAGTAAATATTAAACCTTTGACACCACCGTACCACATATGAATTCATCCTCAGGCGAAAAATCAGAGATCCCTGCCAAGATGGATGTATAAGAATGTTCATTTCAGTGTTATCTATGTACCAGGAAATAGGAAAAGAAACTGGTGTTTACTCTGGAGAAGGGGAGCGTGTTTCTCCCCTCTCCCATCCAAGACTGTTAGGGAGGATGCTGACCTGACAATTTGGCCTGAGATTTATAAGAGAAAAATTTAAATTCAAATAATCTGAGAATTCGTTGCCCTGCTAAAGGTAAATGTCAAGTGTGGGTGACATTTGTTTAGGCAGACTCCTCAATGACTTTGCTGATGATGAAAGATTAGCTTGGGTCAGTTCCCTCTAGAAGGAGGTGATTAATGGATGGAGAATTCAGATGCTCCACCAGACAATATGCTAAGACTTACAGCTTTTCCCTGAGGACAAGAAAGGGGATAAAATCCTGGACTGGGCAGAAGAGGTAAGAAATGAAAATAGAGCTACAGCCAGAGTCCTAGGGAGGAGGGTGGTACATGATTGCTTGTGGGAGGACTTGCAGGATGTAGATGTGCCCGGCTCCATTTTGTCCATTTAAATTGTATATATGTACATATATAAGTATGTAAATATATATATATAAGTGTACATACAAAATAGATACATATATAATAATTTAAATATATACAGATAGAATAGGTAGTACAGTTATGTGGTTCCAAATTTGACCTGTTCAAAATGTGTCTCTTTAAAAATTTTTAATATTTAATTTAATTTTGTTTTGGTGGGGGAGGTAATTAGGTTTTGATTTATTTTTTATTGGAGGTACTGGGGATTGAATCCAGGACCTTGTGTATGTTAAGGATGTACTCTACCACTGAGTATACCTTCCCCGCTAAAGGTATGGGTCCTGCACCCATCCACCCACTACCCCTCCACAGAGTCAGTAATTACTAGTTTCTTGTCAAGGGATGCTGGATCTATTCTTTTCATATATGAGCAAATACTGACATATTCTTGCCCCCTTTTTCTCTCTCCACGTATGGTAGTCTACTGTACTCAGTGTTACACACCTTGCTTTTTCCCCTAATCACTAGTCTTGGAGACACTTTCATATCAATATATGAAGAGCAAATTCAGTTCTAATTTAATCAGTCTCATGTTGATGGACATTTAAGTTATTACCAGTTTTAAAAAATTACAAACAAGGCTGCAACGAATACTTTTGTTCATATGTAAGAATATATCTATTGAGGAGGTGCCAAGATGGCAGAGTAGAGAGATTTACAACTCGCCCTCTCCACAAATACACCAAGAATTACATCTACAAACCCACTAAACTGCACAGAACACGTACTGAACTCTGGAAGAATGTCTCTCACTTCAAAATACGGGAGGATTCTCACAAAATCCAATAAACAACAAGTTCATACTGTACAGCACAGGGAAATCTATTCAATATCTTGTAGTAACTTATGGTGAAAAAGAATATGAAAACGAATATATGTATGTACATGTATGACTGAAGCATTATGCTGTATGCCAGAAACTGACACATTGTAAACTGACTATAGTTCAATAAAAAAATATATAAGAGAACATATCTATTGGATAAATTTTTAGAATAAGAATTTCTGGGTCAGTGGGGTTGTGCGTTTATTATTTTGATAGATATTGCCAAACTGCTCTCCCAGCAGCAATGTGAAAGTGTCTGCTTTCTAACACCCTTACCACCATCACATCGAACACTCACTTTTAGGTTGTTTCCTTTCTGTGCTGTAACCTCCTTATTACCACACCTTCAACAAAATCTGTTTCATGCAGGAACACGGACACTGGGGGAGGAAGGAGAAGAAAGCACTGTCAGGTACACGAGGGGAAGCAGGACCAGGGGAATAGGATGTACCGGAGACAAGATGTTGAGAAGGGACCAACCATTAAGAAATTTCTTGCAAGCAGTGACCAAGAAGTATGTTTTCACTGGAAATCCAGTCCATCTTGGAGTTGCCACAATTGGAGTGCAATGGATGTTAGAGTGATTAATTTTGTTATTAAAGGAAAAAGAAATCCTAGGAAGCCAGACATTTTCAGATCTATGGGTTAATATTACAAGGTTGAAAATCCCCCATCCAAGAGGGAGGTGGTGTCTGGCTGTTTATTAGTCAGTTACTGAGGGAAGAATGACCATGCTCCCTCCCAGGCCTTCCAGAGCAATGGAGCCCATCAGTAGTGAGGCCCCCGGACTCCAGTTTCCGTCTCCAGGTTGATCCGTTCCCTGGGCTGGTCACCTGAGAGGGGAGCACATCATCTTAGGGACAGCTGAAGACCCATGACACCACAGCCAGCCTCTATATCTAGTTCTTTGCGAAAATGACATCCCAGAAAGTATCATGGAAACCTCTCCTGTCCTCTCCGTCTATGTGCCTGATTACTGGATTCTTACCCCTCACTTCTGTTTCATTCATTTCTTTTTTTTCCATTCATTTCTGTTTTCAGCTTTATGAATGCTTTCCTTCTCTTTCCATGAGGATCATTTTGTTGTTATTTTTCTAAGCTCACTGTCCTTGAGCTAAACTCAACAGTAAAGAATTGGCAAATCCACAACCATAATGAACAACTTCCAAAAATGGTTTTCAGGAACTGGTAGAGCAAGCAGGACAAAGCCAACATGAGGATTTGAAAGATTTGAACATGTCAGTTAATAAGCTTTAAAATATGCCTATGAAACTGTGAACGCAACAAAGAAAATACGTATCTTCCTTCCAAACTCCTGGGGAACACTTACAAATATTAACCATTTATTAGTTCACAAAGGAAATTTCAATAAATCCCCCAAACCAAATAACACACAGGCCAACAGCAACAACAGCAAAACCTATCCAGTTGTTAATTAAAAACAAACAAAACTCTAACTCTTAAATATCTCTTGGATTAAAGAAAAAATAAAATGCATGTATAGTCCTTCAAAACCTTCAAAATAGGTAATTTTTTTTGTTCTAACTTCTCTCCAGGGTCCAAATAAATTTTCTTAATTCGTTTTCCCTTCCCCCTCAAATTTTTTTAAACTTTACATGTATAATTAATTATTTTGTATGCTTCTTTGAATGAGGAAAAATAAGCAGCAAATGATCTTTTCTCCTCTGCAGCATCTAATACAGTATTTTGACCAAAGGAACTTTCTACACGACTGAATGAAGAGATTCTTCATGATAATCAAGACATGAGGAAGAGGAGGCATAAGGTATTTCTGAGAGGAAGAGGTTGCTTGTGTAACTCAGTGTTTGGTATCCTTCACATCAGATGCATTCTTATCGACTACAATGAGAAGGAAAACCTAAAATTGAGGTGAAGGCAAAGGTCACTCTGAAAGTGCCCAGGAATTGAAGCAATTCAAAACACGGTGTTTCACTGTATTTTGTAAGTCATTGCTTAAGAGGTTAAGGAGACAAAATGAATGACAACATTATCCTTCAGAATTTCTTTCTTAGGATACTCTTGGTAAACTGAGAGTTAGAATTTCAGTACAATAGCTCTCTCCAGTTAGCTAATATATAGCACTAAATATGGGCCAGTTACTATTCTTAGTTCCTCACGTATACTGACTCATTAATGTCAGCTGTGTCTCCTCTTGTCCAAATGGGTTCCAGATGAAGAAGCAAGGCAGTAGAAGTTTATACAATACACTTTATCCAAAGTATATGCCAAGTCAGGTAAGTTTTAGAATAGTTCAACCTTTTATAGCTGCAGTGTGTTTAACAAATTGGTATAATTTTTCCAATCACCATCACAATGAATTAGCTTTATTATTGTGTCAATACATTGGTTTATTGATTATAAACAGGTACTATACTTTTCTTTATGCTTTGACATGTTTATCATCATTTGTATTATTAATTTATGTGTACCTTAACATTAGTAAGATACTACTAATATAAAGTGGGTGTGGGATATATAGGGACTCTGTACTATTTTTGAAACTTTTCTGTAATGTAAATCCCTTCTAAAATAATAAAAAAAAAAAAAACTGAAACAAAACACAGTGTTTCAGCTCTGCGCTGTTCAAGAACCTAAACAGCACTCAGCTGTTCTTTATTTTTTGAAATTGAACTAATGCCTGTTGAGGGCCAACCTTTGGTCCAATGGTGGTCACTGAGCTGGGTCCATGTACTCTCTAGCTTGTGTTTGTGATACTGTCTTAAATTTGCTTATGGCAGGAGTTCTTAAACTTTTCTGGGTCATTGGTACCTTTGAGAATCTGATCAAACTAATGGCTCTCCAACCAGAAAAATGCACATGTATACAACATTTTAAGTGTCTTGGCAGGTTCATATATTCCCTGGAGACATCCAAAGAACTTAGGCTATGAAAGCATCAGGATTTGATATTTTTTCTAACATTAAAGCTTAGGCTATCAAAACTTGGAAAAAGCTACTTGATACTTTATTTTATGTCTTGATTAATTAGGAAGTGATCTATCAGGAATTTTTTTCGCACATCAAATCTGTTAAATACACAAAACCGACAATAATGGCTAATGTAAGACTCCTGAGAAGGCAAGAAAGTTTGGAAGTCAAAGAACAGGAGATGTGATTAACCTGAGCTCAGAGGGAGGCATACCTCCACCTACAGGTTTGCAAAGCGTAATCCTTTATCGGCAACATCCACACTACCTGATAACTTGACAGAAACGATAAATTTGGGGCTTAACCCAGATCCACAGAATGAGAAGTTCTGTGGGTGAGTGGGGCTTGTTTTAACAAGCGCGCCAGGTGATTCTGCGGTAAAGTTGAGAGCAACTGAGCTAACTCGAGCGGAAGAAAGAGGGGAGCTGGTGCTAACGCGTCTGGTGATTGAAATCAGAAGGTATGCAGCTTTGGAAGTCGTAAGCAACCAACCTGAGATTAAAGAATCTGGTCTGTTTTTTCACGTACCAGAAAGAAGATAATCCATAGTCTTTTCTCTTCTAAAGGGTGAGGAACCCGAGGAGCCATTCATTACCCAGACTACGTCGCCACGTCCACCTGAGCTCCAGAGGGCGTCAGAAAAAGGATGGAAGGAAACGTAGGAGGACAGTGAGGGCGGAAAGAAATGACGAGGGACCAGGACTCCATTGTCACCAACTACCCAACTACTGCCCAGGCAAGCAGCCTCTAACCCCGCAAACCCCTAGTCCTCACTCCCTGTGAGGTGGGACGAACGCTCCATCACGGCCTCCCACTTCCGGGCTCCAGCCAATGGGAACCGAAACCGCTCAGCCAATCAGCGCCCTACGCTTTTTCCGGCGTTCTGCGTGCTGCTCTGGAGACGGGCAAGGACAATCCAAGCGCGGAGGGGTGCTGGACCCTCACGGCCTCACGTTGTTCCTGTGCTTCCCGCCTTGCTCCATTGCTTCGCCCCTGGCCTTTGACCAGTGGACTGGTCCTAAGAGGCGGAGGGGAGAAGACGCGCTCACTCTCTACAGTCGTCCAGTGGGCCGGCGGCTTCTCCCCACAGAGCGTGCAGGTGAGCGGCGCTGGCGGTTTTGGGGGCCAGGAGTCTGAGTTCCTGCCTTTCTCAGCGTTTGCTAGAGAGACTACAGGCCTGTAGGGAGCTGCCCACCTCCTTCCTTCTGTGGTCGCTGTGACCCCCCGCGCCCCCTTTCTGGGCTCGCTTGGTGCTTGCGTTAAACCCTACACAACTTTTGGTTCAGGGTACTCGGAGCTTCTCTTCTAGGACTTGGGTTCGGAAGACGCGCTTTATAGAGGCCCCATATTCGGAATTTTACCTAGTAAAACTCGGGTTTAGCTTCTCGGCTTCTAAGTCGGCCTCGCTGACTGATGTCTGTGGATGTGGGGAGGCAATAAAAGCCGCCAGTTCGCTGGCTACGAGCTACTTGGAGTGGGGAGGAGGCGGTGTTGACGTAGCGACTCGGAGCCTGTACCTTGGAGGTCAGACCAAGCTCAAAGCCTGTAGTTGGTTCTGTCCGTAAAGTGCTGCGAGCGGGAGCACCTGTTGAGTGCTTAGCATAGTGTCTGCCGCCTTTTGTGCCCTCGGGAAAGGTTGACTCGGCCTGAGGTTTTCAAAGGTAGCGCGCATTCCCAGGGCGAGTTAAAACACGGAGTTCCGGTCCCGGGTTCCAGAGTTTGTGATTCTGTAGGTGGTGGTGGTGGGGGAGGGGGGTAAGTTGCATTTCTATCAAGTTCCCACGGTGTTGGTGATGCTGCTCCTGTGGGAGGTGGAAAGACTAGTAAACAGGCCATGGCTTTGGTTGAGTCCTTGCCAGGATTAAGAGTCGGTCTCTTTCCCCCTGGTCTCTGCTATCTTTGCAAGGCTTGAGAGCTCCCTGCTTCTGGTTTCCCAACTCTATTTAACTGAGGTTTCTGTGTATGAACTTGCTACATTTCTATGAAAACATTGCTGATCAAGTTTTCTAGTTTCCGCGGCTTTTTGTCCCACAGTGTTTCTGGTTGTAGGTTTCACACTGGAGGGAAAGTGTGCAGATGGGAAACCTATTAAGGTCGCAAGTAATGAGGGGTTGGAGGGAGAACTCTCAGACACTTCTCATATAAAATCTATGTGTTATCAAGATCATAGACATTGGAAATCATCTGAAGTCTTAGGCCGTCGTCATAGGTTTGGAGACTATATATGGTTAAGCCATTAAAGATGGCGGTTCTCTTGTTTTCTGTATATCCCCTGCTTGACCAACCCTGCTTCACTCACATGACTATCCAATCCTCTAAATTAACAGGGCTTAATTAGTCCCTGGTAACTGATGAGCCCAGGTGATATCAATTCCCCTGTATAAATGGTAGCTGACTCCTCCCGCAATTAGGAAGACCGTGGCCATGTTCTACCCACCGTCTGCTGCACACAGTGGGGTATCGCTCCAGGGCCTGACTTCAGACGTATAAGATTCTCTGTCTAATAAGCCACTGATGTCTGTTACTCCAGGCTTTTTCTTCAGCCTTGAGGCTGGGCAGCTACAAGGCTTGCAGGCCCGTGGGGTGCAGCCTAACCTTGACAGACTTCCAGCAGGCCTGGTCCAGATGCCTTGGGAAAGCTATCTTATCAGATATCATTAGCTTCAATTCTGGGAAATCTTTACTTTCAGGTCACCAGAGGAGGTGCTGGCAATCAGGGTTGGGTGCTTTCTTTAGGTGTGTCTTGTGAATCCAAGAGTTGTCCTCGGAGTTTGGTGGCACAGGTGTTGGTTAGTACTACTTGATAGGGCTTTTCCAGTGAGGTGAAGAGAGTTCTTCTGGAAGTGGCTTTTCCAATAAATGGAATCTCCAGGTTGCAAGGTGTGATGCTTACAGTCTTTGTCTCCTGATGGCACACTGTGAAAAGATTGCTCTACTAATACACGGTTATTTTTAATGGAAGCAATTAGGTCTTTCAATATTGGAGCCTCTCTCATTTTATTAGTTGTGGATTATAAGCAGGAGCCAGGTGCATTGGGTTTCCTCTGACTGTCTCAAAGGGAAAGAGCTGCTGCATTCCAAAAAGGGTGGATCTAAGATTGAGAAGGACCAATGACAGTGCTTTTGGCCAGGGCGTTTGGAGGGCCTTTACACATGTTGCCAATTGAGCCTTAATAATGCCATTAATGTTTGACTGAACCAGAGGATTGAGGGTGGGAAGCACAGTGTTTGGCCGAAGAGCACGTCCTTGTGGAACCACTTAGCTGGTAAAGTGGGCTCCTGGATTACTGTGAAGTTTGAGAGGAGTTCCCCAGGTGAGGATGGTCTTTTCTGAAAGGACTTTAGCCACAGAAAAGGTAGTAGCCTGCCTATAATGGAAGGCTTCAGTCCAATGTGAGAACATACAGATTGTGACTAAAATATCCTGATATCCATTGGATAATACCCTATGGGTCATTGGTGGTCCCCATGGGTTTTGGGTAAAGTACCTCAAAGACATTCTCTTCCTTTTCATATACAAAAAGAAAAAAGAAAATCATTGGGATGCCCAAGGGCAGGTGGGTTTATCAAATTCTGCTATAAGACCTTGAAGGCTGTGTCTTCCAGTTCTTCCCATAAAATTGGGTTGGGGTTGTTATTGTTGATGAAAGCATATAGAGATTTGACCATAAGAGAGAAATTTGGAATCCAATTTCTGCAGTAAGCAACTAGCCTGAGAAAACCTCATCGTTGGTGCTTAGTTTTGGGAAGCTTAGGATGCCATGAAGTCTGCATCTAGGTGTAGCCTTTGTTCAGATATCAGATGCCCTAAATATCAAGCCTGGATTTGGGCAAACTGCAATTTTTCTTTCGTGACCTTATGTCCTTTTAAGGCTAAAAGCCTTAACAAGTAGATGTTGTCTTCCTTTGTTTCTGTTTATTTTTTACAGTTCTTTTTAATGAGTGGGCTTTAGGGAGGAATGTAAAAGGATCTAAGTATCTGTTTCCTTTAATGAACAGTTTTACTATATGCCTTTTTTGGGTTTGATTTAAATTCAAAATTCTCCCACATTTTTGCTACTTAGAATTTAAAAAATTCATTGTCATTGGTTTGACTTCTTCTGATTTGATCTAGATATCAGATAACAGATTTATAATCCAAATGACTAAATGTAATTACTAGCCTGTAAGTTTTTATAGTAGAATTTTTCCTATTTTCTGGTAAGTCTTAATTTCACTGGAAGATGGAATCGTAGAATTAGTGTGATTCTTAGATTAATGGTTCCCCATACCAAGATAGGGGTTAGTAAACTACTGCCTCCTCGCCACATCTGCCTCCTCTGCCTGTTTTTGTCAAAAAAGAAATGATTATGTGACGTGATAGAATATTAACTGACGGTAATCATATTCTAATACATAAATAAATCAACCTTAAAGTTATATACATTGTTACATGTTAATTATATCAATAAAAATACTGAGTTAAAATTCACATACCATAAAGTTCACCCTTTAAAAATGTACAACTCAGTGATTTTTTGTATAGTCACAAAGTTGTACACTATCAGCACAGTTTAATTTTAGAACATTTGCATCTACTGCCAAAGAAAACTCTTATCTGTTAATTGACTACTTTTTTTACATTCTCTGTTTCATAGATAGTTTACTATAGGTTCTGACTTACTGGGTATTATACAGAAACATAAGCTATTTTTTGAGGGGTGGGCTTTTTAAAAATATATTTTTATTGAAGTATAGTTAGTTTACAATGTTGTATCAGTTTCTGGTGTACAGCACAATACTTCATACATGAATATACATATATTTGTTTTCATGTACTTTTTTACTACAAGTTACTAGAAGATATTGAGTATAGTTCCCTGTGCCTACACAGTATAAACTTGTTGTTTATCTATTTTATGTATATTAGTATCTGCAAATCTCAAACTCCAAATTTATCCCTTCCCATTTCCCCTGCCCTGGTAACCATAAGTTTGTTTTCTATGTCTGTGAGTCTGTTTCTGTTTTGTAAATAAGTTTGTCTTTTTTTTTTTTTTTCTGATTCCACGTATAACTGGTATCATATGGTATTTTTCTTTCTCTTTCTGGCTTACTTCACTTAGAATGACATTCTCCAAGTCCATCTATGTTGCTGCAAATGGCGTTATTTTATTCTTTTTTTATGGCTGAGTAGTATTCTATTGTATAACTATACCATAGCTTCTTTATCCAGTCATCTATTGATGGACATTTAGGTTGTTTCCATGTCTTGGCTATTGTAAATAGTGCTGCTGTGAACCTTGGGGTGCATGTATCTTTTTGAATTAAGGTTCTGTCTGGATATATGCCCAGGAGTGGGATTGCTAGATCATATGGTAAGTCTATTTTCAGTTTTTTGAGGAATTTCCATACTGTTTTGCATAATGGTTGCATCAAACTACAAGCTATTTTTAAAGAGGGTATCTTACCGCCTGGGTAATTTCTGGGGAGTTTTCTATAGGTTTGCATGCATAATCCTCCCAAAGGGATGCCAGTTTAAAAGGTATTTTTAGTTGAGTAAATACTTTATATTGTTGTAAATTTGTTTAATATATTGAATCCATTATTTTATTTCAATTTTCAATAAAAATCTAGACTGATAAAAGACTACATCAAATCACTATTCCCTCATGAAAATTAGGGGATTTTGTTGGCCAAGAAAAAGAAATCTTTTAACTGTTGATATCCTCAAGAATGAAGTGGATGGTTTAAAAAAAAATTCTTGATTTAAAACAGGAGTTAGCAGACTATTTCTGTGAAGTGCCAGATAGAATATTTTAGAGGATGTGCAGCCTGTAGGGTCTCTATCACTTCTACTCACCTCTGCTGTTTTAGCCTGAAAGGAGCCTTAGACAGTGTACAAATCAATGGGTGGGGGCTATGTTCCAATTAAATTTTATTTACAAAACAGGCAGCAGGCTGGATTTGGCCCAGGGACCAGTAATTGGCTGACCACTAACATCGAATAATACTTGGATTGACTCTTAGTTTTTCTGTCTAATCCATAGAGATTCTGTCATTCCATATTTGTTTATAGTGTTTTCACATACATTGTCATTTCTCAAAATTCAAGGTTTAGGTGGGGCATATGTTTCCCCACTCATTATACAGTTAATGACACAACGTGCCTTCCATTGTATCAGAGAAAGTAAGAAAAGTACCGAAATACGTTGGCTGAAATCTCATTGGTTCCAGATTTCGTTTGATGTGTTGGAAGTAGCTGTCATTTTCATTATTTTTGTTAAGATCTTGTTGCTAGGAAGTTGAATATTGGTTTGTGAATTATTTTTTTTTTCTTAGTTTTTTCATTTTACAAAAAGAAACAACTACTCAACATTGAATTTATAAAACTATTAGATTTATTTACATATGAAATATCCTAGGCTAATTAATCATACAACTGGCTTGCATTTATAAGTGTCATTTTTGTTTACTTTTTAGGAGCTAAAGATGCTATTGGGCTGTCATTTTATCGAATGTGAGAAGTCAGCCCAGAGATGGAAAACTTCATTCTGTACGAGGAGATTGGCAAAGGAAGCAAGACTGTCGTCTATAAAGGGCGACGGAAAGGAACAATCAATTTTGTAGCTATTCTTTGTACTGATAAGTGCAAAAGGCCTGAAATAACCAACTGGGTAAGTCAACTATATATCCCTCCCTTTGGGGAAAGACAGATAAATATTCAGGTAAAATACATAATCAGAAGCCATTGGACTCACTGTAAGAAATGCCACATTTTCAATCTGGAATGGGCAGCCTTCTGTCTGTCTAGTGCCACCAGTCCTGAATAATGACTAATAAACATACTCAAGTAATTAGTAACTTACTTTTTTTTTACTTTGTTTTTTGTTTTTGTAAGTGTCAGGGAAAGTATAGTTTATATTAGATTGTTTAAAATTTAGTACATGATTATGAAGCTTTCGAAAGGAAGGACATTGGGTGAGAGTGACTTAGGTTTGAAATCACTGTAACACTTTACAGCCCAGACTCCTTGGACCAAACCTCACTTTTTTTCCGAACCCTTTTTTTTTTTTAAATTGTGTTAAAATAAAATTTCTCATGTTAACCATTTTAAGTGTACAGTTTGATGGTATTAAATACATGCATAGTGCTGTACAGCCATCATCATCTCGAGAACATTTTTTAAGAGATTTAAAAAAAAAAGTTTTAGATTCACAGCAAAATTAAAAGGAAGGTATAGAGAGTTCCCATAAACCCTTTGCCCCACTTTGCACAGCCTCCCTGCATTATCAGCATCCCTGCCAGAGTGGTACATATGTTACATTTGATGAACGTACAGTGACATGTCATAATCACTCAAAGTCCATGGTTTCCATTAGGGTCATTCTTGGGGTTGTATATTACATGGCTTTGGACGAATGTGTAATGACACATATCATTATGCTAGCATACAGAAGAATTTCACTGCCCTGAAATCCTCTGTGCTCCACCTATTCACCTCTCCCATTCCTCTTCCACCCTCCAAACCCTGGCAACCTCTGATCTTTTTATTGTCTCTATAGTTTGGTCTTTTCACAGTGTCATATGGTTGGAATTAGACAGTATGTAGCCTTTTCAGATCAGCTTCTCTCACCTAACAATGTGAATTTAAGTTTCCTCTGTGTCTACTTGTGGCTTGGTAGCCCTTCTTTTTACTACTGAACACTAATCCATTGTGTTTATATACTGGTTTGTTTATTCATTCACTTATTGAAGAGCATCTTGATTGCTTCAATTATGAATAAAGCTACTATAAACATCTATGTGCAGGTTTTTGTGTGGACCTAAGTTTTCAACTCTTTTGGGTAAGTACCAGGACTTTGGTTATTGAATTGTCCAAAATGCTTTTCATCTTACAAAACTGAAACTCTGTATACCTTAAATAATTCTGCACTTACCTTTCCCTGGCCTCTGGCAATCACTGTTGTGCTTTCTGTCTCTCAAGTTACCTCCTGTAAGTGAAATCATGCAGAATTTGTCTTTTGGGGACTTACTTCACTTAGTATGGTATCCTCAAATTTCATCCATGTTTGTAGCATGTGTCAGAATTTCTTTCCTTTTTAAGAAAGGAATACTATTCCATTGTATGTATACACCACATTTTGCTTACCTGTTCACCTCTGTGGACCATTGGGTTACTTCTGCCTTTTGGCTATTGTGAATAATGCTGCTGTGAACATGGGTGCACAGATATTTCTTGGAGACCCTGCCTTCAGTCCTTTGGGTATATATCCAGAAGTGGAATTCCTGGATCCTATGGTAGTTCTATGTTTAATTTTTTGAGGAACTGACATTCTGTTTTCCACTATTTTACATTCTCACCAGCAATGCGCAGGGGATCTAATTTCTTCACATCCTTGTCAGTGCTTGTTATTTTCTGTCTTTGTTTTTGTTTTTTTGAAAATGGTCATTCTCATGGCTATGAGGAAGTGTTAGCTTTTGAAAGAAGTGTGGACCATTGAGGGGAGACAGGTATATGGGACAAGATGCATATACCTGTCTAGTTAGTAGATTCAGCTGGGAACACAAGGAATTTCTCTTCTGAGAATGTTTTCTCTGAGGTGAGAAGCTAAGTCAACAGTTAGGAGATGGAGGAACAGGAAGGCAGTGTTTTAGAAAAGAGGAAAGAAAAGGTGTGCATAATCACTTGGAGGACAGACTGGCTGGTGCCATTTGAGATTGGGGATCATATATTCAGGGTAGCTCAGTCAGCATAGTTTGTGTCTGTTTCAGTGACTTGGGTATATGCAGAGTGTGTGGAGGGTTGAACTGAACCAGAATTGGAGTATTTGGGTGAGTAAGCTGGAAAGTGAGTGAGTGGTGGTCATGGACTAGGTTGTGTGGAAGAGATTTTGGAGGATACATTTACTAGTAAAAAATCTAGCAATGCTCTCCAGTAGAAATATGACAGGGCTACAAATCTGATTTGCAAGTTCATAGTCCTTACATTTAGCAAGGGAAAAATAAAAAGGTGAAATTAATTTTTTTAATATCTGTTGCTTAATCCAATATAGACAATGTATTGTTTTAACATGCAATCAATATTAAGTTACTGAGATACTCTTTCTTCTTTTGATATTGTGTTGAGCATCTTGGTGTGTATCTCATATTTGGAGCTCATCTCAGTTCAGACCAGCTGCTGTCCAAGAGCACAGTTGCCTTGTATGGCAAGTGGCTCCCATGTTGGACGGTGAAGGCTGCAGATGGGTGGTTGAGGTGAGGGTGGAGGGTGAGATTGGCAGCCCAGTGTCTGGAAGCCTAAGTACTTGGTGTATATTGAGTGTTGGGGAGGTTTGGAGGGATGTGCTGTGGCCTGAATGTGGCCTGAATTCTGATGGAATTTCCATACTTCCTTAATTTTTCCACTAGGACCTCCCTCTTCCCATGCTTGAATCGGCAGGCATCCATTTTAACGTTCACCAAGTGTTCTCATTTTCCATTGGCATTATATTGGGAATTATTACAAGGTGCTCCTCAGATTCTCTTGGCCACTCAGATTTTTGGTTTTCTCCTTTTCTGTCTTTTAAGTTTTGTAAATTCATTTTCCTTTATTTTTTGCCACAGTACAAGCCCACCTAGTTGTTTCTAGAGTGTGCCAGATTGCATTTCCAAAAGAGGGAGCTCTGTATTTCTACAAATCAAGGACCCATTACCCTGTGTTGAGTGACATTAGAATTTGTATGTGAATTTTGTTGTTGTTATTGTTCTTTAAAGAAAATCAGAAAGCAAGGATCCAGAGCACTTGGGTAGTTGTCAGCAATATGAGTCTTGATGGTTTGCTAATACGCACATTTTTGTGGTTTTAGTTCCTGTATTTAATGGGATTTTAAAGGGAGAAAGCAACTTAGCATTTTTTTAACGGACAGGCTATTGCATCTTTATCATTACTGAGTTTTGAATTCACTCTTGTTTTTGGAGCACACGTATTATAATCTAACTGGAAATGTACATTTTAAGATCAGAATGTTCATGGTAATGAATCCTCTTTTAATAATCTAGGTGAATTGATGTTAGGATTCACTAGGAATATTTTTTTAAACATAGAATCCTTTGAGAGTGCTTTTAAATATTATGATAGAAGTAATACATTGTTACAGAAAATTTGGACAATACAGAAAAATGGCTGGAAAGAAAAAAAGCAACATTATTTTATCACTTGATGACATTTACTTTTCTGTTTTGGTTCTAGTCTTTTTTTCTTAGTTTTAAAATTTCCTAATCATGGTATTATAATTTTTTTTCCTTAACATTGTAACATCGTCATTTTTCCATGTTATAAAATTAAATAATTACTATAATGTTGGCCTAATAACAAGTTGATTTACAACTTGTTTAACTGTTATTCTGTTAAAAGGTTTTTTTCCTTTAAAATTATTTTTTTCCTGATTATTAAAGTACTGTGTACTTAATATAGAAAATAGAATATGAGAAGTAGAAAGAATTTTAAAACTCCAGTTTTTGCAGCTATTTTGATATATACCTTCTGGTCATCTTCCTATGACTATTTCTTCTGCAGTGTTAATTTACACAAAGACACAAAACTATTGCACAAGGTTTTCTTTCTTTTTTAAAGGTTGTGCATTAAGTTAGCATTTTTCTGTGTCACCAGCCTTTATAACTATCATTCTTAGTGTCTGTATAGAATTCCACCGAATAATTTCCACTGTTTCCTTATCTATTTCCCAGATGTGCATTTAGGGCTTTCTCAGTAGATGGAAGGGTTTTAAGAACTTTTTGTTTTAGTGTGAATGCTGTGTTTTTATAGGTCCGTCTCACCCATGAAATTAAACACAAGAATATTGTAACTTTTCACGAATGGTATGAAACCAGCAATCATCTCTGGCTAGTCGTGGAGCTCTGCACAGGTAAGAGTGTGTAAGAAGTGCTACAGTGGTAGCCACCTTAAGTAGTTCTGAAAAAACATATGATGGAGGTTTTGTTATTTTCTGTTTTTCTTCTGTTACAAATATAAGCAGTGTTGATACTACTGACCTGTGTTAACTTGAACATCTATTGTTTGATCGATATTAGGGATGGGAAAAGAGCAGAGATGTTTGGTAAGAGGAAGACATAAAATTCAATTTGGGGTTAACTTTTTAAGTTCAGTGTTTATTTGTGTATGTATATTTTTTATTGAAGTATAGTCAGTTTACAGTGTTCATCAATTTCTGGTGTACAGCACCGTGCTTCAGTCATACATGAATGTATATTCGTTTTCATACACTTTTTCACCATAAGTTATTACAAGATACCGAATATAGTTCCCTATGCTATACAGCATGAACTTGTTTGTCTTGGGATTAACTTTAATGTGGTATAAAATGTTACTAAATCACCTACATATAATTTAGAAATATTTTTTAGTGATGATTAATTTATCAAACAAGCTTTCATATTTAGTAACAAAATATTTTAGATCAACTAGCTATAGCTAATTAGTCCATAAAGTGCTCATCTTTTTATTTTTATGAAAAGGATACTTGCTTTTAATAAAGAACCAGCACGTTCCACCACCTCCCAATACTAGAGATAACATGTTATAGCTCCTGCTTGTTACAACTTTCCAGGACTATGTACAGGGAGAAAGGTGACCAAATACATAGATACTATCTGGGCTTTTAGTTTTTGTGTCTTCAGGAAGAAAGTGTAACAAGGACCAGGTCCAGCGTACTTCTGTTCATACACTGAGTAATAATAAAGAATACTAGGATATATTGTAATTATTTCTAGCTCTGAGTCTTCTACCTATGGGCACTCAATTTATAAAACTGAATCATGAAAGAGGTTATTTGGAATAATAACTTACTTTCATTTTACTTTTCTGAATCAGTAGGAGCAGACAGTGGTTTAATTACTTTCGTAAGATATGCACACTGCTGAGGTGAGCAGGGGACTTAACCTGTATTTCTTATTGCTTTGACTAGTTATTTCTGACCACTGACCAGTATAATAGCCTATCTCTAATTTATACCTATGTGTGGAATGGTGCCTCACCCACCAAAACAAAATGAACAAAACTCAAACTACCTCCTACCTTCATCACAGTAATTCTGAAAGAACTTGCAGATGCCGGCTACGACTTCACTTTCTTTGAACTTGACTGCTATTAATAATCTTGACCTTGGGTGAAAAAAAAGTTTGTTTCTGGCACTTAGATGATAGAGATGTGACTGGGACCCTGGAAGGATATAGATGTGGAATTGCCTGTGTGTTTCCCATTGGCCTTTTATATCATCAGTGGTGTACATTAAACTTGGTGATTTTCTAACTTCAGGAAGAGCATCTTTTTTTTTTTTTTGCCATGCAGTACTTGCTGAATGTGACCTAACTTTGCACAGGAAGTAAGCATGACTGTACTTTGTGTAATGTGATTAAAGTGCATGGTTTAGGTAAATAACACTAATTTTTGTAGCTGTTCATTTCCTGAGGGATCTGGAGTGAGCAATCAGAGTGATTCTCACTTCAGCCCCCTAGCTTACTTTTTGACCACCTTTCAGACCAAGTAGTTGTTCTCTCTAAGCTGACTCTGGAGCAAGGATGCAGATTTCTGTTAGGGTACTTGGATCACTGTTCATTCACATGTATGTTTACCCTGCCATACTGTTCAGGGGTCTGATTTGATCATGCTTTAGTGCTCAGCTCCCAGTGTGGAACCTCCCAGAGGCACTGTGTAATGTTCGTGACTTAAAGTGGGTAATTTTAATCAACTTCCAGGTGGTTCCTTAGAAATGGTTATCGCTCAAGATGAAAACCTTCCAGAAGATGTTGTGAGAGAATTTGGGATTGACCTAATTACTGGATTACATCATCTCCATCAACTTGGCATTCTCTTTTGTGACATTTCTCCTGGGAAGGTAATTTATGAAAGTTTTGATTTCCTGACTATTTATGGCTTAATTTGATTTCCTGACTATTTGTGTCTTAATTTAGTGCTCCCTCAAAGATGTTTTTATTTTTAGGTACAGTTTTGATCTAGAACATCTTGAAATTTTAAGTTAAATGTTTTTTAAATGAAAGGAATCATACAGTACTGTATGGTTCCTACTTAGGTTCCTACTAAGCTACCTATTGAAGCAGCTTTTAGAATGCGAGGTCTCCCCTTCCTTTCAGGGACTCTTTGAGTAATTACTATTGCCCCTGAGGTGTATTGTGAACAATGAGCTCAGTAGATCCAAAAAATAAGACTCTTCGCTCTTAAATTATAGCACACAGTTATGAGCCATTATTTTAGTTTGATAATGACATTTTTGGCTATGTATGTGTGATGCCTAATATTATGGATCAAATATTTTCTTTTCTGATAAAACTAATTATAACTTAATGTGCTTCAGTGTTGTTGAGTCACAGAACCTGCTTGGTGTCCGAATCTCATTTAGAAGCTGTGTGCCCTGGACAAGTTACCCTTTCCTTCTCTCTGCACCTTAGTTTTCTTGCCTATGATATGGAGATAGACATTGCAGGGAGATGGTGAGGATTACATACTACATTTAGATTAAACTTGTAAGACACTTTTTGGTAGACAGTGTGCTTTCAGTCAGTGGCATCTATTACTCTCTTTATAAGTACATACTCTCAGGGATTGTATGTGTTCCTGATCTGAGTTGCTACTTTTCCTTTGTTAATGTGAACACAATGAAATGAAAAGCTGAACGTTTCCTTGTTAAACGTTACTGTTGGCCATCTGTATAAAAACATAATTAAACCTAAAAACCTCTAAAAAACTATGTAGTGAATAGACATTCTTTGAAATATTCATATACTTAAGTCTATAACCACTTAACTGTGTTATGGCCCTGAAAGCAGCTATAAACAGTCTGTAAATGAATGGTTGCGGCTTTGTTTCAATAAAACTTTATTTTTGGACACTGAAATGCCAATTTCATGTAATTTTCACACATCAAGAAGTATTTATCTTTAATTTTTTTCAACCATTGAGAAATGTCAAAGCCACTCTTAGCTGCTGCTTGTATGAACGTAGGCAGTAGCAGGATTTGGCTCAGAGTCTGGAATATGCCAGCCCTTGTGTGGGAGTTCTTTAATGAGGTCTTGTGTCCGCTACTGGTAGCCGAGGAGCTTCAGGCTGATTTGTAATGTAACCTTTATTCTAGAACTGGGGTTGGCAGAGTTCGGGCAGAATGCCTGTTTCTGAAAACGAAGTTTTACTGGGACACAGCCACACCCTTTCATCTAAGTATTGTCGGTGGTGGCAAACTTGAGTAGTCAGGACAGAGACCTTATGGCTTGCAAAGTCTAAAATATTTACCAACTTAATTTTTTTCCCTGCCCCCTGCTGCTGCTTCTCAATGTGTGTTCCCTGGACTGGCAGCATCAGTTTTACCTGGGACTTGTTAGAAATGCAGGATCTTGGGCCCCGCTCTAGACCTGTTGATTCAGAAACTCTGGGAGTAGGGACTAGATGTTTTTCTCCACAGGGCCTCCAGGTGCTCAAGTTTAAAAGTCACTATTGTGGACTAACAGGCATCCTTAGTATTGGTGGCCAGAAGTTGAGGGTAAACTTTAAATGCTTTTAAAGACCGAAAAGCACCCTCACACACTGCAGAGAGGAAAAGATAAAAGTAATACAACACTGGTTCCTGGCATGATTTCAACAATCAAGAAACAGGTAACTTCTAATCACAAATTACATTAGCCGACTTGAACAGTAACACATGCAGTCACTGTTAAATGCCCTTGGCATCAAGTATAACCTCAATCTTTACATCAATCCGAAGAGTTAAGTATCATTTTTCCTATTTTATAGGTGAGGAGATTGATATTTGCATCAGTTAAGTAAATTCTGCAGGTCAGGGGACCAGTAAGTGGTGAACCTGGGGCTCAAATCTAGATCTTGAACTTCAAAATCCTAGTCTTTCTTAACCCTAAATCATACTTCCTCCTTTGAATAAACAACCCCTTGGAGGTGGGTTTCCAAATCCTGTTTGAACTGTCACTGAGGATTGGTGAATAAAGGTTGTTCCATATATTTTTTTTAAACCTTTCCCCAAAGTCTCTGGTTTCCCTCTGTGGTTATATGATGCATTTATCATATACATCTGAGAAGGGACAATTTAATATTTGATTCTATTATTCAAATGTCAGATTTATTTTTCTTTGGCTTTTTTCTAAATAATTGTAAGCATTTCATTTTCTGAGTTGTGATGAAGTGAGAAAGTCAATACTCCAAGTTCTGTAGTGAGATTCTAAGAGATACTGATGGAAGTGCCAATTGACTTGAACTTGTTTCTGAACACATTTGTTTTTTAAACTTTATAGATCCTTTTGGAAGGGCCCGGCACATTGAAGTTCAGTAATTTTTGCTTGGCCAAAGTGGAAGGTGAAAATTTGGAAGAGTTCTTTGCCTTGGTGGCAGCAGAAGAAGGAGGAGGTGATAGCGGGGAAAACGTACTGAAGAAAAACATGAAAAGTAGAGTCAAAGGTAGGTGCAGAAGCATCAAAGTCAGAGTTCTAGTTGTGGGCAGCCCGAGTCCCACGTAATTATGTTTTTCTGTTTCTGTTTTTGTTTTTTTTGCAGGAGGTGAGAGATTAGGTTTATTTATATACTTATTTATTTATTTACCAGAGGTACTGGGGATTGAACACAGGACCTCATACATGCCAGGCATGCACTCTACCACTGAGCCACACCCTCCTCCCCCAATCATGTGTTAAGGAGATACTGTCCACCTTTGGTTTTGCCAGTCACACATGTATTGAAAATAATAATGACCAGGAGAAGTCCGGGTCTGGGGATGGCTTTGTCCATGGTCTTAAGTTTGTCGTGTGGCTCTGATGCCACTGTAGGGTCCAGGGAACCTTCTGAAAAAGCCTGTGTCTCATCCTTAGCTTTACGTGTCATTGATGACTCATGGAAACATGGCCGAGGGTTGTCTCTCCCTGTTGTATCTGTATCCCCAGCAGGCACAACAGTGTCTGGCACACACTCGTGGCTCCGTAGATACTTAACATTGTGGAGTAGCTGATGTTCTTCAGTGAATGAGGAGTTTTATGAGTGCATCCCTGGGGGAGGTGGTTTTGATGGTGGGAAGGGGCCTGGGCCGTTAGACCGCTGTACTTGAAAAGTGTGAAGTGTTATTTCTTAGACCAGAACTTTTCATAGAAGTGGTGAAGGTGTTTTTCCCTCAACTTCCCTGGGCAGGTACTTGAGACTTCAGGAGCACGGAAGCCCGTGCAGTCTCACTGTGAAGCAAAGGGCAATGTGAGGGAGGGCATCATTCCTGGGCTTGGTGGTCCTGGGGCCCCGGATGAGAACAATGAGGGAAAGGGATGGGAGCAGCCGGTTAACTATAGGCATCAAAAATAGGAGTGAAGGAAATTTAAGTTTCAGGGCCGGTCTCGCAGTAAGATTTCATGCCCAAGAAGAGGGCTTTTTAAATCCCCAAATACCATTCCATAGTATGGCATTTTATAAAAAGGAATATTGCAGACTCTGCTTTTATTACAGAAAACAAGGAGGGTGGTATATTTCAGAAATGTATATTTGATACATTCCCCTTTCGTAAGGGGAAGGGGACTGTGTTGTAGAGAAATGAGTCAGTTTCTAGCAGATATGCTCAGTTACTTCTGAGGTTAATCTAGGAATAGTCTCCGTGATGAGGATACTTCATCTCTTTGACCAAGAATGGAGGACGCCCTTGTGGGGGGCTTGGAAATCTCAGTCTAAGTATGTTGATGATCAAGGCACTTGAAATAAACTCCTTCCCTCTTGACATCTGCTGCTGGCTGGGTGTCGTGGTGGGCTTGAGGGTGGCTCTCTGGAAGTGGTGCTCAGGCACGAAGAGTCCTCTAACGTTGGTGTTGACCTGAGACAGTGGGGACTTTACTGAACTTAAATTTCTAGTCAGGGAGGACAGACAGACATGAACACTCAACAACTATTACTGGAGCGCCTACTGAGTGTTGGGCAGGGGGCCTGGGCATCCTGGCCCCCTCACCTGGTCTCTCTCCTCACTGGTCTCTCTTAGGTGGATGAGTGTTGGGAACAGTACAAATGACTGACGAAGCTGTTCTTTATCCTTTGTTTTTAGGATCTCTTACTTACACAGCTCCAGAAATTGTGAAGGGTACCGACTTCTCCGTCACCAGTGACCTCTGGTCTCTGGGCTGTCTGCTCTATGAAATGTTCTCAGGTAAATACTTTCTGGTTAAGTTGAAAATCAGAGCTAGACACATACACATAAAAGTTAAGTCTGTAGTTTCGCAAGTAGTTGACCTGTAAGATGTGAAAAAGCTGGTGTTTCTGAATTTTTCTATGTGCTGATTTTGGCTGAATTGCTTGGTGTCTAGGCAACTGCAGATTTTTAGGAACGTCTGACGTGGAGGTATTTTTCATGATAATAATTTGGAATATTGAAATATGTCCAACTATTAAAAACTATTAGTAGAAAAATCTTATAAAGGTACCTGTAGACTAATTATGAGTCCAATGGCCTATGTAGCCCTTGGATCCTGGTAATTAAGTGGTCTATAAGTGAATTTGTGTATTTGTTAGGATGAGAAATGTTGAATTATCAAAATATAGAAATATATAGACAATGTGCCTGGTAGGCACTAGGCATTTAGTAATTACTGTTATATACATATTTTTTTCCTGTAAATTAAGTAACCCTGAACTATCTGTAGTTGAGATTTATTAAGAGTTATTGGTGATAACAAACTGTTGTTTAGTTTTGCATTTTCATGTTTTCAGGAAAGCCTCCATTTTTCTCAGAAAGTTTATCAGAATTAATTGAAAAGATTTTTTATGACGATCCTTTGCCACCTATTCCAAAAGGTAGGATTTTTATTACAAATGGAGTTAATTTCCTTTCTACACTGACTAAAGGTGCACTTTTATCCAGAAGTGTTTTTATTGATTCATGATGCCTCAAATTTATATTTTATAGATATTCACAAACTGATACTTTTAGAAATGTTAGCATTCCCTTTGCAGTTTTTTAAAAGATACTGGAATGGAAAAGAAAGCACTACTGATAGTTTCCCTCATTTAAAAATACAAATTATTTTGTGCTCCTGTGTCAGAAGAAGTCTGGTTTAAAGATTTAAAATACTCGCAGCTTTTATGTCTTTTGTGTGTGTTCCTGTGTACGTACCATTTACGTAATACATACTCAAGTCCTGTGTAGTTATTTCTATTTAGTATTTGATTAGGAACAAATTAGGCATTTCTCAGTCCTTACCTCGATGAGTCAGAATGCTACCCTGACAAGTTTTTACATTTAAGCTAGATACACTTGTAGTATTTCTGAAGTGTTGGAAATTTAATCATGCAAATTGTAATTAATGTAACAGTCTACCATTAACAATTTTAAGGAAAGAAAAGAAGGTACAAACATCATAGAACACTTGGCTGTGCACCACAAAAGACGTGAATCTTAAGACACAAAAATGAAAACAGGACTTTGAAAAATATGGTTGTGAGTGCTTAAAAGAAAAAAAAAAATCGGAAGTAATTAATGGAAGAAATAGAATACAGAATATTCTCAGTATTTTAAGAATCATCCTAAGTGAAAAAACAAAATACTTGATATTTTGAAAATAGTTTATATTTCTTAAAACAAAAACTATTTCTTTTTTATTAAATTTATATTAGTTTTTTGTAGAAATCAGTCATTTCAGTTCCTTCTAATGATAACTTCTGATTTTTTTTTTTGTTTTGTTTTAAATACAGTATTGTTTGTTTTCTCCTCTAAGTTAAAGATTTTTTTCTTTTGTTTTAAATACAACGTTGATCATTGTTTTCTCCTGTAGGTTAAAGGGAAGAGAAATCTGAGAATGAAAGTATCAGAGGGGTCTGGTCAGGACAGCACTGGTGGCCCCAGTGTAATTATTTCACAAGGGTCTTCATCAGACTGTGGCCACAGTGCCCAATAGCGCCATCTGTTTTGATGGCTTTGGCCATGGTCTTCATGGCCGCTTTTACCCATAGGACTGATAATCAGACCACGGAATATATCTGTCTGATACAGAAAGACGAAACACTTGGAGATTAATGGAATTGGACAATATCATAATAATATGACTATTTTCCTGTTTAAAAAAATCTCTAAAGAGGGATTGTGAGTACTCTAATCACAGTGTATTCTAAAGCAAACCTGGTCAAGTTAAGAATGCCTCAGATGATGAGGCATAATTAATAGTTGAAGACAAGGGTTGAGTTTGTCAGGCTGGTGACCCTTGCTGGAGCTGTTCAATAAAAAGGTTCAGAGGTTAGTCAGAACTTAGTTTTTGAGATTTATGTTTTCTTGTAGTTCAGGAAAACTATTTTTTATTTGCTCTCCCAACCCCCAGCATTAAATAGAGGCTGAAATTAATATATTCAGTGTTCTCTTAAAAATAATTCATGTGCTTAAAATACTGTTGCTTTAAATGTTGATGTTGAGTATGTATTCAATTACTTACCACTTTTTTTTTTCTTTTTGGGTATTTGTGTATAGATCCTTCTCTTCCTAAAGCTTCTTCAGATTTTATTAATTTGCTTGATGGTTTACTTCAAAAAGATCCTCAGAAAAGGTATGTATGGATTGTGTTTTAAGATGAATGAAGAGTGGAATCATTTTTTTCTTATAGTACTTCTAAAATGGTGCTGTTCTTAATATACAAAGCTGTTCAAATTATCTTTTTTTTGAAAAAAAAAAATCTGAGTTTACATTGAGTGTTCTGTTTGGGAATTGAAAAAGTCAGTTTCTCTTTTAGTGTAGCAAACAGTTGCCTCATAGGCTGACAGATTTTTTTGTAACTCCTAAATCCAGGAAGTACATTTTTTTTTCCCCACTGTGGATTTCAGGCTAAAACTGTGTTAGACTACTGAACCAGGGATGTTAGTGTCAAGACACTTAATATAACGTATTTTAATGTGGTGATTATATGATGATCTTGTCATACTGGGGGTATCACATGACAGGATGATAGCAGTGAATTTTCCTCGAAGTGTTGGCAGAAAGTTAGATAGCCTTCTGCTATGGAGTCGGGGAGAACAGGAAGGAGTGGGGAGTAGGGAGGGAGGGGGGTCTCCCTGCCAGGAGACAAGAGAAACTGGTTTTCCACTTCTAGTTCTGCCATTAGGTAACTGGACGTTTTAGGCAAGTATTTGGGGTCTCTGCTTCAGAGTGTTAAAAGAAGAATAAAATTAGTGTCGCATGTAATGTATCTTCATTAAATGTGAGGAGAAAAACTGCAGAAGGAAATGTTGGTTCTAATGTAAGTTGTAAGACGCTCCTATGCTTACAATAGAATGCTTTTAGGATTAGTGTTATTTTGGTGGGTAATCCTCCAGACATCTTTTGATACAATACAAATATACTTTATTTTATTTAGGACTTAATTATGTCCATGTATTTCTATCCCAGTATTAAATACTTTTTTGCATAAACTGAGGCCATTCCATAACCTAGTTTTTTCTCTTTTTATGTCTGCTTAGTCATTGTAAATGGCTGCTGAATGTTCGTGCGATAACCTGTAATAACATTTATGGATGTTCTTAATTTAGATAAAATTAAGCATTTAAGGATGCTTCTTAATTTAGAATATCCTACACACTGCTACAGTAAATATCCTTTTGTCTGCTTTTGTTGTTATGGTTCACTTAGGCAGTCATCTCATTTGGATAAATCTCTCAAAGTGGAGTTCCTGGCCAAAGACTCAGAATATTAAAAAGCTTGGTACTTTTGCTGCATCTTAGGAACGTGGGCTGGTTTCTACTTACAGCAATATGAGAAAGTTCCTTCCTTCCCATTGTTACCTACAATGGGCTGTTGATCTTACAAATTTTTGCCAATCGGATAGATGAAAAAGGAATTCCATTTGTTAGTAATTTTAATTGTTAGTGAATTTTAGGAGCCCTTTGTATGGAAGGGATATTACATGTGGTTGCAGATTCTTTATCATTTGTATGTTAATTTTGATCAAAGTAGTTTTTATTTTAGTACAGGAATTTTGAATAATTAATCAGATAGAAATTTTTTTTTTTAAATTTTAATTAGGCTTAACCATTCTGAGTTTGAGTACACCTTGGGTATACTTTGTTAGTAGTAAAACTTAATGCTTTGAAAGTGAGTCTGGGTTTTAGATGTGGCCTAAAGTCATTTCAATGTGGGTGAACTAGTTAGATAACATTTTGACTCCTAAACAGATTATGTATAGTCATGGTAAGCTTGTTTATTTCTGAATGAAGTTCTAAAAGTGAAGTTCCAAAAAAGAACGTGTGAAACAAATCTGATACATGTAATTGGAACATGTCCTGGGAATACTCCATGGTGAATCATGTTAAAATAGAATTTTACCATTTATGTTTTGTAAAGATTCACTTGGGCAGGCCTGCTGCAGCATTCTTTTTGGAAGGATGCTTCTCACTAGAAAAGATCAGGATTCAAGCACCGAGGATTCCAACATGAGGTTGTATATGCTTATTTTTATGTGTGGGGCATGATTATTAAACACTTGTTCCATTACTGTTCTGTTCTTGCAGCATCAATGACATGAATTTCTATGCTTTCATTAACAGAGAATCAAGCTTGTATTTAATTAAGGGTTGCTTAAGGAGTTTAGTCATGACATTTAGTGTTCTTGATTTTGCTCATTTTCTGGTCATTCCTTCTCCAGCCAGTGATTTGGTATGGTAGTTGTTAGTCCTATTCACCTGGCTTCTGTCCCTCTCTGAGTTTTAGGCACTGGCCAGAAGCTACTGCTATCTCCCAACCAGCTGCTGCAGGATTATCTGGGGCCTGGGGCAAGACAAAACGGAAAGAGAAAAATTAAAAACTAGATTTCTCCTGCTCTAACCCTTGTGTGGGGGGTGGTGCCCTTTGCTGTTCTTGGAATAGAAACAGGGCTTCTCTTGGGGCTCCTGTCTGTACTTGCTGCCTCTGAGTCCAGGCAATACTGGAAGGGGAAGAATAAAAGGGAAACTTGCTTCTGTTTATTTTTCAAAGATAAGGTTTGTAGATTCTTAGTACAATGCCTTGCTTGTAGTAAGTGCTCATTTGCTACTCAGTGAAAAATACTACTTTTCCGACTCCAAAATTTTCCCAAAGTTCATGTGTAATTTAAGTCCCAACCTCCTGTTGAACACAGAATGCTACAGAAAATGGAGTAGTAAGTTTGATTGTGTTGGCTTTTTCCTGACGAATGGCAGAAATGTAGAGTATCCTGGGTTCCAAGATTCCAAGGAGCTTCTGAAGAGTCCTCAGAGTGGACAGGCGAGAGGGGAGAAGAGCGGCCAGCAGCTCAGTCACTCCTTCCGCCTAGGTGAGCTTTCAGCTGGCACTGTCGCGCTGCTCGGCATGCTGTCACTGAGAGTTCCTGGATTCATGTTCTCTCTCTCTCTCAAATCTCTGCATTATTCCCTGCTCGTATTTTGATGCCATCATGGATAACGCTGGACTTTGCTGCCACAGAAAATCCATCTGAGTTGCAGCCTAAGAGTACTCTTGGGGGTCAGCTGAGTGAGTCCATGTTTCTTCTCAGGTAAGTGAAATAACAGCAGTAAGGAATGAAATGAAAGTTAAATTGGGAGATGAAAGTTAAATCTTCTTAGTATCTGTTGTCTTGGCGGCAAACCGTGTTACACAGACATGAAGGACAGGGATAGATGCCAAATTCCAGTTCTCACTGTCTGCTTTCCAAGTTGTTATTAGGCGCTGGCCAGTGAAATATAGAGTTTGCTATGTATTTTTACAAAATATTAACCAAACATCCTTAACGTTTCCTATTTATAAGGGTTAAAACTTCTTCATTTTGTACTTTCACATCAAACAGAATTGAATTTAAAATTCCAGAAGTCCAGCTTCTTTTATTTAGATAAAGACTTAACAGAAAGGAGCAGGTTGTGTATTTCTTTAAACATTTTATCTGGGAGGCTTCAACAGTACTTGTAATTATTGAAATAATAAAGTCAGAATGGTATTTTAAAGTGATTAAAACCAATATGTTTACAATTTTAATGTGTATAAATATTAAGTGTTATAGTTTATTCATAGCTTTAGACTCATAGAGAAAGTTTCATGACATAGGGGTTATTATGATAAACTAAAATTTCCTGATTTGTTTTACCTGTACTTAAATATAAAGTATGTTAAATTTATCTATACACATCTTAGGCATTTTAAATTCAGTTTTTAAAAGAACTTTGTACAGCTTCTCGTATATTTTGTGACCTAAGTAAATACATGTTTAACGAATGAATAAAAAGACAAGTTGAAAGTGGAGTGAGAATCCTGTTATTGGGGAGATTGAAGGAATTGATCAAAAAAGACCTAATGATCTGAAGGGAAGAATTTCTTAAAATACGTAAAACTCAAAATCAGAGACCCAGGTGTAATGGAGTGGCCCATAGAGCAGCCTTTGATAAGTCTAGGAGGGATCATTAAAAATAGATGCAGATTTGTTATTTAAGTAGATACTAAGGTAATTTTCCAATTCAAACATTTTCTGAAATAAAATTATAAATATTTCCCATGCTTTGTAGAATATCTGATCTGCTTTATTACATTAATCCTGCTGGACCAGCAGACATTAAAGACATAATAAAATCAGTATTTTAAGATTTCTAGTTAAAACAGAATATACTGAATATAGCATAGAAGCTGTAAATAAAAGAAATAATTATCCATGAAATTACTTCAAAAACAGTTGCAAATATATATATATATATATAATATATATAAACACAAATTAGAGTTTAAACATTTTTCTATATGAGATCACATAGAAACATCATATTCTACCATTTTCCGTGAGATGTGTTTTTTTCCCAGGGAAGAGTAAACAGAGGATAAAGTCTCTGAAATCTGAATGTTACCTGTTGTGCGTTTTTTCAGTTCTCGTCCTACTCCGCGAACTAGCACTGCAGTGGTGTTAAGTCCCGGTGAGAATATTACTCAGAATTCACCACAGAAGGCTTCTCCTTTGACCAAGGTGAGCAGAGATGGAATTTTTTTTTTTTTTTTTACATAAGATGTACAGACTGAGAAGAATAATTGCAAATTAATCTCTGAACTGTGTTTGAAATTGCAAAATGTACAGCTAGGTCATCTTCCTTGATTATCATTGGTTTTTCTAGTAAGTACTGTTAGGAGAGGTGCTTCATAGTTATATTTTGATAACAGTTTTATTGAGATATTATTGACATACCACGTAATTCACCCATTTAAAAGCATATGATTCAGGGGCTTTTTAGCCTACTTAGAGTTACGCAGTCAGCACCACAGTCACTTTCAGAATGTTCTCATCATCCCACAAAGAAAAGCTGTACCCATTAGCAGTCACTGCTATTTTCTTCCCGTTTCTCTGCCCTCTTGTCCTAGGCAACCACTAATCTACTCCCTATCTTTATAAATTTGCCTATCCTGGATATTTTATATAAAATGGAATTACACAGTATGTGATCTTCTGTGACTGGCTTTTTTCACTCAGTATTTTAAGATTCATCCAAACTGTAGTGTGTCAGTATTATATTCCTTTTTGTTGCTCAGTAATAATTCTGTTGTATGTACCACATTTTATTTTTCCATTTATCAGTTTGTGGACATTTGGCTTGTTTCTGTCTTTTTGCTATTACAAATAATGCTGTTATGAATGTTTGTGTACATTTTTGTGTGGGTGTGTGTTTTAATTTCTTTTTATATCCATGGGACTGGAAATGCTGCATCGTATGCTAACCCTGTTCAACCTTTTGAAGAAATGCCAAATTGTTTTCTAAAGCAGCTGCACCATTTTGCATTCTGACCAGCACCCTATGAGGGTTCCAGTTTTTACACACCCTTACCAAAACTTGTTACTGTCTTTTTTTAAATTGTGATAAACTATACGTTACATAAAACTTACCTTTTTAACCCTTTTAAGCATGGCGTTAAGTCCACTTACATTGTTACGCAACCATCACCAGTACTCATTCCCTACACCCCTTGACTTTCTGCCTCTATGAATTTGCCTAGCAACCTTATATAAGTGGAATCATACAATATTTGTCCTTTTGTATCTGCCTTATTTCACTTAGCATAATGTCTTCATGGTCCATCCACGTTGTGGCATGTGTCGATTTCATTCCTTTTTTAAGGCTGAATAATACTCCATTGTGTGAATGTACCAATTTCTTCATCTTTCGATGGACACTTTGGTTGCTTCAACCTTTTGGCTATTGTGAATAGTGTTGCATGGTCTTTTTGATTATAGTTATCCTAGCGAGATGTGAAATTTTATCTCACTGTGGTGTTGATTTTCATTTTTCTATTGGCTAGTGATGAGCATTTTTTTCATGTGCTTATTGGCCAGTTGCCTATCTTCTTTGAAAGAATGTCTATTCGAACTTTTTGCTCATTATTGGGTTGTAGGCATTCTTTGTATATCTTAGATAAATGATTTTGAAATGACTCCCATTCTGTGGGTTTTCCTTTCACTTCTTGTTGGTGTCCTCTGAAGCACAAAAGTTTTTAATTTTGATGTGGTCCAGATTATCTTTTGTGTGTGTGTTATTGCCTGTGCTCCTGATGTCATAATTCAGAAACCATGGCCTACTCTAAGGTTGTGAAGTTTACGCCTATGCTTAGCAGGTAAATTTAGATCTTTAACCCATTTTTGGTTAGTTTTTGTATATGGCATGAGGTAGGGGGCCCAGCTTGTTTGTTTTACATGTGAATGTCCAGTTGTCTCAGTGCCATTTGTTGAGAAGACTCTTCCACCATTTCATTGACTTGGCATTCCTGTGAAATATCAACTGTAAATGTGAAGGTTTATTTCTGGACTTTGAGTTCTATGCCATTGATCTGTATGTCTTTCCTTATGCTAGTAGCACACTGTCTTAATTGTGGTGGCTTTTTAGTAGGTTTTGAAATTACAAAGTATGATTCCTGACTTTATTCTTCTTGAGCGTTTTTTAGTTTTTGGCTCTCCTGGGTCTCTTGCATTTTCCTATGAATTTTAGGATCAGTTGGTCAGTTTCTGCAAAGAAGCCAGCTAGGATTATGATAGCAATTGTGTTATTGTGTTGAATCTCTAGGGCAGTGTGGGAGTATTGCCATGCTAACAGTATCAAGTTTTCCTCCAAGAGCATAGGATCTTTATTATTAGGTTTCCTTTGTGTGTGTGTGTTTTAAAATTTATTTTGTGTTCAAGTGTAGTTGATTTACAATGTTAGTTCCAGGTGTATAGCAAAATGATTCAGTTATACATATACATACATACATATTTTTTCAGATTCTTTTCCATTTTGTTATTACAAGAAATTGAATATAGTTTCTTATGCCATACAGTAGGTCCTTTTTGTTTATTTTATATATATTAATTACCTGTCAATCCCAAACTCCTAATTTATCCCTCTCCCACCCTTTCTTCTTTGGTAACCATAGTTTGTTTTCTATGTCCATGAGTCTATTTTTGGTTTGGAATTAGAATTTGTATCATTTTTTTCTTAGATTCCACGTAAGCAGTATCATACAATATTTGTCTTTTTCTGACTTACTTCACTTAATACGATCTCTAGGTCCACCCATGTTGCTGCAAATGGCATTATTTCATTCTCTTATGTCAGAGTAGTATTCCATTGTATATATATACCACATCTTCATCTGTTCATCTGTCGATGGACATTTAGGTCTTTTCCATGTCTTGGCTATTGTAAATAGTGCTGCTATTGAAATCTTCTTTAATTTCAATCACAGTTTTGAGTGCAGACACATTTTTGAATTAAAATTTTTTCAAGTTATCTTTTATTGTACTTACTGCTTGGTGGATGTAATTGCTTTTAGTTGTTACTGTAATTTTTATGTAATGTGAAATGCATTTGAACCATGTGAAACTTAATTCTGCATTGAAATGAAATGTAAATAGGTTATAATAAAATCTCACTGTGCTAATAATTCATTATATGTGAGATAGAAAATCAGTGTAAAGGTAAAAAATGCATTCTGAAATGTGATAGATGTTGAATTTCTTCTACCAGATGTTTATTGTAGAGGAGTGTATGTAATCCTTTTGAGAATACTTAACAAATTAATAACTATATTTGCTATTATAGAAACATAATTATAATTACACAAATGTTAATAAATACTATAAGGGAGTTTTATAATTTTTAAAATGATACATTTTTATTCAATTAAAATTACTTAATTACAGAACACTTGAAATATGTAGAAGAGTTGTTCCCTTCTTCTATACATACATGTTCATTTTTCAGCAAGAAAACAATTTTATAATGTAATTTTTTTTGGTTAGTAAGTCTTCACTGTTTTTGATCACTGTATTCCTGAGCACTTCATTTTATTCAAGTTTATTTTTTGCTATTGTGAATGGGATGTTACATTTTTATAACCTGCTATTTGTGCATACATTCAGTTTATATATATGAAATTAATATATAATATATAAGCATATAATAAATATACTTTTCTAATTGGTCTACTTTACCAATTCTTAGATTATTTTTTCACTGTTTTTCAGTTGATTTCATTTTGGCTTTTCTTTCAAGTCTTTCTGTTGTAAAAGTCCGTGTTCTTTAACCATTTTTTTTTTTTTTTTACAAGTTTCTTCCTTTACATATTCCTCACGTGTTTCTTATATGTTTATCTTTTAAGTTGCAAAGGAACTTGATCAGCTCATGCCCCTACCTCAGTTTTGAGTAATACCTTTTTCTACTTATCTTTCACATGGCTGATTTGGTTTTCTGGTTAGCAGTTTGTTGGTCAGTGTTTCAGTGGAAGTTCTTAATGCATAAATCCTTTTTTTTTTTTTTTTTCTGCTATGAAATAGTAAGGCATAGCACTGGGAATAAAAGTTGTGTTTAAGGAGAGCACAAAGAAACATCTCAGGAATAACGGATGGCGAACATCTGGTTAATCGTTTTCATTATGTGTCAACTCCACTTTAATTAGGTTTAATACTTGAAAGGTCAGTACTTCAGTCTGAAATGTTTTTATGCTGTAATTTTAACTTCATATTGAATATTCTGTGAAGCAGGAATAAACTGATTAATGTTTGATGGATGAAAGATTAAAACCATGCTGGTAATTGAAAATCTGATTTGCTTCACTGTAGTTTAGAAAATCAAACTATAGAAGGTCTGTTTTCTAGTCCTATCCGGCCTTCGTGGTAAACATGAGCAAGTACTCTCTCTGAGCCTTGTGTTTTTCATCTGTAAAAAATGGGGATACTGATGCACAAGATTTAGGACTTGTGTGAAGATCAGATGAGACTGTCTGTGGAAGCGGTTTGAGTAGCAGTGGAGGCCCGTTGACACAGGTGACCTTTCTCAGTGGTGTCTGCTCAGCATCTTATTAGCTCTGTCTTTTAAAGCTTGTCCCTGGTCACAGAAACAAAGTCGAGCTTTTGTTACTCTTTCAGGTTGCCAGTGGGCAGCTGAGTCAACAGGACCTGGAGTCCCAGATGAGAGAGCTCATTTACACAGACTCAGATCTTGTCGTCACCCCAATTCTCGACAATCCCAAGGTGCGGAAAGACGCCCGAACAACCGAGGGCCGAAATCTGTGTGGTGTCTTCATTCCCAGTGCCCTCTCCCTTGTATTCTTGCCAGTTCCTCTTGTCTGCTTTTATTTCATTCGTGTGACACGTCTACGTTTGTAACTCCCACCCTGTCTGTAACCCTCTTTTCCTCCTGCATCACTTTCTGCTTCACTGGAGTGATAAGGTTTCTTCCTCCTCGGCAGCAGCTCTGCCTCCCACCAGTTCATGGGCTGAGGAGCCCATGCTGACTTGTAGACCTCAGACCTTAGCCTCAGTCCCTTCATTTCTCCATAGTACTAGGCAAATCACTCCAAACATTCTCGTCACTGATGCTGTGAAGGCAGATGTCAGCGAGCAGTGTTCACCAGGCTGGGGTGGGCTGGCAGGTCACATGGAGACCACACCCTCTCGTGGGCTGTCAGGGCTGCACGGTCGATGGTGGGCAGTCATGGTTACAGTGCACTTGTAACCCTATGTGATTTTTGTTGCCTCACATTTTCGGAATGCAGTACTGTATTTCTAGGGAATGATTACGCTCCTTAAACAAAACCTAGTTTTTCAGCATTCCTCTGTTTTCTATTCATTTCCAGTCTCCGGCCCACTTACATTTCACCACCTATCCTCTATTTTGATTTTCTTGCTTCCTTTTTTCGTAAGTGTCTGTTTTCTTAATTGATGTCTGTTTCCTCTCATCTCACTGGGGAACATTACTACAGTTGAGAACAAATGGGTTCTTGGATATATGTTTATTTATTGACTAGGTAGACAACATTTAATGTAGATTATGCAGCTATTTTTCATAATGTAGCTATTTCTTATTATGAGTTATCTGGCAGAGTACCTGTATACTATGCCAAATTTAATGTCTAATGGAGCTTTTTCCCAGTGGAACTTCCAGAACAATTTGTGCTATCTTTTGACCATATTCTCCGTTTCTTTCTTTTTATAGCCATAGTTGTTCTTGGGAAACCCTAGTTTTTTAAAAAAATTTTTTATTCTGAACTAATTTTAGACTTACAGAAAAAGGGTTCAAAAATAGTAGCAGTCCTGTTTACCTTTTGCCCAGCTTCTCCTAATGTTAATATTGTAGAAAAACATAGGATGTTAGCAAAACTAGGAAATTACCCTGAGTACAGTGCTGCTAACTAAACTACCGAACTCACTCGAATTTTACTGGTTGTGGCACTCATGTCCCTTTTCCGTTCGAGGATCCCACATCTCGGTTTTTAGGCCTCATTAGTTTCCTACAGTCTGTCCTTGTCTTTCATGGTCTTGTGGTAATTTCTCATTCTTTCCTTGTCTTTCATGATGTTGACACTTTGAAGAGTACTGGACAAGTATTTTGTAAAATGTCTCTCAATTTGGGTTTGTCTAAGCATTTCTGAGTTAGAATGAGGTTATATGTTTTAGGCAAGAACACTACCAGCGAACATTTGAAAAATGCTGTATAGAGGGATATTGGAGAGGTTAGAAATAGAAATGATGGTTGCATTTTAAAATTAAAGTCTCAAATTGAAGTTCCCCAGCTATTCCAAATTCACTGACCCAGGTACCACACATTTCGTTCACTTTCCTCAAGAAAATCATATGCTTGTTAATTCATGGAGTAGTATCTTCTCTAATTCAACCATCAAGTCCTAACCCTTCGGCAAGACCTCAGCCCACCTTCCAGCTCTTACAGAAACCCTGCCCTGACTATATCAACCTAAAGTCCTTGCTGTAGTCTCTAGTTTTTTAGAAAAATTTCTCTGAAATATTTTGTCTGTGATTCTGTCCTATCTGTTTTTCACCCCAAATTAAATATTTTATGTTCTTTATTGTTTAACAAGTGTGTGTCTTATTTTCTCAACCAAAGGGTCAGCTCTGTGGCAATAGGGTCATGCTTTTTACATCTTTGTATCCCTCTTAGCACTTAGCATAGTGCCTCACTCTGACAGGTACCCAATAAATATTTGTTGAATGACTGAATTTGTAACCTAAGGTAAATTAGCTTAAGAGTAAGCCAAGATAGGGCAACTCTTTGCCATGAAGCTTTATTTTATTGCAGATGTCAATTGAAGTAATTTTAGTTTTATACATTATCTGTATTTGTATATTTTAATCTGAAAGGGCTCTGTTGAATGCTTATTCTTGTGACAAATTTTACAATGTTCTGTCCTCATTGAGTTATAATCTGATAAAGGACAGAGACAGGTATCTGTCTCCTGATATGAAAAGGTTTTTTTCGTTTGTTTGTTTGTTTTTGTTTTTAACCACAGATAATGAAACAGCCACCAATTAAATTTGATCCAAAGATTCTGCATCTACCAGCACATTCAGGTAGGGTCAAAAAGGGCTTATCAAGCACTTAGATTCATGGCCGACAGATACAAATAAGAAATGTAATAGCAAATGGAATATTTTATTTATGAATAGCCACATTTTCATTTTCTTGCCAACCGGCTGTAATCTTGGGGCATTGTCATATAAGTTAGAAACAACCTGTAGTCTGTTTGTGCCAGGCTTTGGCCTTGCTCGGCTGAGTCTGGGGTGTGAGCTGTACTCTTGTGGGTGGGAAAGTTCCCATGAAGCTGGGTGAGTTTTCCTGATGAATGAGTGGGCCCTTCCCCTGCCCTCCCCCTTGTAAAGCTGGTTGAATTTCCAACATCTGTGCTTTTGTGGGTGCAGACAGTTGGAGACCAGAATGAAGACTTGAGGGTGTGGGGCAGTTGACAACAGGGTCAGATGGTTCACTTTTGTGGGGATGGTGTAGGTTCTGGAGATTCTTAAAGGATGAGCATTACATTTCCTTTCTCCTAATGGAAAGTCTTATTTAGGGTGAATATAAGACTTTTTTCCTTAAATTTTGGTGTATTTTGTTAAGTTATATTTTAAGCTGTTAAACTAGATCCAGAAAAAAACTCTTGATCATAACTAGAATAGAATCTGTATCAAATCAAAATAACTTCAAAATAAAATATGTTCAAATTTAAATAAACTGTGCCAAGTAGAAGCACTGTTTATGAAAACCTAGAGGATTATTATTTCAAAGTAATATTCCTTCCCTTTTCCCCTTTACTTTGAGTTATTTTAGGAAATTATTATTATTATTATCATTATTATAGCTTATTTTGTTTAAAGATAGGAATTATGTGAAACTGTATTAATTTTAGATGACATCTCATTTCCCAGTTCTTGTCTTTTGTTTATATGGGGATTTGGATGGGGGATTTCCAGATGATTTTGGCTATCATATTAACCTGGTTATGTTTACCCATAATTTCACTGGAACCTTATAACAACTGTAGAATTTCTGGCTTTTCCAACATTTGAAGGCTTGATTGCTTTATTTATACTAAGGCCATTTTGTTTTCTCATAGTACAGTTTAATTTTGCATTTTTGTTATATTATTGGTGGCAGGATAATTCTCCTTGAGGCATCTCATTTTCTTTTTTTGAGCCTAGTTTTCCATTGACATAATTTGGAAAGTCTCCATAGGTAAAAGAAATAAGTATGAAGAGGACGTAAAAGTAGTGACATCTTTGGAGTATTTTTGGTTTTGACAGTATAAAGCTGTGATTTTTTTTTTTTTGGTCCTCATCTTAGCTATTGAAATTCTGTGTTCCTTTTTATCTCTCTTGTAATGCTTTCAGCAATCCTTTTTCACATGATAGCCACTTTGAATATTTTCTTTCCTCTTCAGTGGATAAATTAGTATTTCTAAAAGACCAAGACTGGAATGACTTTCTGCAACAAGTGTGCTCACAGATGGACTCCACCGAGAAGAGCACGGGGGCCTCCCGAGCCAAGCTCAATCTCCTTTGCTATCTGTGCGTGGTGGCCAGTCACAGGGAGGTGGCCACCAGGCTCCTCCAGTCCCCTCTGGTAGGTAGTGCACCGGCCTTGTGCATGTGACTTTCGTATTTCTATGGCAATTAAAGCAAGCGCTGAAATCATAATTTAACTACAATGAAAAAAGTGATAGATCAAGATGTTAGGTTTGCTAAAATATCCTCTATTGAATGCTCACATCTAAAAGCAGTTGAGTAGACAGTGTTTTTGAACTTGTTTTGTAACACTCCGCTTGCGTTTTATGTTAACTTGTAATAATTGTAAGGTTTTTTTTTTTTTTTTTTTTTAAAATCTCTCAAGTCATAAGGTAGAGATCTTTGCATCAGCTGCTGGAGTGAGCTACCCTTGTGGAGTGGGGCTCTTGTACTGGGTCTTCCTGGTAAACTCCAAGGTTTCTGATGGGACACTGAAGGGAGAATTGAATCTCTAAGACTTTCCTTGGTCCTTTTTTCCCGGTAATATTATTTCTTGGACTCTCTTGGTTCATCGATGAAACCATGGGAATTTGGCAGAGCGTTCAAAGTCATCCTCAGAAAGGAGTTACAGCAGTTGGGGGCATTTTCCCTTGTGGACCTTCATTTGGGAACCGGCTTGAAAAAATTTAAGTTGATTTGCTTCCTTATTATTAAGTTGATTAAGTTCCTTATTTGATACTTGGTGTGTGTGTGTGGAGTGAGCGGCTGGGGCAAATTTAGGGAATATAATTGAGTTGGAGAAACTGAAAGTCCTTATTCTTAGTTTTTATTTTTTATCTTACATATTCAGTGCTTTTGCATCTTTGTAAATATTTCCTTGGTGCATGATTTGCATGTCATTTGTATACAGGTTTGATTTGTTAATATAGCGGTCGCTTTCTGTGTCATGTCACAATTGAAGTACATCTTAATTTTTTTCTAGTTCCAATTGCTAATCCAGCATTTGCGAATAGCTCCAAACTGGGATATGTAAGTAACATTTATATTTTAATAAATTATTTTTCATTATCTTATTAAGTCATTAAAACATGTTTATCAAAATTACATAGGCCTAAATACTTCCCAGAAAATATTCTGAAGTGATGACAACTCTTAATCACAGGCAGTTTCTGTAAGCATCCCAACTGTAAATTTAAAAAGATTTCAAAATAGTCCTTATGCTAATAGTTTATATAATCCTAGAATACTATATATAATATGTCTGGAAAATTTATTAATCATTACTCTTTTGAATATTCTTTTATCAAATACACTTATCCGTGTGTTTTAATTAGTTATGCTTCCTAAAGAATTTTCCCATGCCACTCTGTTTTTCCTTAAGATGGTTTAAACAATCTAATGAGACTCTGACCTGTAGACTCCTGACGGAAGGATGTGTCCTTGCTTATTGTGGAGGCAGCATGCCATGGTGGAAAGCACATGAGATAAAGTGTTAGAAGGCTCTGGTCGCCAGTGAGACTTGGTCAGATGATGACCTGTTTCTGAGTCTCAGCTTCCTGGGAGTCTCGGTGGGATGACGAAAGTGGTTTGGATTCGGACAGACGTAGGTGTGGATCACAAATCTGCCCCCAGGGAAATTACCATAACTGCTGAGTGTCAGTTCCTTATCTGTAAATTGGGGATAGTGTATCTGCTTCATAGATTTTTGGTAACAATTAAATTTTTAAAAAAACTGAAGTACAGTTGATTTACAATGTGTTGATTTCAGGTGTACAGCAAGGTCATTCACTTTTACATGCATATATATTCTTTATAATTAAATTTTGAATGAGAAAAGTATATGAAATACCTTGCACAGGTCCTTAGAGGGTGCTTCATATATTTTGGGGGTCTGGAAGTTGTAGTTGATGTTACCAAGCCTACTTATCTTGCATTATGGAGAAGCACATGAAAGACAAGGTGAAGGGATTTTGTGAAATGTGCTAGTGGTGGGATAGTAATTATTTTTCCATACTGGCAAAATATGGGGGAAACAACAGGTGTTCACAAAACACTTTTTTGGGCAATTATTCTTAAATATCTTCTAGTGTTACTCTCCCAAGGTAAAATCTAGCATTACAAAACAGGAGTTTTAGGTCATTTTTGAGCATGTAAAACTTTGAGAAGGTTTGTGGTATTCTCACTAGAAAGAAACCAACAAAATTGTTAACACTTCAGCTAAAATTTAAATTATATCCTTGAATGGGGTGCCCCCTGCTGACTTTTCAAAAAATAGACCATTCTTACTCCTTTCCAAGTACTACTGTTTTCTCTGTTTTTTTTAGATAGAAGATTAAATGTTTTTAATTTGAGGAAAATGATGAATAGACAAGCACTCTGCTTAGAGACTTCTTTTACTCTCTTTTCTCCATTCAAATACCACTTCTTCCAGGAAGGTCTTTTCTAACCTGGCTTATATCACCTGGATACCATCTGATATCTTACCTTAGCTGGGGATAATCACTGTTGAAAAAGGTTTATTCCTTGGCTTTGTTCAGCATATAGAATAACAAAATAACATCATATAATTTTGTAAGTTTCTCTTCCCTTTATAACATATATTATGTATTTTTCTTTTCCCTTTATAACATACATTATGTATTATTTAATGTTATTGGTTATTTAAGTTTTTTAAGATACACTTCTTTTTATAAACTATGAATATTTGCTCATTTTATTTACCCTGTCCTTATTTTGGGATAGTTTTACAATATTGTAAACAATATATTGATGAACACTTTTGTGCTTAAATCCTTCTGCCTATCTTTTTTTTTTCTTTTCTTCCTTGTGGCAGATTCGTAGAATTAGGACTAAGGGATAGAGAGCATTATATATTTTTGTGGCTTCTGATAAACTACTGAAATGCTCTGCAGAAACATTGTATCAACATTCATTCCCAGTCAGTGTGTAAAAATGCCCTTTTATTAGACCTTTCAACAGTGGGTATTTATAAAATTTTATAAACTTTGCCAATCAACTTTATTGAGATATAATTCATATATAATAATGCATAATATTTTAATTAAAAAATTTAATTATAAAATATGCATAACAAAAACTACCATTTTAGCCATTTTTAAATGTTTAATTCAGTGGCATTAAGTATATTCATCATGTTAAGCAGCCACAGTCACTATCAATTTCTAGAACTTTTTCATTATCCTGTATGGAGGTTCTTACCTGTTAACTAGTAACTCCTCATTCCCTGTCCTCCCAGCCCTTGCTAATCTGTTATAATTTTGGTTTCTATGAATTTCCCTATTCTAGGTACCTAATATAAGTGAGATCACATGTCTGTCTTTTTGTGTTGGACTTATTTCACTTACCTTAATGTTTTCAAAATTCACCCACGTTGCAGCATGCATCAGGATGTCATGCTTTTTAAAGGCTGAATAATATTCCACATATGTATATACCACAGTTTCTTTTTTCATCCGTTGATAGACACTTGGATTACTTCTACTTTTGGCTATTGCAAATAGTACTGCTGTGAGCATTGGTGTACAAATATCCGTCCGAGTTCCTGCTTTCAGTTCTTTTGGGTTTACATCTAGGAGTAGAATTGCTGGATCATTTGATAATGTTATGTTCATGGTCTTGAGAAACCATCGTATTGTTTTCCATGGTGGCTGCAGCATTTTACATTCCCACCAGCAATGCATGAGGGTTCCAGTTCCTCTACATCCTCTTTGTTTTTTTCCTATTAAAATTTTGTTTTTTTTTAAATAATAGTAGCTATCCTAATGGGTGTGAAGTGGTACGTCATTGTGGTTTTGTTTGGCATTTCACTGATGACTAGTAGTGTGGAGCGTTTTTTCAGTGCCTATTGGCCATTTGTTTATCTTCTTTGGAGAATGTTCAGGTCCTTTTCCCATTTTCTAATTGGGTTTATTTTCTGTTGTTGATTTATAGGTGATTTATAGGAGTTCTCTGTATAGTCTGGATATTAACCCTTTGCTAGGTATATGACCTAAAATCTCTTCTTCTGTTCTGTGGGTTGCCTTTTCACTCTATTGATAGTGTCCTTTGATGGATAAAAGTTTTAAATTTTGGTGAAACCCAGCTTGTCATTTTTTCTTTAGTTTACTGCGCTTTTCATGTCATGTACAAGAAATCATTGCCAAGTCTAATGTCATAAAACTTTTATAGCTTTTTTCTAAGAGCTTTGTAGTTTTAGCTCTTACATTTGGGTTTTTGCTCCATTTTGAGTTAATTTCCTTATACAGTGTTAGGTAAGAGTCCATTTTGACTTTCTTGTATGTGTATGTCCAGTTTCCCGAGCACTGTTTGTTGAAAAGACTGTCCTCTGTCCATAGAATAGTGTTGGCACCCTTGTTGATAATCCATTTGACTGTATCTGGTGAGGGTTTGTTTCTGGGCTCTCTCTTCTATTCCGTTGGTCTATTAATCTGTCTTTGTGTGAATATCAGTGTCTTGAGTAGTAAGTTTTGAAATCAGAAAATATGATTTCAACTTTGTTCTTTTAAAAAATTATTTTACTGTCCCTTGAGATTGATATTAATTTAGGGGAGGATTTTTCTAATTTTTGGTAAATGTTTGATACTTTAATAAAGTAAATGCTCATTGTCAATTTTTAAAATGCGGTTTCTCCATTTGTAAATCCTTTGCTCTGCTCTGCCTCTTAGTTGATTGGATTTCATTATTCAGTAGTCTTTTTCTTTTTTTTTAAGACTATCTCTCAGAGGCTCTGGTTCTGGAGTTACTCCCTCCTTGAAGCTTTGTGGCTGTGGTTCAGGGCTCAGGCACAGTGGGCTGAAGGAGACCTTCTAGCCACACTCTGCTCTGACCATGCTTTGGAGTTTTCTCTTTCCCACTTGTTGAATGTAGTTCTGGAAGACTCCAGGGCCAACCTGTCTTTTTCTTTCTCTCGTAATGTGACTAGTTTGATTTTGTTTTTCAGTGAAAAAGTATTTTTTCTTTTTATTCCAGGCTTGCAGAATTTTACTAGAATGTGTCTAGATACCTCTTTTTACTAATTTACTTTGGCAGTTAGTCTGTTAAATACTTCAGCCTCTCTTTAGCTTTCCTGTTTCCTTATCATTTCTTCACCTCTGTTTCATCCTTTTTTTTGTTTCTGAAACTCCTATAAGATGGATGTGGGATTTGATGCCCCTAAATTCTGCATTTTATTTTACTTTCTCATGCTCTTTTATTGAGATAGAATTCACATATCATAAAATTCACCTTTTGTTTTTATTGAGTTTAGTTTTCAGAGCAATTTTAGGTTTACAGCAAATTGAGGGGAAGGTACTGAGATTTCCCACATACCTTCTGCCCCCACCTGTGCATCACCTCCCCAGTTGTCAGTATCGCCCACCAGAGTGGTACATTTATTAGTACATTGGTTACTTCACATTATGATTCATTCTTCATGTTGTATGTGCTGTGGGTTTGGACACATGTATGATGATGTGCATCCACCGTTATGGTATCATACAGACTATTCTCACTGCCCTAAAAACCTCCTCTGTTCCTCCTATTCATCCCGCTGACAACCACTAAAATTCTCACTATCTCCATAGTTTCTCCTTTTCCAGAATGTCATATAGTTGAAATTGTATGGTATATAGTTTTCTCAGTTGAGTTTCTTTCACCTGGTAATGTACATTTAAGGTTCCTCCATGTCTTTCCATGGCTTGATGGCTCATTTCTTTTAAGTGCCAAATATCCCATTGTCTGCATGTACCACATTTTATTTATCCATTCACATTCTGAAGAACATGTTGGTGGCTTCCAAGAGAACAAACTAGTGGTTACCAGTGGGGAGAGGGAACGGGATGAGGGGCAAGATAGGTGTAGGGGATTAAGAGGTGCAAACTATTATGTATAAAATAAGCTACAAGGATATATTGTACACCAAAGGTATATAGCCAATAGTTTCTGATAACTATAAATGAAATATAATCTTTAAAAATTGTGCATCACTATACTGTACACCTGTAATTTATATATCGTATGTACATCAACTATACTTTAATAAGAAACTAGTTCCTTAAACAAACTAATGAACAAAAGTAAATTGTGTGTTTGTATATATATTTAGTTCTTCACTTGTACAAACCATACTGTACGTGCCCGATAGTCACATGCATATGGTGGACCCTGTACTGAACAACGTAGGTATGGCATATTTCTGTTACTGCATGTAGGTTTCTTGGCCAGTGCAGCTTTACATGCTGTCATGGATGTGGGGACGGTGCTGAGTTAAATATGATGGGTCATTAGGGACACCTGACATGGTGACATTTAAGAAGAAACCTCAGTGATGAGGAGGAGCCGGTTCTGTGAGAGCATTGTATGTATAGGTAGAGGTTATGTAAGTATTTGGTATAAATTGAGAAATAATATTGTTAGTACCTTGAATAGTTCATACTTTGAAGCTAAGAGTTTTAAGGTATTGTGTTCTCTGATAGAAACTGTTTCCATTGGGAGTGAGAAAAATATGGAATAGGCATGTTGTGATACATTTTTCTTTTAGTTGACTAAATCTGGTGGCCATTATTTAATTTTGTAGCCTGAAAAAAATGCTTCAAGAGTTCATAAGTGTTTTGGGCTTGTCTTTAAACTGAGACAAATAAGTTTTTGCTTTGCATCCTCTAATTCGTTAGTTTTGGATAATACGCACTTGTTTTTCCATTGTGAAAAAACTTAAAAGTTAATCCACCCGTACTTTTAAATTACTTCCAGAAACTGAAGCCTAATTACTTGACCTGTGGTCATAAAACTACTTGATGGCAGAGCTGTGACTGAAAGCTTTTTCTTGTAACTTTTGGTCAATTGTCCTACCAGATCTTTTTCAAAATGATTATTTTTAAAGTATAATCTTTTTATTCAGAGGCAGGATGGTAATCATGGAAAAGCCTAGGACTTCTCTAATCTGTATATATTAAAAGATTTGAGTGGCTAATCCAAGAAGCACTGAAATACATAAAAACTGTGTGTATGTTAGATTTCTGACAACATAAGCACTTCCCTGTGGTACTTCTCTGTGTCTGTTTCCTCCTACAAGTCCTGTGTAGTTTACTTCATGAACCTGAAAAGCAGAGGCTCTCTGAGGGACACACAGGCATCACTAAATAAGAGCATGGTTCTCCTCAACTCACACTCAGCCTTTTTTTTCCCAATTAAAAAGTCATCAAAACTAATTTTCTCTGTGAAATAAACTTTTTCAAATCACCTGAAGAGATATTACACCAACTTCATTTTCTACTGGATAATGAAATGGAAAATCTCACTAAAACTAGAATTTTTACAGTAATGTATATATTTTTTGATGGAGATACTGGGAATTGAACCCAGGACCTTGTGCATGCTAAGCATGCGCTCTACCACTGAGCTCTACCCTCCCCCTGACAATAATACTTGTAAGAATTAAGATTGTAAAAATTTCCATTAAAGTGAATTGTACATGTCTATTTAACTGTTCTGTTACTAATTATTTACTACTTTGGTATAAAATCACTGGTCTACTAATAAGTAGAATAGAGACGTTTAACCACATCCTGCTGTATGCAGAAATAATAGGGGTAATTACTTTTCCCTCCCTTTCTCTAAGGCCTTTTAAAAAATGTTAATTTCCGTTTCTCTATTAAAGCACAGCTTGTTAAATTTCTGGTCACTATTACAAACGGTGCTGCAGAGGGGATCGCGTTCAGGTGTCCCCATGTACACGAAGGGAGCATTTCTCTGGACCATATAGATGGGGGAACATATGCTCACCCTGTCTCATTCCATTTCCAGCTGATGGTAATGCTTTTAACTGCCATGTAAGTAACTGAGGTCAATTTCCTTGGTCCCTAACCCTCCACTTCAGAACCTATTTTCTCTCCATTTACAGAAGGGCCAAGGTTGCTCGGGTGATTGGTTTACTGGCCTCGCACACAACGGAGCTCCAAGAAAATACACCAGTTATTGAGGTAATTTCTTTTATTACTGAAATGTTAGGAATGACAAAGATTGTTCTTGATTTTAGAACACGTAGCTTTCATTGGCCTTAAGTTTTCTTTGTGGAATTGTGGCAGTTGTTATAAAATGATCCCAATAGGTGTTTAGACTTAAACACAGCTGCTCATTTACAACATACTCTATTATTAAAGATGGTGTGATGGAGTTACAAGGCTTGTGGGCACTATTCATCATAATTTCAATGATTTTTGGGTAAGGTTTATTTCATTAATAGTTTTTTTGTGGTCTTGACATTTTATTATAACTAATGTATTTTCTAGTTGAAGCCCAGCTTGTAATTCAAATGAAAATATTTTGGCTCTCCACCTTGAATTTACTGTTCTTATCAAATGTCAATAGTTTCTGGCAACGATTGTTGTATTTAACTGCTATGCGTGCACAAAAGGTGCTTTCAAATATAGTTGGCCCTCCATATCCATGAATTCTACATCTGTGCGTTCAACCGTTTGTGGATTGAAAATATTCAGGAAAAATAATTCCAAAAAGTTTTAAAAAGCAGAACTTGAATTTGCTGTGTGCTGGCAAGTATTGACATAGCATTGACATTGTATTAGGTATTATAAATAAAGTATATGGGAAGATGTGCATAAGTTACATGCAAATACTAGACCATTTTATGTGAGAGCATCTCTGGATTTTGGTATTTGTGGGAGGTCCTGAAACCAGTCCCCGCACAGATGCTGAGGGACAACTGTATCAATGACTTGTTTCAGATGATACTACTGGGAAGCCCTTCTTAATTACTCAGTAATTTCGAATCCCAGAAAGTGAGTGCTACCATTGTACTGCCTTTTTAATGTCCTTATACGCTAAAAACTACTTTGTGTCTATCGTGTTAATGTGTATTACATTTAACTGGTAGATTTTTGTCCCTTGGACTAAGAGTATCAGGGGCAAAACAAGCGAAAAGAACCAAGGCTTTTAGGGCAAGAACTCCTGAAGGAAGGAGAAAGTGGTAAGAAGAGGAGACTTTGTGGAGCCTGGTGGCACAGAGTCTGAGGAAGACAGGCCAGAGGCTGGGATTGGAGCTGAGAGGCTGCCCACAGCCCCACTTGCATCCTTGTGCTTGGGACTCTGGTAGCTTTGATGGGACAGTATGTTTTACCATAGGCATTCCCCCAAGTCTGGGTGGAAGGCATTATAATGACTGAGGACCTGGCAGTCACCCTGTGTGATGGGCCCAGCTCAGCCCCGGCTCTGTGGCCTAGTCCCTCTGGAAGCTGCTGTTGCTGCTGCCCCTGGGAGCGTCTGGCCCAGCAGTTCTTGACTAGCTCTTGTCCCCGTGCTCACTCAGGTTGAGTTCTTTGGCCAGTGTTACCCTCTCTTCGGAGACTGGGTAACATGAGTTCTCAGTATTTCCCCAATTCCTGTTGCTGCCCCATGTTAAAGATGGCATTCCCGAGGCGGGGAAAGAGGAGGCTGGGGTGTTTGTTAATTCCCGAAGTTCTCAGATCCTTCATTTCTTCACTTGTCCCTTTCTGGGTGTTTGCCAGTATTTGATGAAATTTGAAATGAACCATGGGGAAAGTCATATTTCATTAAAAAAAAAAAAAAAGTAGTAGCGTATATTTAGCTTTCTGGGAAACTATTTTGAATTAACATACTCTGTTATGAATTAAGTTCCATTGGGTAACGAGGAGTTTACAGAGTGACTTGAAATTGTGCCAGGTGCTCCTTTGTGATGCCTTATTTTATTCTGTCATCTCTTACAAGGTTGATTCCTGCTGTGAGCAGTTGGCTGTGACACTTGAAATAGCCACTAGAGGTCACTCAAACACTGGAAACAAAGTTTTACAGGTTTAAGAATTTATCTTTCAACTTAAGAAGTAGGCTTGGCAGAGGTGTGATACTGTGTTCACGTTGTCCCTGTTTTTCTTTTTTGGAGTTTCTGCTGCATGAGCTGTGGCTCTATTCCATTGGTAAATGCTGCATTTTCAGGTGAACAAAAGCCACGACAGCCTCTCTGGAACAGTGCAGTCATTTCAGGGTTTGGGAACCCCATGGGGATGATAGGTGGGTCTTAGGTTCAGGACTCGTGAGACCAGGTTTCTGTAGCACTCAAAATTGTGTGTTCATACATAGTTTTTCAGTAAGTCATGAATAAATTTTCACATGTGAGACGTGTCCTGTTTTCTCCAGTAGCTTCACTACTAGTGGACAATAAAACTCGTGATTGAAGAGTCTGTAGGCATTTTAAAGGCACAGACAACAAGTATTAGAACTTTGCCAGTGTTGTCCATCGTCTCTCTCTGACTCACCCTCCCCATCCCACTCCCTTGTTTTCCCTCTGTCTTTCCCCCTCTTCCCCTTTCTCTTGCTATAGTGTTTAAAAAAAAATTCCCAGACACCGGAGTTTACTCATAAATACTTGCCTATATATATCTAACAGAAAAGGCTTCTATAAAACAAAACCACGATGCTCTTCACACAATACCGATACCAACAAAATCAGTAGTGGTTCCCTGTTACCATCTGATACCCAGTCAGTGTTGAGATTTTACTGATGGTTTCACCCATGTCGTGTTGTAATGTTTTGTTGAGCCGTAGTTGAAACAAGGTCCTGTATAGATAACGTGACTCTTACGTCTCTTAATTTCAGACATTTTCCTGTTGTTTTTTAGTGCCGTTTATTTATCCAAGACAAATCGTCATTTGTTTTAGCCAAAGCTGGGATGTTGGGAATTTTATTCTACCCTTTGGCCGTCATGGTCCTCTGTCACCTGTAGTGCCTGTGAATTGCTGGTGAATGTACGGTCTTGATTAGGTTTGTGTTCAGCTCTGTGGAGGAGGGCTGGACTTCTTCATACTTTGTGCTGTGTCTTTCCCGTTGCCTCACAGGGAGATGCGTATGCTGTCTGGTTGCCTCACTCTTAGTGATGTTGTGATTGCTCACTGGCGTCCGGTGTTGTCAGCTCTACCATTGTGAACTTGCCCATCCCTCTTGGACTTAGTAGTTTTAGCATCCGTTGCCAAGCATTGCTTAGATGCATTAGTCCTTTAGGGTTGCAAAAATGATGATTTTCTCACTCTATAATTCCTTTCTCATTTATAGCTGGGAGATTGTCTTATAGAAGAACTTGCCCATATCACTTGATTGCTTATCCTAAAATATAGTTTGTTTAACAATGACAAGATAAATGATGGTTTCCTTTTATAGACCAATGTTCAGAACAATAAGTTTGTGCCTTAGTAATCTTAGTGTGTCCAGTGAGTTTTTTTGGTGTTGCTAAGAAATTACAGATTTATATATGTACATTTGTGAATTTTAATCTTTTATAGTCATTAGCCTTTTTGATGCTTCAGTTGTTCTATCTCAGTCCAGTGGGAGGCTTTTTGAGTTTGCTCCTCTCTCCTTTCTACATGACCCTGCTTCTTTCTGTCTCTGATAAAACTTAATTGCTTTCTGTCAGTAAAACTTCACAGGGTTATCTTGGGAATACTTAACCCTAGTTTTGAAGTCAGTTCTGTTTAATTTTAGTTGAAAATGGTACTTAGAGAACACAATCTGGGTTGGGGTGCTTTTTGCTACTGGGATTGTCATTTCTTCTAGAACTTTTCAAGGGTAAGAGGTAGGATATACTTCTTAAAAGGAAAAATCACAAATTTATTTACACCCATACTTCTAATTCACATTTAGAAGTTTTTACCTTTTTGATTTAAAAATTTTATTTTTCTCATAAGCTGAAAATGTTGGCTGCTAATGGCATTAACAATTATTTTCTTTAACCTGTAGTTTAGAATAAATAGTTAAAAGGTAATGCCTATGTTATTACTAACAAAAATACTACAAAGTGCAGTTTAAGATATTTTTGTTTCTTTTTTTTATTGGTCATTGGGACATAATCCACTAGATGATATGTACATTCAAAATACTGAATTTTCAAGTCAATTCAAATCTTCACTTTTTACTTCTGTCACCAATATGATATATAATTATATATCTTCCCAATTTGTGTTACATACTTTGGGTTTAGAGATTTGGGAATTATTTTGTGCTTTCTTTTTTTTTTCATTAAAAATGGGAATGCTTTTCTATGGAAGAGTTATAAATGTACAGAAACATGTAGAAAACATAAATTTCATGCTCACTGAATTGTCACAAAGTGAAAACCCAGGTCACTGCCACTGGTTCAGGAAACAGACCATTGCCAGCACACCTGGAGACCCTTTGAAACCTCTCTCCATCACTGTGTCCTCCCTTTGCTCTAAAGGTAACTACCGTCGTGTCTTCTGATACTATGATTAATTTGCCCTGCTTTGCATTTCATTTAAATTGAATTATATGACATGTATTCTTTGGTATCTGACTGACTTTGTTACATACGTGTCATGTGTGTGGAATTCATCCTTGTGGTTTTAGGTATCTGTAGTTAATTTTCATTAAATGAATGTCACACCACTGGTGATGGACATTTTTTCCCCATATTTGGCTATTATAAATAAATCTTGCACGCACATTTCAGTGCACTTACTGTGAACTTTCTACTGGATACACCTAGGAGTTAGACTTGCTCGGTCATAGCGTGTGTGTATATTCAACTTTAGAGGGTCATCTAAACTGTTTTCCAAAAAGTTCTATAAATTTAAAATCATTTCACCAACAAAAGAGAATTTTCATTGCTCTATATTCTCATTATTTGGTTTTGGTATAAAATCATGTTAAATCATTGTCTATGAAGTTCTTTATTTTTAACATGAATGAATGATTTTGGTTACATGATATCTATAGAGGTGATTGTACGGTTTTTCTTTGTATCTCTATTAATAGGTGGATTATATCATTGGCATTGCTAAAATGAAACCACCCTCACATTCTTAGAAGTAACTCTACTGGGTTTATGATGTATTACATTTTTATAATGCACTGTTGGATTCTTTTTGTTATTTCTTCTGGGTTTGTTTCCCAGTTTCTTCCCCATGACATTGAATTCTTGAGTCCGACCAGTTGTTTTACAGAATGTCCCACGTTCTAGATTCATCTACTTATTGTCTCTTGGTGTCATTAAACTTGATTTTCTTGTTCCTGAATTTCCTATAAACTGTAAGGTCTAAAGGCTTGATTAGATTCAGATTAAGCTTTTTTTTTTTTTTGATAAGCGTCTACCATAGGTGAAGTTGGATGCTTCATATTTCATAATGTCAGGAAGCATATAGTGTCAGAATTCCTCTTAGTTGTACTTACTTGGGTCACTTGATTAAAGAAATGATACCAAATACCTCTTTTGTAAATGAACATCTTTTTTCCTTTGCATTGTCACTTTAACTGCCATGTTAAGCATACAATAAGAAAATAATTTAAGAAGTTTTATGGATTATAACTCCCTTGTTTTAACCTTTTTCTCAATTGAAACACACAATTTTAGGTAGTTCATGACATGTTAATCAATGTATTAACTGTCATTAATTGCCATTTCATTTTTCTCTGTTCATTTTCAGCAGATTAATTCACTAAGTTCATTATGCTAGGCAACATTATCACCATTATTATTTTGAAATTAATCTAATTTTCAAATTTATTTTGCCTTTGATGTCATAATTTTTCCTCAGTAGGATAATCACATTTTGTGATTTAGTTGCGCAAAAGATGTCATCTCCTAAGAATTCTTGGCTTAAGAATACTGATACTGTTATTCAGCCTTCTGATTTGGTTTTAGAATTGAATTTCATGTTAAGTGGTGGGTATATGGTGATTGGAAGCATTAGTTAACTCTCTCTGGACATTGGGTGCTTTTGGAACTCTAAACACAGGGTATGATGAGCTGTGCATAGGGTCAGTCGACTGTTCTGTTGTCTCTGTTAGAGGTTGTGCTGCTCCACTTGGGCTCTTGTTCGCTATTCACGCTGCGCAGTTGCACTGCTTCCTCTGCTGTCCTGGTGCCTTACACACTGTGACTTTTCGTTCCTGGAACAACTGTATACAGTATGTTCTGTCATGGTCTTTATTTTCCACACTCCTCATTTCCAACTTAGAACTTTTTTGAAGGACAAATGATACTTGTTGCTCTGTTGAGGACGGATGTATTTTATGTGCGTAAATGAAATTGTTTTTTTTCCATGTACCATCTATTGTGCTTTTTTTCTAATTATCAAATATGTTTTTTAAATTATGATGGAGGGAGGGTATAGCATGTGCTTAGCATGCACAGGGTCCTGGGTTTAATCCCTAGAACCTACAGTAAAATAAGTAAACTTAAATTATAACAGTTTATAGCTACTTAGATCACCTGAAGATCCTCCCACAGCAAAATAAAAATCTAGAAATGCAGCATAAAATGTAACAAAAAAGAGAATTCTCAAAAGTCAGAAACTAGGAACTGAAGTCTGTCTGAGGCCAGGTAGAGTGGTGGTTATCACTGTTAGTTTTGAGATTGGTAGAATTTAAGAATAGATGAGGCCTTAGTTTCCTCAGAGGCAGTTAGTTGAAATGAAGATTCCCTTTTAGTAAAAGGGGAATTTGATGGGAGATAACAAGGAAGTGTGTTGATTTTTATCTTCAGCTCTAGGAAGGTGAACAAAGTCTGCCGTATAAATTTATAACCACAGTTTGAGTTTCATTAACATTTGGAGTATGAATTTATACTTCCCAACTGAGAAATTAACATAAAAATCAGACTTGGGTTGGAGTTCTGTTTCTGGTAATGGTTAAGAAGCTTCTGCCAATAACAATAATGAATCTGGACAGACAATAAAAACAGGAGTGGATAGAAGCTGGAGGGGACACAATACTTGAAAGAAAGGAAGCTGGCTCTGTGAGCTGTACTTGTAACTGGCTTACCCTCCTGTAGGTGCCTGAGTTCACACAGGGGAAGAGAATTCAGGTGGAACCTAACAATCTTCTGGACCAAGTTGCTGAGGTTGGAATTTGGCGTTGCTCGAGGGGGTGGAAAATGGAGGAAAACCTTACAAGAGCAGAGCCACAAAATGTACAAATTCAACTTAGATCAACATTGCACCATTTCACATACAGTGCAAAAACACATACAATGTGTATGTACAAAATAATAGATAAATAAAATAGAATGTACAGAAAAAATTTTGATTGAATAATTATTGAAAAAAATTAAATTTTTCTGAAGTCCTTGGCTAACTGGGAGGCTGTGTGTGCGCTGAGTGATACTCCGTGGAACCCAGCAGAAGGCAGTAGCTGCAAGGTTAAAGAGTTGAGCCGAAATTTCAGCAGTTGCCCAGTTCTGGGGAAATAGAGTTTGGAGGTCAAGTCCCACCAAGTTGAGAGGGGCTTGGTAAGCACCTTGGGGCTATCCACAGAAATCCAGAAGAGCTGAACTTTAGGGCTAAGACACATGTCCTAGGACTAAGGGCAACACCTAGGGTTAAAGGAAAACCCACACCTTCACACGATTGAGGTGACTGCCTGCGAGGGCAAAACTCAGCACTCTGTAGAGGAAAGTAAGATTATCCAGAGTCTTTAGTATATATTATCCACTCTATTCAGAGAAGAAACTGGTTTTGACTCTGGGTTAGACAGAGATTTCTTAGACTCTTTGTGAGTCTATAATTAAGAAAAGGTGTTTCATATTTTTCTATGTATTTACCAGTATAATATTCTTTATTCTTGTAAACCCAGGTTTGTATCTAGGCTCCTTTTCCTTTGACCTGAAAAATGTACTTTTAACATTTCTTGTTAAATTTTGTTTGGAAAATAATTGGCCCATTTTTCTCTGTTTCTTCTCTCCTTTATTTTTGGAAGTATTTTCATTAGATATAGAATCCTGGAATAGCAATTTTTTCCTCTCAACACTTTGAGAAGGTTGTCCCACTGTCTTAAGGCATCAGTGGTTTCTGATGAGAAGTCAGTGTTCATTCATGTAACTGTCCCTGGTATGTAATGTATAGTATTTCTTCAATTGCTTTAAGGTTTTTTGTTAGTTTTGATTTTCTGCGGTTTGACTATGTTATGCCTAGAGGTAGTCCTCTTTATGTGTATCTTGGTCGATTCCAGCGAGATTCTTGGAAATGTGAGCTGATGTCTATCATCAGTTTTGGAAAACTTTCAACAATTATCCCATCAAACATTTCTTCTGTCTCAGTCAGTATTTTGTGTATGTTATATTGAATGTACATATTATGCACTGTATGTAATGGAGAAATACAGTAATGTTGACTTAAGATGAAACATAACTTACAGATGCTATTATAATCTAAAGAATATCCAGTAATAAAGAACTATAGCTAATTTGGTCAGTAGAAGAGATGAAATGGAATTCTAAATTAATATTCACTTAATCCAAAATAAGTCAGGAAAGGAGGATTAAAGGGAGAAAGATCAAATGGGACAAACAAAGTGAATAGCAAGATGATAGACTTAAACCACACCACATTAATAATGGCATTTAATTTTAGTGGCCTGGATACTTCTGTCAAAGGTGCAGATTGCCATACTGGATTAAAAAGAGAAAATTAGCTTCACACAGTTTATATAAGACACGGAGGAAGATACACTGTGAAAATACTAATAACAAGAAAGCTTGCATGGCCCTGTTAGTCACAAAGCAGATATTAAGGGAGTAACACTAGAGAAAAAGATGGGTATTTCATAACACAAATTTCAATTTATTAGGAAGCAATAAGAATCCTTAATTTGTATGCACCAACTAAGAGCACTTTAAACTACATGAAGTGAAGACGGACAGAACTAAAAGAAGTAGACAAATCTATCATTCTTGGATATTTTTTAAACAAACAGACAAAAAGTGAGAACCCAGGCGATTTGAATGATTAGAATGAAATTGACCTAAATGACACTTACGGAACGTTAATTCCAGCACATTCATTTAAAATGCACACTGAGTGTTCGCTAAGACCATATTGTCAGCTGTGACACAGTAAAATCATTTGGCGTATGTTCTCTGACCACAATGGAATTAAATTAGAAATTACTAGGAGGAAATCTAGAAAATCCCCCAATGGTTTAGATACTAGGCAAAAATACTTTTACGTAGCTCATGTGTCAACAAAGAACTTGCAAGAGGATTTCGATAAATTTTAAACTGGATGACAACACGTCAAGAATTTTGTGATGCTGTTAAAGTGGGAAAAGGGAAATAATGCCCAGCTTTAAATGCTCATAGTAGAACGGTAGTTTTTACAACTCTAACGCGTATCAGACTCACCTGGAAAGTTTGTTAAAATGCAGATTGTTGGACCTCATCTCCAAAGTTTTTCATTTAGTAGGTCTGGAGTGGGGCACAATAATTAGGATTTCTAATAAGGTCCCAGGTGATTTTTTTTTTTTTTGATGCTGCTGGTTCAGGGACTATATTTTGAGAACCAAGAACATTTTAAGTTCCAATTTAAGAAGCTAGAAAAAAGAGGGCAGATTTAACCCAGTGCAAGAAAAATAAAGGAAATAACAGAAAAAAGAGGTGAAATCAATGAACTGGAAAAGATATATAAAAACCAGTGAATCCAATAGTTCATATGTGGATAACTTAGAATTATTGAACCTTTAGCCAAATTGATCAAAAGAAAGTAAAGAGAAAATACAAATAACCAATGTCAGGACTAAAAGAGACACAGCAGGGAGTAAATCCAACATCTGTTAAAAGGTTCTGAGGAGATAATCTGAATGATGTTATGCCAGTTTACTTGACAACTTAAATGGACAATTTGCTGGAATAATAGTTTTTTGAAACTGATAGAAGTAGATAGAGAAAAACTTAAAGAACCCTGTGTCTGTTAATACATTCTTAGAAATCTTCCCTCCAAAATAGCCCTGGGCTTATGTGACTTCACTGGTGAATTCAACTGCCTCCCTCACATATTTGTGTGTGTGTGTGTATACACACACACATATACATATATGTATGTAAGAGTATATACATTCATATATATTTATATTTACTCAACATCAAGTTTACTTAGCTTTATGAGGAGGTATATGACAGGCAGCATAGCATGAATGGTAACAAGATGATGACCTTAAATCAGAGAAGAAACAGTTAATTCACTGTAACTGGAAGGATTAATAAATGTAGATGGAGAGGGAGTAGGATTTGGTGGTGGGAGAATGAGGGATCTTGTATCCAGTGACCTCTGACAACAGAGTACATCAGGTCACCATAAGAAAGAGAGGACTGAGCACCCAGGGGATTTGAGGTAGGGAAGATGTGGAGCTGTCATCCCAGAGAACGGGACTCCATGGAAACCAAGCTGTGATAAAAAATTTAAGGTGAAACAAACCAGTCCCCCTAGTTGTGTGATGTTCTTTAGAAAACAGTTGGGTTTCAGTCAAGGGAGAGGTTGAGCCTCCTGAGTGGAGAGAGTGGTCACTTCCAAACCGTTTGCATTAGGCCTTATGGTTTTAGAACCCAGTCTATGTAGGAAAGCAAGTAAAGAAAGACACTGAAGGTGGTTGGCTCATTGGCTTGGATATTTAAAAAATTATTGCTGAAGGGCTTTGAATAAGGCAGTTTGAAAAAAACACATGAGTGGAAGTTGGAGAGTATTTGAATGTGAGGCGTGTCAGGGATGCTGTCGGGGTTCTGGGTGTGACTGTGGGTGAGTGGCTGCGTTGGGGCGGAGGAACAGGTCAAGGAACTGCTGTGTGGTCAGGGTTCCGGTGTGACTTTTATATGGACGTCCACTTGGATGAAAGTGAGGACGGGAGTACAGGTGGGAAGGCGGGGAGCCAGTGTCCTCAGTGGACAGGAAGCGTGAGCAGGGGGTCAGTAGCCAAGGGTACTCAGGAGGAGATCGTGTATGATATGATGTAAGACTCAAAGTCACAGATCATTTGGCAGGACACAGGGTTTGAGAGTGTTAACCGGGAGTGGCGAAGACACCAGCCTCACCTCGTCTCAAAATACACTTGGAGTTAGGTTCAAGATGATGTCTTCTGCTTGGCAGGGCAATAGGAAGCAGAGAGACATAAATTTTTCCACCAAAATCTCAGAGAAAATAATCTTTCTCTATTTTGGATAAAGTGCTATTTGGATTTAGCCATTAATAGAACTTAGTTAACAACAGTGTTGTGTTCACGAGTGTTTGGGTTATAGCCCAAGGCAGAGCACTAGCCAAAATGTTGCCAGTGGGAAAACCTTTTCATAATTCAGTTAACCATATTTGTGTGAACACTTTTTCTTTAGAAAAACCTGCATTTGAGCAGGATTTTCTTGTTGGCAATTTATAGGTGCTTTCTTGAAAAAACCCACCTCAACCTTGTTGGGTTTATATTTTTCCCTTTGTCATGGTTATTAAAAGGGACTGCAGAGTGTCGTGTACCCCACTGCTACCTCAGTGTAGTCTCTTCCATGGTTTTTGTGTTGAGGGGCCGTGCAATGCCATCCTTCACACCTGGAACTGAAAGCATTTGCAGTCCTCCACATTGTTAATTTTCAGTGAATTTGCCCTTGTGCCTCCCTGCTAAACAGACTTTGTTCTGTTAACTTTTTGGACAGCTTGAGAGGCAAATTTGTTGCAAATGATAAAGCAAGACTTGAATGATATTCATGCCTTGGTGTAGAGTGAAGTGAAACGTGGTGGATTTGTTACATGAAGCCATGATGCTGAAGTGTGCGTCATGCGGGGAGTTGCCATATTTGAACCACCTTTGCATACAAATTGAACATCTCACATCAAAGAATGTTTAAAGACATGCTTCCTAATTTCTTATAATGATAGAATTCCTTTAATTTCTTACCTGACATCTTGTAGAATAATTTTTTTAGCCTCTGTGTTTTCTACTCTAATTTTTATGCTCATTTTACCTGGGCTATGAACATCCCTTTGTTACAACATTTTTAGAGCAGCAGTTGTGAGGCTTATATATTTGAATGTGATGTAATTTAGTAATCCTTGGGAACCTAGCAAAGCATCACATTTAATTTTCTATTAGATGAAACATGGAAAAAGAATTGGTGATGGAAAGAATTGCAGAGAACACAACTAATCAGAGCTGATCCCTGAAGCAGAAAAATGCAATTTAAAAATGAGCTTCCCTTATATTTCTACTATTTGAGGGATGTTGAAAACATGACTATTAAGAATATAGTAACAAGTAAGCAGTACTGGTTATATATAGTGAACTCAAAACTACAGTATTGGAGCTACGTTCTTTGGGCCATGGCTTTTAAATTATTACAGCGTCTAAAAGATGCAGTTTTAATAAAGGACAGTGGTAACTTGGCTTCTTAAGAAAATATTTAAGTAGTGAGCATACTTGTATTCTACTATTCCCAAATAAAAATGTCTTTTAAAAGTAATAGATATATTATCAACACCCCGGGAGATGCTTACGTTAGGTACAGAAGAGGGGGCCTGCCACAAACAGTGTCTGGTTTGGTTTCCTCCATCTCAAACAGCCTCTTTCTCCATCTTTGTCAGGTTTAGTTCGTGGTCACCAGGGGGATTAGAGAAGTGTGGGAAGAGGGTATGCATATCTATTTCCAGTACAGCTGCTCAGAGTCCTGGCATGGAACCCTACGCTGGTAAAAGACCCTTGTTGGGACAACATTACTGTTCTCCGCATCCTTGTAGATTCTAGCCCGAGAGCTCTGTAGAGTGCCAGGGTCTATGTAGCACCTCGCGGCTTTCACACGGTTGCCGTCGGTGCACACCGTTGCTTGATGGAGTAGTCAGGACAGGAAGTTCAGAGGCTGATTCTCTGCTCTGGAGGTGACATGTGAATCCAGTGTCCCTGGTGATTACAAGAGCTCTCTCTCTCTCTCTCTCTCTCTTTTTAATTTGAATAAAACTAGTTCAAAACTATAAAACTAATACTTTGTGAAGACTTAAAAGGCTGTTACTCAACATGAAACGTGAGAGCTTACTCATTGGTCAGCCTGAGTGTGTGATGTTGGCATTCCAGTGTTGTTTTCCAAGGAGGAAAGGACGAACCTAGCTGTTGGGGTGGGCATGTCATTTTCAACATGAACTGGCTTCACAAGGCGGTAAGGGAAACGCTGGAAAGTGAAGCTTTCAAAGGGAATATATGTCACCGTCCCTAACTGATGGCACGCTCAAATCAGGATAATTCAGTGATGGTTTATTTACAAAGGGGTCACTGACTTGGAGGAATGGTGCTGTCATCCAGGGCTGGTAGTAGTAGGATTGTTCTCACTTCTCAGCCGCAAAAGAATAAGGGGGAGGGGTGGTGGAATGGGTGTGGTTTCTGGAACCCTGGAGTTTGGGAGGATGATTGAAAGAGGCCAGACCATGGATGGTGGGGTTTGCACAGCGCAGGGGCAGGGATGGCTACTGCATGCCTGGAACAGACAGCTATCCCTGTGAGGACACAGTGCTGTCCCCTCCATGAGCAGAGGGTTCCAGTGTCATCAGTTTGCTGCTGGCTGGCCAGGCCCTCCAAAGAATGGAGCCGCATCATGGCTCAGTGTCGGCCTCTGCTGGTGGCAGGTTGGGCATGCAGCAGTGGCAGGAGTCGAGTCAGCCTTGGTGAGAGGAAGTCCATGTTGTCGAATCCATGTGTAACCTCCATCCTTGGGTCCGTGCTCTGTATGTGGACTTGTGGAGCCAGCGCCAGCGTGACTGGTGAAAGATGCTGACCCGCATCCCCAGGAGAGTCTGCTCTTCCAGCTGACGGTTGTGGGCATTTATGTGGGTGGGTTATGAATGTCTTTATGGTCTGTTCCCATCCCAAGCATCCATTTATACCTCTCTCCCCCAGACTTAATTTTTTTTTTTTTAGTACATTTCTTTCCAAGTTTTGGACCCCCCCCTCCCCCCCGCCACCGGCAAGCCTATTTGCTGCTGCTTCTGAGTTAGTGTAGACACAGCCGTTAGTCCAGCCCTCTGTTTATGGTAAATGGACATGTCATGCCCAAAGCTCTGCCCACTCAGGGGGTGTTCTCTTCCCTTTGTCTTTCTGGGCCACCTTTGAGTGGGGTTGCAATGAAGTGGTCTTCCACTTTCTGCTGGTGCCATCATACCTTGCAGATCCATGTGTGCACCAGGTCTGTCTCTACTCTTCCTCCTGGGAAGGAAGAAATACAGAGCTCCCTAAGCAGTCATGGGAATGGGTTGAGGGAGGAAGAGGCAGCTGAGCAGTGGGAATTGGAGCCACCTGCATCCAGAATGTGAGTGAGTGCATCTGCTTGGCTTTGACTCATACGTACCATTTCAGTTTGAAAATACAATGCTATTGTGCATAACCAGTTTCATGGTAATGTCCACTTTGTGATGGGCGTATCTGGTCCCATAGTATTCCAGAGGCAGGTCATTTGGTCCTCAACCAGGGCCCAGCAATAAGCCAAATGCTTTTCAAATGGAGACCGGTTGTTGGCAGAGGGTAGGACAAGACCTTATCCCAAAATCCCAGGGGTCTGTGCTGTGATTCTGCTGCTCGGGGCTTGCCGCAGGCTGTGTGTAGCATCCTAGTCTGCCACGATCATTTCCGGCAGCACTATGTCTGCAGGCTCTTGCACTTCAGCTTGGACCTGCTGCAGAACTCTTTCTTGGGCCCCTCTCAAAACTGGCAGCTTTACCAATGATTACTGAATGGGTTGGAGCCTCTAAAATGCAGACAGGCTCACTAATCATGGAACCCCTTCCCATCTTGTTGGGTAGTGCAAGGTGTAGCAAATTCTATTTCCCTTTAGAAGGAATGTGAGGAGGTACTTCAAGACTGCCAGACTCTTAGGAACTTCACCAATGTTAATAGACCATGAGCTTGTTGGTCGCAAATTGATCTCCTATGCTCTGGCATGCAAATTAGGGTGGTGCTCACCAGGTGCAGTGAGCATAGTGTCATCAGTGTAATAGAGCAGCATGATGTCATGCAGAGTATTGAGATGATCAGGACCCCCTGGGCTGTATTCTGACAGAGTGGGAGACCTGATACAGGGACGATTCAAGTAGAAACTGCTTCTCATTTTATGTACTGATAAGAGAAAAGAAAGCATCCCGGGTGCTAGGGGTGGTGGTAGCCTGCTTCACTAAAGATGCCACTTCTCAAACTGCACCTACAATAGGCATCATTGCCTGATTAAATTTGTAAAACCTGCAGTCCTTCTCCATGACCCGTGTGGCTTCTGTACTGGTCTAACAGGCAAATTAAATGGAGATGTGGTAGAAATCACTGCCTCTGCATCTTTCAGGTCTCTAGTGGCACCGATCCCTGATGACTGCTGTCCATAGACAGGGGTTGCTTTGGTTCACCATCATTGAATGGGCAGGCAGGGTAGGTGTCAGAGTTCTCCTTGCTTCACTTTGGCCCTCTCTACTCTAAATAGAGATCCATTGTGGAAATTGGGCCAGTTACTAAGTGTATCTTTGCTCATTGTGTGTTTTAGGGCTAGGAAAATAACCAGGGATGGCTGGTGCATGGGCCCGCTGGACAGATGAGGGATGGATTTGGCCAAGACTCCATGTAGCACCGGACCTTAATAAGCTCCCAATCTGATGACTGGAGTATAGGGCATCTTAGGTGTCCAGAGATCAACCCAAGTTCAGAGCCAGTATTTAATAACTTCAAAGAGTCTGAGTATTTCCCTCTCCCCAGTGCTCAGTCATATGGTAAATGACTGAGGACCCTCTGGGGAAGGATAGTTTTGGGGAATATTCACAGCATTTACCTGTGGCCAGTTTGTCAGGGTCTCTTTCAAAGGGACCTCCAACTTAGTCAGGGAGCCCTAAGTCTGTGAACCAGCTTGGATGTGGGATCTGGATAAGAGGCTGTGAGTCCTTGCTATGGGGACTTCGGTTGGGTCCCTGCCTAATAGCCCTAGAAATTGCCTTACTGTATGTCAGAAATCAACTTAGGCTGATTTGATAGTCAGTTTACCACTTGCTCAGATTCTAACGGGTTAGAGTACTCTGATCGTCAGATTCCCCTGTGACTCACCGTCGCACTTGTGCAGTCAAGTGGTGCAGTTTGTCTTCACTCTCCCTAAATCCCAGTATTCCCACTGTGAGAACCCAGTTGCATCGTCAGTATTTCCCACTGTCATCTCTGACCTCTAAAGGATGCAGAGCTGCTCTGAGTGCTGGTGTCTCCCTCAGCAAGGCATGTTCCCCAGGCCCTCCCAGGAGGGGTGGTTTAGGGGGTGGCTGTGCAGGTTACACTTTGTAGAAGAGTTCCAACATGTCCCGTTCCCTGAACTTTCAGACTCTGTCCTCTGTGGCAGTGGTTCTCAACTTTGGGGTGGCACATGAAAATTCCCTGGGGGCTTTGACAATTCTGGTGTCCAGACCAATTAAGCCAGAATCTTTGGTGGAGTGGATGCAGATAGCTGGAGTCCTTAAAGCTTTGCAGGTGACTGCAGTGTGCAGACAGTGGGGCCCCACAGTAGTGATGCTCGAAGTGCAGTTTTAGGCCTCAGCTTTGCTTGGCGACTTGTTCTAGTTGTAGATTCTTTGGCCCTGCCCCAGGCCTACTGAGTGAGAAACTCGGAGGATGGGGCCCAGCATTCTGTGTTTTTACAGATTCTTCAGTAATTCTGATGCATCCTAAAACTTGAGAACCACTGCTCTACAGTATGCTGGCGAAATCCTAGCATTTTGACTTCACAAGTTACAGGCCTTCATTAAGGCCGTGTTTCAACTGGTCGGGCTAGCAACCTCCCAGATGTCTGAATCTCTGGTCTCCCAGGTAAGAGGCAATGTGAATGGGAGCGGCAGACCTGCCCTTTTTAAAAAAAATGAATTATGATCGATTTACAATGTTGTTACTTTTTGGTGTACAGCATAGTGATTCGTGTGTGTGTGTGTGTATTCCAGACCTGCTTTTGAGACCTGATTTGATTCTCAGGGAAGATTTTTTTCCACACTGCTTCATTCACTACTAGGGTCTCAAGATTCCTGACTGGCCTCTCTTGCAGGCTGATTCACATCTTATTCGTACATCCTTGGGGTCGCAGCTTAATGCGAATGGTCTCCTGTGTGATACTACACCACAGGCATGCCCTAGAGTTTGTCTCTTGTTCTATTTCAGAGGGTCGTTTCAAGGTCACAAAGATTCAGTGCAGGCCTCCAGGGTTCAAGGGTCTGGAGTGCTTACCTATTTCTTTATTTTCCTGTTTTCTCTCTGTTTTCCCATTTTTCAGTTTTTGCTCTTTGAGAGTCCCTTAATTTCTTGCCAGTTCAGCTATGCATTTTTATAAAGAATCTTAAAAATATTTTATCTAGCATTGTAAAAGTTATTTTCACTGGGAGGAATGTTTGGGATATCTCGGTTGCCATCTGCCAGAAATGGACAAAAGAATTTTAATGATGAATCTGGTTTCAAACTACAGATTCTTTACAGATTTGTTGCAATTTGACATCCAATTTCTTAACCTGCAAGGCAGAATTTATCAGTATACTTTTCATTCACAGCTTTTTTGGTGGTTGGTGCATTGCAACCCTGTTGTCAGTTCTGTGATAGAAATGTGGATGGCAGATCTCAGCTGCCATGCAAATGTTGTCTTCTACCCTAAGCTATGGGTGCAGTAGTTCAGTGACTTGTTAGTGATTATTTTAAAGTACGAAAACTTCATCATTACTGTGTATTACTAGAGTGGTCTCTTTGAATTTGGATGGTGAGGGTTCTGTCTCAGTCAGGATATGACTAGGCAGCATTGTGGTAATGGAGACCATCAGCATCTCAGAGGCTTAAAACTCTTGCTGTAGGCCTAGGTGGCTCTAAGCACAGGCTGACCTCAGCATTCCAGCTGCTTCCATCTGGTGTGGCATCTCCATCCAGCATGCTGCTTTTAAGTTTCCTGGGGCAAGGGACTGGAGTATGGAAAATTGCACATAGGTGTACACACATCATTTCTACTTTGAGCCGATTGGTCATAACTGGTCACATGGCCCCACCCAACTCCAGGGGAGCTGGGGAATCATTCTGTGTGTCCAGGAAGGGAGGGGAACTGGACAGCACAAGGTCTCTTTACCGCTTTGGCAGGTTGACTCTGTCTTAGCTTAAGCATAAAGGATATTTATTTAGGAGGAAATAAGCAAGGCCAAAGACTTGGAGAGAAGGTTTGGAATAGTCAGGACTGGCAGCTCCAGAAGGCCTTTGGAGCAGGGCCCTCTTGGAGTCTTGACTGGGGCCATTGCTAGAAAGAATGAGCAAACCTCACCTGTTTCATTACTCTAGGTCTTGTCATTCCACTCAAGATGGAGATTTCTGAGCAAGAGCCTTGCTGGCTGTTCAGGTTGTGGCCTACCCTTGGTTGAACCAGACTCTTGGAGGAAGGATGCTTCTGAAGGGAGCCAGGGACCCTCGCGGGTTCCATACTTGGAGGGCTTTCCACACAGTGCCGGCTTTGTCATCCCACAGACTCAGCACAGCACGGGAAAGGCGTTTCCTCAGAAGGAAGTTGAGTGGTGTTAGGAAGAGGGACTGGATGACTGGTGGCCAAAACATGACAGATTGTTGTGCAGTTGATATTTGTTGACATCGAATTTAAAAAAAAAAATCCAGGGACTTCATAAAGTTTGTGTACCCAGTGCTTCCAAATTTTTCACATGACTCACAGACTGAGAAATCTACCTAAGCATTTCATTTGCTTTTCCTGACAATTCATTATCTTTAAGAGAAAAAAATCCAACAGTTATAGGTTGTTTGTTTATATTTAGGCCTCAACAGGGAAGTGACAAGATAGCAGCCCTTCCTCCTTCTCCCTGATTATTTACTTTGAGGAGTTAGATGCCAATGTGAATGCAGTTACCCAATCAGCATGTGGGGAATGAGAGATTGAAGTTATATCTACAGATGCTAATGTTAAAATGTTGATATCCAGTCATCACCAAGGAGAGCTTCTTACAGAGTGTTGCAATGTTGCAATAACATTTTCCGTTACTAAATACAGAACAGAGTTTTTGTCTCTTCAAGCAGGTTTACCATCTTTCTGCTCCTGCATCTTCGGCCTTCTCTAACCTGTCCAGAGTGTATTCTCTCTCTCTCTCTCTGTCTCTCTCTCTCTCATTTTTAACCAATACTTGTGGAAATGAGGGCTTGAAGTTTCAAGTCTACAAACATAATCTTATTTGCTAAAGCTTGATCAGAAATACAATACCCAAAGGATTCTAAGATTTCATACAAATAAAATTGAAGACAGGATTATGAGGCTCTGGTTTTATGTGCCCTCGCTATGTTTGGGACATTGAAAGTGGTGCTCTAAGAAAGATGAGGCAAAGTGGTATCAATTGGAATTCTCTGTTCATTTGAGATTGTGGAATGCCTGTTATTTCAGCAGTTAGGGAAGAATACTGAACAGTATGTAATTTAGAAAGTGACGTTGTGATGACTGTTGCAGTATCTCCCACTGGGAGTAGTTAAATAGGCTTTAAAAAATGTCCCTTTGGCTTAATAAAACATTGAATCTGGAGTTTAACTCAGTTTCTATTTATAGCTGTTAATTGTATACCCATTAACATGGGCATTTAAAAGGTATAGTTTGAGAGTCAAGAGCAAGCAAGCTATATTACTGGAAGTTCAGGATATTAGTTTTATAACCTCAGAATTTCTTAATTCATCATCTTTCTGCCTAAGAGACTCAGTCCCAGGGTGTGTGAGATTGAACCTTTTAATGTCAACCTGATGACTTCAGCTAAAGCCAAAAGAGGCCTGGCTTCACCTTGTCACAGTTGTTATAGAATGGATTTTGATTTCAAAGTCGTTTCAGAAATAGTATTACAATCTTAAATTATTATTTGTTGTAATCCAGCAACCAACTGTTGCTGTGGTTGCAGAAAAATAGTTTCAATTAGGGTTATGGAACCAGTGGTGGTATAAATATGTCTCAAAGCTTAATGATACTGAAAATAAGACCCCCCAACCCCTTCATTTTCCTTTACTTAGGTTTTCTCAACAATGCACACAACAGTAGCGTAATACTTGAATATCTATCCTATTTTTATCTCTTTTAGTTTCAGTGTTAGAAGGCGAGGCAAATTTTTATAAACAATAGGAAGACGTGCCTAAGAACAGTACTCACATATTACTTGGAGTTTTTTTTTTTTTTTTAACATTTTTTATTGATTTATAATCATTTTACAATGTTGTGTCAAATTCCAGTATAGAGCACAATTTTTCAGTTATACATGAACATATACATATTCATTGTCACATTTTTTTCTCTATGAGTTACCATAAGATCTTGTATATATTTCCCTGTGCTATACAGTATAATCTTGTTTATCTATTCTACAATTTTGAAATCCCAGTCTATTACTTGGAGTTCTGAGTTTGAAGAACTAAACAATCTATTTTACTGTTTTTATTCTGTTTAGGATTGGCATATCTGAATGTCACACCGAGGTCAACAGAAACTTTTCTCCTTGGTATTTGTCATGTATGTGGTATATTTGTTTATTAGTCTCAAGGTTTTCCTTTTGAATATTCATATTTCTTTAAATTTTTTGGTAACAAGTGGAAAATCTCTACAAATGACATTGCAGGGAAACATCTGTTGTGTATTGTTTAAGGTATCCAACATTCAGCTTTGCTAGTGAGATGTCAGGTTGCCGTGGCATTACTACATTGTGTCTGTGATGTTTGTCTGTTTACAAAACACTGAGCTCCAGAGCAATTCCTGTTACACTGGAGGCAGTTCAGACAGTTTTTTCTTGTTTGAGGTCTGCAGCATTAACATGTTTTTAATTTCCTGTGATACTTACTGATAGAAAATGCTAGTGGAAGGTAACATGGAGAAAGGCCATAAGTCCCTGCTGCTAATTCAGTGAAGCAGAACATTGGATCTGGGTTTTGAACTAAGTGTGAGGTTGACTTGGAAAAAAAATTAAGCCTTTTATTTTGAGGTAATTGGAGATTCACATGCAGTTGTAATAAATAGTACAGAGAGACACTGGATATTCTTCATTCAGTTTCCCCCAATGGTGACATCTTTGAGAACTGTGGTGTAAGGTTACGACCCACATGCTCACAGCGAGACAGTTAATGAACAGACCAGTTTCATCACCACCACAAGGATCCGCCTTATTACCCTTAACATCCACATCCACTTTCCTCTATCACCTGCCCCTCCCTCCAAACCCCTGGCAACTGCTAATCTGTTCTCCATTTCTGTACTTCTGTCACTTTGAGAATGTATGAATGCAATTGTATGGTGTATAGCCTTTTGGAATTGGCTTTTTTCATTTAACACGATTCTCTGACTGTTCATCCAGGTTGTTGCCTGTGTCACCAGTTTGTTCCTCTTTATCGCATAGTAGTATTCCACAGTATGGTTGTACCAGTTTATTTACCCATTGGTCTGTTGAAAGACACCTGGCTCATTTTCAGTTTTGACACTTATGAATAAAGCTGCGGTAAACATTGAGGTACAGGTGTTTGGATGGAAGACTTCATTTCTCTGGGATAAATGCTCATGGTGCAGGTGCTGGGTCCTATGGTAGCTACACATTTAGTGATTGGTTTTTTGTTGTTTATTTGCTTTTGAGAAACTACCAAACTCTGTCAGAGTGCCTGTACCAGTTTACATCCCTACCAGCAACAGTGTGAGTGATCCAGTTTCTCTCCATCCTCAGCTGCAGTTGGTGTTGTCACTCTATTTTATTTTTGCCATTCTGATAGGTGTGTAGTGATACCGCATTGTGATTTTAATTTGCATTTCCCTAGTTGCTGATGATGATGAACATCTTTTTACGTGCTTATTTGACAGCTGTATATCCTCTTTGGTTCAATGTCTCTGCGCTTTTTGTGTCAAATCTACTCTTTTTCTAGATCTTGAAAACTTTATCCTATTTTTTCTTTTTCTAGTTTCATGGTTTGCATTTAAGTTCATGGTCCATTTTGAGTTCATCTTTTGTATAAATTGTTAGACCTAGGTTGACTTTTTCTTTTTCCTGCGGAGGGCCAGTTGCTCCAGCAACAGTTGTTGAAAAGATTGACTTTCCTCCAATGTATTGCCTTTGCATCTTTGTCAAAAAAATCTATGGGCCGTAGTTGTGTGGAGCTAGATCTGGGTTCTCTTCTGTTCCACTGACCTGAGTGTCTCTCTGACAGTGCCACACAGTCTTGAATATAGTAGCTGTATAAAAAGTCTTGAAACCAGGTAGAATGATTTCAACCACTGCATTCTTCATTTTCAGAATTGTTTAGGCCATCCTAAAACTTCTGCTTTTCAATGGACATTTTAGAATAACCTTGTTGATATCTACAAAAAATTTTTGCTAGAATTTTGATAGGAATTGCAATAAACCAGGCTGTCAGTTTGGGGGGAAATTGACATGTTTACTATGAGTCTTACTGTCTATGAGCATAGTATGTCTCTTTTTTGTATTCATTTATGAGATGACCAGTTAGGAGCAGCCACAAAAGGAGACAGAGGAGAAAAAATAAGTTTATTATACGTATAGGTCCTAGAGACAGGCATGGCACACAGGGCCATGTGATAAAACACCAAGGTGGTCAGGAGGCAGGAGACTTGAGCAATGGTGAGTGCTTAGGGCATGGCCTTGATTGGGGTTTCCATGGGAAAGGCAGGGCAGGATTAACAGTTCAGGGTTGGCTAGTCTGAATAACTGCAGCAGGTTTTGGGTTATAGGGATAGTCTCTTGGTTGCCTGGTGCCTGGTCCTGGAATGATGAAGGCAGAAGAACATTGCCTCCAGGGTGCAAGGGCCAGGTAGAGGAGTACGGCTCTGGGCTGGCTAGCATGCATATTAAAGACATACTCTCTGGGCCTTTCCTGTCTCTGAGAATTGGCTGGCCCCAGGAAGGTTGTACTCTCCCCAGCCAGAAAGATTAAGATGTCAAAACATCATAATATACAGAAAACAAAATACACATGTAAAAAGTACATCCCTTCATTTATTCAGATCTTCTTTGATTTCTTTTTAAAAAGTTGTTTTTATTTATATATAATACAATTATATGTAACTTACCACGGTCTGCTGATGTCATCATTTTATTAGTTCAAGTATGGAAAACTTGCCTCCCTTTTGAACCATTTAACCTCCCTCGTTTTTATACAGTTGTCTTAAATATACACTCTAAATACATTTAGAACTAAATTGAGCATTTTTATAGTAATTGCTTCAACCATCAAACATAATTTAGAAAGCTTAATAGGAGAAGGAAGGCCTTTGTCTTTAACTGTATTTTTGCCTATCATGTTCTTGCTTCCTGCCTGATACTCCAAGGTTACTACTTTTATCAGTTCCGTTCTCTTTAGAATACTTCCTTTATCCTTTTATGGTAGGTGTGCTGGTGACAAATTGCTGTTTTTGTAGGCAAGAAAATGGCTGGACATTGTTAACTTCAGAAGGTTCAATGTGATACTAGTGGATGATCAGTAAAGATTGAAGAAAAGGAAGACTGTATGTAGAAGTGACTTGCAAGGGCTAATGTGATGGACACGAAGTCCCTTTCCCTTCCCAATCACTTCGTATAGGATTCACTGTAAGATAAGGCAAGGGGAGTTACCTAATGTGGTGTACCCATACAGGGGAATACCACTCAGCAATAAAAAGGATTAACTGTATATAAATATAACAGCAGGTACCTAATACGGTGTACCCACACAGAGGAATACTACTCAGCAATTAAAAAGGTTGAACTGTATATAAATACAGCAGCATGGATGAATCTCAAATGCATTATGCTAAGTGAAAGGGGCCAGACAGATGAGAACACATAGTATATGATCCCACTTATATAAACTCTAGAAAATGCAAACCAATGATGGAAAGTAAGTCCGTGGGAAGAGGGAAAAGCAGTGGGTTGGAGGGATCACTAAGGGAGCCAGAGGAAACATCTTGATGGTGGTAGTTATTTCACAGATGTGTGCATTATGTCAAAGGTGTCTAATTGAAACCTTTAAATTTATGTGGCTTATTGTAGGTCAGTTATAACTCAGTAAAGCTATTTAAAGAAACACCACATCAGCAAGTGTTTCTGCTGCACGTGACTACTGCGTGGCCCCCCGACATGCAGCTCCAGGTTGTGCACACTCTTGTTTACAGCAGGAGACCAGTGATGACGTGCTGGCGTGTTATAGCATTGTCAGATTGCTCTGAAAGTTTTTCAGTGCTTATTTTGTTTTTAAACTTTTAAATTAATTTTTAAAAAAGGGTATGATGGACATAATAACATAGTATTAGTTTTAGGTGTACAACATAATGTTTTGATACAAGTTCAAAAACAAAGGTACTAGGGAAGGCATAGCTCAGAGGTCAGAGTGCGTGCTTAGCATGCATGGGGGTCTGGGTTTAATCCCCAGTACCTCTGTTAAAAAATAAGTAAATAAATGAACCTAATTAACTGCCCTCCCCACCAAATAAAAACTTGTATCTTGTCGACAGTAAGAAATAGTCTTGTTTTGCACCACACTTTGAGTCACACTGTTTCAGAGCAGTGCTTCCACGTTACTTTATATATTATACATTTTTTCTCAGGATGGAGCCATTTTGTGTGTATCAATCTGAAACCATTTAACCCATTTCATGGTCACTCTGTGATTCGATTAACCTGTGTCTTGGTGTATGAATTCTGGCAATGAATGTGTGTGATTTTTCTCAGCGTGACTCCTAGGAAATTAACAAGATCAAATAAAATATGCTGCAGAGTTTCAAAGTGGTTTATATCAAAACTTTGGTATAATATTGCCACTCTCACATTTTTGAAAGAATCATTTAAAAGTAATGCAGTGTAAGACTTTTTTTCAAACTGAGGTGCACTGGGGTGTCCTAGGGATCTGATATGGCAATATCTGTGTTCAGATGCTGGCTTCCAAGTGGACTAGATGGTGTGGGGCAAGTTACTGTTACTCTCAGCCTCAGTGTTCTGCCTTTAAAGGTAGAGCAACAGTTGCCTCACAGAAGATTGGAGATACAGTGACAGTGGTTGGTAACTGACAAGTGCTATATATAAGTATGTTTATTTCACTGGATATATTTGTATCTTCATCTGGGAGAGTTACTGTTTTTTTCCTTCAGGAATAAAGCCCAAATATTGAATATAATTTGGAAACTAGTTCTTAAAAATGGAAGGTGAAGTTTGTAGAGGCTTACATATTTCCCTTTTACATTCAGGTTAAAGAACTGAGAGCTATACATGAAATAATACACTTTTTTTTTTCTCTTTTCAGGCAATTACTCTCTTAACTGAATTAATTAGGGAGAACTTCAGGAACAGCAAATTAAAACAGTGCCTTTTACCGACCCTAGGGGAGCTGATCTACATTGTAGCCACCCAGGTGAGACAGTCTGGTTAACGCTTGCTCTTTGGTGTGTTCTGACATATGCTGGCTGACAAGTGTTAATATCCTGTAAAAGTTTTTTGACTTTTTCCCTTCGAGCATACCTAAAGAACTTAGGAGAAATTTTACCTATGGAGGAGAGAGGCTCTCAGAGAGGCTCTCTTTCTCTTTTTCTCTCTGTCCCTGTCTGTGTACTCCCTCTCCTACTGCCTCTTTACCTTGAAAAAGTAGGAGATTCTCAGGCTGTATTTTAAACCCAACAGACCAGAGTCCCCAGAAGTACTCCCTAGGTTGCTTTGACTCCTTCAGGCAAGAGGATGCCATTGGTTCTCCCAGTATAAAAGCTCCATTATCATTTGAAACACTGTATGCAAATATAACTCTTAACATGGCAATGAGACTGCAGAATTTGACTGACTTCTAAAGTTATAATATGGAAGTGCTATTGAATTCAACAAAGGAAAACTTCATTAATGCAGTTTTGGGGGAATATATTGAGTAGATAAAGATAAATTATGAGTTATTCATTTCATGTGTTGCTTTGAGAGTTGTAAGTACCAATAAATTATAAGTTATTCAGAAAATTCTCCTTGTATTTAAGTTTTGGTTCTAGAACTTGCTTAAATGTTATATAACCCAAATAGTTTTAGTATCTAAATTAAATTGATTTTCTAGATGATCATGATTTTAAGGTAGCTAACATAATTGTTATAAAACATTAATCTTTAAAATCTTTAAAATCATTTAGCTCCATAATCAGTATTGATAGCCAGTACAAAAAGTCTCTCCTCATTTCTTTTCATAAATATCTTGACTATTCCTGGTCTTTTGCATGTTGGAGTACATTTAGAATCAGCTTGTCTAGATCTGCTAATCATCTTTTAAAAACTGCATTACAAGATTCAGAGTCTTAAGCCTAAAATTAGAGACCCTAACCTTGATTACTTAGCAAACTGATGACCCTGAATGAGCTACTTGGCCTCTCTGACCTCATGACCTCATGAATTCTTCCTCAGCAAGCTTGGTAAAGTTAATATCTAACCGCAAGCCTCCAGGTTTTTTATAAGAACCAAATCCAAAAAATTTGTGAGAAAACATTGAGTGAATCATATATTTTACTTTCAAATATGACATTATCATGAATATTCAGATTTTTTCCCTTTACATATTAACATAGCATAGTAATTATTACAAGCAAAAGATGGTGCGTAAAATGCATGTTAAGTTGTAAACCACTATGTTATACTGTATGAACACTCAGGTACACACTACTCAGTTCAAGAACCAGAGGTTACCAAGAACTTAGAGCTACCGATAGGTCATCTCCATCACATCACTTCTCAGATGAAACCACTTAAATTTTGTGTTTATCATTCCATTGCTTATAAAAAGTTTCACCATGTTTCAACATAATTAGTTTGTTTCCTTTTCCTCTTTTTTTTTTTTTTGAGCTTTATAAAAGTATCATGCTGAAAAAACAAAAACAAAAACCAAAAAACAAAAACAAAGCAAAATACCACCACCAAAAAAGCCCCTGCATTGATGATGCAGCTCAATTTGGGAAGTACTGGCATCTTTATGTCTTTGAGTCTCCCAGTGCATGTCTGGATTGTACTGAATCTGTGCATCTATTAGGACATTATTAGAATGTTAATGGTATTTTGTCCTTTAACACATAACAAATGGTGTTTCCATACATTCATGTTAAAAATATTTTTATTAAAGTTATTTCACTCAGAGCTTTTGTACATTTAGCCTTGGCTGAACTTATTCTCAGATAGTTTTCACACTTTGAAGAGGTGACACGTTGAGCCTAGGCAACGTGGAAGTGTAGAAAGGTACGCAGGGAGGAGTCTCTTTCGCGCTTTTGTCCCCCGTCTGTGTGGTTTCCTGAATAAATAACCATTACAACTACTTGCTGACTTACATTTACAGAGTTGCTTTTGCACACATGAGCAAGTAGAAATGTAGATTCTTATTTTGTCTCGTTTTTAACAAGTAGAACAACTGTTTTCACTTAATAGTTACACAGCATTAAGAATAGCGTATGGAGAGACAGACAGTGGAGCTATTTATTAATAATTAATACAATGTCTTTCTTAATTAGTACTTGGAGCTCCCTCCTTCCCTGTTGCACTGGAGCATTCTCTCGTGTGCTGAGTTTTGTGAGAGGTGGTTTTCCTTGCAGTTCTTTTCGGGGTGGGGCTGGAGCATCGACACAGGCTTGGCTGTGGGCCCTGAAGGCCTTGCTAGCAAAGCTCACATTTACCAAGTTCTGCAGGCCCTCAGAATCAAAGCAGGCTTCAGTGCTCAGTTTATTCCTTCCTGCTGGCAGCTAACTTTTGGCTTGATTGTTCTTTGTTTTCTTTTCAGATAATCTGAGGCATTTTAAGGATGGTAGAATAAAACTAGTCGTTTTTACTAGAAGAGTGGTCAGGTACCTAGTCTGACATCTTATCAGGGAGGGGCATCTAGTCCATTTCTGTTTGTGCGTGTGTCCCCTATTTTTTTTACCTTTTTCCCCAGCACGCGCGCGCACACACACACACACACACACACACCTGTGAAACCATCAACACAATCAGGGTAATGAAAATATCACCTCCAAGAGTCTGCTGAGCACCCTTTGTAATTCCTCCCTCCTGCACCTCTCCCTGCCCCAAGGCAGCCACCGATGATGCCTTCTGTTGTAGAAACCAGTTGACCATTTTCTAGAATCTTGTATAAATGGAACAACACAGAATCAGATTTCTATTTGTTTTTAACAGTAGATCTAGAGAATCATTTCTCTTGGTACTTATTTTGATTGGGTAGAAGCTAGGCTACTTTAATAAGGGATAATTCTGTGGCCATGACATTTGACCATATCTTACGATAGCAAACCAGAAGTTATGTCCCTGGATCTACTAAAATCCCTAATGTTTCATGAGATGAGGGTGTCTGTGGCATTGTCATTTGGAATATAGGTAAATGGTAAAATGTCAGGTCAGTGCTGACCCAGTGGGACTGGCCTGAAGTGACTGATAAATGTATACACCTACATATATATGTACCATGTGTAATGAAGAGACCGAAGCCCTGTCCTTCTGATCTTCTGGTAACACTCCAAGGTTATAAGCTTAAGAACAGAAGACCAGACTGTGAGTCTACAGAGGATATTATGAAGCAACACATTTATAGTTTTTTTTTTTTCCTTTTGTCAAGGATATGTACCACCGTGAGCCTAGGTATTCTTATTTTTTGTCCAGCCCATAATTATCTCTCACCTGGCCTGTTGTAAGAACTCCCAGATGGTCTCCTTGATTCACTCTTGTGTCCCTTTAAGCTCTTCCCCAGACATCAGCCAGAGTGAGCCTGTTAAAACATGTGAGACACTCCAGCGTCACTCCTCAGAGCCCTCACCTGCTGCTGTCTTCCTCGTGGTCACAGCCACATCCCTCTAGTTGCCTTCTGGGCCCTTGAGAGCTGCCTCCTCAGTACCCGTGTGACCTCCATCCACCTCACTGCCCTCTCACTGGCTTACTCCTTCCAGCCGCTTAGGTTGTCCGCAGTTTCTCTCTGCTTGTGTGGGTCCCTCCAGAGAGCCTTCTCCTGGCCATGAGCAGTGTGAGATGGAGCCACCTTGTCGGCAGCCTTCCTCTAACCCCCTACCCTGCTGTGCTTCCTTTATGCACTCATCACCATCTTGTTTATTTTGTTGAATTTAAAAAAAAATCTTTGTCCCACTAAACACTATTAAGGCAGAACATTGACCTGTTGCTCTCAGCTATGTGGCTGTTGTTGAGAAGACTTCCTGGCACATAGTAGGTGCTTTTTGCCCCCACTCAAGAACTGCAGTGAGTCCAGTGGGCTAGGAGGAAGGTGAGCTGGAGGCAGGGCTGCAGAGACTGGAGGGACAGGGCCACGGAGGGATTCTTGGGTCTTGATCCTAACAGCTGGGGGAAGTCATTAAAGAGTTTTAAGAAGGGGTAAGGATGTCACCTGATGTGAGTGCCCCAAAGATCACTCTGGTTTCAGTCTGGAGAATGGTACGAGAGGGTTCTGGGACCCTGACTGGGAGTAAGGGAAGCAGGAGCAAAATCAGAGACCTGGGTATTTCAGGAAAAGTCACAGGGCTGAATGTGTAGCTTAAGGTCCAAAAGAAAGGAACACAAAGAGTCTGCTTAACTGAGTGACACGAAAGTCCCTGGTAACAACAAGAGCTATTTTGTATATTTGTTTATTATTTTACGTGGGATGAGGGAGGCAGAAGTCAGACTGAGGTGCTTTGAGGATTTAGGGGGAGGTGAGGACACTGGGGAAGTCTGTGTAAAGGGAGAATGGTTATGCAAAAGAGCAGAGGGTGTGGGGCCATTTGGAAAGTGGGATACGACGGAAAGGATCCCACGGAGACAGGATCTTGAGGGTCTGGGAGCAGTAAGAGAGAGTCCATCGTGCAGTGACCCAGAAGAAAGCAGAGTGGGGATGGTGTCGTGAGCCCATGTGAAAGTGGTAGAGGAGCTGGTCTTTTTACAACCACAGGGTAGAAGCAGCAGATGGCTTCAGGTGTAGCTCAATTAGCAGTTGCTTCCTCATGATCCCCCTGCTCTCTCTGGTGAAGGAGGAAGGTAGGTGGAGTGATGGGAGGGTCATGGAGTTGAAATATTGTAGTCTGTTAGGAGAGGGAATTTGTCAGAGAGAAACAGGAGGCCTGGAGAGTGATGTGGAAAGTCCCTCGGCTTGCTGGTCCTAAGTCATTTGTGGTGTTGGTGTCATCCCTCTAAGAGCCCAGCTGCCTGAGCCCCAGCCTGCCTTTCAAGATTGAGTTTCCAAAGACATGGGACAAGGGAGCTCCTAAGGGAGAGGTCGCTCAGGCCTTTGGTAGGAGTGATGAAGTGGTGGACCAGGGAATCTCAGTGGCTGCTAGGGAGGACAGGGAGTAGACTGGGGGAAAGAAAAGGAGTGGGGGTGGGGGAGACGGGATGCAGAGTCCAGTGATGTTAAGGAAAGGTTGTGGTGGGAGTTTTGAATAAATGAGCTGGAAGGGAAACAAGTTGTGTTTGGAAGTTAAACTGGGGGCTGAATTAGTGATTTTTGAGCTGGGGCCACTCCGGCTGAAACTAAGAGTGTGAGCACATTTGGCTTTCTGTGATGAAGGGGATACTTTTAACGGGTCACGATTCTTAGTATGGGTAGAGAAGACTTGAATCTGTAAGGTGCCAGTTCTGACATTTGGACAATCTTAGACAAATATTCTGTCTAAGCAGAGCCTAATTTCTTCTGCATTAATGAAAAAAGGGGCCCCTTGGCCCCTGATTTATTCTGTGATTTTATTTGATGGGTTACAAGGAGTGTTGTTGTGGTTATTGCTATGTTGGTTCTTCTGTAAAAGCGTTTTTCCTCATGTCATTGAACTCCGTGCACCTGCTAATCATATTGGCTTATTTTTATTGAGCTCACTGTCTTGCTCGGTAGCAAACTTTGACTTGTTCTGTGGATTAGCCTGCGATACTACCTAAAGCTGTGTATTCTATGCTTTCAAATCATTCCAGATAATGTCACACCTTTTAGGTAGGAGTATCTGTATCATCACCTACAATTATCAATAGAGTGGTTTCTCTATCTACCGGATCATATTGTCATTCCTTAGTTCTTTCTATCTTCTGATGAGGGGATCTTATCAACATAATGAGAAATAGAAGAAATACCTTGTATGTGCAATGCAGCGAAGACCCTTAATCAGGTCATCATTGTCAGGAAGTAAGTAGTACTTTAAATAGAATATTAAGAAGTTTTAGGTCGCCTGTGTATTTGAAACTGTGCCTTTTTCTTGAACGGGTTAATATCTTTTGTGCTGTTAGCTTCACTGCCTTTCCTTCCACTTCATTTTAGGAAGAGAAAAAAAAGAACCCCGAGAATGCTGGGCTGTTCCCTTGGCTGCATACACGGTGCTAATGAGGTGCCTTCGGGAAGGGGTAAGGCTCCTTTGTTGTCCTCTGTAGACGCTGGCAATTGTAATAACCCTTCAGGCGCTGTGTGGGGATTGTAGCCTGCAGCGGTGCGGGAGCCTGTCAACCAAGCAGTGCTCCTGAATTTAAATAATCCCGACAAGCCACTGTGAGCAAGTGACCAGCAGTGGAGCAAGTGTGAAAACGAACGCACTTTCTCATTCACTGTATTAGTGTCTTGCCTTCTAAATGATGATAGCAAATATAACCAACAAAAGTAGCTCTTAATGACATATATTTAATTCTTCCCCCTCTTTTAACGTTATCGATAGACCAGTTTAACATGCAGGGTGTATGCAGAGAATTTTCTGTGAGCCTCCAAAGCTCCATGATTATCTTGTCAGGTTGCCATTTTGTGGTTCCAAATCGGGGAAGCTGCCATTAGTATCCATTGATTTTAATATTAAGTAGTATTTATTATGCGATATGAGTTTTCAATTTATTCACATCCCTTCTTGAGCTATTGTTAATGGCTGAAAACCAGCCAGCTGGCCAACCAGCCAGCCCGTGTCTGTAGCTCCTGTGTGCAACTACGTAGAGGATTTAGTAACTTGACCTAAAAGGTTGGCATTTTCTCTTTGCTTTAAACCTTGACATTGTTTCACCAACGGCAAAGCCATAGGCTAACAATACTGCTTAAGGAATGAAAAAAAAATATGTCAAAATAAACATCTTCCTTTTGAGTTTGTTACTTCCTGTGGTATATGGTGATGGGATAGTGTTCCAAGCATAGAAAATCTCTGCACGGTTTTCCCCAAGTGATCCTGGAAGTTTGAACGCTTCCCAGCCTGTGGGGCTGAATGTATAGTCAGTTGTCATTGTGGGATACGAGTGAAGCAGGGAAGTGTACTTTATCAACAGTGTGAGAATTAAGTTATTTTTTATCTGTAGTCAAAAGACATGCTTGGCTTTATCATTCAAGGCCTCAAGCTCTAGGCATAGCTGGGGGCTTGCAGGCGAAGAAGGTGAAATTTCTGTTCATGCACGGATCTCACTATTGTGGAAGATAAGATAAAAACATAAAGTGGAATATGTCAAGTACCTAGATGCAAAAAAACAAAATACAGGCACTCTAAGGAGAAAGGAGTCTTCTGCGAATTTATTAGACAATGTAAAAGGAAAATGTAAAACTTTGTATCTTTGATTTTTAGAACTTAGAGGAATGCCTAGTAAAAGATGATTAATTCTAACCCACGAGATTGTATCCTTTATTAAATACCTCCTCCCCATCCCCTCCTGTGTTTTTCATTGAGTACATGATATGAAGAATGTTTGATATCCATGTGTATTGTTAATAAATTATTATTGTTAATAATTGTAAAATAATGATACAGCTAATGACGTAGTTAATAGTAACAGGTGTACACACTTGCCTTTTATTGTCTTGTTAATGTGTTACAAGTCTTGTGTATTTTTCATTAAGAGGGGGGAAAGTCCAGAACTCTTCTAACTTATGAAAATTTTATATTAAATATTTGAAACATAGTTATGTATGTACTTTGACAGGATGTATACTAACATTGTCCCTATAAAGCAGATAAATTCAGGGGTGATTATTCTCCCTAAAAAAGATTTCTATACTTAAAAAATAATTTGATTGTAGCAGTTCTTCAGCCTATTTCTCTAATGTATTCAGGACATAGTTGAAGGTAGAAGAATTTCTGAGCTACTTACCATCAATGATTAAAAAAATTTTTTTCCCATGTGGAAAACTTTTCCCAACCCCTACTGATATTTCTGAATGTAAGTTCTTGTGAAATATACCTCATATATAGAAGAGGATGTGAAATATATGACTATGGTTAAAAGCTTGTACTCTGACACGTTTACTTGCTTAAAAAAAAGGGGGGTGGGTGGTAGCTTAGAGAATTCTTCCCTTTCCCTCTTAGATTGCAGCTTGTCCTTTCCTGCAAGAAGTAACCACTGTTCTGACTTAAGTGATAAACTTTCCCAAGTTTTTCTTTATAATATTTCCCTTTTTGTGAAGATATTGCTAAATATTACATTAAGTGATTCTAAATGTTGAATTCTGTATAAATGGACTGTATAAATTCTTTTGAGACTTAATTCTTTTGCTTAGTTAGGTTCAGGTTGATACATGCTGACTAGGTAAATGGTAGCTCATTTGTACCACAGAGTAGTATGTTGTTTGTATATGTCTCAATACGTGAACACACACAGGTGTGTTTCAGTTTATACTCCTACCAGCAGGGTAGCAGAGTACCCATAAATCCACATCTTCTTGAACATGTGCCATAATCAGGCTCTAAATTTTTGTCAGTCTCATGGGCATTAAATGGTTTCTCATTGTAGTATAAATATGCATTTTCTTGATTTCTTTTTCTTTTTTTTAACTTTTTTTTATTGAGTTATAGTCATTTTACAATGTTTTGTCAAATTCCAGTGTAGAGCACAATTTTCAGTTACACATGAACATACATATATTCATTGTCACATTTTTTTTTTTCGCTGTGAGCTACCGCAAGATCTTGTATATATTTCCCTGTGCTATACAGTATAATCTTGTTTATCTATTCTACACTTTGAAATCCCAGTCTGTCCCTTCCCACCCCCTGCCCCCTGGCAACCACAAGTTTGTATTCTGTGTCTATGAGTCTGTTTCTGTTTTGTATTTATGTCCTTTTTTTGTTTTTAGATTCCACATATGAATGATCTCATATGGTATTTTTCTTTCTCTTTCTGGCTTACTTCACTTTGAATGACATTCTCCAGGAGCATCCATGTTGCTGCAAATGGTTTTATATTGTTGGTTTTTATGGCTGAGCATTTTCCTGATTTCTAATAAGGATGGCCATCTCTTTCTATTTATCTTATTTTTTGGAGTTTCCTGTTTTGAAAATGACCATCAAGTCTTCAACCAATTTTTTCTGTTGCTTTGTAGGAATTCTGCACTACCCGCGACTCACTGCTGCCAACCATATTGTTATAAAATGTTCCAAGTATTAGAAAAGGAAAGAAAACTGTAATAATCACCTTTATTTTCGTCACCTAGATGCAACAGTTAACATTTTGCCCTCTTTGCTTTGTTGTAATATGTGTGTATATAATCCATATATGTGGATTTATTATTTGTTCATTCATTTGTTTATTTTCTAAACTGTTTGAAAAATTGCAGATGTCATGGCATTCCACCCTTAGGAATTTTTTTAATGTATTCTGGATATTAATCTTGTTATTTATATGCATCCCAGATACCTTCCAATTTGTGGTTTGGCTTTTCCTTTTTTTTTTTTTTAAACAGTGTCTCTTGGTAAGCAGAAGTCCTTAATTTTAATAGAAATTTATCAATCTATCCCTTTATGATCGGTGTGTTTTGTATTTTAATAAATGCATCTTATTCCGACATCATTAAGATGGTCTATTACATGTGCTTCTAAAAGTTTTCCTATTTTTTCCTTTTCCATTTAGAACTTTAATCTGTTTGTGATTGTTCTGTGTGTGTGGTAGTATATGTGGGTCCAATTTTATTTTTGAAATAAATATGATGAGTTATCCTCAATCACTTAATGAAAAGTGCATCTTCTGCCCACTGCTCTGCAGTGTTACCTCTGTCATGTTGATGCACATGTCTCTTCCTGGGCTCTGTTTAGTTCTCTTGGCCTATTACCTATTCTCTGTGCTGTGCTGTCTAAATTAATAGTCTTTATTTTTAATAATTTAAAAATTATCCAGGGAAGCTTTTCCCTACCAGTATAATCTTATTTTCATGAGTTTCTTAGCTTTTTTGTTCCTTTTTACCTGCATATAATTTTTAGAGTAAACCTGTCAAGTTCACCTCTTGGGATGTTGATGAAGAGTACATATATCTATGAATAAATAGGAAGAGAATTGGTTGCTATTAGAGAAAAAGGAAGGCATATCCAATGAGAACACTAAGAGATGGACGCATTTGGTTTAAAAAAAAAGAACAAACCTAGAATAAGATGATTAAAATTCCTTTGAATTCTTGACAATGTTTAGCTAATGTATTTAGTTCACTGCTTAAGTTAACTCTCTTACATGCAGTCCCCATTCTTTACAGGTAACATTTAGGAAACATACACTATGTACTGTCTGGATACAGGAGAGGCTAAGATGACTTAACATTGCCTTCTCTTCATTTATTCGGAAAGAGAAACTTTTTTAAATTCCTGGTTTAGTATGCCACTTATAGTTGTTTTGTAAGTACATGTACTTTTTTTTTTTTTTCCTTGTGTAGTTACTAAGATATTTAAGGCTATTAACTTTCCTCTCAACCTAGTGTTAGCTATATCCCATTATTTTGATGTGTAGTGTTTCATTATTGTTATTTTATAGATAATCCCTAGTTTAACATTTTTTTTTAGTCCCGAGTTGTTTATGAGATGGTTTAAATTTTTTCAAGTGGTTGAGATTTTATTACCTCTTTTTCCTTTTGTTAAAATGACAAAGTTGCATTACCGTATAGTCAAGAATGTGGTCTGTTCTATTTTTTTTTTTTTAATGTGGTAAAATATACTCAATGTAAAATTTACTTTTTTAACCATTAAGCAAGCAGCTTGGTGGCATTAAGTACATTTACATTGTTGTGTTATTCCTGATTTTAAGTATATTGAGATGTTTGTTGCCTAATTTACTGACTTTTTTTTTTCCACTTTTAAAATTTAGTGCCTTATTGAACAGGGGCTGTTGATTCTGGGTTTTGCCCTTTTTCCTTCTACCTCTAATCTGTGCATTGAGAAGAAAGCAGTGTGGAAACTTTACTTTTTTGTTTTAACTGATGTGTAGACTTCTAGAAGGTGCTTTTGGTTTTAGGTTATAAATTTTGTTCTTGTTCATTATGCATAGAAAACCAGCTTTGCTGTGGAATATTCATATGTTCATATTCTATGATAAGTGTTTTCTAGTCAAATGCACTGGGACACCCTGGGTTAAAGGAGGTTGAATAGTTTCATTTGTTTGTGTTGATTACTTTTCAGAGCTTTTAATGATGAATCTACTTGGAGGCATATTGTGTGATGTTTTCAGAGTGATCTGCCCACCACAGACCTACCTTATCCTGTGGTGTGTTGTGGGATGCATTAGGGAGAGGAAGATAGTCGTACACTGGGACTGTAATGGGTTTGTTTAAATAGTTTTCAGTAGGTTTTGTCTTTTCTAAGGTTACCTATGAGATGATGACGTTGTTTTCCAAACAGGTCAACCTGCCTTATGATCACAATTTCTAGAACTTTAACAACGGCAATAGAGATGTGAGTGAGATGCTTTTGATCTTGTTACAAGATCAGTGTAAATGCTAAGGTGGAAAAGGGGGAAATATTTAGAATGAGAGGCTTACGCTGGAACATGCAATTAAAAAAGAAAAGAGGGGGATCTGGTGTTAACTGTTTTAGACAGAGTGTGGCAGTATAGAACAAAAGGTTTCCATGATTGCACTAAGTCATAGTTTTAGTCAGGACTGGCATTTTGGAGACCTTGGGAGTCAGGATGTGGATTTCAGTCCCAAGTGTACCACTCTTTAGTGGTTCAACGTTGGCCACACCCTGGGGCCCCACCTGATGTTTATATAAAGACAGGTACCTGTGCCAGATGGTCTTCCACGTGCTTCTAACTGGGGCCCTCTGACAACTTTCCATTCCATTGCTTTGACCTTCATGTTGGTGTATTATGGCAAAGAGCACTTCTCTTCTTGGAATCATTGCTGTATTGATCTCAGGAATATGCGGCATTGAACTTGACATATGACCCATATGTGCATGGAATAGGGAGGCTGAGAAAGCTGGCTTTTCTTGAAGGTGGGTATTTTCACCTGGGTAGGTAGCAGCACACAAGAAGCTGGAAACAGCACCTAGAGTGTTTCCACATGTTTAGAGGAGAAGATTAATTTATGCATTGGTATCTAATCAACCACATCTTTTTTTTATAGCTTGCATAATAGTCTGTATATAATTATGGGTGCTGAACTGACACCTGGCATACATTGTAGTTAAAAATGTGAGGTTCAAAAAATAAGTTGTTGGCTTTATTATTCATTTCTGAACAATAGCTTATTAGATACTTTTGATGTAACAAAATTCTTGTCAGAGGAAATTTAATTTTCAGCTTTTAATTAGTGTTTTTTTAAAAAATAAAACTGGTGGTAAATTGCATTTGTATTTAATTAGAAAAGGCTGGGCTTGAATTAAAATGTACTGGAGATTATCTGTATTATCTTTGAAATGTTTTAGGTGCTAGTTACCTAAAATGAGGAGAGATGAGTTAAAAATCTTGATTTTTGATAGAAGTGAAAATGCACAGCTGTATTTTTTGTTACTGTCGCAGTCTGAGTTTAATCTTCCTAATAAAGGATGTGTGTGCCACCAACATCGGGTTCTTTGTGGCTATTCACAGTGCTCCTTGACACGGTGAAAATGGGCAACATGTACATAGACTAGGAATGATGCAGGTTTTTTATGTTTTTCTTTTTAGTATCACTTCGTAATAATTGAAATGGTATTATTAGTAGGAGGCAAAAGGGATTACGCAGCATGGATTTACCTAATGTATCTTGAAGCGAACCCTTGAGGATAGCATGAGGAAGTGATCATAATTTAGGACTGAGTAAGGGAGTAGACAGCTTCCAGAGTTGATGGGGTAAGAGGCACAAAGTATGGCATTTTCACCGTGAGGGTGAGGTTTGTACCTCCTCTTCTCCTGTGGCAGGTAACCTTAAGGCGGGAGGCTCCACAGGGTTCTGTCATTTATAGTGGTTCTGTATAAATTTTCATATTCCCTTAACTGCATTTATCCCGTTGCATGTTTTGTAGTCTTAGCAAATTCTATAGCTCTTCTGTTTCTTTGTCATTTAATAGCTTTCCTCATGTTTTTCTATTTATCCTTTTTATTATTTTTGACTTAATGGAATTATGATTAGAAGGAATGGGGTATGTATGATTTTAAATCTTTGGAATTTGTTGAGACTTCTCTCATGACTCAGTACATATACATATTTAGGGGAAAAAGGTGAATTCTGCCATTGTCGGGTGATGTGCCCTTTTTCTCTCATTAGGTCAAGCTTATTAATCTGATAGATGGAGATTTTAGTCTCTTATATCTATGCTGATGGTTTTTTGTCTGTTTTATCAGCTACTGAGATACATGTTTGAATTGCCATCTTTGGTAAGATTGCAATTTTGTCACATTTTGCTCTTATGTATTTTGAGTAATTAGTTATTAGATATATAGAAAACTTAGATTGTATTTCCTTTGGTTTATTGAAATTTTTACCATTACGTTGTGACCTTAACACAGAGTAGTGCTTTTTATCTGAAGTCTGTTTTGTCTGATATTAATATAGTTAAACCATCTTTCTCTGAATTAGATGATTAGTGTATCTTTTTCCATTCTCTTATTTTCAGCCTAATTGAATAATTGTATTTTTGTTTCTCTTCACATTGTTATATTAAAATGAATAATGTTTTACAGTTGTTTTCTCTTAATATGGTATTTAGTCCACTTAAATTTATTGTAATTGTTGGTATAGTTGGATTTATAGCTGTTGTTTTATTTTGTGCTGTTTGTTCCATCTGTTTTATTTCATGTTGTCTTTTTGATTTAAATTATTTTTTATAATTTTATTCTTTTAGTGGTTATGCTATTGCTCTTGTTTTTGAAATACGTTTTCTGTGAATACAGCTATAGTTGACAGAACTTTTAGAAATTGTTTCACTGTCTTCTGGCTGCAGTTGTTGCTGTTAGGAATTCAGCTGTCAGTGCAACTGTGGCTCCTTTGAAGGAGACACTCTGCAAATCAAGTGATCAAGGGCCCATTTGTGCTTTTAGCTTCTCATGGGCTTCCCCTTATGCAGCCTCCCCCAACCATAAACACCATCAGCCCCCAGCTCAGATAGGTGGGGAGTCAGGGAGATGGGGGACTTATTTCTTGCTCACATCTGTTACACTTCCTTGTAGCTGCTGGGAGCTCTAGCTTTAGTAGGAGCTGGGGAGAGGAGTCTTCATCTGACTTCTACTGTGTGGGCTCTCTGCCTTGCCTCTCACTTCTCTTATTCACCTTCTTGCACAAATGTTCTTGGGCAGACGTCAGGCTGAAGTGTTTTGGGCATCTCTCGGAGTTCTTGCCTACATGGTCCCTGGCCTGAGAATTTAATGCTACTTCATGAATGCTTTTAAGATGGTTTTATTTTCTTATTTTATATCTAGCATTTTTAGTTGCTTTTAGAGAGAGACAGTTGTCCAGATATCTAGCCCACTGTACTATAAGAAATGGAAAGTGTAATTTTTTGATTCAATGAGTTATTAAAACAAATGAAAAAACCCTAAGCAAAATAAATTCCATGGACCTTTAGAAGAAAGATTATAGTTTGACTAAAGCAGCAAATGTGAAAGTAATTGTCAATACTTTAGATGTTAATTTTGGTACTCTTTACTGGAAAAATGGGCACAAGGATTAAAATTATATTGGAGCAAAACTTGCTTTTTTGTTAAGACTACCTGTAATATGTTAGATGTACTTAACATCATACAACATGGTATATAGCTCTTCGTTAATAAGCCTAGCCATTAAAAACAATCATCATAGCTTTTATCCTCATGATATGATGAAATAGTTTTTTGATTCAAAAGGCAGATACTAGTTCAGTCCAGTTACCACTTGGCAAAGAGTTAATTAGGCAGAAAATAGCCCCAGTCTTACTGCTTGTATGTTGTCCCACACAGGCATCCCAGAGGAACTGGGATTGCTCATTTCAGGGAGTAGCAAGTAGAATTGGCCTGACAGCGTCACTGAGTTTATAGAGCACTGGGATGACACATGGCCCTTTCCAGCCTAGGTGCTAAAATAGTTGTGGTTTTCTAGTACTAGGAAAAAGTCCCCTAGGAATTGATTGACAATTGTGATGTAAAGCACATGTTTAGGTATTAGAGAGGCCTTCATAAATAGCATCTCCCTGCCTCCACATTCAGGGGAAAGGTTTCAGAACCTTGTAAGAAATAAGACACAGAACAAGGCATATGGGATAAAAATATCATGTGTGTGTACTGAGAGCTAAGGTGGAGGACATAGCTTACATTTGTGGGCAAACAGGCTTTCTTATATTGAATTCCCATAGGAGGGAATCTTGGCGACAGTTATAGCAGCGCTTTCCAAGCAGAGTCCCCGTCTGGGTAACACGATTGAGGAAATGAGAAGGTGACTGTGTGGCTGGGCCTGAGGTAAAGGGAAAAGGATTGGTGGGAATTGAGCTGAGCACCTAGACTCGTCCAGTTTATTCTTTTCAAATTTGCCAGCTAGGTGAGGCCTTTTACTTTGCCTTGTGTAGAATGAATAAAAGGGCAGAGGTGAAAAGTGTGGCATTAATTTATTTTAGCCACTTGGAAGGAAACATCAGGACTGGGGAGGAAGCTTTCTCTCTAGTACTCATTCTGAGAAATGAAATATGTCAAAGTTTGAAGATGTTCAAATATCTTTAACCCTTCTTTTCTAGGAACCTTACAATTCATACTGTATGATATTAATAATAGGAAGAAAAACTAATACATTGATTTTTATGACCTAAGTTAAGTGTTCATGTATGTTATTTAATTTCCAAGCTGCCTGGTGTTTTATTATCTTTATTTCATAGATGATGAAGCTGAGAAACAGAGATGAAGATACCCAAGAATATATAGCTAGCAAGCAGAATGTAAAATCATGATTTGAATCTAGTTATAACTCATAATGGAGTCATGATGAGCAAAAAGTTACACTTGTGATTGTCTAACTTTTTTTTCTTCTATGTTTGGTGCCTTTTTTCCCCTAGGGAAGCTTTGATTACTTCAAAATAGCCAAAATATTCTTTATGATCTCTTCTAGAAGCTTTTTGGTTCTAAATTTTAATTTAAGTCTGTGACTCCTCTCAAATTAATTTGTGATTATGGATTTTACTGAGATATGTTTTATGGTTCAGAATATGATCTGATGTAATTTTTCACGTGATCTTGAAAAGAATGTATATATAATACTTTTGTTGAGTAGAATGTTCTATAAATGTCAAAATAGGTTGATCATGTTACCTTTCTATATCCTTTCTGACTACTTGTTCTGTCAGTTATTGAGAAAGGGTATTGAATTCCACAACTAAAATTGTGGATTTGTCTGTTCTCTCAATTTTGTCGTTTCTTGCTTCAGGTATTTTGAAATTTTGTCATTAGGGGCATAAACATTTGGGATTGTTATATCTTCTTGTTGGATGACTCTTTCCTCATTGCGAAATCACCATTATGCCTGGAGATGCTCTTTGTTCTGGAATCTACTTTTATGAAGTAATATAGCCACTCTAGTTTTTTTTTTGAATTCAGATTAGCATGGTATATCTTTGTCTATTACTTTTAACCTATCTGAATTTATAAGGATTTCTTGGAGATAGCCTGTATATGAGTCTTACTTAAAAAACAAACAAACAAACAAATTTGAGAATCTCTGCTATTTAGTGTGTTTGGACTTTTATGTTTAGTGTAATTGGTGAAATAGTTGTGTTTAAATCTGCTGTCTTGCAGTTTGTGTTCTATTTGTCCATCTATTTTGTTGTTGTTGTTTTGTTTTCTCTCTTGCCTTCTTTTGGATTGACTTTTTAATGATTCCATTTTATCTCCTTTACTGGCTTGTTACACATTTTTAAAAACAGTATTCATCTCTAACTTACCACAGTTGGCTTTTAAGTATTGATATACAGATTGATATATAATATATAAGAACATTATATAAGATCTTTACGCTTGAAATTACTATATGTAATGATAAGCAAATTTATATTTATGATAAAAGAACCCTATATACTATAGAACCTTACACCAGAAAACGTCTAGTAGTCCCCTATTAGCCTTCCTATTATTGTTGTATACTTTACTTCTGCATATTTTTTGTTTTTCAGCTTTATTGAGGTATAATTGGCAAATAAAATTGTAAGATATTTAAAGTACAAAGTGATGATTTGATGTGTGCATACATTATGAAAGGATTTCCTCAGTGGGGTAATGAACACATCAGTCACCTCACATACTTTACCCCCACTTTTTTAGGGGAGTTGAGAACATTTAAATTCTACTCTTTGAGCAAATTTCAATTATACAATACAGTGTTATCAACTATAGTTACAGTGTTTTATGTTAGATCCTCAGACCTTATTCATCTTACAGCAGAAAATTTGTACCTTTACCAGCCTTCTCCAGTTTCCCCAGTTTTAACTTTGTTTTTGAGAGGTATTAATTGTTGGTTATAGATTTGTAGGTTGACGTTATCTTTTTTTTGGTTTTCTTTCAGTACTTTAAAGATACTGCTCCAGTGTCTTCTTATTTGCATTATTTCTGATGAGAAGTCTCCTGTTACCTGTATCATTGTTCCTCTCTACATAATGTCTTTTTTTTAACATTTTTTATTGAGTTATAATCATTTTATAATGCTGTGTCAAATTCCAGTGTAGAGCACAATTTTTCAGTCATACATGAACATATATATATTCATTGTCACATTCCTTTCTCTGTGAACTATCATAAAATGTTATATATATTTCCCTGTGCTGTACAGTATAATCCTGTCCATCTATTCTACATTTTGAAATCCCAGTCTGTCCCTTCCCACCCCCTGCCCCCTTGGCAACCACAAGTTTGAATTCTATGTCTATGAGTCTGTTTCTGTTTTGTATTTGTTTTGTTCTGTTTTTAGATTCCTCATATGAGCGATCTCATATGGTATTTTTCTTTCTCTTTCTGGCTTACTTCACTTAGAATGACATTCTCCAGGAGCATCCATGTTGCTGCAAATGGCATTATGTTGTTGGTTTTTATGGCTGAATAGTATTCCATTGTATAAATACCACATCTTCTTTATCCAGTCATCTGTTGATGGACAGTTAGGCTGTTTCCATATCTTGGCTATTGTAAATAGTGTTGCTATGAACACTGGGGTGCAGGTGTCATTTTGAAGTAGGGTTCCTTCTGGATATATGCCCAGGTGCGGGATTACTGGGTCATGTGGTAAGTCTATTCCTAGTCTTTTGAGGAGTCTCCTTACTGTTTTCCACAGTGGCTGTACCAAACTGCATTCCCACCAGAGTGTAGGAGGGTTCCCTTTTTACACAGCCTCTCCAGCATTTGTCATTTGTCATTGTCATTTGTGGACTTTTGAATGATGGCCGTTCTGACTGGTGTGAGGTGATACCTCATCATAGTTTTGATTTGCATTTCTCTGATAATTAGTGATATTGAACATTTTTTCATGTGCCTATTGATCATTTGTGTTTCTTCCTTGGAGAATTGCTTGTTTAGGTCTTTTGCCCATTTTTTGATTGGGTTGTTTGTTTTTTTTTCTTATTAAGTCGTATGAGCTGCTTATATATTCTGGAGATCAAGCCTTTGTCGGTTTCATTTGCAAAAATTTTCTCCCATTCCGTAGGTTGTCTTTTTGTTTTACTTAGGTTTCCTTTGCTGTGCAGAAGCTTGTAAGTTTCATTAGGTCCCATTGTTTATTCTTGCTTTTATTTCCATAATGTCTTTTTATGCTAGCTGCTTTTATAGGTTTCTCTTCATTAGTGGTTTTTAAGCCATTTGATTATGACATGCCTTGGTGTGATTTGTCTTTTTTTCTTTGACTTGAGATTTATTGAATTTCTTAGATGGAGAATTAGTAATATTCATAAAATTGAAAAAATTCAGTAAACATTTCTTCGAATATTTTTCCTACTCTCTACCCCCACCCTCCATTGTGATTCTGAGTGTAATATATTAGGTTGTTTGAAGTTGCCCACAGTTCACTGATGTTCTGATGCTTTGTTCCTTTTTTTTAATTTTTCCAGTCTTATTTCTTTTTGTGTTTGTTTTGGATAGTTTTTATTGCTAATCGCTATGTCTTCAAGTTTACTAATGACTGAGTCTGCAGAGTCTAATCTGTTAATCCAAGTCAGTGTATTTTTTGTATAAAACATTGTAATCTGTAGCCTTTTGATTTGGGTCTTTTTTATATCTTTGATTTCTCTCTTTATGCTTATGCTTTCTTCTTCCTTGAGTGTATGGCCTGTGTTTATAATAGCCATTTAAATATATTTTTCTTCTAATTCTATCATCTGTGTCATTTCTGTTGATTGAATTTTCTTATGAGTCATATTTTCCTGCTTTGTGTGTGTATTTAATTGGATTTCATTGGATATTAGGTACTGTGATTTTTATATTGTTAGGCACTGTTGTTTTTTATGTTCTTTTAAGTACTTCTGTGCTTTTTCTTGGACTCACTTAAGTTATCTGGAAACAGTTTGATCCTTTTTGAGGCTTTTAAGCATTGTTAGAACACTTCTTAGGACTTTCCTTGATGCCCTGTAATTTAAGTGGTCTTTAGCTGACTGATATACTAATTATTCCCAGCCCTGAGTAATTTCTGAAGACTGTTCTGCACACTTCTTATGATTTTAAAATTATCTTCAAATTTTTATGTTGTGCTATCATTTGTAATTCGGTTTTTGTTACAGATTATTTCAGCCATTTTATTTTTATTAAAATATGCAGAGAATTATGTTATGCTAGGTGTAGTGAGGAACCAAATGATGATTTGTAATAGTTTTATACTAGCCTGAAAAAATGACCACATGTTCTAAATACCTAACACATCCAGGGGCAGATGATACACTCTTGGTATCAGGTCTTTATCTGTAGCGGTTATGAAGAAATGTTGTGTGTGTATTTTGTCGGGGGAGGGGTGTTCTTAATATTTATTTGGAAGACGTGCATGTATTTCTCATAGTAAATAATACCTATTTAATTTTCTCCATTTTCTTTACTCCCTCTCTCTGTCTAGGAAGAACGTGTTGTGAATCACATGGCAGCAAAGATTATTGAAAATGTCTGCACGACCTTTTCTGCTCAGGCCCAGGGCTTTATTACGGGAGAAATTGGGCCTGTTTTATGGTACCTATTCAAACATTCCACCGTTGATTCTCTTAGGATAACAGCAATATCGGTAAGATGGAGCATCATTTGGGGGTATATTTGCATGTGTTTACATACCAAGTTTGAAGAACTGTGCCAGAAATAGAGTACATTTTACTGGATAGGTGGAAACCTCAGAGTAACAGCTGATGAGAACAATAACTTGATTTTTTCCTGAAGCAGAATTTTCAAAACGGGGGGTGGAAATCCCTCAGGGAATTTCAATAGGATCTTTGTAGCTGTGACATTATGGTATCCACTGTCACCTCTAAATAGTTTTTGAAAACTGGCAGTGGATAGGGTCTGAGTTTGATGTGATATATTCCTGTGTTCGCTGACTTCTCCTGCTAGCTCCTTTTTTCAGATTTTATGTTAAATGAGTTTATTGTGTGGTTCGAATGTTCAGGCCTCTGGTTTTGTAGTTCTTGTGTTTTGGTTGGTTGTCTGCCACTTCAGTCACATGGTTATAATGACATGGTGGAAAGGATAATTCTGTATGAAGTTGTGTTAACGTGGTTGTATCAATTTAATAGTCTGTTGAACAGATATGACCGTTATATGATTTAAGTCCTTGTTCTTGATCACCAGTCTCATCCGGACTCAGCTGTGTCAGGCAGCCTCGCTGTATTTTTCCCTAGTCTGCTTCCTCCCGTGCTTCCCACTGTGCCGCTTTCATACCTCATCCTCTTTCCTTAACCCTCCAGTCCCACGTGTCCCTCCTGCATCCTCAGTAAATGGCTTTCCCCCCTTACTTCCTGGAGACTAAGGAAGACATCCAGCAGGACTTATCCCAGCCTGTGCCTGCCGTACCTGTGGATCTGTCTCCATCCACACCTCCCCTGCCCTAGGTCTTTCCCTCCTGTTAGAACTGCCTGACTGTCCCTTCTCCTGTCAGAGATGTGAACTTCTTCATGTTTCTTATTTCTGTTCTTTTCCTGAGAACCTCACTCACACGATGATTTTTGCTCTGTGCTAAATCTTTAACCTCTCCTTGTCTACTAGATCTTTCTAATCAGTGTTCTGGTATTCTTTACTCCATTAAAAAAAAAAACCCTGCACACATATAAACATAAAACCTATCAAAAGTTCTCAAGCTGCATACCCCCCCTTCACAGCCGTACTTCCTTCTTCAAGAGTTATTGCCATGAGCTGGCTCCTTTCTGGCTCCATTTCCTCTTTAACCCAGTCTGGTCTCTGTCCTGAAAATGCCACTGAACCTGGCCTTGCTGAGATCTCTAGTGACTTTTCATGTTGCTCAGTCCTGTGGATGTTTATGGATATTTTTCAGTTCTCATACCTGCTATGTAATTTTGAAGATCAAAGGCTAACAGTCCTGCTCACTGAATACCCTGAAGTAGGGGAGCTGTAGCATCCATCACACATGCCACTACTTCAGGAGCCATGTGATTCCAAAATTACAAAACAAAACAAAAAACAAACCCCAATTATAGTATTAGTAATTATGGAGACACTGTCAGAAAGAGTTACCTAGTTACCTAACTCTCCCAAGGCATCTTTGAATCACATCTTAAGACATCCATTTTAATCCTGGTCCTTTGAAAAAAACAAAGCAAAACAAAACAAAAACCTGTCTTCCTTTAATTGGGTTTATGGTATCCTTTTTATCTTTTTTGCTCAGCATGGTTTCTTTTCTTGGCAAAATTTCTTTCCAGTTGTAGCCACCAAAGTCCCAAACCTTCTTCTAATCCTTTCTGCATCTAACACATTAAGCTTCACTCTTTCATCTTGGGCTACTTATATTTTGTTCTTAGCATTCATCTAAATCATTAACTTTTCATTGAGATTTTGCCAATTTCCCCCCCAAATGTCTCTTTTTTCCTTTTCTGCTCCAGGATCATACTCAGTGTCATGTGTTATATATTGTTTTCCTATTTCTTGAGGAGTCTTCAGCTTGAACCAGTTGCTCAGTATTTCTGGGAACTTGATGTCATTTACAAGGTTAAATGACACAGGGCTTGCTTGTATTCTGTAGGGTGAGGCTTGACCTGGGTCTATCTGGTGTTTCCCATTAAACCTCCTTAACACCATGGAATACTCCTACCTGTACTAGTTGCCTCTGTGGTCGTTTCCACATCATAATCATTTATATGTTTCATTCCTTTTAGAGATTGGTAAATGTTATCTGTAAAGGGCCAGATAATATGTATCTTGGGCTCTGGTGGCCACATAGGGTCTCCTTTGCATATTCTTTTTGTTTTGTTGTTTTGTTTTATTTGTATTTTTGTTTTCTGTAGCCCTTTAAAAATGTAAAAAACGTTGTACACTGTACTCATGAGCTGTACAAAAACAGGCCTTTGGTATGGGTTGGAATTCTATTGTAAGGAAGCTTTCCCTTCTGCCACGTGTCTGTGTGTATTTATGTCTTTCTGATTATGGATTCCTCTTCTATTGAATGAATTATAATGTGGTACTACTACTAATAACCACTATTAGTGTTTATATTTGGACTCTCAGATCATACTGGAATCATTTGTTTCTCCAGGGAGTCTTTGGTATTAAGAAACCAAAATCTGGGTGTTGAGCTTATTGCTATGGGGTGTTACTGTTTTCAGACCTTCATAATATGCAGGGCTAGAAAAAAAATATGTGTACCCATACATACACAAACTATCAGAACTAATAAATGAATTCAGCAAAGTTTCAGGATACAAGATTAATATATAGAAATCTATTGCCTTTCTATAGACTAATAATGAGCTATCAGAAAGAGAAAGCGTAACAAAAACCTGTTTAAAATTACATCAAAAAGAATACCCAGGCATGAACTTAATCACGGAGGTGAAAGACCTGTACTCTGAAAACTATAAGACTGATGAAGGAAGTTGCAGATGATACAAAGAAATGGAAATATATCCCATGTTCATGGATTGGAAGAATTAATATCGTTAAAATGGCCATACCACCCAAAGCAATCTATAGATCTAATGTAATCTCTATCAAAATACCCATGACATTTTTCACAGAACTAGAACAAAGAATCCTAAAATTTGTGTGGAATCACAAATGACCTCTAATTGCCAAAGCAATCTTGAGAAAAAAGAACAAAATAGAGGTATCACCCTCCTAGGCTTCAGACTGTACTACAAAACTATAGGAATCAAAGCAGTAAGATACTGGCAAAAAAAAAAGACACACAGATCAATGCAACAGAATAGAGAGCCTGGAAATAAACCTATGCACTAATGGTTAGTTAATCTATGATGCAGGAGGGAAGAATATACAATGGGGAAAAGACAGTCTCTTCAATAAATAGTACTGGGAAAGCTGGACAGCTCCATGTAAAACTGTGAGATTAGAACATTCTTTAACATCACATAGAAAAATAAGCTCAAAATGGAGTAAAGACCAAAATGTAAGACCAGAAACCATAATACTCCTGGAGGAAAACATAGGCAGAACATTCTTTGACATAAATTGTAGCAATATTTTTTTGGATCTGTCTCCTAAGGCGAAAGTAATAAAGGCAAAAATAAACAAATGGGACCCAATGAAACTCAAAAGCTTTTTGCATAGCAAAGGAAACCTTAGACAAAACAAAAGACAACCTATGGAATGGAAGGAAATATTTGCAAATTATGTAATCAACAAAGACTAATACCAAAATAAGTAGCTCACTCAGCTCAGTATCAAAAAATAAACAACCCAGTCAAAAAATGGGCAGAAACCTGAGTAGATTTTTTTTCCAAGAATACACACAGATGGCCAACAGGCACATGAAAAGATTCTTAGTATCGGTAATTATTAGAGAAATGCAAATCAAAACAAGTCTGTTTGGACATCATAAATAGCAATTTTCTTAAGATTTATTATGAATTTTTTAAAACTTTCACAATTCTTTAATCAGAACCAACTTTGTTGTTAGTGAATTCACTTTTCATATTCTTATTTTCATATATTAGTGACTTCTTTTCTACCAACAATTTGGATTTTAGACTCGAAGAAGCCCTGCTTTCATAGTTTGTAAATCATGATGGGTAACTTACCATCTGTAACTCCCTTGGAATAAAGAGGAGGGACTGAAATAGTAGTTGAAAGGTATCCGAAGTAGAGTTTAATTATTTCATGGAATTTCATTCTGAGATGAATACAAATCCCTGGTATATGTTTGAAATAGTCAGTGATTATTATTTTTTTCTCAGCTTTATTGAGATACAATTGGCATAAAATGTGGTGTTAGCTTAAGGTGCACAACATATTGACTTATATTTTGCAAAATGATTACTACCATATTGTTAGCTAATGGTTCTATCACATTATTTAACTACCATTTCTTTTTTGTGGTGTGAACATTTAACGTCTATTCTCTTAGGAACTTTCAAGTATATACTGCAATATTACAAACTTAGTTTCTGCACAAAAAAATCTCTTCATTCATGTTTTTTAATTACTTGAAGGAAAAGTTTTTCTGTGTAGACTTAGGAATTATTTTATCATTTTGGTTAACTCGTAATGTATGAGATAATTATTGTACGAGTTTGTAATGTTTTAAAATATCTTAAGTTTTTACTGTCAGCTGGATTATTGTTTTGATTTTCAGTGTATTGAAATTTTCCAACTTTCTTGTGCCAAATTAAGTAACGAAGGAGCAAGGTAAGTACCTTCTATCCCATCGCACAGAAGTATTTGCTGTCTTTCCGGGGACCAGTTCGTGTGCTTGGAGTTACCTGACAGTTTTGTTCTCTTGTCCCTGCAGGCCTTGTGCAGAATCACTCGCCATTCCCCAACGGCCTTCCAGAATGTTATTGAGAAGGTGGGACTGAACTCGGTAATAAACTCCCTGGCCTCTGCCATCTGCAGAGTTCAGCAGTACATGTTGACCTTATTCAGTGCTATGTTGTCCTGTGGGATTCATCTTCAGCGACTAATCCAGGAAAAGGTTTGACTTAGATTTCACCTATTCCTCACTTTAAAAAATTGTTGTTTTCTTCTGCTGTTTCAGTGGCTCAACAAGCCGTATATCTCTGCAGAATTTATTTTCCATCTCCAGGGGCCTTTTTGAACTTTGCCAAACCACTGTACCACAGGCTGTGCATCTGAAGATGTTATGAAGTGTCTTTCAGTGATTAAAATAGAAATCCAGTAAATGGCTCTGCCCGCTTGCCCCATTTTCGTAATGAAAAGTTAGAAAATTAATGAGTCCTTCCTGTATGCTAATATTTCTCATGCCTCCTTGTCCTCAGCCCCATCTCTTTTCCCATATCCTTTGCCTTGTAGCCTTTGCTTGCTCTGACTCACTTTTTATTCCTTTCCTTGTCTTCCACTCTGCCAATACACATCACCTTCAGAGCTCCCTTTCTCTTGTTTTTAACTTAGTATCCTTCTAATCCTTTGATATTCCTTTATTTTATGTATGGCAGAGTTTGTAAGTATTCAGTTCATACTGCAAAACAGCACAGCTCCAAAGAAGTCTGTGTAGTAGCTTTTCTCCAAGTGTCTTCTCTAGCCGCCTGCTAAGGAGTGATCCCTGCGCCAGAAACCGTGGCATCACCCAGGGGTGTGTTAGAAACGCAGACCCTCACCCCCACCCAGACCTGCTGAATCAGAATTGACATTTTAATGAGGTCTCTAGATGGTTGGTTTGAACTTGATGTGGAGGAGCCTTGCCCTGGATATTAGTGTTCAGTGAGATGTTAGCATGTGAAAAAAGTGGTTATGGATCCATGTTTAGAAAGCAATGAGTCAGAGAGAGATTTTCAGTTGTACGACCTCCCCCAGTTTCTCATGTGCTCCCATGTATTATGAATCTTCCTGAGGGGAATGTATAATGCAGTATTCTTTACACTTACTGGACCAATTAGCCCTTTTTGGAGGGGAGATACCTGTCAAACTGGAGTTTCATGGAACGTGGTGAAGGTAACGCTGCTAAGTGTGGAATGGATGGTGTTTGCTGTGGTTCCTCTGCATTAAATGTGACACGTTAAAGTTTGGTTTTTATAATAAAAGTTAAAATTTCAATAATTAATATGAATAATCGTCAGGTTTACAAAGTAAACTTGATCTTGAAAGTCAAAATAAACAGCAAGCTACTTCTTGCCTTTAAGTGGTCTAACTTGTATTCTGCTAAAAAATTTTAGCTTTTGAGAAAGTATTTTTTCCCAATAGTCTGTGTATCTAATCTTTTGCTATGAAGTTTTTCAAGGCATTAAGGGTTGTTATCATTAGAAAAAGTACCACTTGAGTAGTTTTACTGTGTAAACAGTGGTAAGAGGCTGGGAGGTATAGCAGTTCATTTTTCTTCACCCTCAGCACAGGCATGGATTGATTTAGTTTCACATATGGTATCTCACAAAGGTAGTAAAATAATATGCATTAATTAATATGATTTTATAGTTTTTAATGTCCAGTTTATCTTAAAGAAATAAGTGATTGAATGATTACATGTGTTGAATGATCAATAATCTTTTGATTTTACTTAATATTGGTACTTAAAACTTTTTTTATTGTAAACCCCACAAAATTTCTCATCTTAACTATTTTTAAGTGTACAGTTAGTAGTGTTAAGTCTAGTCACGTTGTTAAGAAACAGATCTCCAGAACTTTGTCATCTTGTCAAATGGAAGCTCTGTACCCACCGTACATGCTGGGTGTTAGGTTTTAAGACTCTGGGTTTTGTTTAAATCGTCTGTTTTGTAGGCCTCCTCGGACACTGAACTGGCAAAGGAAGGAGGGTGATGCTTTGTTCTTTCTAGGATGGGATGGAAGTCTAGGTTCCCAGGGGCATGGAAGAGCCCCCTCCTTACTACTTGGCAGGGGTGGGAGTCCAGAATTTCTCTGAGGTGTCCTTGGATGGCCCCCTGGCTGGAAATGGGGCAGCTTCCTCACTACTCCTCTGCTGACACTGGTTGGGTTGGGCTGTGCGCCTCTGTCCTGGCGGGAGGTGGTAAAGATGAAGGCTTCCCACTTGCCCTCTCTGATGCCGCCCCAGCAGGGAGGGAGAGGGGTACATCATTACTACTGGATGGGTGGAGGTCCAGCATCCCATGTGGGGGTCCACTGATACCATGGTTGGGGTGAGGGGGCCTTGTTATTGCTGGGTTGGAGTGAAGGTCCTAGCTCTCCTCTTGACCTTTCTGATGTCACCCTGGCAGGGATTAGTGTTGGCATGCCTTGTTACTGTCGTGTGAGGGTGGGAGGCTAGGCTGCCCTCTTGCCCTTTGCTGATGGGGCCGGGGCCATGGCTTTCCTGTGTTGTTTGGCTGGAGTAGAGTAGCTATCGTCTAAATGTTTTTGGACTCTCTGGGCTGCCCCTTTCTTGATCCTTTGGTTTGAGAGAGCTGATTTTTCCTGCATATTTGTGTGTGTGTGTGTGTGTGTGTGTCTGTTGGTGTTTGTGAGCCCCTGGTTTGCCCAGCACCCCATCTGGGGGATATGAGGCAAAAGGAAAACCCAGCAAACTCCTTGCCATGTTGGATTCTCCAGTGCTGAGGCCTCTAACCAGTCTGCATCTTTTCTGTCTTGTCCTATAATCTTCAAACTGTGTCTATGGCCGCTCAGTAACATGCAGTGATCTGTCATTTAAAAGGTAAATTTTGATTTTTTGTTAATTGAAACGATTGACCGTGTATCAAACATTTATTTTGGGCCAGACACTTAGTGACTTGTAACCCTGGGTTATTCACAGTTGAAACTCGGTGTGTGGAGTAATTTTGTCAAGTTCACGGAGGATATAAATGCCAAAGCTCATGCTCAGGCCAGACAGTAAACAAGGAAACAGAATAACTTTGGATAGTGTTAGTGCTCTGAAGAAAGTTAAACAGGGTGATGCTGATAGAGCATTGGCAGGGGGAAGTGTGCAGGGAGTGGAGCCAGACACCATCTATCTGCCCGGTGGGGGGAAATCAGAGAGGGCCTCTCTGAGGAAGTGATGTTCCAGCTGAACTCTCAGTGACAGAAAGGGGTGGCTTTGTGAAGCTCTGCAGGAGGAACTTTGTGGTTCAGCTTCTCTGAGGGTGAGAGATCTTGGGGAGACCTGTGAGGAGAAGGAAAGCCAGCTGGGCTGTAAGAGGACCCAGCTTATGCAGGGTTATAACATCAGCCTTCCTTAGGGGTTTTGACACAGCGGCCATTGCTTTATTTGTACTTAAAGGAAAGAACATATATTTGTGTATAGATGTGTGTTTTAGGGGCAGGTGTACCAACCTGATCATTGCTAATTGTGTTTTTTCCGAAGCATTTGGTTGTTAATAGGCTAGCATGAGGAGGACAGGAAGTGACCCAGGAACAAATACCAGGTTTACTGCTTCCTGTTGAACGTGGAGAAAGAGCTGCACATGTTCTTTTCAGGAGACTGATGCCTCTATATTGCGATTTTTTTGTTGTTGAAATTCAGTCCCCAGAAGAGATCCATGCTATTCCTTTTAAATAAGAGAAATTACTATTTACCGCAAAAAATTTAGAAGACCCTAAAGACGAAAACAAAGCTGACTATAACCTCACTACCCAGCGATCATTACTGTTGCCATGTTGGTTTATCTCTTTTTAGCCTTTTGTCCATGTGTCTATATATTTTATGTGCACATTTATAAAACTAAAATCAAAATATATTGACTTACCATATTTTCCTGAATGTCTTTAAATATACACTAAGAATGTTTTAAAATTATTATATAATTTTTCACTCTGTGGTAATTTCACTCTACTCCCACTGTTGAGCTGTTTGCCTCTCACTTTTTGGTTTGTACTCATTCTGATGCTGTGAGCATCCTGTTAATATGTCTTCGTGTCCACTGCTGGCAGATGACCATAGGTGCACACTTGGTAGGCTGTGCATAAATAATGCTAACTTGTGGTCTAGAAGAGTAGATGATGAGAGAAAGTACTATTTACTTTTAATTTAACCAGCAGTCATTAAGACACATGCTATAGTTATCTTATTATAAAACCTAGAGTTTAGGATTATTTAATTAAGAGCATACTTAATGATTTGTAGTTATTTGCAGTTAGTAATTAATCTCTGATTCTCCATTTGAAATATGTAATTGTAACCAAGTTTTCGTCTTAAACTAAATTAACTAGGTGATATTGTTCTGAATCATGCTCATGTTCTTAAGTGGATATTGACGCATTGAAGGAATTTAAGTTCATGCTGTCACTTGCATTCTAGGTGGTATCATTGTCCTTTGCTAACCATTACCCAGCAGCCACATTCACCAGTGGTAGTTGATTTATTTTGTCATTACCTTTAAAAGAATCTGCTTGCCCATAATTGTGCTAAATGGCAGAAGATTCCTTTATCCAAAACAAGGGTTAGTTTCATGATGTGAAGAGTGAGTGTTCACAGCTATGGTGGCAGAGGACTTCCTTGAGTTAGCAATCATGTGTTCCACATAGTAATTAGAGAGATTGGGCAAAACAAAAAGTGACAAACCGTTTTGGAAAGTCTATCCACCATTGAAAGTAGTAGAGATTATTAAAGTAACTAACTTTGAACATTGCCCCATATATTTTAATGGGGATATTCTAGCAGATTAGTAATGTGGTATTTTATGATTGACAGAAATAGTCGCAATGTGATGTCGGCCTGCAAGGGAGCCACGGGCTGAATGGGTCTTCTCTTGTGTCAGGCTGTGTTGTTAGCTGGTTTTGGACACAATAAAATAGGGTTACTATCCTTTTTTGTTCTCTTAAAAATTGCAAAATTAATCATTTTGTTTCAATCTGTAGCTCTTCATGGATACCTTTAGGCATATTTATTTAATTTAATGGAGAATTTGAAGTTAATTAGAAAAATACTCTTTTTAGAAGTTCAGCTTGCAACCATAACTTCATATTCTCCACATGAAAGTCTCCCAGGTATCCCCCCGCTGTGATGTAGACAGTATCATTCTGTAAAATTCACATACGAATCACACCACTTTCAAAGATAACCTTGTACTCTGCAGCATTGGAGGAATCAGTCTGTGTTGGGAAACAGTAGTCTGGGGGAAAAGGTGTATTATTTTCACGGAATATTTGAGGAATTTGACAGCGGATCTTGTGGTATGCTCAGGAGGTTGGCAGGTTGGCCATAGCTTTTGTGTATCGTGGTGCAATGGGGATACATTTACACACTTAAAATATTTATTTAAAAATCTGTATGTGGTTGCCAGCCTGTTCAGATATTACATATTTAGGATTGTAGCTTTGTTACTGGTTTTAGATGATAACCTCTTCCTGGCAGCGTTATTCAGATGAGAAAATTAACACCAATGCACCCTTTGCCTATGAGTTCGACTGAAACCCAGAAAAACTAAAGGGAAACATGATTTCCGGTTGGGGTAGATTTGGGGAGCAAGAATGCTGCTGTATATAATTTTTTAATTTCCTGAAATCTTTTTTTTTTTAAATAAACATAAAGGTGTTGGGTTGTTCTCCAAGCCCCAGAATAGGAGCAGGTGGTGTCAAATCTCAGATGGCAGTCGGGGGGCAGGGGGGTGTTAGCCGCTGTTGGGGAGGTTGCAGAGGGCAGGAAGACATGGATTCTGACAGTCCCCGAAGATGGGGAATCCAGGAATGTCCAGCAAGTGCCTACCCTCTAAAGGAGTAATCCCTCTACGAACTAGACCTGGCCTGCTGCTCTTGGATGAGTCACTCAAACTCAGGCTGACTTCAGAGGTTCTAGTGTGTGACTGACGACATGAAGACAGGCAGAATCAGAACCAACAAGAGTAACTTAAACCCTTCAAGGTTTTCAGAAATAGTAACAAACAAACAAACCTCTCCTGGAAGGACAGTGCAGCATCTTGGAAAACCGGGATAGAATGCAGATGAAATATGGTGGGAGCCCTGGGAGAAAAGGTGCAGAGGAAACTGGGTGAGGCAGCTCTGGGCAGGTACTCTGAGAGGCCGTATCCGTGAGCATCTCATTGTCACGACAGAGGAAGGAGCCCTAGGATTGTAGAAGTAGATTATCCTGGCCTGTCCCTGCTTTCTACATTAGAACCTTCTCAAAAGTACAAGTCCATCTCACTTAGACATCAGTGTTTTGCGTTACTGCACTTGACAGATAATGTGTTTTTGTTTTGTTTTATAAATTGATGGTCTGTGGCAACCTTGCATTGTCAAATGATGGTTAGCATTTTTTTTTTAGCAATAGAATATTTTAAAGTTAATGTATGTATATTTTGAAAGACATAATGGTATTGCACACTTTAATAGACTACAGTATAGTGTGAATGTAACTTTTATATGCACTGGGAACCAAATAATTTGGTTCGCTTTACTGAGGTCTGTACTTTACTGCAGTGGTCTGGAACCAGCCCTGCAGTATGGTTCTGTGAGATATGCCTGTGAAAGGGTTGTGGTCTAATCCATGAAAAGATAGTATAAAAGAATGTAAGAATACAAGCATAAATGGTTCCGAATAACATCCTAGTGGTCAGTGAAGGATTATTTTTAAAATATGACCACAAAGCTTATGAAAACTGTGATAACTAATATTTTATTTGTTTATTGAAGTATAGTTGACTTATATTAGTTTGAGGTATACAGCACAGTGATTCAGTACTTCCATAACTAACATTCCATTTGAAGTTATTACAAAATAATGGCTATATTTCCCTGTGCTGTACAGTGTATCCTTGTTGCTTATTTTGTACATAAAATACTTCTCTCTCCTTACTGGTAACCACTGATTTGTTCTCTGTATTCATGAGTCTGTCCCTATTTTGTCATATACACTTATTTGTATTATTTTTTAGATTCCACATATAAACCATAACATACAGTATCTTTCTCCATCTAACTTATTTCACTAAACATAATACTCTCTGTGTTCATCCATGTTACTGCAAATGCAGAATTTTATTCTTATGGCTGAGTTGATAAAAGATGTTGAACATTTTCCCATATACCTGTTGGCCGTCTGTATGTCTTTGGAATTGTCTATTCAGATCTGCCTATTTTTTAATCAGATTGTTGGATTTCCTTTTTTAATGTTGAGTTGTATGAGTTCTTTGTATGTACTGTATATTAACCCCTTATCAGATATATTGTATGCAAATATCTTCTCCCATTCAGTAGGCTGCCTTTTCATTTGATGATAGTTTCCTTCACTATACAAAAGCTTTTTATATAAATGCAGTTCTGTTTGTTTATTTTACTTTTGTTTCCCTTTCCTGAGGAGACATATTAAAAAAAAAAGGTTACTTAAATCAGTGTCAAAGAAAGTACTCCCTCTGTTTTCTACTAGAAGTTTTAAAGTTTGCATTTAAGTCTTTCATCCATTTGGAATTTATTTTTGTGCCCGCAGTGAGGAAGGAGTCCAGTTTGATTCTTTTGCTTGTAGCTGTCCAGTTTTCCCAACATTATTTATTGCAGATGCTCTCATTCCCCCATTATATATGTTCTTGCCTCCATTGTCATAGATTAATTGTCCATATAAGTGAGGGTTCATTCCTGGGTTCTCTTTTTGGTCCATTGACCTAAGTGTATGATTTTGTGCCAGTACCGTACTGGCACCATGTGATTGTAGCTTTGCAATCTAGTTTGAGATCAAGGAGCATGATACTCCAGCTTTGCTTTTCAGTCTCAAGATTGTTTTGGCCTATTCAGGATCTTTTGTGTTCCCATACAAATTTTAGAATTATTCTAGTTCTGTGAAAAGTGCATTGGTATTTTGATACATAATGCACTGAATCTGTAGATTACCTTGGATAATGTGGTTATTTTAACAATATTAATTTGTCCAATCCGTGAGCACAATGTATCTTTCCATCTGTTTGTCATCTTCAATATCTTACATCAGTGTCTTGTATAGTTTTCCAAATACAGGTCTTTTACTTCCTTGGATTTATTCCTAAGTAGTTTATTCTTTTTAATGCAGTTGTAACTGTGATTGTTATCTGGGGCTCAGGGGCTCCTAAGGAAGCTGGCCTGCTGGTAGGTGGGGCTGTGCTCCCTCCCAGCCAGCACGTTGGCCCGAGGTGTCCCAGTACTGGGACTGACAGAATGGTGAGTGGATCCGGGGTCCTGCACTCATAAGCTAGAGGGAGTATTGAAAAATGGCACTTGCCAGCACCAGTGTCCAGGGGGTCGAATGAGCTCCCCAAAATGGTTCCTGCCAGTGTCTGTACACAAGGGTGAGCTTCATTTGCCTCCTGCTCCTCTCAGAGGCTCTCTAAGATCAGTAGGTGGGTCTGACCCAGGCTCCTTTCAGATGACTTCTTCTGCCTTAGGCCCCTGGGCATATGAGATTTTGTCTGTGCCCTTTAAGAGTGGAATCTCTATTTCCTATAGCCTTTTGACTCTCCTGAAAGTAAGTCCTGCTGGCCTTCAAAGCCAGATGTTTGGGGGCTTAGGTGCAGGACCACTGGTCTCGGGATTCCACTGTGGACCCCTTGCTCCTTGGGGAAGAATCTCTGCAGTTGCAGGTACTCTCCTGTTTGTGGGTCACCCACGTGTCTGCACCCCTCCTACTTGTCTCACTGTGGTTCCTTCTTTATATCTGTAGTTTTAGAAGACTTTTCTGCTAGTTTCAGGTCTTTTCTCATCAATAGTTGCTCTGTTAATAGTTATAATTTGAATGTGCCCACGAGAGGGGGTGAGCTCAGGGTTCTTCCTACTTCAGTATCTCTGCTGCTGCTCTGAGAGTCTCTCACTAAGGACTTTATGTTCACTTGTCTTCGGTGTTCTGTTACAAAGACCACAGGTAGATATAGGCGCCTGGAAGAGATCAGTTCCCATTAGCTCTTCCTGAAGAGTCTGTCAGAGAATGAGCTTTAGATAAGCAGGAAATGTTTGAAAAAGCTAAGGCTGTGCATTGAGAATAAGGATGTTTGTCTGATAGCAGATGTCATTAAAGGTTTAGAGTGACACCTACCTTCCTTCCTTCCTTCCTTCCTTCCTTCCTTCCTTCCTTCCTTCCATCCATCCATCCATCCATCCATCCACTTACCTATCTAGCTATCTACAGATACACATTTATGTATATAAATGCATATAGGAAGAAGGGAGAAAGAACATGAAAATTATAAGAAACTAGTCAAGTGCTTTGGAAATAAATCACTGCTGTGACTTAAAAAAACAAAAAAGCTCTCATTAAAAACCCAGTGCCCAATTCTTGACGTTAAGAAATTGAAAGTATGTAAAACTCCAGGAACCATATTCTGCTGTTTTTCCATGAATGGAGCTTAGAATACTCACGTCAACTTGTTTAAGTTACATGGATTCGAACATTTGCCCCAGTTATTTTTTTCCCTGAGGTGTGTGACCTTGAATGTGCTTTGGAGCTGCATGATCAGTGATGCATTCTTTGGGTTTCATATGCTTTGGGGTCACTTAAAGATTTAAACATTACTTTTTAAAGCCATACCATATTTCACAGGTGAGTTTGCTCATGCTCACTGGTAAGATGATTTCCTTTGAGTGTTACTGACTAGAGGTACTGCCTTTTTAATTTTTGCCTTATTAATTTTGACAGTAGCACCTGTCCATTTTTATTTCAGCAGCCTAGTTTGACTGAAGCTATTGCTTTGGGTTTAGTGTTTTGACCAAATAGCACAACGGTGATTAATAATAAACCAGAAGGTGCAGGTTGCTTACATTATTTGGAAGCACTGTGGAAGATCATTGTGAAATTTCACGCATATAACATTTTGAAAAATTTGAATGCTAAGTCTACTCAGGCTTTTTTCTCAGAGTCACTAGGCATCCTGACTCAGTGGTTGCTAATGTAAAATATGGTAATTAAGTTATGCATAGTAATAACAAGAGTTTGTATTGTGACATTTCTCATCTGTCTACATGAATATGTGTGTTCTGTAAGAGGCATTTTAGTTAGATACTTGGCTAAACTTTAAGGAAAATGTAATCCAGAAACAATTTTAGATTTAATCAGTACATTTTCCACTTCCATCAACATTAAATAGGAGAATTGAGTCAGTGTAGTTATCCACATAATTTCTCTCTCTCTCTTTGGGAGGCTATTATCATTTGATGGCCAGGCTGTCTGCATTGATTTTTACCTGTGACATTTGATTGAAATAGATCAATTTTACCTCTTGAGATTTGCAGGTAATAAGTAATTTTGAAGGTCTCTCCATCATTGTTGTTTTTTATTCCATAATTTTTGTTTTTATATTATGTACCAGAGGGATTTTTAACCTTTTGCTTAATTTTGATGAAAATATCATTTTGTTTGTGATGGCAGCTTCATATATTTCGACCAATTTCTAACACTGTGAACATTTCATCATGTAATCTTTATGTTAGATAGGTATGTCTGTTCTGAAATCACTGCCAAGAACCATTTGAATGTTGGAAATACACTCATCATTCTGTGGTTTGGGCTATAGACCTAAACAGCTTCTGCTTTTTTTTTTCCCTCCACATGTAAAATTTAGTTATGTTGAACTGAATGGCAGGATGAATTTAAATCAAAGCTGAATACATAGTGGATTGCAAACTGAAGTGACCCGAGGTCATTTTTGGTTCTCTAAAGGTAGTTTTGATTATGCACCCTTGGCACTAGTCTTTGCCTGCAGCCTGCAATCTCCCCCTCTCAGTGTTGTAGGATTAATACTGTTCTAGAGGTGTGGTGCTTGTTGCTTAAGATTAAATATGGTGTCCTGGGCAATTAGTTTTTGGGAGTCAGTCAGTACTGTTCATTTAGTTTTTCTGGAATGACTAGATGAGAATTTATTTAGGGCCCAAGATGCTTTTAGGTTTAGATCCAAAATTACAGTCTTTGATATATTGCCTCTTCTAAGGGACTTGGAGTTACTGTGTTACAAACAAATCTCAGTATGGAATTTCCTTTACCTTTGGTATTTGCTGTAGTTTGTCTAGTTTGTGTCACTCAAAATCATAAACAAATTATTTTAGTTTCTCAAGATTGTTAGTAATGGCTACATAACACTCCATAAGAAAGAAATAGAGTAGACATCATCGCTTCTTACTGACATTTCTGCGTGTTAAAGTTAGGACTGTTGCACGAAACTTTTGTTGTGCCTGGAAAAATTTCCTTTGACTATATATTTAAGCTGTATTTCACTTACCTCTTGCTGTGTAACTACTTCAAAATGTAGCGTCTTAAACAAGGCCAACAATTTATTTGCTCACAAATCTGTAATTTAGGCAAGGCTGGGGAAGGTTGAAGGGGGCTGGAGAATAAACTTTCCAGATGGCTCACTCCTATGACTGGCAGGTTGGTGCTCACTGTTCCGTGGGAACCCAACTGGAGCTGTGGGCTGGGAGCCTCGGTGGTTTTCCACGCGGCCCTCTTAAAGGCTGCGTGGGCTTCTTCCCAGCAGAGTGGCTGGGTTCCTAGAGAGAGTGTCCCCAGAGAGCCAGGCAGAAGCCACATGGCTTTTTCAAACCTAGCTTTGGAAGTCATGTAGTGTCACTTCTGTGACTTCCCTTCCCTACTCCCCCTGCCCTCCCCAGGTGTATCTTTAGTGTTTGTGATGAGAAAAGGTGGAACTGGATGTCGGTAGATACAATCTTTGTTACAATCATGATTTAACAAATTCCCGATTTTGGGATGTTAAGCTTCTTTCCTGTTTTTTTTTCTGTCTTTAAACAATACTACCATGAGCATTCTTGTACTCAAAGTTCTTTTGTTCATCACTTTGTTAGGCTAAAATTCTTGAGTGCTGTCAGAAGAAAGTAACATTTTTAACTTTTGAGAAATAACAGTTCACTTTCCTACCAGCTGGAGGAAAGGTTGAACACTTACTTCCTGTGAGCTGTATTTAAGATTTATCCATTTACCCAGGACCATGCCAGCTCATCTTTGCCAGTCAGTTTTGCATTAAAATGGATTCTCATTCTTCCTAAATTTGCACTTCTTTGCCTGCTAGTGAGAATACATGACTTATTTGCTTGTAGGTAGTTTAGAGTTATTAGTTGTTTTCTTGGTCCTGTAATTTATTTCAAGTAGAGTGTTCATCAATTTTTATTGGTAAGGGTTATTTATACCCGAAGATACTGATTCTTTGTCAAAAGTTTCAAATATTTCAAATACTTTCCCCAAGATTATGTATTTATTTTGACAGATAAATAGTATCATAAGTTTGTTTTCCCCTCTTATTTAAATATTTCACAACCTGTTCGTAGTCTTCTAGTATAAATAATAAAGATAGCATTAAATGAATAGTCTGTCCTTTATCTTTTTTATTTGCTGAAGTCTTAAATATACATGTGATTATTTTCTTCTTTCTATTGTTTATTTTTTTATTCAAATTTCACAAATGTAATTCCTGAAGCTTTATGCTTTATATTTTTCAGTATCTAGTTAGACAAAAGCCTTCAATCATTATATCAAACCTATGAAGTATGTAATTGTGACCATCTCCACTTTATTTTAAAGTTGGGGGAGCTGAATTAGAATAGAGAGGTTATTAGTCAAGGAGTGTGGCATTTGAACTCAGGTTTCTTGACTCCAGATCCCAAGTTTTTTTGTTTTTTGTTTTAAACAATATATTGTGCTGCTACTTTATTCTTTCAAGTGTTCTTTTATCACTCAATAGAAATCTATGGTTTTCTTTGTGTAAGTCATCCATTTCTCTTTAAAATTTTTTTCTCAAATGGTTTGTATTTTTGTCATTCTTTCTCAGAACACATATTTATATGTTCACAAAAAGACGTGTTTAAGAATGTCCATAGCGGCTTTACTCATTATAGTTCCAAACTCCAAACAACCCAAATGTCTAAGAGTAAAATGGGTATATACATTTTTCTGTGTTCACACTATGGAATATTTTACAGCAGTAAAATAAGAACTACTTCTACACATAACATAGCTGACTTTTACACCATTAAATTGAGATTAGGCAGTGATAATTTCTCTTTTTGTGTTTCTTTGCTGTCTCCCCCTTTTCTTGATAAATTTAGCTAGTCCTTTGTCTATTTTGATACTTTTCAAAGAGGCAGCATTTTGATTTGTCGTTTTCTTTTTTCCCGCTTTTTCTACCTTATTAGTTTTTGCTTGCATCTTTATTTTCTTCCTTTTGCTTTATCTTGCTTTTTGTTCAGATTTTTGTGTTGGGAATTTAGTTCACATATTTTTATTCTTTCATTTTAATTTACAAATGTATTTACAGATTGCATTTTCTTCTGATTACTGCTTTAATTGTATCCTATAGATTGTGATTTTTAGTGTTTTTACTATTATCTTTCTAAGCTCTGCAATTTTGGTTTGTATTTTTCCTTTACTCAAGGATTATTTAATAGAGTGTTTAAAAATTTTCCAGGTAGAAGGGCCTGTGGGATTATTGATGCATTTTTATTAATTTCTACTTTTATAGCATTGTGATCATAACAGTTACTATTTTTTACTTTTTGGACACTATTAAACTTTTCTTTGTAACCTATTATGTAGTCACCTTAAAGAAACATTTCATGTTTGATTAAGAAAAAGGTATATGTTCTGTTATTTCAGTCTGAATTTTCATACATATCCATAACATCTAATCTATTACTTATATTATTTGGTTCTTCAATATTACTATTTTTTTGTTCTCATGACAATCTTTGAGAGTGGTGTGATTCTTCTTCTACTGTTTCTTCCATCTCCTATAGTTTCCACTTTTTAAAGGTGTTTACTCCATAAGCATAACCTTCATGACTGCATTCAGTGCTGTTGTGTGTGTGTGTTGTGAATGGTGGCCTTTGGCATTAAAAAGTGTTGTTTGTTTTGTTTCCTTTGTTTTGGCCTGAATTCTACCCTGAATATCAGGAAGAATGATTATGTAATTATTTATGTATCAGGAACAAACTTCCTGCTTTCCTTTTTCTTGAATTTGCCTGATTGTGTGTGTATATATATGTACTGATTTTATTTTATACATAAAATTTATATACAGTACAATTCATTTTTTTTGTAATATAGTTATATGAAGATTAACATACACATAGACTCTTGTCACCTCCACCACAGGAAGGGTACAGAACAATTCCAGCATCCCACAGGATGACCTTGTGCTGCTCCCTTTTAGACAGACCACCTCCCATCCCAGTCCCTGGCATTGAGTGATGTCTTCTCTGCGTGTAAGGTTTTACCTTTTCTAGAGTATTATATAAATGGGGTTATTTTGTATGTAACCTTTAAGACTGGTTCTTTTACTTAACATAATGTAGTTGAGATACTTCCATATTGCTGTGTATATCATTAGTTCTTTCCTTTTTATTGCTGAGTACTATTCCATTATGTGGATATACCATAGTTTATTTATCCATGTGCTCATTCAAGGACTTAGGGGTTGTATTCATTTTTTGACTATTATGGGTAATAATGCTGCTATCAATTTTTATGTGTAAGTTCTCCTGTAAATGTAAGTTTTCATTTCATTAAATACTTGTAAATGCGGTGGCTGGTGCATTTATGGTAAGTGTGTGTTTAACATTTTTGTGAAACTGTCAAGCTGTTTTCCAGAATGGCTGTGCCATTTTGTATTCCCACCAGCAGTGTATGTAGAATTCTAGTTGTTACACATACTTGTAATTTTTCATGTCAGTCATTCTAATAACTCTGTAGTGGTGTCTCATGATGTTAATTTGTGTTACTGTAATGATTATGATCCTGAACATCCTTTCATGATATCCAGCTGTTCAAACACCATTTATAGAAAACACTTATTTTTCCAAAATTGCCTTTGCAAACTTTGTCATAAACCAGTTGACTATAATATCTCTGACTCCCTATTCTTTTGCCTTGGTCTATGTGTCTTTATCATTTTGTCAGTACCACATTGTTTGGATTACTGTATTTTTTTGTGTTATTCTTGCATCTTTTCCCCCTCAAATTGTTTTGCTTATTCTATTTGTTTTGCCTTTATATATAAATTTTTCAATTAACCTGTCTATATCTACAAAAAAAATCCTGGGATTTTGATTGGGATTGCATTAAATCTGTGGGTCAATTTAGGGAAGACTTGGTATATTAATTATCTTGAGTCTTTTTATATGAACATGAAATATCTTTTCATTTATTTGTGTCTTTAAAATTTTTTTCTTTCATCAGTGTTTTATAGTTTACCATGTGTAGATTCTTTGCATATTTTGTTAGGTTTATATCTATATTTTTCTTGTCATTGTTGTTGGAGCTATTGAAAAATGGCACTTTAAAAAATTTGTTTTCCATTGTTCATTATAGGTGTAAAGAAATGCATCAGATCTTACTAAACTCAGTTATTAGTTGTAGAAGCTTTTTTTTTTTGTAGATTCTTTGGGGTTTTCCATGTAGACAGTCTTGATAACTAAGAATATTTCTTCTATTCCAAATGTGAATGCCTTTTGTTTTTCTTTCCTTACCATGCTGCCTATGACTTTCAGGAAAATACTGAATTACAACTGATGGGAGTGGACATCCTTGCTTAATTACCTATTTTAGAATGGGAATGAGAATCAAGTCTTTCAGTATTAAATATGATGTTAGCTATAGGTTTAAGATGCTTTTCTGAGTAAGGAAGTTCCCTTCTGTTCCTAGTTTGGTGAGAGTTTTTATCATGAATGGATATTGAATTTTGTCAGATGCTTTTTCGTTATCAATTGATATGACCATTTGGTTTTTCTTTTTTAATCTCTTAATATGGTGAAATACATTGATGGATTTTCAAATACTGAAGCAGCCTTGAATTCCTGGGGGAAGCTCCACTTGATTGTGATGTATTATACTTTCTGTATATTGTTGAATTCAGTTTGCTTATATTTTGTTGAGGATTTTTGCATCTCTGTTCCTAAGGCATATTGTCTGTACTTTATTTTATTGTATAACTATCTAAGACCTTCTTATGTCTATAAATGGTTATTTAATATTTCCTTCTGATTGAATTTTTATATTACAGTTTTCCTGTGCTTCATTTTTTGTTTTGGTTGGGTGAAGTTGGAGAATTTTCACTGGCTGAAATATTTTGACCTCATTTTTTTGTCATCATCTTAGAATAGCTTTATATGAAACTTTGTTTCCTATGTTCTTTACATTTTGACATGTCTTAAACTACCCTAGGTGAATGTGATTCTCTGTAGAAAAGAACAGATATTTCAGTTGTTTCTAGAGCTTAGTTTTTTTGTTTTGTTTTCTTTTTGTTGTTGTTAGTGATGCATATATCAAGAAGATTAGCCATTTGTCCATAAAATGTCATGCAGTTATATTCCCGAGTTTATGTGATTCTTTTGTCTTTGTTGATAGTGTTTTGTTTCCACATAGAATTTAACAGTTTTTCTATTCACATTTTTCATGCATTTCTTCTAATTATTTATGAACATTTTCTCCAATGTGAGATTTGAATATATATAAATATTTATGTATGTATCTATATATGTATGTATCTATATCTTCCATGGCATCTTCTAAATCTTTAAATTATTTTGTGTTTATTTTATTTTTTGCTTTGTTTTGGGGGGGAGGTAATTAGGTTTATTAACTAATTTATTTTTAATTTATTTTTTAATGGAGGTCCTGGGGATTGAACCCAAGACCTTGTGCATGCTGAATATACACTCTACCACTGAGCTATACCCTCCCCTCTGTTTATTTTTTAAATCTTAAATTTGTCTGAGGCTTGTTTTCAAGTAGGACAGACCCACCACACACATGTACTCAGCCTATTGATTTTGGTTAGATTAACATTTAGCAAACTTTTCTTTTATTACATCACTTTTTGTTTTCAGATTGCATTAAGATGCATCAAATATTCTGTCAACATTTTTTTCCTTAAAGGGATCTCTCCTGGAGCCTTCTGAGCAACTCTATGATGGACAGTTGGCCTCTCCATAGAGGTTGTGGTAGCTGTCATCCTGGGATTCCCTTTGCCTCTTTTCTGTGTTTGGTATTCTCCTCTTTGCTGGTTTATTTCCTCACAGTGATTGTTGGGGGTATACAGAGGAGTGGTGGTATGATAAGTGATTTTGGAAAGATAATAAAAAGCCAGACCACAAAGGGCCCTGTATGCCCTGATAAGGGATTTTAGCTTCTCTCAAGGGTTGTAGCAAGTGTTGAGAATGTTTTGTATGTGAATAACATACATGCCTTTATAGAAGATCACTGTGGCTGCAACTTGTAAAATAGAGGGAGGAAAGCAAAGCTAGACAAAGCCTGTTATAGTATTCAGGAAAAATATAATGAAATAAGGCAAATAGAGCGAATGTTCTCACAGAAACTAGGGATCACTTGGATGTGGGAGGGAGGAAGGAAGAGTCAAGGAGGGTGCTCAGATTTCTAAGTTTGACTATTGGATTGATGATCCTTAAAGTAGGAGTGTCATGCTTAGGACAGATGCTGAGTTTAGTGCTGGATGAGCAATACAAAGGATTGCAGTACATCCTTCACCCACATCCACCGGATGTTAACATTTTACCTTGTTTGCTTTATAGTTTCTCTTTCTCTTACTGTGTGTGTTCTTATCCATTTAAGATGAGATCACAGATGTGATGCTTCTTTAAGTACTTCACTGAATGCTCCCTAAAAATAAGCCATCAATTTAAAAATCAGGAAGCTAACATTTATTTAACATTAATAGCTAATCCAGACCTTATTCACATTTTGCAGTTGTCCCAATAATGTTCTTTTTGTGAAATAAAACTTCCAGATGTTAAATTACAGTCAGTTATCATGTTCCTTTAGTCTCCTATAGTCTGGAACAGTTTTTCAGTTTATGGTTAGCGAACATTTGAATGGTTCTGAAATTATGCATGTGTATGTATTGGGGTTGTGGTTGTGGTTGTGGTCCTTGGACCAGTGTGTAAATTAGAATTGGGAGTTGACTGTGGGCTTTCTATTGTCTACATGTTGGGATGGTGGAAACAGATCTATTACTCAAGGACACCTTTGTGTTGATTCTATTTTTTACCCTAGGTGATGAATTAGCTTGATTATTTGATTCAGAACTAGGTGAGACTGATACACTGATAGAGTTAAATAGCTAGATGTATCTCTGTACCTAAATAGAAGTGTATACCTGACTAAATTCTTCCTGCCTGACAATATATCAATCAGTGTAAAAGGACTGGTGTGTGAAAAAAAATTGAGCTGCATACATCTACCTCGGACACACAGTGTCACTTCTAGGTGCTTGTCTCTGTTAAGGACTCTTGGAAACTTTATATTCCTGCTCTCTGTAGCCATCATGCTAATTAACAATAAGATTCCATATTCCTGTTTACTGACATCCATTAACCTGTGTGTGTGTTTGTATTTCCTTTTTGCATATCAGTAGGCACCTGAAACGATGAACAATCTGTCTGTTAGAAGGGAAAATGACACTAAGAGTTGTCAACACTTACTCTTCTGTGTTGTTACTGTACCTTGAATTAAAGAATGTTACGGGAATATAGGTTTTTCTTCTGTGTCACATATTGGTCATTGTTTTCATTTTATGTTTGTAGTACCTCAGCTGTGCAGGCTAGAGATGTGTTCTCTGTATAGGCAGGTTGGCTCCGAGGTTCGTGTCTACATGCAGTTGTGACTTGTAGTTGTTGTACTTAATTATTGCCACACTTTCAGTTGTGTGATGGAGTGGTTAAGAAGCAGGCTTTGTTGTTCAACTGGCTTGGAATTGAATTCAGTTTTGTGAATTTGGTCAAAGTGCTAACTTTTCAAGATTCATCTTCTTTTTTAAAACAGGGATATTGCAGGTACTAATGAATATATATAAAATAGACATACAACAGGTTTCTTCTGTATAGCCCAGGGAACTATGTTCAATATCCTGTAGTAACCTATACTGAAAAAGAATATGAAAACAACTATATGTATGTGTATGCATGACTGAAACATGATGCTGTACACCAGAAATTGACACAACATTGTAAACTGACTATACTTCAATTAAATAAAAAGTAGGGATAATGTTACCATTTATAGCTAATTTTCGGGTTTCAGTGAGACGATACATGTTAACAATTTGGTATAAAGTGCAGCACAAATTAAGAATGTAAAATCAGTAGCTGATAGTCTTTTCTCTCATCTGTTTGGTTGTTATAATCTATTGACCCTTAGAGTTGATTGCTCTGCTTATTTCATGTTTTCTCAAAAAATACTTTTAATGTCTTCCACAGGATTTTGTCTCCACAATTATCAGTTTACTTGACAGCCCCTCGACTTCCATTAGAGCAAAAGCCTTCCTGGTTCTTTTATATATTTTGATTCACAACCATGAGATGCTGCTTTTCAGCTGCCAAGCGAGGTAAGATGTCTCCTGAATGGTTTTGCCAGTGACTTGAATTTGGCACCTGTTTAATTAGTTTTGTTAGCATTAATGTCTTGACCCCTGTGTACCTGGTATTGAACATTTTTTTGCTGGATTTTCCAGTGGGTTTAATTTTCCCTAGCACCTCAGTGTGGAAACAGCCAGAGAAGAGCCCTGGCACCGAAGCAGGTGCTGGGAAGTACCGGGAGCTTCCTAAATTGGAGCACAGTCCAAGGCCAGGTGTTACGTTGGTTCTAGTTTGCATCCTTGTGAGGCGTTCTTGGCTGGTGGTTCAGTCTTGGTTCTCCTTTGCGTAAGATTCTGGAATGAGTAGCTGAAAGCCGGGAGGAGCAGCCCTGTGAAGAAGAGGAAGAGGCAGGGCAGGGATGAGGAATGTATGGACTGTCTGGTCCGTCTGGTCCCCGACTGGGCAGACCTCTCATTCTCGCTGGGTTTCACCTCCTTCCTCTAAAAGGAGCAGCTGTCCTGATGCAACTCACATTCCCTTCACGCCCTGATGCTTCCTGATGGACGTCTTTGGGAGTCTGGTCCTTGCTTCTTTAAAACCCAGAGGAACTTGGAAAGTACAGTTTACTGTCTGTTTCTTGGTCTGGCTTTTTACTTGGTGTAGGGCACTGAGGGCATCCTAGAATTGCTGAGCTGGTTCTAGATTGGAGACTGGAGAATGTTTTTCCTGTTAACAGTGAGAGAGTAAATGTTGTAGAATTTATGGGTCAAAAGGAAAAATTGTGACTGTTATGTACATACTTACATTACAAGAGAGAAAACAAATTTCCACAAATTCTTTATTGGCATAATAAAAACGCTACTAATGAGTACTTTATTTTTTATAATACAGATCTAATGATGAAGAGAACAGAATTATTTTGGGGGAGAAGAGAGAACATACATAGATAAGTGAAAGAATGAAAGAGCAGAATTATATATTATTTATGAAGTTATTTTTATAAAACGTAAAAATGACAAAACTATTTGTGTGTAAATGTATAAAAACTTAACAAAAGAAAAACATGTATGGAAAGATAATACCAAATTTGTTTCTGAGGAAGGTGAGGTTGGGATGTTGTTATATTTATTCATTCTTATTTTAGCCTTATTATTAATAAATGTGTTTCACTCCTGTAACTAAGGAAAAAATCTAACCAAAAAGAAAAAAACCCCGAAATTAAATGTTAGCAGCTAATTTTGGAGATCTAAGGGAATCTTTAAGGCAATCAAAACCTCTTGTTTAGACTCTGTAGATTAAATTTAGTTACATAGATTACTCAGAAGCATGTAGGAAGCCAGTCTAGACTGTAGAAAAATGGTTGTTGTTTGTTTCTTTGTGCTTTGCAGCACAAGTGTTGCATTAGTGTGCATGTAAAATGCAATGCTGAATATAAAGATAGGGAAAAGGGAGGCCGACTTGAGGATAGAGAGATGTTTAAATTCTCTGTGATGGGTTTATATAGAGAAGCATTCTCCCTTCCACGCTTGGTCTTGGAACTCCACTGGCAGCTGGATTTCTGAGCTAACCGCCATGCTGTCCATCTGCCTGAGAACTGAAACCTCACATCAGTAGCAATGATAACCTTTGCAACATGATGTAGATTTTTTTTTTTCCCTGTTTACCGTCATCACCATCAGCCTTTTGTGGATTAAGTTTCAGCACATTTTCTATGATGTCAGCTCCCAAATCTATCTAGTATGACAGGCAGTGAAATTGAGCTGTCAGGATTAGATAAAAATGATATGATAGCCCCCAAATGTCCACCTGTTTCTCCAAATGGCTTCATACTCATTTTGGAAATGACAGACAATAAAGTAAGGTCTTCTGTGTCTCTAGAAATGATAACCCTTTTAGAGGATGAATAGCCTTGTAAATTCATTGTGTAAGTTTGCTGTGAGCCTGAGATGTCAGTGCCTCTGCATGGATCAGGTTTTCCTAGAGGTTTTTTTCCCTTTCCCCTTAGCATTGCTATTAATATGGTAATCAGTGGGGGAAAAAAGATCTGCTTTGATCTTAAAAGAAAGATTTTTTTTTAAAGAAACATTTACTCTGTATAATTGGTTAACTCTGTGGGAAAAAATTATTTTCTCAGTTTACACCATACAAAAGTCAATTCCAGATGGATTAAAGAATCATATACCAGGAAGAAACTATAAACAGCTGGAAGAAAGCATGTTTAAATATGGGCAAGGAAAGCTTTTCTGAGTAGAAAGCAATAAAAGAAACCATAAAAGGAAATAACTGTTAGTCCGACTGTATATAGTTAGAAACTTTTATATCCCCTGAAAGTCATAAATAAAATTTTATGCTAACAAAATCTGTAAATTTTTGCATCGTATTTAACATAGTTAATCTATGTACTGTAAAAAGAGTCATAAGAATATTCAGCCTCATTGGTAATCAGAAATGCAAATTAAAATGATATCCATCATAATATCAAATGAAGGAAGAAAAAAAAAAACCACCACTGTCTTACACCCAAAGTACAGCTAGAGGGGCAACTTTTAACCAGTCGGTGAGATTACCTTTTTGAAGGCATTTAAAAATGTGTATCACGAATCCCTGTGATTCAGTGGTCCCACTGTTACAAAGAAGCTGGAATCACAGATTGGTGCTTGTCTGAGAATGTCAAGTACCTGAAGGATCTGAACCTGCCTGTTGTTGGTTGCTGAGGTTTTCATTAGCTGTCACCATTAGGTATCAAACTACCTAGATGCCGTCCAGAGAATCTCCTGGGTGCTAGCTACCCCTGTCTGCCCTGGTGGCAGCAACACAATATTGCTTTGGTAATTAAGATCTTTCACTCTTAACCAATAGAGTAACCCTCTTCATTGCCCCAAGTGGAATTATCGTATGTCATTTGGTGGAAACCTCCCTTCCTTGAAACCAGTCCAGCAGAGCTCAGGGTCATGGAGACTGGAAGCAGAAATCCTGCTGTTAGGATTAGGGCTGTTAGGTATAATAGTGAGGGGCAGTCACTCCTACCTCTACACTTGATTACCAGACCTGTGTGTTTTGACTGTGGGGGAGGCAAACATGTAGATTTTGTTTGCTGATGGAAAACATATTCTTCACTGTTGTAAGAGAGCACCCATTTTTTTGTTGTGTTGTTTCCTAACTGGCACCTTGACTGAATTTGCGTGAGACCATTCCTCCTTTCCAGCAAGCTAGGTACTTCTGGGTGATGGGGTCCTTGTTGATGAGTAAATTTCATGGGCTTAATCTTATTGCCATGTTTCTTTTGCTATTAATAAGTTCTTTGATCAGTCATAGTGTTACACTGATCATCATGATGCTAAATAAGGCATGTGAGTCTGTGCTTAGTGGCCTTGGCATGTGGGCAGGAAAAGCAAATCCATTTCCAGGATAGGTAACTATGCCAGCAAGGAGAGATTCCTGCCCCTTCCATACACCAGCCTATTGCTGGGGACTGGCTGGTCTCCCTAGGATGTGGGGGCTCCGTGTTGGTTTCTTGTGTCGGCTGGAGTGGCTGTATCTAGCTCATCATTGATGAGAAGCGTTCCTTTTGCTGGGCTCATGTAGAGCCTCCATCATTGCTGCCTTGGCCATTTGTATGTGGGTCCACGGTACAAACCCTGGGGTGACTGGAGAAAGTGTCTTGCCTGACATCGGCAGACCATGTCATCTACCTGATAACTGAAAGTCTCCTCTGAAGTAGAGGCCCTTTAGTGGTCATCCATATGGTACACAGACATCTCCATGCTTTGTGTCCATTCTGAGATGTCTACCCCACATACCTCTTTCCCAGAACTTCTTGTCACCAGCCTTCGAATCTTGTTCTTTGGAAGTCCGCGGACGTCCTACTAAGCTGTTAGCCAGTGCCCATGAACCGGCATGCACCTGTACTTTTAGCCAGACCTCAGTTTAAACATAGGCTACGACAAAGTGTGTGGTGTGAAGTTCTGCTAACTGGGAGGGTGTCCTTTTCAAAGGACACCTGAGCCGTCTACTCATGCAGCTTACCGGTACCTGTTGAGGCTCATCTCCTACATGGATACACCCACTTCATGATGGGTTACTGCTGTGTGTGTCCAACCCTAGTGGCTCAGTGCGTCAGGCTAATAGTACAGTTCATGATGGGTTACGCCTGTCACGTGATCATTTGATGTCAGTCGTCATGTGTTCATTCTTTCTCAGGGGCTGTTTCTCAAAAGAACAATGATCTGCAGATGGGAATGTGACTTTGGTCTAGAACCCCGTCTTAGCCTGCTGGAGCTGCTGTAACAGACTTCCAAAGACTGGGAGCTTATGAAAGACAGAAATTTATTTCTCACAGTTCTGGAGGCTGGAAGTCCAAGATGAGGGTGCCAGCGTGGATTGGGTGAAGGCCCTCTTCCAGGTTGCAGACTTGTCCTTATATGCTCCCATGGAGGAAGGGACTAGGGACCTCCATGGGACCTCTTTCATAATGACACTGATTCCTTCGTGAGGGTTCTACCCTTATGACCTAAGTACCTCCTGACACCATCTCATTGGGTGTTAAGATTCTAATGTAAATTTTGAGGTGGACACAAACCTTCAGACTGTAGCAACCCAAAGATCTGTGTTATGATTCACTTATTGGTGATTCCTTGGGGCTCGGTGCATCACCCCTATTTTCTGCATATCCTCAGTATCACTAGATACGCTAGGTCATCAGGCCCCCGAGGCAGAGCAGCTTGTACTACAGACTGGAGTTGCAGCAGAGCCCTTGTTTGTTCGCTCCAGCTCCATCAGAAATGACTGAGTTGATGGGTGCCTCATAAAATGAGTCAGAGGGACACATTCAGATGTGGTTTGTATGTATTGCCTCCTTAGTTCACAAATGCCTCCTTTTTTTCGGTCATAATCAGTAGAAAAGTGACTAATTTGTCTTTGACCTGGAAGAATATCCCAGTGTGCTCCACCACTGAGCCCTAGAAACTTCACTGAGGGCTGGTAGACCCATGGATTTTTATGGGGTTTATCTTTCTCTCTTATGTCTTACTAAGCCAGGTAAAACCCTTGCTGCTAACTGTTCCTCAGGTCCAGTCAGCTTAATGTTATCAAAGCGCTAGGGTGCAAGTACAAGTGTGATGTTGGTGGGGCAAGGTGATGCAGATCTTTGCAGACTGTTCTATGGCCAAGAGCGGATTGGTCGTAAATTGGTGACATAGCTCAAAGGTAAGGCAGAGAGCATGTACTTTTTGCCCTGATGAGTAAAAAGCAAACACCTGCCTGCTGGTGGTTCTTCTAAATTCAGTCACAGCAAAAAGCCTTTGCCAGGTCAGTGGCAACTACGATGCCGGGTTGATGTTGATCAGCTCCAGTAGAGACACCAAACCTGAAACCGCAACTGCAATTGAAGTGACAACCTGTTTATCTTTTAGATAATCCACGGTCATTCTAGGTCCATCACAGTCATTTTTCTAAGATTCTGCACAGGCCAAATAGACAAATGGGATGTCGTAGATTTTATCATCCCCGTATCTTTCAGTGTTTTGATATTGGCATCAGTTTCTATGATTTGGTTTTCTATTGATATGGGTTATTAACTTTTTAGAGAGAGGATGTGCCAGGGACTTCTCTTTGTCCCTTTTTATCGTAATAGCCCTCGCTGCACAGATCAGTAGCCAGTGTGTGGATTCTGTTAGTTGCTAAATATGTCGATTCTGGTCACACATTCAGAAACTGAGGAGGTAACCGTGGAATAGGTCCATACATAGGGGTGGGTCAGTGTAATTTGAATTTGGTTTCAAACTGACTCTCACTTGACTATCATAACCTGAGAGAGAATGGCTTTAAATACAAACAGAAGTTTTGAATTGGATGAGGAGCTTGTTGAAGAGCCCATATTTAAAGGACATTGTTTTCCCTGAGGGGACAGAGCACAGATATAAGTTAAAGAATGTGCAGTAGACAGAGAAAAACGGGCATAGAGTGAAGTGAAGCAAATAAAAGTGTGGTGCTACGATTTTCTGCAGTAGTGCACGGTCTCAGCAGGGAACCAGTTGTAAGGTGGTCCAGGATGAATCCAAGCGGGGTAGATGAGCCACAGTTTGCAGCTTGTGTCAGTATCATACTGCACGTGGGAAGTTCTGCAGTAGAATAGACAGTGGAGCTGTCCATTGAAGGATACTGTGAGGTCATCAGAGCCTAAAGGGGAGGGAGGGTGCCTCGGAGGGTAGGAGTTGGGGGCAGGGGTGATGGCATCCTGGAGGAGCCTGGATTAAGTTAAAGCAAGGTGTGTGGTGTCTCCATTTGAAAAACCCATGTGATTGATTTCCCACAACGTGGCTGTGCCATTCTCTCAGTAAGAGACTGCTGGGATCTTGTTTCTTATTCACACCGTTTCCAAGCAGTCTGCTCTTTTCTCTTGAGTTCCTTTCTGTTTCTGCTCTTCACCAGCACACTTGAAACTCCTAATTGCCTGCCTGGCTTATTTCCTCTCTCGTCTTTTGTGCCACTACCAGAGGAGTATTCCTCGAATGCCTCTCTCATCAAGTCATTCCTACGCTTTAAAAAATGTCCTTTCTGCAATCTCCCAGTGGTCCTTCTCCTTTTAGTTAGCATGGCCTTCGTTTCAGGCTTGCTGATACTAGTGCCTTTAAAAATTGTTTGTAGGGTTGAGAAACTCACCACTTCTTACCAGCTCCCAAGACTACACTTGTCTTGTTCCCCCGCTGTTTATAGCTTACGGTGAGGCTGGGCTTCTCCCTACTTCCCAGGCAGGTTTTTCCTTCATGTGTGCTTGAGCCTTCCCTTAATCCGTTTATGTCTGCACTGTCATCTTTAGGAAATTCTTTACAGGTTCTGATTGTAAATGGTACTATTTCCTGTTTTTTGGGATAGTGTGGATTTCCTGTGGGAATACAAAAAAAAGGGGGGGGGGAATAAAATGCTTGGGTTCAACTGGCCAACCTGAACCAGAATTTACCTTTGTAGTTGCAGGGCCCCCAGTAGGAAGTTAACGTACTTTCTTTGCCTTCATTCCACCTCCATCCCATCTTTGCTGGATCTCTGTCTTGTGCATCTTCCTGGCCCTCTTTTTTTCTCTTTCATTACTGTCCTGAAGTGATTTCATCTAACCCAGTGGATTCACATCCCATCTGTCTGTTGATGTGCACCTGTGTGACCTCTCCAAACTCTAGGCTTGTGTGACCTTAACATATTCAGTGGTCTGCCCAAGAGGAGTCTTCAAGTTGACAGAAATGAACCAAATCCACTCCCTAAGTCCATCTCCACTGCCCCAGACTCCCTCATCTCAGTAACACTTGGATTACTGTTCAGATTGTTGATCCTTTTAACCTGATCCCCTTGTAGAACACTAAGAAATAACATTTACAGTTTTGTTGTAAACAATTTTAAAGTGTTTATGGACACTACACTCAGAAGTTTCCACATTTCATTTCCTTCATAGAATGTGTATTCTTTCAGCAATAAATGTTCCCTTGTCGATAAAGTCAATTTATTCTACAGCCTTTGTAAACAGCTCCTGTAATGGAAAGGCACGGGGGAGAGCAGGGAGGCATGGAGCATCGTTCTAGAGTTAGTTTTATGTTGTTATAGCTCCCATCAGCCTCTTCTGTCTCCCAGCAGACGTAATGGGTGTTTTCTTATGTGTTAATAGTCTGTAGTAGTGGTTGAAAACAGTAGTTTTTGCCTTAAAGCATAGGATTTCATATTATGGTAATTAAGCAGCACATTATTAGACTTTGTAATAGATAATTTAAATTTTAGAAAAATAGATTCCTTGTAGACAAGTGTGAGTTAGCTTTTTATACTGTGTGAATTTTGATGGGATTTCTTTTGGATTCTCTGATTTCCTCTCTAAAAGATGAACATTTCCATTTTCTCTGCCCTCTGTTTCTGCGATCCCTGTTACTTACATGAAAGATTTCCTGGAGTAGGGAAAGAAACCGACTTTGAATCGGCTCAGCCTTTGACTGGATTAAGGTGATTCAGGGTTATATGTAAATCCTGCCTGGAGAAGTCTAATCCCACACCTCAAAATAGCCTTCCACTTTTCACAGATTGCATATATAGAGTCTAACATGCCAGAGAAAGCAGTCAGGACTACAAGGAGATAAGATACAACGCAAAAACAAACAAATGAGGTAAACTGCATATCCCCAGAGGTTACAGACCTTAAATACAGACCTTAAAATAATTATGATCAATATATTGAAGGAATTTGTAAGATGGAGAATTTCCATAGATAACTAGAACTATAAAGACAAACAAACCGGATGTCTAATAACCGAAATTAAGGGCTCAGTGGACTGGGTTAATTGCAGATTAGACACAGCTGAATAGAGCATTAATATAGTGCGCTGATGTCATCTGGGATCGACAGACACAAAAGGATGGAGAACATGGAGAAAAGCAGAAGAGACAGAATGGGGAAATGGTGGTTTTTACAATAAATGGTGCTGGATTACTTTGCTGTCAATATAAGGAAAAAAACCCTTATGTCTAAATTACACTGTACTAAGAGGTTGATTTCGTGTAGATTGCATATTCAAATGTAAGGTGATAAAACCATAAAGCTTCCTGTAGGTAACAAATGAAGATCTCTTCAGGACCTTGGAGTAGACCAAGATTTTTTGGCAGGACACACAGAGCACTGTCATAAAGGAAAGAATCGATATATTGAATTACCTTAAAATCAGGAACTTCTCTTCATCAAAAGGCATTACTGAAAAAGTAACCAGACAAGCCATAGAGTAAGGGAGAGTATCTGCCACATGTATAATCTACAGTGGACTTTTAACTAAAATACAAAAGAACTGAAGGGCAGAAAACTCAGCAGAAAAATGAGCACAGACTTGAATAGGAACTTTACAAGGTTGGATATCTTCAAATGGCCATATAACACATGAAAAGATGTGTTATTAATCATCAGGAAAATACAGTTTAATCACAATAAGTTACCAGTGGATACCCATCAGAGTGACTATAGTTAAAAAGCCCAGTAATGCAGAATTGGGGCGAGGAGGCAGAGCAACTGGAATTCCTATGCTTATGCCTGTTGCAGTGTAAATTGACTTCATCACTTTGGAAAACTGATCCCCAGCAGTGTGTACTAAACTGGAGTGAGGCATGCCTTGTGATCCAGCAGTTTGACTTCCAGGTACATATACAACAGAAATGTTTCCATACATCCAGTGTCAGATATGCTTGGCAGTATTCTTAAGTTGAAACAGCCCCAGTGTCTCTCAACAGTAAAATGAATTATGATATAGTCACACATGGGAATACTACACGGTGATGAAAAAGAGCACAGATGAATATCAGCAAATGCAATGTCACACAGAGAAGCCATGCACTCAGATAACTGGTAACGTTTGGTCTGGTCATGGTGAAGAGCTGAGGGAATGACAACCTGTTTTAGAAGTTCTCACTGCATGAGCAGAATTTGTTGACTTTATATTTCACACAAAGGTCATCTGTATGGCTATGTTTGACATGATCAATATTTCTAGGATGTCTCTCTTGGGCCAGTTGGTTTCACAAGAGCATGAAGATAAATTCTTGTAGATTTTTTTTTTTGAAGTGTAGTCGGTTTACAATGCTATGTTAATTTCTGGTGTACAGCATCGTGATTCACTTATACACACACACACACACACACACAGACACACACACACACACACATATTCCTTTTCATATCCTTTTTTATTATAGGCTATTGCAGAGTATTGAGTATAGGACCCTGTACTATACAGTAGGACCTTGTTGCTTATCTATTTTATATATAGTAGTTAGTATCTGCCAATCTCAAACTCCCAATTTATCTATTCCCACCCCCTTTCCCCTTTGGTAACCATAAGCTTGTTTTCTACGTCTATACGTCTGTTTCTGTTGATAAATAAGTTCATTTGTGTCTTTTTTTTAGATTCCACATAAGTGATGTCATATGGTATTTTTCTTTCACTTACTTAGTATGACAATATCCAAGTCCATCCGTGCTGCTGCAAATGGCATTATTTCATTCTTTCTTGTGGTTGAGTAATACTCCATTGTGTGTGTGTGTGTGTGTGTGTGTATGTATCACAACTTCTTTATCCAGTCATCTGTCAGTGGACATTTAGGTTGTTTCCATGTCTTGGCTTTTGTAAACAGTGCTGCTGTGAACACTGGTGCATGTATCTTTTTGAAATAGAGTTCCCTCTGGATATATGCCCAGGAGTGGGATTGCTGGATAATATGGTAAGTCTATTTTTAATCTTTTGAGGAATCTCCATATTGTTTTCCGTAGTGGCTGCAACAAACTACAGTCCCACCAGCAGTGTGGGAGGGTTCCCTTTTCTCCACACCCTCTCTAGCATTTATCATTTGTGGACTTTTTAATGGTTGCTGTTCTGACCAGCATCACCTAAAATTTTCTTTTAGAAATTGGCTCTGTAGGACAGTGATACTACTTGATGTTTTAAAAACATTTAACTACTTGATGTTTTAAAAACATTTTAATTTAAGTTTTGAATAGATAACTCATACTCTTGGTTCATAAACCAAAAAAATTAAAAAAGAAATGAAACACCTCATCCTCCACTGCCCCAGATCAGCATCATGCAAAATTAAGCATTATTGTTACTTATGTATCTTGGCAGAGTTTTCTTTTTAATCCAAGCAGAAGGGAACATAGATTCTATTCCTCTAGTTACACAGAATCATACTATTTTGAACTTTGCTTGTTTTACTTAACGTATCTTGTAGTTCTATCCAAAATATGTGTAGAGTGGCCTCATTTTTTTAGATAGCTACATTGTAATGATGAATTATATTTTATTTAACCAGTTCTCTTTTGCTGGACAGTTTCCACTTCAAATTTTAGTGTGTGTCATGTGGTCAAGTATATCTATAGAATAATACCTTCCTAGAGGAGGAATTATGTACTAGATTTAAAATATTGAAGCTACTACCAATCTAGCTCTTTATGGGATGTCTACCAAGTTACATTTCCCCCAGCAGTGGACTAGAGTATTGGTATCCTCAGAATCTCCATAATCTTTGCTACCAAACTTTCTAACTTTTGGCCATTTGACAGGTTAAAAAAATCATTTTAATACGTATTTCTCTTACTATGGGCCAAGTGGAGCATCTTTTTGCTGGGCCATTATATTTTCTTTTCTAATCCCATGATCATTTTTTCTCTTGCTTTGGTAGTATTTTCTAATTGATATCTGAGAGCAATGTATATGTGTGCATGTATGTGTATGTAAATATGAGTGTGTGCACACATATAATAGCCTTCTGTGATAGGAGTTGGAAATATTTTTCCCAATTTGTCTTACAAGTTTTTTTTTTTTTTACAAGGTTTTTTTTTTTTTTTTTTTTTTGGTGGTTCTTTGTTTTTGGCAGGGGGAGGTAATTAGGTTTATTTATTAGTAGGGTTTTGTTTTTTTTTTTTAAATGGAGCTACTTGGGATTGAACCCAGGACCTCATGCATACTAAGTAGTCTCTCTACCCCTGAGCTACACCCTCCTCACCTGTCTTACAAATTCTTTAGCTTTATTGAGATGTAATTGATGTGTAAAATTTTAAGACATTTAAAATGCACATTGTGGTGCTTTGACACACATATACCTTGTGAAATGGTCCTTTATCTAGTTAACATATCTGTCACTTCATGTATTTATGTTGTCTTGTTTCTGTTTTTGGTGGGAACATGTAAGTTGTACTCTTCTAGCAGATTTCAACCACACAATACAGTGTTCTCAGCTATAGTCAGCATGTTTTCTGTTAGATCCTCAGACCATATTTATCTGGTAGCTAAAAGCTGGTACCCTTATACCAACTATGTATCTGTTGTTGACCAAATGGGAGAAATGTTTGTCCCCAATTTATTTGTCTTTTGATTTTCCTCATGGTATCTTTTCCTAAGCAGAAGTTATTTTCACTTCTTAGATAATCCAGTGGTATAAATTTCAAACATATATGAAATAGTAGATTAAGAAAAAGGCCTGGGGAAAAATAAGGACCAAGGAATTGATGTGGAGAACCAGGTAAAGTCTGATGGCGATTTCAACAGCAATATGTATCTATTCAGCTAATGCTTGTTGAGCCCTTGTTTTGTGTCAAGAACTCTATGCCCAAAAGTGGAATGATGTTCTGGTGAGCAAAATCAGGTACAGTCCTTGCCCTTGGGTATTTTTAAATTTACTGGAATGACAAACATCAGATCATAAAAAATATATATATAAAGAAATGGCAGTTGGGCCTTAATTAAGGGCCTTAATGTATTCTACGCTGTGAGACAATGTCATAGATTTAATTTAAGGAAGTCAATGAGAACTGCAGTGACTTATGAAATATGGCACAGTGGGGAGAGAAGAGGCATGCAGGCGGAGAGGCAGTCCCTTGCTGCTGGGGGAGGTACTGCATTTGAGGGACTGTAGGAAGAACAGTCTGACTGGAGGGGAGGGAGAGCAAGAGGAAGCTGGGGAGATATCTGGGGTCCAGACCCCATAGGCGTTGTGGGTTATGATAGGGAGCTTTAAGAACTCCTTTGTTAAGAAAAGTGATTCCACTTAAGGGTTTTAAACATGCAAGCAATTTGGGGGACAAGATTTTTACCGAACTCAGGTTTGCCTGCTCGCCCCTTGAAAGCCAGTGCAGTGGAGGGAATCTGCCCACGTGTAACATCAGCAGCCTCTGTGCAGATACACAGAAAGTTGATCATTGGATTCATCCAGATCATGGGGATACCTGGGTATAAAGAAAAGAAAGGGCAAGAGTGTAATGAAATGACAGAGGGCGGGTTGTAATTGAAACAGGGAGTAAGTGAAGAGAAGGAAGCCCTGATGGCTTGGGAGAAGATGTCCTGGATTCAGTTAGTGGGAGGGGAGTTCCCAGGAGGTTAAGGAACTGTCATAGTCAGAGAACTTGCAAGTAGGAATATGAGCAGATTGTGGTCAGAAGGCACGTTTGAAATTCTTACCTTGGAGGGGATGCGGTTAAAACGCCACAATCCTTAACACTGGAAAGACTGTAGTTCTGCAGATGGTGTGGCTGGGCAGGGAGATATCAGGCAACTCATCTTGGGGAACAGAAAAGGAAGACGACATTTTTCTGGTCCTGCTCCTTAGAGTGGGTTGATGGAACAGGTGTCAGCTAATCAAGAAGTTGTCGGGGTTGCTGCAGAATCCTGGGAGCCCCCCAGCTGGCTGGCTGCCCAGGCTGGTCCCATTAATTTCATCACATCTTACATCACACCACATTTTACATGAAGGCTTTTTTTTTTTCACATGAAGTTTTCAGATTCCACTTACCATCAAATAATAGATGGTTCTGTGGTTTACTCATCAGAAGTTACGTGCTCCAAATTCACTGTCATGTTAACACCTGTCTGCTGACTCATCAGTATTTGCTCCGCATTTTGACCATATTGGGTAGAATGTGACTAGGGCTGTAATCAGTGACTAAAACAGGGATGCTAACTGGCTTATATGGAACTTGAAACTTCTGATTTGGTTTCATCCCCACGTGTTTATTAACAGGGCTCCAAATCATAGTAAGCAGGGAAGGCAAAAGCGAGCACAGATCTCCTAAGAAAACTACATAAATGCTAAGTGTTAAGATTTCAGTGTGCTTTACGTGTATGTATCATGTACAGAACCACTGCTCTCAGTTTACAGTGGGAGTTTTTGGAAGTTGTGAGAAATAGAAGTTGGATGGATAAGTGATTGCAACAGAGCTGGAGAGATGGGTTGATGGCAGGGGAGTCCAGCAAGGGAGATGGCAGTAAAGGGGCTTTCTTGTATGAAATCAGGAAACTCATTGCTCTTTAGAGAGTTGAGGGGACCAGGAACTTGGGGAGATAACTAGTGGGTCCAGCAAAGGGGATGCAACGTGGGCCTAAAACTTTTCAATAATACCCTAAGTATCTAGAGTGGTGTATACAGTGTATCCCTCTGTCCCCTAGTTCTGGATTGGAGGCAGTTGGTTCAGAGATTGATGTTTAATGAATGCCAGTGGTTTGAAGAAGAAATAGGTTTATTAAGTGACAGATATCATAAAACCAGTGGACAAAAGGGCAGGTGAAATCCAGATGTTCTCATGGTGTCTGCTATCTGTGTCACCCGGTGTTGAAAGTTTTTCTTGGGATTTATATACACAATTTAGTGAAAGAACAGGAATTCATGTGACTTGCCTGGGATTCCAAGCAACTTTAAGACTGATGACCAACAAAAGTGCAGACAACTTGTGGTTCTACTTTGAATCTTTGAAACATTAAAGCCCTCTTCTCTCCAGATGCCTTTGATTGCCTTTCATCTGTCATGTGAAGAGTGTGGTTTCTTTTCACGGGCCAAAGGCAGATGAAGTCAGGGCATTGTTTTGTAATACACTGGCAGAGATATTCAAAGTCGCCATATTTTCTCTCTGCATAAATGTTTCAATTTTTCTAAGGCAAGAATAGACTGCCTGACAAGTTGCTACAAATCTAAATGTCAACATGCCTGGGATTGTGCCCCCTGGAAGCACTTGCCTTGGTGGCATTTTCAGACAGATGCTATCAACTGTTTTATCATGAGAGGTAATATTCTGCCCTTTCCTGTGTGTAGACTGGTGATGTACATCGAGAGAGACAGCAGAAAGACCACTCCAGGCAAAGAGCAGCAAAGCGGCAATGAGTACCTGTCCAGATGCCTGGACCTCCTCATCCGTCATATCGTGCAGGAGATGCCGCGAATCCTGGGTAAATTGGAGTTTCATTCTCAGGCTCCTTGCAGCTTACCTTTCTCTGACTTGGCTTTTAGGCATCACCTTTTTTTTTATTCTTACTGATCTGTTTTTCCAGGCAAGTGCAATGACACTTTTTCTTGAATGTATAGTTTCATAATTTCAATGTGCCTTATCTGTTTTCCTAATTATTCTATGTCCATGACATGATTGAGGCAATGAACAGGCTAAAGGTTACACTGAGGTGTTATCTGTGGTAAACTGGCAGTTTTTGAAAATAAACAGAAGGAAAACATTTAAAAATCTTTAATGCTTAAAATTGGACTTAGGCTATTATTTTAGGTAACTTTTTTCAAGATTTCTCTCTACCCAATTCTGAAGAAAAGTATGTTCCCTTCAGGTTACAACCACAAATCTATTTTTTGTTACAAGGATTTAAAAATGCATAGGCATTAACATTTAATATGAAAGAATTTTGATATTAAAGTTCAAAGTTTAAAAATCTCTCTGAAAAATTTAAGGTGAAAATAATAATGATTTACAAAGGATGTTTATTATAGTTAACAAAATTCATTACTCCATTGTTATTTACAGAAATTAAAATAATCTAAGGAATGTGTACATTTAGTTTAACTCTCAATCCATGCTTTTCCAGCAGATGTTGCTATAAACCAGACATGTTTAAAATGTTAAATTTGATCCAACCCATTATGGTAAAAGATTCTTAGACTCAAAAATTCAGAATATGAAGTCTAAGTAATGAAAATATCGTCATGGCTGATTGACAGTAACTTTTTTGCTCCTTACTAATACTGTAGGTTTTTGCCTATTAATGACTGAAAAATAGAGCATTTCAGTATTAACAATTTATTGTAACCTTTTTAAACTCTTCAACCCGAAGGCCATGGTTTTGTCAGTTGGTAGTTGGGTTTGGTATTATCTGACTCATCTTGTTTTATGATATAATGTTAACATTCAGATATCCACAGAACAAGTTTTATTTTTCACTGGGCTTGCCATCCAATGAGAAGTTTTGGGAATTGGTCTCTTATTACTTACATTCTATTCTGTTATTAAAAAATTCTGATCTATAATCTGTTCACTTAAAAACTTTTTAAATAATGTTTTCCTGTTGACAAAAGTAAAGAGTGCTCATGGTTGAAATTTGGAAAGTACCAAAAAAGGAAGAAAAATTGTTTTTTTATATGTATTTTTATTGAAGTATAGTCAGTTTACAATGCTGGGTCAATTTCTGGTGCACAGCATAATGCTTCAGTCATACATGAACATACATATCTTCATTTTCGTATTCTTTTTCACCATAAGTTACTACAAGATATTGAATATAGTTCCCTGTGCTATACAGTATAAACTTGTTTATCTATTTAATATGTATTAGTATCTGCAAATTTTAAACTCCCAATTTATCCCTTCCCACCACCTTCCCCCACTGGTAATCATAGAAAAGTCGTTTCTAAATTTTATTTTAAATTTCCTAGTGAGAGGTCAGGTTTATATCCATTCTGTCCCCAGAGGCCACAGCTTTCAGTTGTAATTCAAGAGTCTGAATTAAATGATGCAGCTTCTACCCATTTCTTTTATTTGGAGATTAGTTACCTTAGCCATCCCATTAGAGTTCAAGCAGCAACCAGTGGTCCCTAAGTACTTTTGGCCTTTAACCTCACGTGTGCTTTGCAGGTGACATTCTTAACGCCTTGGCTAACGTGTCTGGTCGTAAACACCCATCCACGGTTCAAGCGAAGCAGCTGAAGATGTGTCTCCCACTGATGCCTGTAGTGCTTCACCTTGTAACTTCTCAGGTATCATCCCGTGTGGGGAAAAAATATAAATGTGACTCCCTTCTTTGCTAACTGGAGGTCAGAAGCATCAACTCAGAACATTCTCTCTTTTTTTTTTTTTTTTTTTTCATGTACATGGCTTTCGGGATTTAATCTCTGGAAACTCTCATCACACAGGTATTTCGACCTCAAGTTGTAACCGAAGAGTTCCTTTTCAGTTACGGAACAATTCTTGTGAGTACCGCTGAATTTTCATGTTCCTAATAAAAATGTGGTTCTCTCTACTGTTGGTGGAATCTGGTGTCAGAATGAAGTAATTTAAAAATCCTAGTGGTATTTATTTGTCTCTAGGGAAGTGACCTTTTTATATTTTTATCTGTTGATGGTAATGTAGTTTGACATTTGGGGAAAAATACATTCTCTCCTGATAATGCATTTTGTTCAGAGACAGACCCAAGTAGGGTAAATAGGTCCATAGAAAACATTTTCTTAGATTTTGGTATGAAACATCATGAAATAATTTAAAATAATAAAACTGGTAAGAATGGAATTCTGGGAATATGTTAACTATCGTTTACTTTGGCTAACAGTGTCCAATTACATACAGTGTCTCTTTTTTGTGATGGCATTTCTCTAAGCTCAGGTTAACCTTTGCTTTAGTTTAATTTTGATGTGATGAATAGCAATGAAAAACAAATCATTGTATTATCTTTTACTTCAGTTTTTGCTCACAGAAAATAGTCTTTTGTTCAGGTTGTAGCTGGTGAATTATGTTACCTTTTTCCCCTGCCTGGAATGGTTACAGTATATTCTATTGGTGAAATGAGGATCTATACAAAGGGAAAGCTAAGACATTTGTCACCCAGCATCTCTGGTCTTACTCTGATATTAATAATGAACACTGAACTGAGATTTTCAAAATGCTGTATCATACAGGTATCTAGTTAAAATGAAATAAACATCTCAAGTTTATTGTTGGTTGAGAATGAAAAAACAAACAAACAAACAAAAACAAACGGTAGCCACCCACAAGTGAGAATTTAGTTTTGTAGAAAGTTCATCATAGGGTGAAGTATGGTGTTTGGAAGCAAGAATGTTGAGCAGATAGAAGTCACTGGCTGTCAGTAAGCAGTGTGTTTAGGCGGTGCACTAGGGATCCCTTTGCATTCAGTTTCAAATCTTTATTATCCTTGAATCTTGAATTCCACAAAGTACATAATTTTGGTAGTACATTCATGAATTTGAAAATTATTAGAATTTTGTCTGCCACTTCCTTTAGTTTGCTTTTTAAAAATCTTTTTAAAAGTACAATAGGGGCACCATTTATAGCAGGACTATAATTCTGTATAAGTCCATTACACGGACATACTTACGCATGAAAATAGTAATTTTGCCCTTGCAGCCCACCTTGGAAAATTTTGGCACAGTGTTTGTTTGTTTGGGATAGGTACAGTTGTCCTGTGTTCATTCTCTTATTTTTATCTTGTGTAGTACTTTGTTCTACGTTAACTGAGTACACTTTAGGCATCCAGGAAACTGTGGAGGATCTCCAATATAAGAGTCTATAAGGCCTTTGGGGAATTACATATATATCTTTTAGGGGAAACACATCTGCTCCATGTAATGCTATATTTAGAAACAAGGGAGGGGGCCACACTCAGGATGGGCCTCCTCACCTCCCAGGAGTAGGTGCACCCTTTGCACATTGAGGGTGTTCTGTAGGGCTCTGTAAAGGTTTTCTTAACGTACGTACTTTCAGGGGATGGAAAATTAACTTGCCTGGTTCAAAGGTAATCATGATAGTGAAAATTCTTCCACAGGCTTTTCTGTGATAATGTCACTCAAGTAGAGGGAGTTTAGGCACATAAAATGGAAAAGATCTTTTGACTCTCTTCTGGCTATTTTCCTAGTTGAAGTCATGGCCAGTCCCAGAGTTTTTTTCTTTATTTTTCTTACCTCATCTGTTATTTGGCCTTAGCTGTGCATTCATTTTTCTTTACTCATTGTTGATGGCAGCGATGAGACACTAATCAGGGGAGAGAAGTATTGGCTAAAATTAAGGACCTGGATATAGTTACCGACACAGTTCTAGAGCGTGTTACTGTGAACTGTTGAGTGTTCGATGTTGCTTCTGGGAGTTAACTCAGTTTATCCAGAAGATGCCAAAAATACTGGAGTCACAGTGCCCCTCTGATGCCACAGTCAGCTTCTCCGGCAGCCTACAGCCCCTGGGAGGTTCACTGTGCAGATTAGTACATTAAAGCCTCTTGAGTTTTCTGTTTTAAAAGAATTAAATTTTGCTTAGGCAAAGCTTTCCTGAAATTATTTGAGAGGTTTTTTGTTTGCTTTTTGTGGGATGGGGAGGCTGCACAGCTCTCAGTGTTTTGTAGACTAGTGTGCAGGATGGCTTCATGGAACTGGCCCGAGCACAGTGCTTCTCCTGTCCTGGTAGCATGAGAGAGCAGACCATTTGTATGTACATCCTTAGCACTGTGTTTTGAAAGCCTTATTGTTCTATCGAGATAAATATTAGTTTTAGTATTTTTCGAAGTGTATCTGGTTGAGTAGCTACTGTATTATGGCAGGCCTGTTGTCCTTTTATATTTTAAAAATGAACCTTGATTTGAGGTGTTCAAGCTTGGTCCACAGTTAGCAGCTGTATCTAACAACCTCTTGGGCTTCCACTAAAGGAGCTCTCCGGGAGCTGCTGGCCTGCCTGGGGTGGTAAGGACACAGCAGTCAGGGTTGGTGTGATCTCCACTCTTTAGAAGGGTCTTGAAGGTGCAGACTGGAGAGGACGTTGGAGTTGTGCTTCCTTTTGGCTTCAGTTTGACCTAGAGATAGCTTTTGTTTTCTTTGGTAGAAAAATTCAGGATACTTTTTACCTCTGGAGACATGAATATAGGAATTAACTTCTTATAAACATTTTTTTCTAAAGTAAAATGAAGGCTTGGTCTCCTTATATTTTAAAGAGGCAAGTGTTTGTAAGCAGTTTAGCAGGACACTTTTAAATCATTATTAAGCCTTCAAAGGGTCCAGAACAAAGAGGACTACACACCTGACAGTTGCTGTTTTCACTTCTTATTGGCGGAAGCAATGAGCCATCATACCTGCCTCCCTCTTCAGTAAAAAAAAAAAAAAAAAAAAAAGACAGGATGCTTGTTAGCAGTAAAGCATCTGGGGGAGTGCTGTGGGGAGTTCACCATAGTTGTTTTGGGCTGAAAAATGGGAAGTAATGACATTAAGGATATCTGAGAACTTATGATGTATGTTAACCCAATGTTCACGGTGCTGCCTGTGTCTTTCTGAAAATGCTCTAGATTAATGAGCTGAGGACGAGGACTTGGTTGTGTTTGTTCTTAAGTTCTGGCCTCATTAGTTTACAAAAGTACAGTGGTTGTGCAGTGGTTATAGTTTTCTACAAAAAGACATCAAGATCCAAAATTTTAAATAAAAGAAATGGTAAAATTATCCTGTTAGATTTTAACACGAGAATATAATTGTAATCTCCATCATTAATAAATCTACTTACCCTGGGCACTGAGCTAATTATTAAAAGAAAAGACATTCTCCCTGCCCTCTGCAGATTTTTATTTGAAGTGAATGTTGGTTTGTTGATAGATTTTGACTTAAGTTGTAGCAGATAAAGCAGAGAGAGTAATACTCTTACATTTAAAAAAATATGATACTATGTACTTACTCATTGCCACACAAATGTTATTGTTGTGAGATTTTTTCCCCTTTAAAATTTTTTTAAATTTTAATTTTTATCAAAGTGTAGTTGATTTGCAACGTTTCAGGTGTATAGCAAAGTGATTTAGTTATACATATACATACATAAATTTTCATTTTCTTTTCCATTATAGCTTATTACAAGAAATTGAATATAGTTCCCTGTGCTATACAGTAGGTCCTTGTTAAAAAAATTTTTTTTTAAACAAACCTTGAATTCATATACCCAACTTGCTTAGAGAACTTATTGTCAGCTTCTCTGAAGTACTGAGTAACACTGAAGAGCACTGGTCGACCTGGAGGCACAGCTCACCCTTTGTCTCTCTAGATGGGGCTGTTTTCTGCCCCACAGTCCTCCACCCAGTGAGCCTGCCTGTGGAGTAAGTGTCCATCTCTTTTGCTCCCCTGCTAATAAAACTGCCAGCTTTTAAGCTCACACCCTCAGAAGATGGCCTTGCTGCCCCCTGTGCTGTGGTTGTCTCTGGATTTTTCTGGGTCATTACCTCTCACTCTCAAAGTCATTTAGCATTGGGCTGGCATACAAGGTCTCCATGCTGCCCCTGTCATTCTTAGAGAATCAGAAAACCCCATGGAGGACGCTTGCAACACCTTAGCCTCTCAGCTCCTCAACCACCTCTCTTCCCTCCAGCTTGTCTTTCCCTCCCTCGGCTGCCTACACCCATGGCCTTATTTTCAGCATCACGCTGTCTAGCGACCACACCTGATTTTCAGCTCACTTCCTCCTCTCCTCCCCATCTCCAACAGCCCTTTCCTCTGAGACTTACATTGGTCTCACACATTGCATTCACCACTGTACCCTCCTGGGGCCTAGTGACTTCACTCCCCTCTTTCTCAGCTTAGAGTCCCGGGTTCAGCCCCCATCACTGCCTTGCAACATGCCCATTATCCCTTTCCTGTCTCTTCCTCCATTGTCCTCCTCTGCCAAACCCAGATCTGGTTCCCTTTAATTCTCTGTCTACCCCACCTCTGCTTTGAGTGGCTAAATATGGCTAGAGAAAAATGAGACGAAAATAACTGATCCCACTTTAAATTCATGGCTGCTCATCTCAAGTGAGCCCTCTCCACAGCCTGGGACATCGTGTTCCTTTTCCTCATTTACATACCTTCAAGCTCACCTAGATGGCTGTTGATACATTCCCTCCTCTTCTTGAATCTCCAGTGCCTCCTCCCCTGTCCTGTCTAGCACCTGATTAATTCCTATTACACTGGGAATGAAAAAGAAGAAATAGATCAAAAGAGATTTAAATTGGTAAATCAATGAAACCTGCAGCAGGGATTTTAGAAAATTAAACGGGAGAAGTTTAAGGAAGAAAATAAGTTAAAAGAAGCCTGTAGTTTCACCATCTAGAAAACCCTTGTTGCCATTAAAAAAGAAAAAAAAATGCATTCATGCACATAGTTAAAAAATTCCAACAGTGCAGAAAGGCAGAAAATGAATCATGAAGGCTCTCCCCCCAGGCCTGTGTTTCCTCTCCTCAAGGGGAGCTTCTGTTAGTGGTTCCTGTGATTTCTTCCTTGGAAATTTTTGTTCAAATTTATATTTGTGTATTATCTACATATTCTTTAAAAATTGTATAGAGAGATCATAATATAAACACTGCTGTCTCTTCTTTCTTTACTTAAGTAATCCATAAACATTTAAGTAGATTCGTTTAAGTCAAAAGACATCTTTTTCTGAATTTTTTATTGTACATCAAATCTATATTTATTCAGCAAAAGTTATGAACCCATTTTGGAATTTTGTGAAATTATTTCAACCAAATTATGCAAAGCTTACAGTGCCTCTTTATTTTTTATTACATTATTTCTTTATTGGTCTTTTTTATTAGTCATTTTTGTTTTAGTTATAGACTGAAAAGAATGTAAGCATATTTAAAATATATGCTTATTAAGTAAAATGTACAAAGTGATATTTGAAGAAAGAAATCACCCATTGCTGTACCACTCTCACTGGTTAACTACCATTGTTAACATATTGTTGTTTACTTAGTGTTTTCAGGTCATTTATATGCATTTATGTGTAGAAAAACTATGTATCCATATATATGTAAGTTGTTACATATATATGGAACTTTACATATATATGGATTTGTATTCTTTTTTCCATTTAACATAGTATAACTATTTTCTCATCTTAATTTTTTTTTTTTTACATTTTAATGGCAGCATGCTGTTCCATTTGTATGAACTGTATACTGTTTGATATCATTTCAGTAAAGCTAAAAAAATACCCAAACAAATAATAGACTAGGGACACATGTATACATGATAAAACTATTCGAACATGCTGAGGAAATGATAAATTCATGATAGTGGTTGTCTCTGGAGGAATGACAGGCAGGTGGGATGGAGGAAGCTCAAGAATTGGGGACATCTTATTTCTTAACTTGAACGGCGGGTTTAAGGGTCTTCTTTATTCATCATAACATAAAACCTCTATGTTCTTTTGTATATGTTATGTATAGTCTTTTATAGTTATTGTGTGTATATATAGTATGTATATTTTATATATAATATATGTTGTGTATATAGTATATACATATATTGTATAGATACAGTTATTGCATATAGTTATTTTGTATATGTTATGTATAGTCTTTTGTAGTTACAAAATAATTTTAGAAGATCCATTAGACATGGTAGATCCATTTTCCACTCCAGGCTAATTGCTTATTTTATTATTCTTTTATTCCAAGGCCATCTTATATTTTATTAGCTATTTGTTATTATATCTAAAATATGATACCTGTATTGCTTTGTGAGCCTGGGCAGGAACTCATTTGCAGTGCCTCACACATCACCAGCACAGGTGCTCTGCCTGTTACAGCTGTGGCAGTGGTTGTTTCATTCAGATTACGTTCACAGAGCACCTCTTCTGTCCAGAGCACTCAGCTGGGATCTGGGAAGCTCGCCCAGGGAGTCCACAGCCAAGTAGCTCAGACCTGCCTCTAAAACAGTGCTGAGGGTCATCCCCCAGGGAGTCATGGACATGACGAGGGCATAGTTAAGGGTGTTGGCTGGAGTAGGAAGTATTTAAGAGGGATCAGACAGGTGGTGAAATTTGAACTGCTGCATCTTGATGCAGTTTGCACTCAAGGTGGCTGAGGCTTGACTTTTCTCGAGATGACTATTTCACCTGCTTCAGTGCCACTACGACCAACTCTCAAGGCAGTGAGCGAGTAAGTGCGGCATGTTGGCCGTGGCTACGTATGAATTGGATTATCCTCACTTTTGCAGGTCGACCTTTCTGTCCTTATATTGCTATTGAATTGATTCCAGCATTAAATCTCACTGGTGATTTGTATGTTTAAAAATGGTTATAGTTTAGGTGTGTATATATCTATTCATATGATGGTAGTTTAAAACGATTATAATGTTCATAATATGTATATACTATTTAATGCTTACCATAAGTTAGTTTATTAAGAATGATAGGTGCAGTTGTGGGCAAAACGTTATCTATGTTTTATGTCAGTTATTTTGAAACCTTCATTTATTGGTATTTTTATTTTTTACAGAATCATATTAAATCAGTAGACTCTGGAGAAACTAACATAGATGGGGCCATAGGTGAGTAGACCATGGGACATGTTATATCTTTGCTTAAGGTATTTTGATATTGTGATTTTCGTCATGTAAATAAACACCTATAATAATTATATTTCTAGGACCGATGGCATCAGAAGAATTTATCAAGATCACATTGTCAGCTTTTGAAGCAGTGATACAGTATCCTATTTTACTGAAAGACTATTGCTCTACGGTCAGTTCCAGCAGCTTTTGAAAAAGCTGCTTTTTGTTTACTTGATAATTCTGTATACAAAGAGAATAGTCTACATATGCTTGGTTCATATATGTTCCTCACATGAAATAACCATCAAGGAAAGCTGCCCCCTTGACAGGATGAACATAAATCCCTTTCTTCTTTGTTGATATTTTTTTTTTTTGGACTTTTCTTGGTTCATTATTCTCTTTCTCTTCTGATCTGCACCTTTTCCCCAACTTGCCCCTTCTTACCCCTTGCCTGAATAGTTGTAACCAGTAGCATAAATTCAAAGACCAGAGTTTCTCCACCTTGGCACTATGGACGTTTGGAGATGGACAGTTCCTGTGGGCACTGTCCTGGGCTTCTTAGGATGTTCAGCAGCTTTTCTGGTCTCCACACAGTAGATGTGGGTAGCACCCACTCCACTCCCCCTCAGTTGCAACAACTAGAAAGTTCTCTGTATATTGCCAGATGTCTTCTGGGCAGTGAAATTGCCCCTATTGAAGAACCTCTTTGCCTTAAGGTGATTCTTAGGTGAGCTGAGTGATGACTTTATAATTGATTTCTCACTTAATTCTACTGAAGTTAGAGAAATACTGTGTGATTTCAGTCTGTTAAAATTTATTAAAACTTACTTCAGAGCCCATTATAAGTTCCTTTTTTTGGGTAGATGTTCTGTATGTTTGGAAAGAATATGTATTTGGCAGCTCTTTGGTATAGTATTGAATATATATCCATTAGGTTAAATTTATTATCTTTTTTCTAATCTTTCCTGTCCTTACTAATTTTTGTCTGTTTTTTTCTATAAATAAGAGAGGTGTGTATAAATCTCCTTTCAGAGTATTGTGAATTTGTTTAGTTCTTCTGGCGTAGTTCTGTTAGTTTTTGTTTTATATATTTTGAAGCCATCTTATTGGGTGCATCCAAATTTAAAATTATGATGTCATTTTGTGAAAATTGACCTTTTTCTTTCATTGTGAAGTGATTTATTTTCTAGTACTGCTTTTTGTCTTAAGATCTGTTTTGTCCCAACTTAATATAATGATACCTACTTTCTTCCTGATATATCTTCTCTCATTCTTTTCCTTTCAACATCTCTCTGTTCTTATGTTTAGATCTGTATCACATGAATATCATATAGTATTTTATTTAATTAATTATATATTTTAATTTATATTATTATATGTTAAAAAAATCTAATTTGACTTTTCACTGGAACATGTACTCCATTTACTTTTACTGTAATTGTTAGTATATTTGGATTGATTCCACCATCTTCTTTCAAACTTTGCCCTAATTATTTTCTCTTTATCTTTCTACTTTATCATCTTTTCTATTGACTAGCTTCTTTTTCATTAATTTTTCCTCTAGATAAAGTTAGTATTTAGATATACTCTTTCCACTCTTACTGCTTGGCCTAAAATTTACATCATGCGTATTAATTTATTAAAAGCTGAATGTAAACAGAAACTGTTATTTCTTTAAATAAAAATATAAACCTTAGCCTGCCCAACCCCATATAGTCCCACATGATGTATGTTATTTTTGCCTGACATTTTAAAGTCTGTTCTGTTTTGTCTCCCTCTCCTTCTTAACTCTTTTATTATGAAATGATAAAATAATACTCATTATTAGTTTTATAATGGAACATTCATTTACACTTACCCACATATTTGCTACCTTTTTTGCATTTGTTTCTTTCTTAGTCCCCTTTCCTTCTGTCTGGCTTCACACACACAGTTTTCCTCAGTTTCGGGTGCTGCTGGTGACAAGTTCTTTGTCTGATAAAGTCATTGTTTCCTGAGGGAGATTTTTTTCTGAGGATTCTGGGTTGGCAGTTATTTTTGTTACGGTGTAGTCCTGTGAAGATATGATCTCATTATCTTACATTCTGAGTTGTTTCTGTTGAGAGGTTAGCTGCTAGTTGGTTGTTCCTTGTCTCTTTTTAAAACTTCTTTTGAGGGGGTTGGGGGAGGGTCTTTGGTTTTCTGTAGACTCACTATGTTGTAATTAAACATGAACTCCTCTTTGTTTATCTTGTTTAGGATGTTCTGTGCCTGTTGAATCTGTGGATTATCCTTTTTCCTCAGCTCTGCAGATTTCTCAGCCATCATCTCTGCTCACCTTCTCTCTCCTTTGCTGTCTCCATCAGCACCTCACATCCCATGTACGTTGAACTTACACTGTATGCTCTCTACTTCTTACTGTCTTTCTGTGCGTTTCATCTTTTTCTCCCTCAGTGTTATATTCTAGGTTAATTTTGTTTACTGTTTCTTCTCTCTCTCTTTTTTTGTCTTCTTGCTGCTCTGCTCTGTTTCTGTCTTTTATGTTTGGTCTGGTGACAAATACAGCCACAATGTTTGAAGTTTTGTTTGTCATGGGTAGAAGTTATGTTATCACTAGAAATTCTGCTTGTCTGGTTTTGGGTTTTTTTTTTTTTTTGATCTACTATATTGCTTTCTATAATTTCCTGTTCCTTATAGATATTTCCTAGTTTGTGATTTATTGATTCACATTTGTTAGATGCAGTTATTTTACACTATGATCGTTTCAGTATCAGGAGACTGTGATGTGGTGTCTATCTTGTTCGTACCTACCTACCTCATCTTGTTTTCTTGGAGACCTTATGAATGCTGCCTGCATGTGTTTGTGTTACTGGTAAATGCCTCCAGGGCACATCAGTTCCACGCTCATATATTCTACTCAACTCTCTAGTTAAGGCTTTCATTCAGAAATTGGTATCAAAGCTCTCCTACTGTCTTTTCAGATCTTAAGTATTTTTAAGGTTTTGGTATTTTAAATATTTTATCTGGCTTTTTCATTGTGAATTTTCAGTGAGAGGGTTAATCCCAGTAATCATACCCGCTATTTCAAGAAACCACGTTTGTTATGGTCACTTTCTTAGCAATGCTTTCTCAGTCTTCCATAGAGATATTACTTGTTTGAGTGTTGTTTATTGATTCTTTTCCTTAATGAACAGCAATGCTGTGGATAATTTAAGACCTAGTATTTACAAATATTTATACTTACATTTAATTAGGCATTTAATTAGTTTATTTTCTAATTATGAAATGCTATCCTAATAAAATTGAAAGTACAGGCTGTATTATGATAGGAAAGTTATCATTGTAACTCATGGACTTCATAAAAATATCTTTTCATGCTGTAGCTCATGGAAAATCCTCTAATTACCTCTTCTTGGGCATGACTGAAATACATGAAATTGAAGCTCCAGCACCCAAAGGAGCATAACATTGTTTGAAATGTTAGCACAAATATATTCAAGGCCACTGATCAATACTTTGTTATATGGAAGTGGTTACATTCATTTAATTCTTGCTGAGCACAGGGCACAAATTTTTACCAGAGTTTAGATCATCTAGTGCTTCAGAGTTGGAAATCATCAATGTGACCCACAGAGCAGTCAAACACTTCAATAATTTGATTTGTACGGTTTGTTGCCATTCATGGTGGTTTCCAAAAAAAATGTTATTAATTGCAAAGGGAAAAATGAAGACTATATTAGAAAATTTGGCAATAATATACATAAGGTGCCTGAAATATATTTCAATTTGTTTAACTTTAAAAAGTAAGCAAAGCCATTATACTTTTTAAAATGAAAAGCCTGTGCTTTTGTGAGTTTTTAAACTAAAGGCTGGATGAATATTGAACAATTTAACTTGAATTAAACCAAATTTTTGAGTTAATAACAAGAGTTGGTGAGGGCGTAGAGCTCTGGGAACTCTCAAAAACTTCTAATAGGAGTGTAAGTTGGTAAAACTATTTTGGAAAACTAGTAGTAGCTACTGAAGGTAAATTGTATGTGTGTGTGTGTGTGTGTGTGTGTGTGTGTGTGTGTGTGTGTGCATACTGTGACTCAGCAAATTTCACCTCTATATATACATTCAGTAGAAATGTGACCATATGTTCACCAAAACACGTATATGAGGATGCTCACAGCCCCAAACCAGAAACTGTCCAAATGCCAGTCAACAATATAATGGATAAATAAATACATTACGGTTTAGTCATATAATAGAATACTGTGCAGCAAAGGAAATGAATGATCTATGGTTACACTTAAGAACATGGATGAATCTTACAAAAGTAATATGAGACAAAGGTAGTAAAAACAAAATATCATGATCCACTTGTGTTGTTTATAACCAGACAAGGCTAAGGAATTACAGTTCAGGGTAGTGATTCCCCTTGGGGCAGGTAGTGACTGGAAAGGTTTACAAGGGGACATTGGAATGTCCTAGTAATGCCTTTTCTTGATCTGGGTGCTAGTTATATGAGTGTGTTCATACTGTGAAAGATAACTGAGATATATACTTAGACTTGTTACATCTTTGTGTGTGTGTGATATATTGAATTAAAAAGATTACATAATTATGAAAAATCTTTTTGAAATAAGAAAAAAGTGTTTAGAGCTTGGTAAATATAAGCTTTTTTCTTTTCTTAACGAAGTTAACAGATAATAATTAGCCTATCTATCTACCCATCTATGTATCTATGTATCGATCAATCAATCAATCCATTACTCAATCATTGATATGGACTTGTGTTCTGTGTTAGTTTCTTATAGCTGCTATAATAAATCACCACAAATTTAGTGGCTTAAACACAACACAGATTTAAAGATTTGGAGCTAAATCAGGATGTCACCATACTTGTGTTCCTTTTGGAGGCTCTAAGGGGAAACCCCGTTTTTCGTCTTCTCCATCATCTAGGGGCTGCCGGTGTTCCTTGGCTCATGGCCCCTTCTATCGCCAAAGCCAGCAGTGTAGTACCTTCAAGTCTCTCTCTGTCTCTTGTTTCTCACCTCTGCTCTTGTTGTCACATCTTATTCTCTGACCGTCTTGTCAGGGACTCTTGATTTTACATTGGGCTCACCTGTAATTGAAGAAACCCTTTTGCTGTGTAAGGTAACAAATGAACAGCTTCCAGGGATAAGAGTGTGGACATCTTTCTGTCTTCCACAAATTTCTATTTTTTTTAATCAGTGGCTTTATTACTTAGTGAGGATTTTTGTGCTCAGATTATATCACATTTGACCAGTTCAAACCCTTTCGAGTTGGCTCCTCTGTCCTTGTGACTTACTCTCATTTTTTAGTGATTCATTAACTTTCTGGCACAGCAAGATACTCTGCCTGAGCTTCTAGCTAACCTGCTCTGGCCGTGGAATCGGGCATTTTTCTGAGGAGCCCTGGTTCCCTTTCATGGGAAATGGCATTAGAGAACCACAATCAGGGGACTAACTGTCTTCTCTCTCCTGGGTTGTCTCAGCTTCTAGGCCCTTCCAAGAAACAACTAGGAAGTATAGACACGTATGTACACGTATGAACACATGATATATTGTATGTGTACTTACATATACATCTACACACACGTATCCTTATTTTGAAATCATGAGTTCACACCAGTGTCTTCAAATCGAGTCCATGCCACATGGTTCTTTCTTGCCTTCCCCCTTGCCATATTTGTGTGTGCTTTCTTCCTTTGTAAAAATTCTGGTTTTCAGCAATGTCAGCAATTTTTCTCATTTGCTTAATCCTATAATATATCTGAAAATGTTACAGAATTGCTTTACCCAAACCAATACAAAGACAAACCTAATGAAATCAGGATTTGTTTGCAGAATTCTCTCCCTCCCCTCCACCTCTCAGATGTCACCCAAGCAGGACTGGGGTGTACAGTCAATACTGTATTCATAAGGTACTTGGACTAGTCTCTTGCCTTCCCTTTTAGGGCAGTTTTATATTATTCATTTGAAATATGGTTGATCTGTTCTGAGTTTGCTTTCAATTTTAGATTTTCTTTTTTTCTCTATCCTTTTTGATTATAGTTTTTGAGTACATGGAAGATTAACATTCTTCCAAAAGTCAAAACTATAGAAAAAAATGTATTCAGAGGAGCATCACTCCCTTCCCCTGGGTATATATCCCGTGCACTCCATCACTGCTCCATCATACCTTCCCTACTCTTAAAGGTAACCAACTTCATTGTTTTCTGGTTTATCCTTTAATTGTTTCTTTTTGTGTAGATAGTGTTTTCTTATTTCCCTTTCTTATACAAAAGGTAACATATTATATTTTCTCCTTTGCACTTTGCTTTTTCATTTAGTAATGGATGTTGGAAATTATTCCATCTCATTCGTAGAGATCTTGCCTATTCTTTGTTAGAGCAGTATAGTACTCCATCGTGGGTATGTGGACCATCGGTTGTTCAGCCCCTCTCTTATGTTGGGATATCTAGGTAGTTTCTTACATTTTTCAATTTCAAACAAATAATCTTGTGCATGTGCAATTTCCTGTTGTTGGAGGTGTATCTTCAGAGCAGATTCCTAGATTGTGGGATCAAAGGGTAAATGCTTATGGAGTTTTTGTTAAATCCTGTCAGAGTCCTTCTGTAGGGGTTTACTGTTTGGCTTTCTCACCAGCAATGAAAGTGCCTGTTTCTCCAGAGTCTTGCCAATAGTGTATGGCTAAGCTTTCAAAATTTTGCCAACCTGTTGTAGCCTCAGGAATTCCTTAACATCCTTTTAGGCATTTAATATTGTAAAGAAGATTTAAACAGTGTTGTAGTTTTTGTAGTTGTTCTCAGAATGGGTGTTCTGAATGACCCGCTCTGCCTTTGGCAGAGGTAGAAGCCATGTCCTGAGCATGTTTTTCCTGTACGTCTGATGGTGCATTATGTGGAGGGAAGGGGAGTCACACTTGGTGTGAACATGTTAATTCTTGTGCTATCAGATGTATCATATTTTTTAAGGGCTGCTGACCTGAAGGAACTGATAATTAATTTTCAAACCTGAAATACAAATTTCAGTTAAGTACTTAGAATAAACTTCTGTTTTCAAATGATTTGCTTTCATCTGTCAAATTTTTTTTTAAATGAAGGAAAAAACACCCTTCTACTAAAATAAGAGTATACAGCATACTTTCGTCATAAATGATTACGTTTTAGAAATACACTTTCCATAAGGTTAGAAGATTGTTGCTTTATTCTCTGTGAAAAGAAGAAAATTTGGGTACTGATAGTTTAAAGCTGTTGAACTTCAGTATCTCATGTTCAACATTTCTTAAAATGGAAAATAAGTTTTTAAAATTACGGACAAAGCATCATCTTGGGCATCAGTGGGTTTGCTTAAGAACAAATGAAATCAGGTTTAGCGTGTTATTTACATATTTCAATGTGTTTGTGATTATTTAGCTTAAATGCCCCAGCGCTGTCTCCAGCATCCCTGACTCACAGACATTCATTTCTTTGGGACCATGTCACTGAGGATCATTAGTTAGTAGTAACTAATATGCATACACACACGTTTTTTCAATGGAGGACCCAGTTTTTGAGCAAAGGAATAAAAAAGTCCCCTGACCTGGGAATCTGCATTTTCAAAAAGAGTTCAAACGCCTCTGTTTTTAGGACATGTCCTTAAATGGCCTTTAGCACAGAGGAACATCTTTATTGAAGAAAGCAATGCCATTCACATTAAATATTAAAATTCCTTGTATTGCTCCATGCATGGGTATTATCTGTACAGGTAAGTCATGAATGATTGAATTTTATGACAGAAGTCATTTTTGCAGGGGAGCTTGCTTAGGGTTGCAGTTTTATTTATTTCAATGATGTTTATAAGTTCTCTGGAAGATTCTAGAAGGGGAAGGTGCTGATGAACGAATTATCTAACTCTGTAACAGGAAAAGGATTCTGAGTCTCTTGTCTCAGATGCTTCATTCTCTTTAACAAGAAGACCTAGTACCAATGAGTAAAGTCATGACAATTTGAAGGTTTAGAACATTTTCTCTGTCATCCACAGAGAGTTTGTCATCAGATTTTATACTCTTAGTTTGCTCACCATAACGTGGAAGTAAGGTTTTTGTCCTTTTTCCTTCTTTATTGTTATCTACATTAAAGCAGACCATCTTCCTGTGACATTTCAAAATGCAGATTGAGGCTCAGCACGAGGTAGGCTTCACTCTCCAAATGATAATTTTAAATCAAAAACACTGTGCAGCATGATTAATCAATAATCATTCTGTATGTTGGTATGTCACAGGACTTGACATTTCTCAGGTCTTAAGCTATAATTTTAGATAAAAATCAGTGGATCTTGAAGAAAATAAAAATGAGTATTTTAAAAAGTATATTTGGAAGAGAGAATCCTGGACATTTGGGTTACTTCCATGTCTTGGCTGTTGTAAATAGTGCTGCTGTGAACATTGGGGTGCATGTATCTTTTCAGAGTAGAGTTTTCACCTTTTCCAGGTATGTGCCCAGGAGTGGGATTGCTGGATCATGTGGTAACTCTATTTTTAGTATTTTTAAGAAATGTCCTTGTGTTCTCTATAGTAGCTGCACCAATTTACATTCCCATGAATAGTGTAGGAGGGTTCCCTCTTCTCGTACCCTTTCCAGCATTTATTATTTGTAGACTTCTTGATGATGGCCATTTTGACTGGTGTGAAGTGATACCCCATTATAGTTTTAAGTTGCATTTCTATGATGATGATGATGAGTATCTTTTCATGTACCCGTTGGCCATCTGGATGTCATCTTTGGAGAAATGTCTATTTAGGTCTTCTTCCCATTTTTTGATTGGTTGTTTTGTTGTTGTTGTTTTTTAATATTGAGCTGTATGAGTTGTTCGTATATTTGGGAAATTAAGCCCTTGTCAGTTGTGTCTTTTGCAAACATTTTCTCCCAGTTGGTAAGTTATCTTTTTGTTTTGTATATGGTGTTCTTTGCTGTGCAAAACCTTTTAAGTTTGATTAGATCTCGTTTGTTGATTTCTGCTTTCATTTCTTTCGCCTTGGGAGACTGACCTAATAAAGTATTGCTATGATTTATGTCAGAGAATGTTTTGCCTATGTTCTGTAGGAGTTTTATGGTGGATATCATGTCTTATATTTAAGCCTTTAAGCCATTTTAAGTTTATTTTTGTGTATAGTGTGAGGGAGTGTTCTCAGTTCATTGATTTACATGCTGCTATCCAGTTTTCCTGACACCACTTGCTGAAGAGACTGTCTTTTCTCCATTGTGTATTTTTGCCTCCTGTTGAAGATAAATTGACTCAGGTGTGTGGGTTTATTTCTGGGCTCTCTAATCTGTTCCATTGATCTATGTGTCTGTTTTTGTGCTAATATGCATGCTGTTTTGATTACTCTAGCTCTGTAGTATTGTCTGAAGTCTGGGAGAGTTATTCCTCCAGCTTTGTTCTTTTTCCTCAGGATTGCTTTGGTAATTTTGTGAACCCAGAAAACTTTTTTCTTTCCTTCTCGCTTTCTTGCTTTCTCACTTACTTTCTTTCTCTGTCTCTCTCTCTTTTTCTCTCCCCACCCCCTTCCTTCCTTTCTCTGAAGAGATGCATTTATTTAACAGACATCTTGTGAGCATCTCTCCAGGGCCAGGGTCTCTGTTAGGAACTGAGATATAGCTGTGATCTGGACAGAAATGCCTGCCCTTGTGGTGCCAGCAGCTGAGGAGGGGGCAGGGCTGGGCCTGTGTCACGGCCAAGAATCTTGATGGGCACCTGTGCTCCTCCCCAGGAGTGCCTGGGCCTGGCAGGGGACATGCCCTATCTGGCTGTGCACCTGCTCGATTGCTCCCTCTGTGGGGGCTGGGTGCGCCTATACCAACTGCCTTAGAAAACTAATAAGTATCAGTCATATATTCATAGCAAGTGCCTTTTGCAAACCACTCGTTGAAACAGAGCACTGAGAATACACTAAGAAGCTGGAATCAGGCCCTGCTCTGAATTGGTTCAGTACTGGTTGGGAGGAAGAGACCAAGGTGAAAAGCAAGAATGGGAACACAGTTTGAAGACTGTTCTGTAGGTGGTACACACGAGGCATGCCAAGGGCCCTGCTTAGTTTAGCAGGGTCTGGAGATGATTTAAAAAAAATTTTTTTTTAATTTATTTATTTGGTTTTTTTTTTTGAGGGGTGGGGAGGATAATTTGGTTTATTTATTTATTTTTAGAGGAGGTACTGGGGATTGAACCTAGGACCTCCTGCATGCTAAGCATGCACTCTACCACTTCAGCTACACCCTCCCCTCTGGAGATGATTTTTTAAAGAAGGCAGTTCTTGAGCTAAATCTTGAAGGTAAGTAGGAATTAACTCCCAGTGGGCTCCTTGGTGAGAAGTGGGTGTGACAGGCAAGAAAATACTGCATATATAAAGGAAGAGGAGTGTGAAATTATTTCATAAGTCATTTGAAGGTTTCTTCTAGTATTATTCTGAGATACTTAGAGGAATTTATTTGAAAATACTTAACCATAGAGGTGTGAGGTTATATACATGAGTTGGTTTTAATCTCTGCCCTAGGAGAGGTCCATTTATATGTGAAGTCCACCCTCAGGGGTCATGGGTTAGCGTTTGAGAGACTCTGATCAGAAGTTCATACTTGTGAGGTGTCTTTATCTTGACGACCCTTTTGTTAGAAAGATTTCTTTCTTTGGTGAAATTAGTCCTTTTTTTTGAAGATAAGTGGATTGGCTAGAAATACTGTACAGATGGCCCACCCTTGAAAGTGTTTCAGAATCCAGTGAGCCCAGCAGAGTGGTGTCCTGGGCGTTGGACTCTGATTCATTCCTGTGTTTTGTACATTGGAAGCCTTGGGCAGTCTGCTGAGGTCTGTGGACTCCTTCTCAGGATAATGTTTTTAAATGCATAAAGCAAAATAAACAAAATGCATAGGGTTATGTAGGAAACCATTTGTACTAAAATACAGTTACCAAAATATTGTTTAAAAAGGATAGATTTGCCCTGCTGCTGTGCCCAAGTGATCATCACTACTGTGTTTCCAAGAGCATTTTTCTGTGTTTGTGCCCCCTCCCCCATCACTTTGAGCCTCCTCGCAGCTACTCTTCTATTTTACAGCAGTTCCTTCTGTGAGCCAGTTAAGTGTGACCTCCAGGGATTTGGGGCCAGAGGCTGAGGCTAGAACTTTGCTTCATCTGTCATCTTGAGAGCCAGTCTTCTCTCAGTTTAGAGTTCCCTTCTCATCTCTGACTAGAATCTTGTAAATTATATGTCTAGATGATGGTTTTAATTCTCAGATGGATGTTTTCAGAGTAAATGACTCTAAATGTCTCGGGGAAAAAAAGCCTATGTCATCAAATGATCTCTAGGCCTTTAAATCTGACTTCTGGCAGCTGTTTATTTGAAGGGCAAGGGCAAGAACAACAAAATGCACTCCCCCTCCTGCTTCCAAGGAACTCTGGCTCTTCTGCACATCTCAGTGTATATGATGTTAGTTATTTTATCCTTGGGTGTATGCATATTTACAAATGTGCTCATTTCCCTTCTGGCCCTTTATAGCTATTAAGTTTTGGTAGTGGTGGTGGTAAAATACCCTTAGCTCCATATTGTGAGCTCATCTAAATCATTTATTTTATATATGTGTGTGTATGTTTGTGTGTGTGTGTATGTGGGTCTGCCTACAATTACTGTTTGTAAATGTGGGGATGTGTCATTTGCGCAAATGTTTTCTCCCTTGCATTTTGTTAAGAGTAGATACCTTTCTGATTTGTATGGGAGTTTATTGAAATGTTTGATTTTCTTAAATTTTGTTAAATTTTCTTTATATTTTCTGCCAGAAATGTTACTCGAGGAACTAAAGATGTTTCTTTGCTCTGGTCTCTGGAGTAGCTAACATTTTAAGAGGTTTTTTTTTTTTTTCCCCATGTTTTCTTTTTGGCTGGAATCATTGTATATTTAAGTGAAGATTTTGCCAAAAGGTATGTGGTCCCTTTTTTTGTTAGGATTTTAAAAACAATAATCTTTTCCTGAAAACCATTTATTATTCTGATCTATGTAGTTATTGAATAGAATATAAATAAAATTGATGAAATTGTTTTTCAGTTTTTATATCCCTTGCTTGGTTTGACTTGCTAAGCATGCAGACATTTTCAGTGTAATTTTATTTTTTATTTTCCTGTGCATAATGGATTGCTTTCATTTGATAAAGTAATCAACTGTCATTGTTCAGCAAAAATATGAGTTAAAGGTGAATAGTCACATAATCTTCCAAGTTTTCTTGTAGTCTTCATTTACATTTTATAAAAAGCATTTTATTTTTCCATTACCATCTTCTGCCCGTTACTTCTTCTCAATGACCATTCTCAATTGGAAAGATTAAATTTATATCATCTTGGGAGACTGCTATAATTGCCTTGGGTTATTCAGAGGAAAACTATGTTAATTATAAAGTTAAATAATATTATAATTAGATTTCTTCTTTTAAAAATTATGAAATACATTTTTAATACAGAAATTTACATTTAGTATGTACTTGAGATTATAGGTATTATTTCAGGATACTTAGTGCTATGCTACCTCTGTCCTTTTCCAAGTTAATTGTTTTATTTATTAAATATAACAAAATACAAATGTAGTGATTTATCCACTCTTTCCACTCTTGAAATCAGATCTGCATTGAGTATTTTTAAATATGTCACATAGAAGCTGAATTGCTGAGTTTTATGACAAGTTCATCTTCAGCTTTGGTTGATTTTGTGAAATTGTTCTTCCAAGTTATAACACCTATTTACTGACTTTCTGTGGTACGTGAGTACCCATTTCCCCCAGTCTTGTAAGATCTTGATATTACGTGACTTGGTAAAACTGGATTTGTGTAAATTGGTATCTCAGTTTTGTGCTGCCTTTAATTTCTCTCATTATTAGTGGAACTGAATAGTTCTGTTGTTTATTGGCTCTTCGGGTATTTCCGTCCGGGTACCACCTGTTCGTGTATTCCGCATGTGAACCCACTCTCAGGTGTAGGGATTGCAGAAGTTTCTCCTAGCCAGTGGCTTTTCTTCTCATTTTGTTTATGGGGACTCGTTTGATACAACTTTTTTCCATTTTAATGTCAGTTTTTTTTTTAGTGTTTTCCTTTTAGTTTGTACTTCTTAGGTGTCATTTAAAAAACCTTTCCTACTCTAATATCACAAAGCTATGTCTCATTTTCCTTTAATAACTTCTCTTTTAACTGTTAGATCTTTAAGCCTCCTGTAACTTGTTTTTACCAAATAGATAGCTAAATTGTACCTGTACCTTTCGATGAGTAGTCAGTGTGCCCTTCCACTGTTGGTAGTGTTCTCTCTGTCACACTGACTTCCCATGTGTGCCTGGTTGTAGGCTCTATCTTCTGTTCCATGAATGTCTTTGTCTGGTCCTGTGCTTATATGATCATCATATTTATTTTCATCCTAGTAAACCTGGAAACTTGGTCAAGTGAATCATTTCTGCCTCATGCTTTTTCGAAAATTTTCCATTATTCTTGACCCTGTACTTTCCAAATACATTATAGAATTGGAATGAGGGGGTTCATGCAAACCTTGTTGGAATATTTATTTGTATGATACTGAATTACTGATTAATAATTGGCAGAGAGTTGACCTGAGGCCTCTTGTCAGCAACTGCTTTACCTTCATTTATTTTTTCTCTAACTTACAGATCTGAGTATCTGACCTATGTCATCTTCCTTCTCTCTGAAGAACTTCTTTTAACACTTCTTGCAAGGCAGGCCTACTGGCAAAAAATTTCTTTAGCTACTGTTTGTGTGAGAAAATCTTTATTTCTCCTTTTATTCTTGAGGGATAGTTTCACTCAGAATTCTAGGTTGGTGTTTTTTTTTCCTCTCAACACGTCAACACGTCAAGTATTTCACTCTAACATGATGTATCAGGTACAGTGAACTGAGATAAATGAGCCATTAGTGTGAAGTTTTGTTTCTCTGGCTAGGAGCCTGGCTGTGTGTATTGTTTGCTGTAGCCGTAGGTTTCAGAGGCTACAATTCTTTATGATGTCCTTGTTTTGTCTCTCATGTTTTTGGGTTTCCTTAATAACTGCTTCTTAAATAAAGCCTATGTCTTACCACACTCTGAGTTGTAACCCTGTGTTATTACACAGGAGCGCTGTCCATGTTGTGATGAGGTGTGGTGGGGCGGGGGTAGCATGCCATGGTCCCTATGATTAGGTCTCGTCTCTTTTCTGAGCCTGTGTGCCTGGGCTGTGACCCTCACAAATGTGTTTCAGTGCACCACCCCCACCCCCAGCCAAATCAGTGAGACAGGAAGGCTTAGAAGGTTCAGCAGTAGGGTATTTTTTCCCCCCAGCTCAGTTAGATTCTGGTGAAACCCCAGTAGGTTAGGCTTCTGGTAAAAGTCTCTCTCTCTCTTTAATGGTGACATATTTTTTGTTGTTGTTTGCATTCTTTTTTTAATTGAAGTGTAGTCAGTTTACAATGTTGTGTCAATTTCTGACATACAGAATAATGCTTCAGTCATACATATACATACACATATTCCTTTCCATATTCTTTTTCATTATAGATTACTACAAGATACTGAATACAGTTCCCTGTGCTATACAGAAGAAACTTGTGGTTTACCTATTTTACATATAGTTGTTAGTATCTGAAAATCTCGAACTCCCAATTTATCCCTTCCCACCCCCTTACCTCTCTGGTAACCATATTTGTTCTCTGTGTCTGTGAGTTTAAAACAATGTCTTTTGAGTCCAGGCCTTTGTTAAGGAGAAAATAATGCTCTGCACATATTTCACAGTGGTTAATTTTCCTTTCCTCTGCCAGAAGCATGAGGGGATTTTTTTCTCTGATCTTCAGCCTGAGACTCTGGCAGGGCTCTGGTAGGCAGAACTTCTGGGAATGTGGGGGCTCCACTGTGGCTGGGCCTCCAGAAGCTTTCTTCCTTCAGCTCGGGCTCTGACAACTAGTCAGTTACCCTTTACATTTCTGTACTACTTGCTGGCTCCAGTGGTGGGTTCTGCTCCTATTAAGCTATCATTCTCTGTATTTGCCTGTCTCTTTAGTTTTAGGGGGTAGCTGGTTTGCCCTGTGATTTTAATTCTCTGGTATATCTGAGAAGAGTTGTTGATTTTCAGTTTATTTAGCTTTTTTCTTTTCTTTGTTTAAATGGAGGAACGGGGGATTGAACCCAGGACTTCTGCATGCATGCTAAGCTCACACTTTACCAATGAGCTATTCTCCTCCCCTATTTAGCTTTTTTCTTGTTGTGAACATGGTTGTGACAACTTTCAAACTTTTTTCAGAAGTCCATCAAGTGACCCTCATACCTGCAAGTATTTTATATATTTTTTTCTGTAAAAATCATGATATCATAGATACTTTAGAATTTTTATTGCTGTTGTAGATGGTGTCTTTTTCCAATTATGGTATATAGTTGGTTGTTGTAAGCATACGGGAATACTGTTGAGTTTTGTCTGTTCATTTTCTGTGCAACAGCCCTAATGTTTTGAATGTGCTTGATGTTTTTCAAACTTTTTGAGTTGGACACGTCAGTGATTATCTTGTTGAGCACGTTGATAGGTGTTGGTAGTGGGATATATTTCTTTCCTTTGCATAGTTCTGGCTTTCGAAGTACCTGGGAATTTAGAGTACTCAAAATTCCTTAGTAAAGCTTGTGACGCAGGCACGCAGCGTGCTCGGTGCGCAGGCGCCGGCGGCGGCGAGTCGGCGGTTTCCTGTTCCGCCGCCATTTTTCCCTCCGACGAGGCCAGGCGGCTGGGCAGTAGACGCCGAGAGACAGGTCTTTGTGAAGAGCCTGATGGGCAAGACCCTCACCCTCGAGGTTGAGCCCTGTGACACCACTGAGAATGTCAGAGCTAAAATCAAAGACGAGGAGGGCATCCCACCTGACCAGCAGCTTCTGAGTTTCGCGGGCGAACAGCTGGATGAGGGCCGCACCCTGTCAGACTAGGATATTCAGAAGGAGGCCTCTTTCCCTGCACTTGGTGCGTCGTCTGCAAGGCAGCATCACTGAGCCTTCCCTCCGTCAGCTAGCCCAGAAATACAGCTGTGGGAAGACGGTCCGCCGCAAGTATTAGGCTCGCCTGCACCCAGGGCGGTCACACCTGTAGCCTGTGCCCCAAGAAGAAGGTCAAATAAGGCCCCTTCACCGGCTCCTCCTTTGCCCATAGGGTGGCCTCCTGCCCAAGTCCTATGGCCCTGGGGCCTCAATAAAGTTTCCCTTTCGTCGCCTGGGGGAAGAAATTCCTTAGTAAAGCTTGATGTCTTTGCTTTGAGTGATGTGACATCTATGACCTAATGGGAAAGGGTAAAGAAGACATCTGGTTCTTAGGGTTCTTGTACGAATACCTAAATGTAATACTGTGTTTAAACTTAGGACCTGGAACTGGGTAACACCCGAGTGTGGAGATGTTTACCTTTGTAGGGCATCGTTTAGTTGGCTTGCATCGCAAGGGGCTGTTGTTGGGGCCTTTCTCTTTCAACCATCGTGGAGGCCTGCTGGGAACAGGGTTTGTAAAATGCCAAATATGTCTGGAAGGCTGTGGTCCAAAGCCATCATTACTAGCCATGAGAGAAGTCTCTGGAACCAGAGGAGCACACAGCTCTTCTTAAACTTGAAGGTCTTTATAATCGAGACAAAATTGAAGTCTATCTAGGCAAGAGATGGGATTATGTGTACAAGACAAAGAACAACACAGCCAGCTCCTGGTAGAAAACGGAACAAAAGCAGAGTAATCGGGGGAAAGGCAACTTGTGCTCTTGGAAACAGTGGCATGGTTTGTGCCAAATGTTGAAGCAACCTTCCTGCTAAGGCCATTGGATGATCCATCTTTGTAATGCTGTATCCTTCAAGGATTTAAACTTACTGAAAAGTAAATAAAAGTTGCGGGGGAAGGGCGTTGTTGGGTTGGGACAGCTTCTCCTGCCCTTTTGTCAGTGTGGGAAGAACAAACATGCATGTCAGGATCAGGAATAAATTCAGTAATAAATAAGAGGAATTTTTCTTACTGTCACCAGAATAGTTCACCAGATGAGATAGTAGTTTTCAGAATTAGATTGTGGAAGTGATTTGTCCTTTGTCATCCATTTTCGCTTGGGGGTAAAGTGTTATTTGGGAGGAGATTTCAAACTATATTTGATCATTCTTTGACATAACTAGAAAGTCGTAGAGGTGGTTTGTATAATGGATTCACATCTTTTGAATCTGTTTCTAAAAATCACCACGATTAACTTGTCATAGCTTTTTGATGTATTTGCTAAAACGTGAGGATTATGTATCTCTTTTTTCTCCAACATTTTGATTGCTGTTTAGTTTAAACTTGAGTAATGATTACCAGCTTATATATATTAATTTGATGATTTAATGTCAACCCATGCCAACCAGTTATTGTATTATATACTGAAGTTCCTTTCATAAACTCTGAAGACTTTGATAAATTACTGTTTTGATGATCATAATGTCACTTTGACCTGAGGACTTTTTCAGAGTTAAATGAGCTTGGTGGTTTATTAAATGTCATGCAGAGTTTAAGTGCAGGATAAATTTAGCTGTTGGTTTGTTTTTTCTTTTCTCCTTTGCTCTGTTGTTTTGTGATTCTGTCTGTGTAAAAGGCATAGAGAGTGGTGGATAGCAGTTTCATGTTGCAGTCTGAACCAGGTCTTTTATGTCTTTTCTCTTAGGTGGTTGATTATATCCTGCCACCCTTGGTCTCCTTGGTTCAAAGCCAAAACGGTAAGTGTGACCACATCAGTGAGAATTCCATCAGTTCCACGTTCTGTTTCCATTCTGTCTCCGTGTAGTCACATTCTTGGCATTTCTTTTCCTTTCAAGTGGAGTGGAGACTCTTCAGCTTGCGGTTGCTCTCAGAAACCACGTCCCTGCTCGTGAACCAGGATTCTGGGGATGGCAAGAAGGAAGCGAAGGTCAATTCTGACAGTAGTCTTCTGGCTCTCATTAGAGATGATTTGCTTCCCCAGTAAGTCCTTTGTGCTACACTCGAGCAGACAGGTGTAGGGTGTCCTGGGTGCTTCTGTCCAAGGAGGTCCAGTGATGGTGGCGGGGTCTCACCACTGATGGGGGCTGCATCTCAATGTCATTTTATTTTGTATGTGTGCTTATGCTCTCACCGTAAAAGAGGTCTACAAAGAGAGGCAGTAACTACTACACTTGCTGCGTAGGGCCTGGGAGAATCTCAGTCCATCTTCAGAAACATCCATTTAGATCTTTATCTGTTTTCTACAGGGCACATGACTGTGAAGCTATGCAGAATAAAGGTGTGTGTGGCAAGAGGGTTAAGGTTTATTGTTGAAGGTCAACATTACAAGACTACTGGAACATGGAATTGGGACTTTTCCTGTACCTACTCAGATATAATAGAGATGGAAAGAAATCTGCCCCAGACTTTTGGAATGGAAATTAAGTTTAGTTATAAATAGGAATTTTTTTGGGTAGGGGATGGTGGCAGAACAGAGGATTAATGAACAGAAAGGGGCCGTTTTTTCCTTTTAGCCCACTCCTCACAGCAAACACACAGTAGGATGACTGCTGAGGGCACCCAGTGCAAGAAGATTGAGCTCTAAAATAACACTGAATTTGATCAAACAAAAGAAATTGAAATTAAAAAAAGAGTATGCCACATACCACTATTACAAAATTAAATGTGGGATTGTGTGTCAGGCATTAACACACACGCCTGCTCCTGCTCCATCAGGGCCTGGGCTGCTGTCTGAGTCAGTTCAGCAAGTTTTCAAGGTCTGCAGGCCCACCAAACACTCCCCACTATGTGTGGAACTTCTCAAGATCTGTTCTCTTTAAAAAACATTTTTCCCTGCAATACAGAAACCAGATCTAATTATATTCTGAAACACTCAACCAGTCCATGTTGGTTTAGGAAGATAGATTTTATGTAGCCAGTGTGTGATGGCCCTTCTCCCAGCTAAGGGGGCTCTTCTCTAACTGACTGGAGCTTGATCCGTGATGGCTGGTTTTACAGGGGCAGCCCCTTGGTTCTTTTTGCTTCCCGTGCTTCTGCACCTGGTTTCAGGGAGACTCCTAGTAATGTATACAGTAAGCATACTTCTGCTACCCAAAGTAAGAAAATGATTATCTATACGAAAAAAATTTTTAACTTTGCTGTGCGGAGCTTTCTCAGGGCTGAACTGTCAGAAAATATATTTCTGGTGGCATTTGTTACGTATGAATGTGGACACGTATGGTATGTCCTTGATGTGGGTAAATACAAGATTAGAACCTTGTCTCATGGGATTACTTAATGCTTTCAGTGCCATCTTAACGCTTCTTAACTATTTATAATCATATGCATCTTTCTCACAAGAAAATGCCTAAAAATGTGGTTTTTGTGCAGTGTGATTTTTAAAAGATGGGCTTTGGATGTCTGCTGCCCGACAATTTGTACAGAAGCGTTTTCAGGAGCCAAAAGGGACAGGATTTCCTCCAACAAGACTTCTCAGTTCAATGGCAGTTTGTTAACACCTATGCAAATTTGATACAAAATTTCATCATTCCTGAAGTCTGCTCCCTTTTGGAACAGCTTGTGAAATAAGAAGTATTAAATCTATAACTGAGTGCTCCTCTTTTATTCATTGGAGCTGTAATAAATAATATATATTTACTTTTATGTGCATTTTTACCTTTTCCATAGTTGAGGAATTAAAAAGGAAAATAAAAATGTCAACCACATGGCAATTCAAGAACAAGCATCATGTCGATGAGTGCAGGTTTTTATTAAGCTGTTTGAAGTGTGCTTTGGAGAATGGTACGGGGTTTATTGGGATGTAGTGTGGACTGTTTCAATACTTGTGTTCTGATTTTGATGGGAAGTGCGGGTCTTGGGTCTGCATTTCATTCTCTCATCCTCAGCTTCCTCATTTATAAAGTGAGGATAATTGTACCTAATTCAGAAGATTCAGAAATGAGGACTAAAAGGGATACTCCTTTGTGAAACACTTAGTACAGTCTGTGGGACATAGTGCAGTCTTGACAAATGTGTGGCATTACTATTAGTAGTAGCAGGTACATTATTATAATCTCTCCTATTAAACTTTACAGTGAAGGTTGTAATGGTACAATAATAGTATATACTTCATAGAAGTGAAGTGGCCGTTAAATAGATAATGATGATTGTGCCCACCTGGCACATATAGTAAGGGCTCAATAAGTATTGTGTAAAAATTAAAAAAAAAGAAATATAAATAATGCATTCATTTATCTTTGATACTGGAAAACTGGAAACCTTGGCAAGGAATTTAGTCTGAAAATTTGAGGATAGCTCTTGGTAATTATAAGTTTAGCAATGCTGATAATGGAAAATGCAGTGTTCTTCATTGAGTATGTAAATGTAATGGCTTAAGAATTAGGAAGTTTCTAGAGCTTACAGGAGCTGTATAGCTCCTGCTTCAATTTGCAAATAGACATATTAATGTCGATACTTTTAATGTTGTTAAAGTTTTAATCCTTCTTTGACCTTAAACAAAACTTTGGATAAAGCCAGAGTGAAGGTCTTTTCATGTCCCCGAGCCTGCCCCACTTTTCACCTGTAAGTGTTCAGTTAGTTAAGACAATTTTATTTGCAAACAGTAACTCTTAACTCTAACTTGAAAACAGATTATTTGCTCACATAACTGAGAAGTCAAAGACTTGCGCTGATGTTAAATGCAGCTGGCTTCAGGGGTTTGAATTAGGTCTACAGCACCATGTGGATGTGTCTTTCTCATCATGCCTCCTCTGTCACCATCTCTGTGGCTTTATTCTTGGAGGGGCTCTTTCTACATGATAGTTAGAAGGCTTCTGGACGGTGATCCTAGGGAGAGTGCATGTCTTTTCTAATAGCTCTGGCAAAATTTTCAGGAGGACAAGAATTTAATCCCGTTAAATACCATGTAATATGTGTCTTCCAGGTGCTTATCAGAACTGCTGTGTTACATGAATGAAAACTCAGTTGTAAGAAGAAATATTTTATTAAAGTAAATACTGTTCTCAAACAGAGCTAATAGGATGTACATATATATATATATATAGAGAGAGAGAGAGAGAGAGAGAGAGAGAGAGAGATTGATTGATTGATTGATTTATTCCAAGGAATTGGCTTACATGATTATGGAGGCTGAGACATCCTAAGAGCTGCAGTCTGCAAGCTAGAGTCCCAGGAGAGCCAATGATATAGTTGCAGTTTGAGCCCAAAGGCCTGAGAACAGGAGAACTGATAGTGTAAATACCAGTCTGAAAGCTGAGAGGCTGGAGGCCCAAGAAGAGCTGATGTTTCAATTTGAGTCCAAAAGCAGCAAAAGATTATGTCCTGGCTCAGGGAAATGGGGCAGGAGGAGTTCCCTCTTCCTCGACCTTTTTGTTCTATTTTGGTCTTCAACTGATTAGATGAGGCCCACCCACATTAGGGAGCGTAATCTGCTTTGCTCAGTCTGCTGACTCAGAGTTTAATCTCATCCAGACACACACTCAGTGATACACCCAGAATAATGTTTGACCAAATGTCTGTCAAACGCTGGTGCCCTGTAGCCCAGTCAAGTTGACACATAAAATTAACCATTGCCACATCTATTATAGGCATGAATGAAGGGCTTACTGTTTAAGTTGTGAATATCAAAGAACTGTTGTCTCTTCTCAGTGTACATGCTTTGCTTTCTAAAGAGATGAACTTCAGTAACAAGTATTTTTTTAGTGCCTTTTGTATGTGGAGGATTATATGAAACCATTTATAGAGGAATGGTATTTGAGTTACACTTTGCAACCCAGCTATGATGGGTAGAAAAGGAGTGGGTACTCTGGGCGAGAACAGGCTAAGCAAAGTATGAAAGAGGCAGAGCAGTGGGCAGTAAGCAGACCAGCCTGTTTCCATCTTCACATCAGCAACAGTGCGTCAGATCCCTTCATGCTGGCCATGGCTCTGACCTCTTCGTATGCCACCAGCTTGAGAAAACTGTTGGTAATACTGGTCATTGGTCATCTGAATCTTGTGATGAGAGTACATTTGTATCCAAATCTTGGCCCTGCCATTGACTTGGTGTGTGCCCTCACTTCCTTCTCCCCTACTTCCTTTCCGTTTCTCCTCCTTTCTTCAAGATAGTTGGAATGCCAGGAACATAACTGTTATCTGTATGATTAATGAGAATTTTTTTTTTTTTTTGGAAAGAACGATAAACCACATCTACTCATAGAATTACCATGATTTTTTTTTCAGCAGAGAGACAAGATTTAATTTTAAAGGCTCATGCAGAAGAAAAGAGGCAGTATTTAATGGAACTGAAGCCCAGAGTGACTTATTAAAGTCAGCACCCCTCAGAAGTTTTATATCAAAGTTATTATCAATGAAATCTTAATACGCAAAAGTAGTCTTCTGCCGACTATTTGAACTTTTATTTTTCTGACACTAGTTACAAAAGGGGAGGGCCTTGCTCTTTCAATATTCAGCTGTAAATGGGACTAAAGCCTCCACTCAGGAAACACACCACTGCTCATCTTAGGAAGAGGACATTTTAATATTCATACAAATGTAAATAATGTAATTTGTATACATTGTGTGGTTGTTCATATGAGGTTTAAAATCCTTTCTCTTCTCTCCCTCCTTTCTTTCTTTGTTAATTAATTCAATTAATAAATATATACAGAGTGACTTCCATGTGCTGGGTACTCATGGTACTATGGTATCAAGACTGAATCCCTACCCCTCAGTGCACTTTGCCGAATGGGTAAGACGAAACAGTAAACAAATACATGATTTCATTTAATTATGAGTGCAGTGAAGAAAAATAAAACAGAAAACAGTGTAAGTGAAATAGAGAATGATGGTAAGGAAAATGAGAGCGGGAGGTCTTTATTTATTTAGATAGCACACTCAGGGAAGGCTTTATGCCAGGTAGCAAGCCCTGGGAAAAAACGTGCTTTGCAGTTTGACTTTGGGAGACTGGAACTACTTTGCCAACCTGTATTGTTCTATTTTCATATTTTCCTTTAGCTTTGAGTGTTTTGTATTGAAAAGAGATCATGCTGATATAAATGTGTTTACACTGTTTTTATGACAATAGGGCATTTGACATTTCTCTCCTGGGGAAAATGAGTGCTGCCTGTTCTTTATTCTTTTTTCTTTTTTAATAATTCTCTTGTGACCTGTACAGTCATCAGGGCCCTAATGACTTCATAAACTATTAAGGCTTTGTTTTTTAGAGTCCGAGAAAGGACTGTATTCTTGACAAATTAGGATTGTACTTCCTTTTAGAAATTTGAAGTTATAAATGGATTTCATTTGTGGCAACACACTGTAGGGTTATCTGTCTCTGAAATAATATCCAGCAAAAGTCACGAATTTGACTACCTGATTTGTATGTTGGTGGCTCAGAGGACATCCAGATAATTCTGTATTGCATCTGTCTCCTTTAATTACAAGTATGCTAGGTTAAAATAGGCATGAACTTGGCCATCTTTGCTAGGAATCAGAAGATAAAGAAGTATTTCATTTTTGGCCTTTCCTTAGATAATTTTTTTTTGCAGGTAAAATTTACTTCACAAATATTTTTGTACTAGAAAGCAAGTTCTGCTTTATTCATTTTACTCAATCCTTTTATGTTTTGAGTGTGTACCTAAATCAGTGCATTTAAGCAGAGTGGTTCTCCACCCCTCCACCCCAAATCCCCCACCCAGGGGTACAACTACAAGAATCTAAATTGGGATAATTTGGGAGTTAGAGTGAGGATAAATACTTTCATTCCTCTGAATTAGGATAATTCTAGTGCTCCAGTTCTTTGGATACTATTTTGTATACCTTCAGTGTTGCTTTATTGAAGTCATTTTTTAAAAGCCTTTCAGGCCTTCATAATGAAAATTTACCATTGATTTTATCAAAGAAGCCCAGATATTAGGGCTTACTATCTGAAAGAAATTATAGTTAACACTTATTTTGAAGTTTCAATCTTTCTGTTACTTAAAAAAATAATATATCTTCCCACCCATCTGTTTATTTCTGTATCTACTTATGTGTCCACCTAACTGCTGATGTTCTTAGGTATCTCTGCATTCACACATGACAGAGGATCACATAGAACTCAGGTCATATAAAAACACAAGGCTGGAAGGTCTCAAGATATCAGCTGTTTATTTGATTCATGCCCTCTCTCAGTTCATAAAATTTTGGAGTTAACTCAAGATATCACCTAGTGCAAATTTTGGAAAAGACTGTACAGAAAATGCCTAAAAGGGTAGGTTGTCTACCCCTTTCTCATAATAGCCCAGGGAAAGTCCTCAGCCATCTCCAAAGGTGGATTTCACCTACACGCTTTTGCGGTTTGGCAGTCTTTTCTTTATTCAACCCCACACATCTCCTTCCATGAAGCTCTTGAAGCCTCACATCCATCGGCACCATGAGATATGCATTTTAACACTACCTTCCTTATAGCTTTCCCTTGCTCAGAAACCGTGAAACTTTTAGACTGCAGAAAATAACATTTACAATACTTACCCAGTCTTTCAGGTTTTGCGTCTTGCTGACCATTTTATGTTAATACCTGCCTGCTCCACTCTATGGTTGCTCCACTCCTGGTGAGATTTACGTAGTACTTTCTGAAATTTTCTCCTCAGAACTTCTCTCTTCTGCTACCCCTGGACATCATTTTTTGAATATCTCTATCTATACTTATATAACACTATTTGATTGACTGTCTTGTAATCTACTTATCTACACTTACATTTATAAATGCATTAAAATCATTGCTTAATGAACATCTAGGATTTTCCCAGTATTTCACTATTATATATACTGCTACTAAGACCATTTTCAGGGCTATACTTACTTCCTTTTGTTGCATCTCTAGAGGTGGAACCACTGTTTTGAAAGTTACATACATTTTAAGGGCATTTGACGTATTTTGACATTTGTTTTTCAAAGCAGTTTATACTACCAGCTTCACTTACGTTAATGATGTTGACTATTTCCCCCATTTGTTGGCTGTTTATATTCTTCTTAGGTGGACTTTGTCCCTTTTGTGGGGGTGGGGTTATTGGTTTGCAAAAGCTCTTTATACGTTAAGAACATACATAAGATATACCAGTATTCTGGAAATAAATTTTCCCTCATTTACTTCGTTTATGATGGTTGTGCCATTGAGAAGTGTTTAATACTTAAAAACTTTAAAGCTATAAATATTTTTTGGATTCATTTCTCATTTGTTGTCATGCTGCAGAGACCTTCTCACCCAAGATTATGTGAATTTACTCATTTTAGTAGTTTATCAGATTAAAAAATTTTTTAATTTCTAATTTATTGGCAATACATTTTTGTAAGATATGGCCTGACCCTTCTATCTCCTATTCTGAGATGACTCTTTCTTGTCCAGTGTTGGGTCACCTTTCTTTCCTTTTCATTTATGTGTGTATCTTGACCCCACCCTGCACTCAACAATTGTGATGGTTTTGTAAAGTACTTCAGCTTTTCATTTAGTGGACTCTTCCTCATTGTATTTTCCGTTAAATTTCCTTCGATCTTCTGGAATCATTCTTTTCTCCCAGATTCTCAGAGTGACACATGAAATGTGAGTTTGTGGTTTAATTCTAGGAGAGTGGACATCTTTATGATACGGTGCCTCTCCTTTCTCTCAACAGAATAGGCACTTCTTTCTACTTGGCCACTTCTTCAGTCACACCCACAGAAGAACTTCTCATGATAATCCAGAGTTATTCAGATAGCTTGTTTCTGTGTTCTGCCAGCCTACCTAAGTGGGCACTGGTTACACCAGGCACTTGACCAGCTAGGGAAGAATCTATCCCTTGGACCCCTGAATGTGTGAGTTTTAGAAGTTTTCTCTTGGGTAGTGAATTCGGTACAAATTGCTTTTCCTGTCTGGATTCCAGCTGTTTTGAACTTAGCAAAGACTCCTTATTTCAGGAAAGTCCTAGAAGTAGAAGAGTGGGGTCTTGGGACACTTTCTGGACAGTGTGCTCTTAGGTCAATAGTGATCTCAGTCTGTGGCCTGACTCAGGATACCTGGAGTGCACCTCTCCAGACCCTGTCTATCCCAGGGGACCAGCTCCTCACTGGTCACTCTCCTTCATAGCCGCTTCAAGGAGTCCACGGTTATCACTGTTTTCTTCCTGCCAAGTCGCATTCAGAGGAGTGTGAGATCCAGTTCCTATCAGCTCAGCTGCTTTATCTGTCTTTAGATGACACGCTTAATAAATCCCAGCATTCTTGTGGCTATTTCTTGCTGACCATTACAAACCTATCTGTGATTAAACTTAAATATATTCAATGTATCAATATTTGTATTCTAAACATATTCATTATGAATTTTTTCTCTTCTTTTTCCAAGGGGAGGAAAAACATAACTATTCTTTGAGAAAATTTTCGTGCATACTGGTATAATCTTCATCCTTCCTTTCTGTTTCAAAGTTTGATAACCTCCAACAACCCCAAAACATTTGTATTTCAGACAGTAAGAGTTTCATCCGTATTTTCTTTTTACATGTAGATTCCGTGTATTCTTGTTAAGGCCATTTAAAAATATTTCATGTTTTTCAGTCCTCTTGAGATTGTTTTCTCTATTTTATTTTTAACGAGTTGTCCATATTTTCTTCTATACTTTGTACACAAGCATATGAGTAAGGAGATCACATGGGAAGCATTTGAAAATTCATAAGTTTGTGGTCCTTACTTCAGTGATTCTACTAAGTCTGGGAGTGGGGGCGAGGGGAGCTGGTTATCCGTGGTATGTAAGTGACTGATAAATTTCTTACCCCGCTTCGATTAGAAGTCTCTGGCTGACAATTTCCCAATACCAGTAATCAGTGAAAGAGCACTTTCTTCCCTTATCTCTGATTTGATGCCTTGCTTGAAATTCAGCAGTGCCCCGGATTCTCTGTTAAGGTTGTTGACTCGGCAGTGGGAGGTGGTTCAAACCCTGCACACTACAAAGAAACTGGCTCTTGACCGCCTTCAGAAGAGAACTTCTGAGCCTTTGGAATATCCTGCCTGAGATAGAGTCTGTATACCTGGGGCCTTGAACCTTGCCAGATAATTTATGCCAACAGTGTGAGTTAGAGTGGGGTCTTGGGCCATGCCATATGAGCTTGACCCCTGGAGAGGCTGGAAACTTGGGTAACGTTTGCCACACAGGCACTCTGGGCCTAGGACTGACCCCTCATAAAACCCTGGACACTGGTGCTTGAATGAGCTTCCCTGGCTGGCAGCACCTTCCATGTGTTGTCACACATCACTACTAGGGAGAGTAAGCCCTGTTCACACAAGTCTCCTGGGAGAGGACAACCGGAAACTTGTGCCTGGTCCCTCCTGGACTCTGGCCTGTGTGCCTTTCATTTTTGCTGAATTTAACCAATGTCCTTTCTCTATAATAAACTATAATTGGATGTATAACAGCTTTTCTTAGTTCTGTGAGTCCATCTAGCAAATCATTGAACCTAAAGGTAGTCTTGGGTGCCCCCAGTTTAGGTTGATAAGAGCTTTTTATAAGACTGTTAGAGAAAGGAATAATGCTGAGTTCCTTTTTTTTTTAAAGTTCAAATTGCATGTTAATTTTACAGATACATTTTTGTCACCTCTAAAGACGGTCCTTGATTTTTGTTTTATTCATATGATAAAATGTGTTGTTTCTCTAAATTTGATTTTTTTATTCTTAAGATTACTTGGGCTTGGGTGTGCTGTATTTCTTTAACATGCCGTTCTCTTTGATATATTTGTATTTTATTTATGATTTTATTATGAATGATTGATATTTTGTCTTTTATCTTTGTCAGACAGGGGTGGATCTTTAATTACTATAATTAAAAAATATTTCATAAGAAAAATGACTAAAATATGGTTATTCCTGGCTCCTTCAATAGAGCACTGTACCCAGTTTCACATTTTCTTGACTCACTGCCCCCATTTTGAACATTATGGTGTGTAATGGGCCCTCAGGTCCCATTGAGGTGTGAGAGGCTGCTTCCTCGACATTAAATGCTCCCCAGACTGCTCTCTGCTTGGCGTTCTTGGGTTTGCTTTCTTCTGTTTTTTCTATGCTTTCAAGCCCTACTTCTTGTAATTTTGGGGTTGCCTTTCTGTAATAGTCCCTCTCCTCCCTTTACTTGGCTCCTTTTTAACGACTGTGGGCTTGGAGGCTGCATAATTAAGCTTGTTATATAATGATTTCCAAAATGAGAGCAAATAGACTCTGAGAGCCGGGGGCCCTATTCTCTAGAGAAAAAGCATTTGCTTCACGTCATGGGTTTTTAAATAGACATTTAGGATTTGGAGAGATACTTTGCTCCCTCCTCTGTGATTCTGGAGAGTTAAGTCGTAAAGTTGATGGGTTAGTGTGTGTGTTCATTTGTTCGTTCATTCATTCATTCAGTGCTTATTAATTGAGAATCTCCATGCCACTGTAAAGTGGATGGTTGAACTGAAGTAGGTAAGGCACGGTATATAAACCAGCCTCTATCTATGGAATAATATGGGAGCACAGTCTGAACTTCATTATGGAAGCTTTTGATGAAGATCTTTTGTTTATTCTCTGGTAACAATTTTCATTTCAGATTCCAAAGCATTAATAAGAAAGCTGTGCAGCAAAGAGTTGAGCTAGCTGGCCTGAGACTGCTTTTTCCTAAGAAAGGCCTGCTTGCATGGTTGGCCCTTGGCTGGCATCTTAGAACTTGGCTCTCAGAGAGCTGCCAGTCAGCCTTTGACTGCTGAGGGTGGTTGACTGTGCCTAGACTGTGCAGACAGTGTGCTTTTTGTTGAACGCCTGCTTTCTTTCTGGGAGTCTGGGATTTTGATATGTGCTAGACACAAGTTGCCTGTGTGACCAGCCCCCACGTGATGAAAACCTGGGTCACTTGAGTCTCCGGTGGGCTTCCTTGGGCAGAAACATCACACACGCGTGCTGTGTTTTTGTGACTGGGAGAGTGTGCTCTGTGTGACCCCTTGTGGGAGGGGGAGAGGATCAGGAAACCTACACATGGAATCTTCCAGCCTCCACTGTGTCCCATGTCCTTGTCCTCAGCCGTGTGCTCTGGCTGTGTTGCTCTACTAAGTCTGCACTCTGAGTCCAACTGTATGCGAGTCTCCTGAGTTCTTTCTTGAATCTCTAAATGTGAGAGTGGTTTTGGAACACCCACCACAAATGCCTGAAGTTTCTGGGTCTTGTACTATGCGCAGCTCAGTACTAACCATTTTACGTGGAACGTCTCACTGACTCTTCCCCACACAGTACTCTGAGGTAGGTCAGTATCCTCATCACCGCTGGCAAGTGCAGGTCCTGCAATTCATACGTTTATTTCAGTATCTGGTTTGTTTTCAGATGTTTGAACTTGATGGTATATTGTTTCTATTGTTCAGAGAAAAATTTCAATGAGGAAAAGCACCGAGTTTTTTAAATCACGTTGTCATTTCAGGTATGAGCACATCCTCACGGAGCCCGACCCGGTACCCTCATACGCCCTGAAGCTGCTGGTTGCCATGACAGAGCACAACCCATCTTTCACCAGGTACTGTCCCTTCAAATTTCCTTTCCTTGTTTCTCATCTGTGAAATGAGTTTTATGTGTTCTGAAAATGCTGTTAAAGATGTCGAGTTTCTCAAAGGCTCATGTTTGTGTTACCACAGTGGTAAATTTTCGTGTACTGTGGTTTGTGCTATCTGTGGTTTATGTGTTTTGAGTGTTCTCATATTTTTATCCTTTATTAGAGTTTGCATTCTGTGGCATTCATGCTTTGAAATGATAAATTGTTTCAATAGAAAATACTAATATGATACTTAAAAAAATCATTTGGTGTTTCATCATAATGAACAGTTGTTTGTTAAATCTCTTTCGTATTAATGGACTATAATTTTTCCCCTATATTATTTAGTGGATATACTTTTATTAAGTAGTGGAGAGCTTTTGTCTTTATTGAAGATACTCCCTGTGATGCTACCAAAGTTTTTAGTACTAGTTGCTGGGGTAGCAGTAGCTGCTTCAGTCTCGGGGAGAAGAGTTTGTCAGAGAGCAGCCAGGTCTCTGGAAGGGAAAGAGAAGAGCTGTTGGTTTCAAGCAAGAAAACTAGTTTTGAGTTGTGTAGGTGATGTCTGAGGACCTTTTGGATGTGTATCCACCTGTAGGTGTGCCTGTGAATTGCCCTTTGGTCTTTCCCAGAGAACTGAATCACAGTCCCGACCACCTGGACTTCATCTGGTCTGCTGTTGACAAGTCCCGCATAGTGGTGGGCCACTGTGACTATTGTTAGTAGTGAACAAGGAAGGCTCTATGTATAGAGTGTCCATATTGAGTGGAAGGCTGAGCTAAAGCAGCCTTTATGGTGGGTGTGCCAGGGCACAGACGGTACCAAGACTGAGTCACGGAGATGCTTTTGGGTCTTTAGGTCAGTCCTGGTGCTGGGGCTGCCGCAGCTCTCAGGCCCGTTTCCTCCTGCTGTGGCAGCCTTACCTGTTTCTGGAGAGGGGCCTGTAACTATTACCCTGTGGTCTCTGCGCCGTGTTGCAAAAGCATCTGGGGAGCACTTAGCCCTTTATACTCTTGTCAATTCAAAATCCTCTATTTCTGTAGCCTTTTAAGTCTGTCCAATGAGCCTTCCATATTTCTCACTCAGAAGGCACCATTCTCTCATCCTACAGAAGAAATTTAATTCTAAAGAGTTAATCTATATTAGACATTAAATCCAAATTCAGATAGTTGTTTCTTTCCTGAACCTTTGATACCAAGTGTAACACTGTGTACTGATTTTATCCTTTCATTAGATTGAGCCGATGCATTTTCTTTATGTTGACTCTTCCTCATTCCTGTGGCATGTTTTCTAGGCTCCTTTCTCTTCTTCCCAACTCTTGATTAAACTCGTCTGAATTTCCTTACATGGAGGGGAAAAACTTAGTGAGGTAGAAACAGATAACTTACACATGACCTATAACCTTTCATTTAAAAATGATGAGACACTAGGTTTAGAAGTCTATTTTACTCTTACTTTTTTTTTTAAAAGTGTCTACAAGCAGAATTTGATGGACTAATTTTATAAACTTTTTCCTTGTTTTCATTGCATAATTAATATTAGAATATGTTGTCTTTGTTTTAAATGCTGACAGTATAATCAAGAGGTCCCCTGGGCTTCCTCATTACCCAGCACTGCTCCACAAGTGTCTCCCAGGGGTAATACTTACTATTTTGGTGTGAGTCCTCCCTGAACTTTATTTTGGCTATTTAAATTCAATATGTATATACAGAAATAAATAACCTCACTATGTGGTCAGTTTTTAAAAAATCATAGATAGTATCATTGTGTATTTGTTTTTCTGAAATTTACCGTTTCATTTGTCAAAATTATTTGAAGATCTTTCATATCACATTCCTGGCAATATCTTTGCCAAACTTATGGATGAAAATGGGATTTCATTTTACTTTGCATTCACTTATCTACTGATAATCTCTAACCTTTTAATATTTATTCACTCTATTTAATTAAGCTGTAAAAGGTGCATAGCCTTCAACCTTTAATTCCACTTCTAATTCAGTGCTACTCTCTGTTCTTGAGAAAAACTCATATATGCACAAAGATTTCCACCTAGATAAATTTTTAAAATGAGAAAAATGATTTAAAATTGTATTATGTTACAGCCGTAATAAACACAACTGTGTTACAGTTTGAAAGGGAAAGATACATTCTGAATACTGCTATAGAAATATAACCCAAATGATTTTTAAGAAAAGTTTTTTTTTTGGAGAGGGGGAGGTAATTAGGTTTATTTATTTATTATTATTATTTTTAATGGAGGTACTGGGAATTGAACCTAGGACCTCATGCATGCTAAGCATGTGCTCTACCACTAAGCTATACCCTTCCCCCAAATGATTTTGTTAACTAAAATGATTTATTATTCCCAAGTCCATTTAAACACTACTTTTGCCATTTATAGGGCCTCTTTCTGTATTCACTATCTGTTCTATTTGTCTTTTCTCTTAAAACAGGGTATTTAAATGAGAGTTGTCCCATGTCAATTTTGGCTGAGGCTCCAGAGGTCTAGAGCAAAGTGTTGAAGGTCATTACCACCTGCCTTCCCTCTTCCCCACCCTCCTTCTAAAGAGGAGGTAGCAACCTGTATGCAACTTGCAAAATACAGTCACGTACCTTGAAGGGGAGGGATGGAGGAAGGGTTTTTATTTCCCTTACTGGATTTTCAAAATGAATTTCAAGTCCAACATTTTGAAATGGGTAATTCATTTCTATCTGAGAAAAAAACTAGAAAGAGATAATACTGAGAAGTCTTGTTCCTTCCCCTACCCACTGTGTTCTTTCCACATCTTTCCATTAACCCCTATGGTTAACTATTTTTATTCATTTTGTGTCTGAAGGCAAACTGATGTGACTGTGTTTTCTCATTTCTCCCTTTCACACCCAAATAGCATAGAATTTATATTTTTCTATGCCATGGTTTTTTCCCTCCAGTTTTGTTTCTATATTAATACATAGAGAAGTTCCATATTGTGTTTTACAAAGTCTTCCATTGTATGGATATGCCATACTTTATCTCATTAACACCTAATGGGTAGACATGAGTTGTTTCTGTTCTTGTGATAAACAGCAAACAATGAATACTCTTATTCATGCATCATTTTTAAGATATGTGTGTTTATCTTATACAGTTAATCACTAGACATGATATATGTGTATCAAATGGTAAGTGCACTGAAAAAATTTTATTTGAGATTTGGCCAAATTGCCCTCTGTGGGGATTTTACCATTTTGCATCTCCAGGCGACATGGTTGAGGATGTCTGGTTCCATACAACCTTGCCATCAGAATTTGTTGTTAAATTTTGGAATTTTGCCAGTATGAGATAGGTTGTTTCAGTGTAATTTTAATTTGCATTTTCATCATCATGAGTGAAGTTGAGTATTTCTTTATATGGTTAAGGACCACTTGTATTTTGCTTTTTGCTCACATTCTTTGGCATTAGTACTTGGCCTTGGCAATGCCACCCTTCAAAGTGAAACATCTCCTGCCTGGCTTTCCATTGCACAAATACACTCAGTCTGAGAATCTATTTACTTTTAACAGTGTCTGCATTGTTCCTTTATTTTACTGTCTGTGAGTAGTGTGACCATGAATATTACTTTGCACATTCTTTGGTGAATCCATGTATGTGTCTCCATGGGAGACTTGTGCTGGAGTGGAAATATTGACTTACCGAGCATGTGCTTGCCCAGATCCACTAGCTGCTGCCAAGATGTTTTCCAAATTGGTTGTACCAGTTTATATCCCTGCTAGTGTTGTTCAAGAGGTCCAGTTGTCAAGTAAGCTTTTTAAAAAAATTTTTAAGTCAGGTTAACTTAAAGTATAAATTTACAGAGTAAAATTCACTCCTTTTAGGTATATAGTTCCTCTGAGTTTTGAGAAACATACACAGTGGTGCAAACACCACCACTCTTAAGATAAATTATTTCCATCATTCCAGAATGTTCCCTCATACCTCTTTGAATGTTAGCTGATAAAAATTCTACTTGCCTGGAGAATATGACCAAGACTGATTTTATATTTCATTTTAATTTTTAAAATTCATTTTTTAAGTTAGTAAATAACCCATTACAAATTTTAGTATTTTAAAAACAAAAGCATATTTTCACCCGAGGAGGTAGTCACTTTGATCAGCTTGTGTGTGTATGTGTATTATTTTTCACGTAGATGATAGTAGGCTGTCTTCACCATCGTGCACTTCCTTTCAAAAATACATGTGACAACTTTATTGAGATATAATTCACATACCATCTGTCCTTTTTTTTAACAGAGACATAGTATTAAATTTTATGAATATTCCATATTTATTTCAGGTCACCTTTTGGTGAACACTTAGGTTTTTCTAATCTGCTGGTATTATAAAACAAAGCTATAATTAATGACATAGGTTATTCACCACATGTGTGAATATAGACGTGTAAGAACAGTAATGAGAAGGATTGTTTCATCAAAGGGTACATAAGCCAGTGTTTCTCAAAATTGTTTGTACATTAATATCAGCTGGGAATCTTTTCAAAAGTCCAAAGCTCAGGCCATATCCCTGTCCAATAAATCACAGTTGCTAAGGCTGGACAAAGGCTTCAGTAGTTTTTGAAGTTCACTAGGTGATAACAGTGTGCAAACAAATTGGGGAACCACTGGTCAAAGCATTTATTATTTTGAAAGGTGTTGTCAAATTACCCCAGTCCAGGTTGTCCTAGTGGTGTATGAGAGCCCATTTGTGGCAAACTTGTATAAATTAGTGTGTATATGTGTTTGACCTTGGCCATTCTGACAAGTGAAATTTGTCTCTTTTTTGTTCATTTCTAGTTTTATTACTTTGTGATCAGACCCTATATTTGTTCTATTTCTAATTTTTATTATTTGATTTTATTTGAGGTCTAATAGGTGATTAATTTTTGTGAATGTTCTATGTTTAATTGCTTACTGTAACCAAAACCAAACTAGGCCTAACCCTGAAATCATTCTCACCCACCCCTAATTTCAGCGAGTGCCTAAAGTGGTAACTCACGAACCTGTAAAATCCTCCTCAGTGACGTGGTACCTTGACAGTGTCTTTTTAGGCAAAATGCTTCATTTCAAGTGCATATCAAGAGTAGCATGCCTTACTTTTTATGAATAGATTTATAATACAAAAATAATTATGAACCATTTGTTACGAATGTAATTTCTTAAGTGTCATGTTCTAAAAAGGATAATCATCTTAACTTAGATTGTATATGTTAAAAGATTAGAGTACCTCTTCTTAATTTAGATTACATGTGTTAGATTAGAGTACCACGTAATAACTTGGAAAATTAAACCATTTTATGTCAACTGCAACATTTATTTTATTGTATTTATTCTTATTTTATAAGATGCTTAGTGGATAAAGAAGTTTTCAAAAGCTTAGTCATAGTACAATTGAGAGTTTATTGCTTCTCTTCAAATAAGGGACCAAGAACATGATCAAATCTGTGTTGTGCCCGACAGGAATTGAAAAAAAATACCACTGCCAAGTAAATCTTGTTTATTAGTGGTTTTAAAGCAGAAAGGTAAATTGTTTGCCATGTTGGTTCTATTTTCCTATCAGTAGAAATGTGTTAACCCCCCAGAGCTCTGCCCTTTTCTCTCTCTTCTTAATTTTACAGTAGGTTGCACCAAACCATTGCTCTCAGACAGAGTAATACCCCAGTAGCTTGTTTCCATTAAGAGCTTATTAGCTTTCAGCAAATCTTCCATAGCAAACAAATTACATTTTAACGTCTTGAGTTCTTTTGGAGCAAAATTTAGCTTTTTTCCTAAACTACCAAAAAAAACCACAAAAAGTTTATGCTCCATATCTAAGAATTATCATTTTAGTTTGCTTAAAAAATGTTAGCTCTCTCTCTTTTTTTTTTTTTTGGGCAAGATTCACAAAAATGCCTTTGGAAGAATGAAATTTTTGTGATCTCTTAATTGAAGTTCATGGTGTAGCTGTCAGTGAAAAATACTTCTTCCTTTACAGTCACCAGTCTTCTGACTTCCCACATTAGGTTTTGGTTCATTTGTTCATTCATCATCTAACTTCTAATCAACAACCACTGAATAAGTGATAATTGAGGCATACATCTTTTTGAATTAGTGTTTCAGCTTTTTCCAGATACATACCCAGGAGTGGAACTGCTGGATCATGTGGTACTTCAATTTTTAGTTTTTGAGGCACTTCCTTATTCCGTAGTGGGTGCACCAATTTACATTCCTAGCTATAGTGTACAAGGGTTCCCTTTTTCCCACTTCCTTGCCAACATTTGTTATTTGTAAACTTTTTGATGATAGTCATTCTGACAGATGTGTGGTAATAACTCATTGTGGGTTTTTTTAAACATTTTTTATTGGTTTATAATCATTTTACAATGTTGTGTCAAATTCCAGTGTAGAGCACAATTTTTCAGTTATACATGAACATACATATATTCATTGTCACATTTTTTCTCTGTGAGCTACCATTAGATCTTGTATATATTTCCCTGTGCTATACAGTATAATCTTGTTTATCTATTCTACATTTTGAATTCCCAGTCTATCCCTTTCCACCCTCCACTCCCTTGGCAACCACAAGTTTGTAGTCTATGTCTATGAGTCTGTTTCTGTTTTGTATTTATGTTTTGTTTGTTTGTTTTTATTTTAGATTCCACATATAAGTGATCTCATATGGTATTTTTCTTTCTCTTTCTGGCTTACTTCACTTAGAATGACATTCTCCAGGAGAATCCATGTTGCTGCAAATGGCATTATGTTGTCGGTTTTTATGGCTGAGTAGTATTCCATTGTATAAATATACCACCTCTTCTTTATCCAGTCACCTGTTGATGGACATTTAGGCTGTCTCCGTGTCTTGGCTATTGTAAATAATGCTGCTGTGAACATTGGGGTGCAGGTGTCATCCTGAAGTAGGGTTCCTTCTGGATATATGCCCAGGAGTGGGATTCCTGGGTCATATGGTAAGTCTGTTCCTAGTCTTTAGAGGAATCTCCATACTGTTTTCCACAGTGGCTGCACCAAACTACATTCCCACCAGCAGTGTAGGAGGATTCCCTTTTCTCCACAACCTCTCCAGCATTTGTCATTTGTGGATTTTTGAATGATGGCCATTCTGACTGGTGTGAGGTAATACCTCATTGTAGTTTTGATTGGCATTTCTCTGATAATTAGTGATATTGAGCATTTTTTCAATTGTATGTCTTCCTTGGAGAATTGCTTGTTTAGGTCTTCTGCCCATTTTTGGATTGGGTTGTTGGTTTTTTTCTTATTAAGTCATATGAGCTGCTTATATATTCTGCAGATGAAGCCTTTGTTGGTTTCATTTGCAAAAATTTTCTCCCATTCCATAGGTTGTCTTTTTGTTTTACTATGGCTTTCCTTTGCAGTGCAGAAGCTTGTAAGTTTCATTAGGTCCCATTTGTTTATTTTATTTCTATTGCTTGAGTAGACTGTTCTAGGAGAACATTTTTGAGATGTATGTCAGATAATGTTTTGCCTATATTTTCTTCTAGGAGGTTTATTGTATCTTGTCTTATGTTTAAGTCTTTGATCCATTTTGAGTTGACTTTTGTGTATGGTGTAAGGGAGTGTTCTAGCTTCATTGCTTTACATGCTGCTGTCCAGTTTTCCCAACACCATTTGCTGAAGAGACCGTCTTTATTCTATTGTGTGTTCTTGCCTCCTTTGTTGAAGATCAGTTGACCAAAAGTTTGTGGGTTCGTTTCTGGCTCCCTATTCTGTTCCATTGGTCTATATGTCTGTTTTGGTACCAGTACCATGCTGTCTTGATGACTGTAGCTCGGTAGTATTGTCTGAAGTCTGGGAGAGTTATTCCTCCAGCCTCTTTCTTTTTCTACAGTAATGCTTTGGCAATTCTAGGTCTTTTGTGGTTCCATATAAATTTTATTATGATTTGTTCTAGTTCTGTGAAACATGTCCTGGGTAATTTGATAGGGATTGCATTAAATCTGTAGATTGCCTCGGGCAGTGTGACCATTTTAACAATATTGATTCTTCCAATCCGGGAGCATGGGATATCTTTCCATTTTTTTAAGTCTTTAATTTCCTTCATCAGTGGTTTATAGTTTTCTGTGTATAATTCTTTCACCTCCTTGGTTAGATTTATTCCAGGTATTTTATTACTTTGGGTGCTATTTTAAAGGGGATTGTTTCCTTATTTTCTTTTTCTGTTGATTCATCGTTAGTGTAAAGAAATGCAACTGATTTTTGAACGTTAATCTTGTAACCTGCTACCTTGCTGAATTCTTCAATCAGCTCTGGTAGTTTTTGTGTGGACCTTTTAGGGTTTTCTGTATATAGTAACATGTCATCGGCATATAGTGACACTTTTACCTCTTCTTTTCCAATTTGGATCCCTTTTATTTCTCTCTCTTGACTGATTACTGTGGCTAGGACTTCGAAGACTATGTTGAATAGGAGTGGTGATAGTGGGCATCGTTGTCTTGTCCCAGATTTTAGTGGGAAACTTTTGAGTTTTTCACCGTTGAGTACTATGCTGGCTGTAGGTTTGTCATATATAGCTTTTATGATGTTGAGATATGTTCCCTCTCTACCCGCTTTGGTGAGAGTTTTTATCATAAGTGGGTGTTGAATTTTATCAAATGCTTTTTCTGCATCTATTGAGCTGATCGTGTGGTTTTTGTCCTTTCTCTTGTTGATGTGATGTATTACGTTGATTGATTTGCATATGTTGAGCCACCCTTGTGTCCCTGGGATGAACCCCACTTGGTCATGATGTATCATCTTTTTTATGTGCTGTTGGATTCTGTTTGCTAATATTTTGGTGAGGATTTTTGCATCTATGTTCATCAGTGATATTGGCCAATAATTCTCTTTTTTGGTAGGGTCTTTGCCTGGTTTTGGTATTCATTGTGGTTTTGATTTGCATTTCTCTAATAGTGATATTAAGCATCTTTTCATGTGCTTGTTAGACATCTGTATGTTGTCTTTGGAAAAATGTCTATTTGGGTATTTTGCCGATTTTTAATTCTTTTTATACTGAATTGTATGAGCTATTTATATATTTTGGATGTTAATCCATTTTCAGTCATATCATTTGCAAATATTTTCTCCCATTCCATAGATTGTCTTTTCATTTTGTCAGTGGTTTCCTTTGCAGAGCAAAACCTTTTCAGTTTAATTAGATCCCGTTTGTTTATTTTTGCTTTTATTTCTATTGCTGTAGGAGATGGATCCAAAAAAATACTGCTATGATTTATATCAAACAGTGTTCTGATTATGTTTTCTCCTGGGAGTTTTATGGTTTCCAGTCTTAACATTTAGGTCTATAATCCATTTTGAGTTTATTTTTGTTTGTGGTGTGAGAAAAGGTTATAATTTCATTCTTTTACATATAGCTGTCAGTTTTCCCACCAACACTTATTGAAGAGATTGTCTTTTCCCCATTGTATATTCTTGCTTCCTTTGTTGTGGATTAATTAACCATAGGTATGTGGGTTTATTTCTGGGCTCTCTGTTCTATTCCGTTGATCTGTGTGTCTGTTTTTGTGCCATCCAATGCTGTTTTGACTACTGAGGTTTTGTTGTGTAGTCTGAAGTCAGGGAGGGTGATACCTCCAGCTTTGTTCTTTTTTTTCAAGATTGCTTTGGCAATTTGGGATCTTTTGTGGTTCCATATGAATTTTAGGATTAGTTGTTCTAGTTCTGTTAAAAATGTCATGGGTATTCGATGGGGATTGCATTATATATATAGATTGCTTTGGGTAGTATGGCAATTTTAACTATTAGTTCTTCCAATCCGTGAACACTGAATATCTTTCCATTTCTTTGTATTATCTTCAGTTTCCTTCATCAGTGTTTTATAGTTTTTAGACTATAAGTCTTTGACCTCCGTGGTTAAGTTTATTCCTAGGTATTCTAAATTTTTTGATACGGTTTTAAACAGGATTTTTTTTTTTTTCGCTTTTGCTTTCTGGTAGTTCATTATTAGTGTATAGAAAGGCAACAGATTTCTGTGTAATAATCTTGTATCTTGAAACTTTAGTGAATTCATTTATTCTAATAGTTTTTTTGATGGAAACTTTAGTAGGGTTTTCTATATATAATGTCATGTCTACTGCAAATAGTGACAGTTTTACTTCTTCCCTACTAGTTTGGATGCCTTTTATTTCTTGTGTGATTGCTGTGGCTAGGACTTCCAATGCTATGTTAAATAGAAGTGGTAAGAATGGGCATCTTTGTCTTGTTCCTGAATTTAGTGGAAAGGCTTTCAACTTTTTACCACTGAATATGTTAGTTGTGGGCATGTCATAAATGGCTTTTATTATGTGGAGATATGTTCCATCTGTACCCACTTTGATGAGAGTTTTTATTATGAATGGATGTTAAATTTTGTCGAATGCTTTTTTGTCTGTTGAAACAGTTGTGTGACTTTTATCCTTTCTTTTGTTAACATGGTGCATCACACTAATTGGTTTGCAAATGTTGAACCATCCTTGCACCCCTGGAATAAATCCCACTTGATCATGGTGTCTGATTTTTTATTTTAACCTATTGGATTTTGGATTTGATTTGCTAATATTTTATTTGAGATATTTGCATCTATATTCATCAAAGTTATTGGTCTATAAACTGTCTTTGGTTTTGATGTCAAGGCAATGGTGGCCTTATGAAATGAATTTGGGAGTGTTCTGTACTCTTAAATTTTTTGGAATAATTTGAGGAGGATAGATATTGTGTCTTCTTAATATGTTTAGTAGAATTCCCCAGTGAAGCTGTCTGGTCCTGGACTTTTGTTTGCTGAGAATTTGTTACTACGAATTTGTTATTACAAAGTTATACTAGTAGTGATTGGTTTGTTCATATTGTCTGTTTCTTCATGATTCAGGATTGTCAGGTTGTATGTTTTTAGAAATTTGTCTGTTCTAGGTTGTCCATTTGTTGGCATATAACAGTAGTATCCTCTTAAGATTTTTTTGTATCTCTGTGGTATCAGTTGTTATTTTTCTTGTTTCTTGAGGAAGGCCTGTACTGCTATAAATTTCCTTCTTAGAACTGCTTTTGCTGCATCCCATAGATTTTATAAAGTTGCATATTTTTGTCTCAAGGTATTTTCTGATTTCCTCTTTATTTTTTTCTTTAGCCCATTTTTTTTGGTAGCATGTTATTTACTCTCCACATGTTTATACTTCCCCGTTTTTCTTTCTGTAATACCCTTGTGGTTGGGGAAAATGCTTGATATAATTCTGTCTTCTTAAATTTTTTGAGACTTATTTTGTGCCCTATCATGTGATCTATACTGGAATATGTTTACATGTGCACTTAAAAAGAATGTGTAATCACTTATACCTTCTTCTGTATCACTTCTAGTGTTTTTTACTTAAGTTACTTAATTCTTCAGTTGTGATTGGGTCTTTTTTACATTTTCTAATTCTTTGTTAAAATTCTTAGATTGTTCATCTATTCTTTTCCTTAATCCTGTTAACATTTTTATTGCCAGCACTTTGAATTTTTATCTGGTAAATTGTTTGTTTCATTATTTATTTTTTCAGGTGTTTTCTTTTGCTCTTTCAGTTGAGATCAATTTCTCTGCCTTTTCGTTTTGCTTAACTTATTCTGTCTCTATGAATTTAGGTGAAACATTTATGACTTGCCATCTTGATGTGTTGTCCTTATGTGGGAGTGTCTGTGTGCAGACCGTGTGTGACCACTGCCTTTCATGGAGGTCTGGATTTGACATGCAATGCAAGTCAAGTAACTTAAGTAAAGTTATTTCCTCAAGGTGCGCTGGCAGCTGTCTTCTTGGTAGAGGGCAGAGCTGGAGATGGAGGGGCTAGACTTGATGCCAGGTGTGAGGTGGGACATCCCCTCTGCTCAGTGGCCATCACCGCTCTGTCAAAGGTAGGGTCTCATTGCAAGTTGCTGGAGCAGAAGCCTGATGATCAGGCCCAGGCTGGCTCTTTTCCCTTTAAGTGTGTGCCTTCCTTGCTCCTAGCACTGCGACCCTTGCCCCAGAATGGGGCAGTGCTGAAGCAAGGGGTCCCATGGGGACTCTTGGCTCATGTTGGCCACAGACAGAGGTCCAGTCTGTCACTGCCTGTGGAAGCACCAGCAATTGTTTCTCTTTCTGCTCAGAGGCAGCCTCGGGTCCAATTCCCCTTTGTGCCTAACGGCCAGTCATTTTCCCCGTCTCTGCCACCCCCACTCTATTGTGGAGCTGTGCTGTGGGGCAGGTGGGGTCCACATGAACCCTTTACATATATCTGGGTATGGTGGACCAGCCACTGTCAGAGTTCTGGGCTGCCTCTGAGTTTCTGCTCAAGTATATGCCAACAATGCTGCTGCTGCCCCATTCAGACACCACCCTGGGGTGATTTGCCTCTGTGTCCCTCGGCTGAGCTTTTTCCTGGTCATGGCAGCCCTAGATCCAGTTCTGAGCTGCAGCATGGAGTAAGCGGGGCTGGAGTGTCTGCTCCACTAGGTCTTGAAAGCGTTCTGAAGTGGCCGTGGGAAAACTGACATCCTCTAGTCAGTCCGGTCTGCACTCTCCACACTGTCTCCAAGGCAACTGGATTTCAGGCTTCCCGTGGTCCTCCTGTCTGTCTCAGTGGCCTTCCAACCAGTCAGGGGAGCTCCTCTGCCCTGTGTAGGACCTTAGTACTCAGGGCATCCAGTCTGTGGCTCAGACCACTCACTCCCCAGGCCTGGAGCAAGTTTCCACCCCTGTCATCTCCCTCTTCTGAGTTTCCTCCTAATAGCGCAGGTACCAACCTGATCACATTTCTTCCCTTCTTACCCAGTTATGTCTGGATCTTTTTCATAGCCTTGGTTGTACAAGAGTCTTTTTGCCAGTTTCCAGTTAGTTTTCAGTAAAAATTGTTCCTCATGTAGATGTGTCTTTGTATTTTAAGTGGAGGTACTGGGCATTGAACACCAGGACCTTTTGCATGCTAAGCATGCACTCTGCCACCAAGCTGTACCTGCCTCCATCCCCCATTGATGTATTTTTGAAGTGTTTGTAGGGGAAGGTGAGTTCCACATCCTCCTAGTCTGTCATCTTGATCAGTCTCCCACTGTTTTTTTTTTTTTTAACATTTTTTATTGATTTATAATCATTTTACAATGTTGTGTCAAATTCCAGTGTTCAGCACAATTTTTCAGTTATTCATGGACATATACACACTCATTGTCACATTTTTTTCTCTGTGAGTTATGATAACATTTTGTGTATATTTCCCTGTGCTATACAGTGTAGTCTACTCTACAATTTTGAAATCCCAGTCTATCCCTTCCCACCCTCCACCCCCCTGGTAACCACAAGTCTGTATTCTCTGTCTGTGAGTCTATTTCTGTCCTTTATTTACGCTTTGTTTTTGTTTGTTTGTTTGCTTTTGTTTTTTAGATTCCACATATGAGCGATCTCATATGGTATTTTTCTTTCTCTTTCTGGCTTACTTCACTTAGAATGACATTCTCCAGGAGCATCCATGTTGCTGCAAATGGCATTATGTTGTCGGTTTTTATGGCTGAGTAGTATTCCATTGTATAAATATACTACCTCTTCTTTATCCAGTCACCTGTTGATGGACATTTAGGCTGTTTCCATGTTTTGGCTATTGTAAATAGTGCTGCTATGAACATTGAGGTGCGGGTGTCATCCTGAAGTAGGGTTCCTTCTGGATATATGCCCAGGAGTGGGATTCCTGGGTCATATGGTAAGTCTATTCCTAGTCTTTTGAGGAATCTCCACACTGTTTTCCATAGTGGCTGCACCAAACTGCATTCCCACCAGCAGTGTAGGAGGGTTCCCCTTTCTCCACAGCCTCTCCAGCATTTGTCATTTGTGGATTTTTGAATGACGGCCATTCTGACTGGTGTGAGGTGATACCTCATTGTAGTTTTGATTTGCATTTCTCTGATAATTAGTGATATTGAGCATTTTTTCATGTGCCTTTTGATCATTTGTATGTCTTCCTTGGAGAATTGCTTGTTTAGGTCTTCTGCCCATTTTTGGATTGGGTTGTTTATTTTTTTCTTATTGAGTCGTATGAGCTGCTTATATATTCTGAAGATCAAGCCTTTGTCGGTTTCACTTGCAAAAATTTTCTCCCATTCCGTAGGTTTTCTTCTTGTTTTACTTCTGGTTTCCTTTGCTGTGCAGAAGCTTGTAAGTTTCATTAGGTCCCATTTGTTTATTCTTGCTTTTATTTCTTCTAGGAGAAAATTTTTGAGATGTATGTCAGATAATGTTTTGCCTATGTTTTCCTCTAGGAGGTTTATTGTATCTTGTCTTATGTTTAAGTCTTTAATCCATTTTGAGTTGATTTTTGTGTATGGTGTAAGGGAGTGTTCTAGCTTCATGGTTTTACATGCTGCTGTCCAGTTTTCCCAACACCATTTGCTGAAGAGACTGTCTTTATTCCAATGTATATTCTTGCCTCCTTTGTCAAAGATGAGTTGACCAAAAGTTTGTGGGTTCATTTCTGGGCTCTCTATTCTGTTCCATTGGTCTATATGTCTGTTTTGGTACCAATACCATGCTGTCTTGATGACTGTAGCTCTATAGTAGTGTCTGAAGTCTGGGAGAGTTATTCCTCCAGCCTCTTTCTTTCTCTTCAGTAACGCTTTGGCAATTCTAGGTCTTTTGTGGTTCCATATAAATTTTATTATGATTTGTTCTAGTTCTGTGAAATATGTCCTGGGTAATTGGATAGGGATTGCATTAAATCTGTAGATTGCCTCGGGCAGTGTGACCATTTTAACAATATTGATTCTTCCAATCCAAGAGCATGGAATATCTTTCCATTTTTTAAAGTCTTCTTTAATTTCCTTCATCAATGGTTTATAGGTTTCTGTGTATAATTCTTTCACCTCCTTGGTTAGATTTATTCCCAGATATTTTATTACTTTGGGTGCTATTTTAAAGGGGATTGTTTCTTTACTTTCTTCTTCTGTTGATTTATCGTTAGCGTAAAGAAATGCAACTGATTTTTGAATGTTAATTTTGTAACCTGCTACCTTGCTGAATTCTTCAATCAGCTCTAGTAGCTTTTGTGTGGACCTTTTAGGGTTTTCTATATATAGTAACATGTCATCAGCATATAATGACACTTTTACCTCTTCTTTTCCAATTTGGATCCCTTTTATTTCTTTCTCTTGCCTGACTGTTGTGGCTAGGACTTCCCAGGACTATGTTGAATAGGAGTGGTGATAGTGGGCATCCTTGTCTTGTCCCAGATTTTAGTGGGAAGCTTTTGAGTTTTTCACCGTTGAGTACTATGCTGGCTGTAGGTTTGTCATGTATAGCTTTTATTATGTTGAGATATGTTCCCTCTATACCCACTTTGGCGAGAGTTTTTATCATAAATGGGTGTTGAATTTTATCAAATGCTTTTTCTGCATCGATGGGGATGATCATGTGGTTTTTGTCCTTTCTCTTGTTGATGTGATGTATTACGCTGATGGATTTGCGTATGTTGAACCAGCCTTGTGTCCCTGGGATGAACCCCACTTGGTCATGATGTATAATCTTTTTTATGTGTTGTTGGATTCTATTTGCTAAAATTTTGGTGAGGATTTTGGCGTCTATGTTCATCAGTGATATTGGCCTATAATTCTCTTTTTTTGTAGTGTCTTTGCCTGGTTTTGGTATCAGGGTGATGGTGGCTTCATAGAATGAGTTTGGGAGTATTCCCTCCTTTTCAATCGTCTGGAAGAGTTTGAGAAGGACTGGTATGAGTTCTTCTTTGTATGTTTGGTAGAATTCCCCGGTGAAGCCGTCCTGGTCCTGGACTTTTATTTGCAGGGAGGTTTTTAATTGCTATTTCTATTTCCTTTCTAGTGATCGGATTGTTCAAGTGTTCAGATTCTTCTTGATTCAGTTTTGGTGGACAGTATGTTTCCAGAAACTTGTCCATCTCCTCTAGGTTATCCAGTTTGGTTCCATATAGTTTTTCATAATATTCTCGTATGATATTCTGTATTTCTATTTTGTTTGTTGTAATTTCTCCATTTTCCTTTCTTATTTTGCTAATTTGTGCTCTCTCTTTTTTCTTCTTTGTGAGTTTGGCCAGAGGTTTGTCGATTTTATTTACTTTTTCAAAAAACCAGCTTTTGGTTTGGTTGATTTTTTTCTATGGTCTTGTTAATCTCTATTGTATTTAATTCCTCTCTGATCTTTATTATTTCCTTCCTTCTGCTGCTTCTTGGGGCTTTTTGTTCTTCTTTTTCTAATTCATTCAGGTGGTGGGTTAAATTGTTTATTTGCGATTGTTCTTCTTTTTTGAGGAAGGCCTGTATCGCTATAAACTTCCCTCTTAGCACTGCCTTTGCTGTGTCCCATAGGTTTTGAGTGGTTGTGCTTTCATTATCATTTGTCTCAAGGTATTTTTTAATTTCAGCTTTGATTTCCTCATTGATCCATTGTTTTTTCAATAACATTGTTTAATCTCCATGCTTTCCTTTTTTTCTCCTTTGTTTCTCTGTTGTTGATTTCCAGTTTCATGGCATTGTGGTCAGTAAAGATGCTTGAGATAATTTCTATCTTCTTAAAATTGTTGAGGTTTCTTTTGTGCCCAAGTACATGATCGATCCTGGAAAATGTTCCATGTGCACTTGAAAAGAATGTATATCCTACTTTTTGGGGGTGTAATGCTCTGAAAATATCCACCAAATCTAGTTTTTCTATTGTAGTATTTAATTTCTCAGTTGCCTTGTTTATTTTCTGTCTGGAAGATCTGTCTAGTGATGCTAATGCAGTGTTAAAATCTCCAACTATGACTGTATTCCCATCAATATCCCCCTTTATCTCTGTTAGTAATTCTTGTATGTACTTAGGTGCTTCTATATTGGGTGCATATATATTAACGAGTGTAATATCCTCATCTTGTATCGCTCCTTTAATCATTATAAAATGTCCTTCTTTATCTTTCTTTATGGCCTTTGTTTTAAAGTCTATTTTGTCTGAAATCAGTACTGCAACACCTGCTTTTTTGGCTTTTCCATTTGCATGGAATATCCTTTTCCATCCTTTCACTCTCAATCTGTATGTGTCCTTCTCCCTAAAGTGGGTCTCTTGTATGCAGCATATTGAAGGTTCTTGCTTTATTATCCAGTCTGCCACTCTGTGTCTTTTGACTGGAGCATTTAGTCCATTAACATTTACAGTAATTAATGATAGATGTGTGTGTATTGCCATTTTGAACTTATCTTTGCAGTTGAATTGATATATCCTCTTTGTTCCTTTCTTCTTCCTTTTGTGGTTTGGTAATTTTCCTTTGTATTATCATGGATTTTATTTAATTTTTGTGACTCCTTTGTAAATTTTTGGCTTGTGGTTACCCCTTTTTGTAAATCTGTCAACCCATTACTATAACTGTTTTTATTAAACTGATAGTAACATGATCTCAAACCCATCCTACTGTTAAAAAAATTTAAAAAAGAAAGAAAAAAATATTCTATATTTCCCTGCCTCCCTCTCCCACTCTCAGTGATTTGTATGTCTTCTTTTATAATTTCATGTTTACTTTATTTGTAATTCATGAGTTATCACCTTTCCAGTTGTGTGTTTCTCATTTCTGTAGCATCCTGCTGCTTTTCTATTTAGAATAGCCCTTTCAATATTTCTTTTAGCATGGGTTTAGTGTTGCTAAACTCCTGCAGCTTTTTTTTTGTCTGTGAAACTCTTTATTTCTCCTTCTATCCTCAAGGATAGCCTTGCTGGATAAAGGATCCTAGGCTGCATCTTTTTTTTCATTCAGGGCTTTGACTATATCTTGCCACTCCCTTCTGGCCTGTAGTGTTTGTGTAGAGAAATCAGCTGAGAGCCTTATGGGGGTTCCCTTGTAACTTACTCTTTGCTTTTCTCTTGCTGCCTTTAGAATCATTTCTTTATCCTTGACTCTGGCCATCTTGATTATGATATGTCTTGGTGTGGGTCTATTTGGGTTCTTCCTGTTTGGGACCCTCTGAGCTTCCTGTACTTGGATATCTGATTCCTTCTTTAAGTTTGGGAAGTTTTCAGTCATGATTTCTTCAAAAACCTTTTCAATCCCCTTTGATCTTTCTTCTCCTTCTGGGACCCCTATTATGCGAAGATTGGGACGCTTTATATTATCCCGTAGGTCCCTTATGCTATTTTCATTATTTTTTATTTGCTTCTCTTGTAGTTCTTCTGAATGGGTGCTTTCTATTGCCCTGTCTTCTAGATCACTAATTCGTTCCTCTGCATTATCTAGTCGGCTTTGCACAGCTATTAGATCATTCCTCATCTCTGTCAATGAGTTTACCCATTCTACTTGGCTCTTCTTTATAGCTTCAATTTCATTTTTGACATATTTTGTATCTCTAAACACTATCTCTTTTAATTCCTTCAGCAATTCGATCACTCCTTTTTTGAAATCTTGATCTAGTAGGCTATCGATGTCTATTTCGTTGATCTTTCTTTCAGGGGATTTCTCTTGTTCTTTTAATTGGGAAAGGTTTTTCTGCTTCTTCATCTTGCTCATACCTCTTTGGCACTGTGGTTTATGGAGTATCAGTTGTTTATTTTGGTCCTTAAGGATTTTATCTATCTGATGCCTATTTAGGAATAGAACTTAGGAAAAAAAGAAAAAAAATAAGAGAGAGAGAGAGAAAGAATTTTAAAAGAAGGGAGAAATAGGGTTTGGAAACAGTGTATAATGAATAATAGAAGAGTGAGTTGAAGCAGAGTATTAATCGGGTTGAGACGTCCTTTTAAAACCTTTACAAAAAAGGGGGGGGGGAGATGAATAGATGTTTGAAACCTGTGTCTAATCAATAGCAGGACATCAAAACCCAAGAGAAATAGAAATGAGTTAAGAAGTAAAGATTAAGAGAGTAATAGAAAATAGAACAAGTAAAAACAGATTTTAAAAAAAAGGGGGGGGGGGGAGCTTGGGTTTGTCGGTGTTCTCCTGGAGTCTGTGTGCTTTTAATGTGAAGTCTTTCTGTCTTCGTCCTGTTTTGGAAGCTCAGCTTGCTGTTTTCAGAGGCCCTCCGTTGGCACCCTCTTCTGTGCTGCTCCCATCACCTGTCGGCAAGCAGATCGCGCCTCCTCCTAACACTGGGTCAGGTGCAGCTCTCTGCTGTGGGCGGGCGGGTCGCTGCCCCTCCGGATGCCGCAGTCAGATGTTGCAGACTGGCCAGGTAGGAGGGCGGGTCGTGCCCCCTCCCAGCACCTCGGTCAGGGGCTGTGTTCCTGCCCGAAAGGCGGGGGAGGGGGGGCCGCTCTCCCTCTACTTGCGCCGCTGGTAGTTCCGCTCTCTGTGCGGCTGCGTGCTCTGCCCTGGTCGGCGCTCCGCGGGTGGGCTCGGGGAAGACTGAGGGACAGCCCTGTCCCTGCTCCGAGCCAAAACCCAGCTCCTTGTTTGTCTTTGTGGGGCAAGTTCTCTGAGGGACCAGGATGGAAGGATCCTGTCTGCCCCCGGCTGCAGGCCAGTCTCAGTCTGGCCTTTGAGGCTGCTAAGCCCTTCGATGGGGATGCAGGTTTCGCCCCCGCCCCCGCCTGAGTGGTCACTGCGGAGGATATGGCGGCTGTGCCTGAGCCCCGCCTCTCTTCCCCCGAAAACTTTCCGCGGGTTTTCAGAGATGGGGGTGTGCACCCTTCCCCCGAGAGCACATCAACCTTGCTGTTTTATGGAGGGCCCAGGTTGTTCTGCCCTGTGCACCCACAGCCACAGCGCGCAGCCCCTTGCGTTCCCCCGGGGCTGCCTCCGTGCAGCCGCCCCCTTCCTCCGCCCGGCTTGTGCAGCCTGGCCCTGCCCGCGGCTGCCGGCCCGCGTCTCAGGCTGGGTGTCGGGGGGACGCTCTGCGCCCGTTTAACTTAGTTCTGTTAGTCAAGGGCTGCTCTGTACAGATCCGAACGTCGGCGGCTCCCCGTCCGTCCAGCTGGTCTCTCAGTTGGAGAGGGGAGACCCAGCGAGCGAGCGCCAGTCCTCCTTTGCCGCTCCCTCCCCGCGGGACCGCACTGCTTTGCCTTTTGTTCTTTCTTTTTTCCTTTTCTCCTACCAGATTTTTGGCGTCTTTATCTTTTGAAGAGGGCGATGTTCTGTCGGAGTTCCGCAGGTGCTCTGGTTGGCTGAGTGGGTCTGTAGATGTGGGTCTTGGTGTATTTGTGGGAGAGGGTGAACTGCGAGCGTCCTTCTACTCCGTCATCTTCTCCGTCTCCCAATCTCCCACTGTTAACTGTTTTTTTGGAAACTGTTAGTAAAATAACACCTGCCATTCTTAAGGAAAATTTTACGGTCAGATGTGTTTATTTTATATTGTCTGATTCTAGAGAAATCCAGAGTGTACTAAGTGTGTTAGAATGTTCATATGCTTTCCTTGTAAATGACTTTTTGATTTGTGACCCTGTTGAGTTTGTGACCCCTGGACTCTATACAGGATGGTTCTTTAAACAAAGTGACTTTGTCTCATTGTTTTCTTTCAACACCAATGTGAATTCATGGTTACATGAATACTTTGCAGCTATTTCTGGTTCAGAAGTAGATGGTTGCAGATTACTGTTTTTTGCTGTGACATTAACAGGGAAACCACTTAGAGTTTATTGCTCACCTTTAAAAGTAGTGGTTCTCCAGTTGTGTGCTATAAAGCAGTGGTAAATCTGAGCAAGGATTCAATAAAGCCTTTGTTTCACAAGGCATCCTTATCTGTAGGCTTTGCCTTGTTGTCTAAAGCAGAGATGTGCAAACTGGGGCCAAGGGCCAGCTAGCTTACAGCCTGTTTTCCTTCAACCTGCAAAGTAAGAGTGGTGTTTACATTTTTACGTAACTTTTTAAAAGAGTTGTACAACTTACAAACACACACAGAATACAAGGCACAGACACCTTGTGTCTGGCAAAGGCTAGACTATATAGTTTGTAGCACTTTTTAGAAAATATTTCCTGACCCCTCAACTGAAGGAATGGAACTTTTTTGTTGTTATTCATGTGAACATGGAAATATTAGGACATAAGAGCTGTGTGGGACTTTGCAGTTCATCTGAGTGTTCTAAAATGTATGTTTTGAAAAAAGTTATTCTTGTATAGTGAGCTCGACAGATGAGATGACTGCCCTTGAAGAAACAGTTTGTTATACTCACAGGTCCCACGAGAGGGGACACACTCCATCATGAGCAGCCACGTGGAGAAGTACCACAGTCAGTCTGGAGGCAGAACAAGTGAGTGGAGCGTGTGGGCAGGAGCCTTTGTTTTCACAAGTGAAGGAATGGGTGAGCAGGCTCAGGATTGGCTAGTTTGAGTAATTACTCTGGGCTCTGGGGTGTGGGGTTTATCTCTAGTGATCTGATATCTGGCCCTGGGGTGATTAGCCAGGGGAAGAGTGGCCTGGAGTTCAGGAATCCCATAAAAGAGGTGGGTGGGGGTTTGGTGGGTCTGCATGGGTAAGGCAAGCTAAAGGAGAGGAGTTTGCTCTCTCTGGGACCCAGCTAGTCCTGGGAGGGGCCTTCTCTCCGGAGTAAGCAAGGTCTTGAGATATCAAAGAATGAAAAATACAGAATGAAAAGACATGATTAGTATCCTAGGCCAATGTCCTCATTTTACACATGAGGAAAGTGAGGCCCCAGCTTGAATTGTGTGCCCTAGACCCAAGTCACTTTGAAGAAGATTCCATTTTGTCTCTGGACCTCCTAGTCTATTGTTCTTTGTACTACCCATCCAAGCCACTTTTTTTTTTTTTTTTTAAAGAAACCCACATGAATATCTCTATGGACTTCAAAGTCTGATTGTTTTAAGGTTTTTTTTTTGGTCACATTTACTTTGAAGAATGGTCCCATTCCTCAGCATGATCATCGTCAGGGTTGTGCAGCTCTGGCCAAAGCACATGTGCGATTCTCCTCTGTTTCCCTTTGCCATCCTCATTAGGTTCTGGTGCTCCTCCTTCTTTACTTGATTTTATTTTTTATCATTGAGGCAACTTCTAGTACAATTCTGGTTAGTAGTATGAGCCTCTTCCCTTGGTTCAGCCTCTCCTTCCCTCGTTCTAGGATTTGAACCTGCTCTGCTCATGACTCAAACCACAGGGTTGAAATTCTTCCTCATTATGTTAATTACGATATAACCGATCATCCTTTCTCCTACAGGAGCCCACGAAGTCTTTACCTAAGCACTCACGGAGTAAATATTAAATTAACTCTCACTGTCCATCCCAGTATTCTGATTCTGATAGAATTATGAAAGGGCACCAATCTAAGACCCCAGGAGTATGATTCAAGGCATTCTGTTTTCCTTGGTGACTTGTGAGGAGGATCAATAGTAGTTGATCCAAATCTGTTTTGATGTCTTATCTTTTCACGAAATAAAAACCTCTTTATGTGAGTGTTTCCTGGTACAGTTGGTAGGAATACCTCTGCCTGTTTTCTTCCATTATTTTGTTTACCATCACAGATATTTCCACTAATTTCTTGGTGACCCGGTAGACATCTCATTGCCTGTCCTTATTGTCTGGGGTTTATTTCGGTCCATTGAGATTGTTCATCTCTGTCATTAGAAACAACTTAACCTTTTGAATCCATATTCTCATAGCAGCTGTATGTGCTGGAGGCTTAACTGATTTCATTTATCCTCCTCTGACTTGCATGACTCCAGTGACAGCTTTCCTCATAGGGTAGCGGCCAGGGACTGACCAAGAGCCCTACATGCTGATGTCCCTTTGGTCTCATGGTGCCTAGGCTCGAAACTACTCACCTGTCATGTGGGAAGCCAGCATTTAGTTGAAGCCTTTGGTCAGAGCGGTCTCTGGTATTTGGGGGCTACAGTCAACAATAATTCACAGTTCCTTGCTTTTGTATTTAAATAGATGTTCAGAGACTTTTCACAGAATGCTGTGCAACATTTTCTCCTGAAGGAGTTCCTGCTTACTCACAGGAAAACTCGTTTACTTCTTTTCTCTTCTTTACAGTGTCTTCTGAAGTTTTGTGGTTGATTTCCATCATAGAATTATGGAACTTCAGAGCAAAATCAGCTTTGATAGTTTTCTACTTATAAGAAAAGTTAATATTACGTATTTGTTCACTGAGTCACCTGGCAACTAGTTGTTTTCACTGAGCTGGACAAAACACACAGGGTCCTGATTTTCATGAAGTTTATGAATGATGGGGATAATAGACATATAGAAATCCATAACACTCTCCCCCTTCCCCCAGTTTCAGCTAGTGATATAAGCAGTGGACCAAACAGTAAAGCTGGATTGGAGCATGGAGAGTGATGGGCTGGAGTCAGCTGATTTTGAGAGGGTGGTCAGAGCTTCTTTGGGAGGGTGACATATGAGATTGATGTCAGGGAGTTGAGCTGTGTTAATCCTAACTTCATGATTAAAGAAGGAGCCCTATGGTTTTTCAGGACTTTCAGAGAGGAATAATAATAGTGTCTGATGCTGCTGAGAGCTTCAGTAAGAAGAGGATGGAGAACTACCATTAGACTTGGCAACAGGACTAATTTCTCAGGAATTAGTTTCAGTGGCAGGCAGGGGCAAACGCCTGGTGGAGTTCATTGAGAAGGGAGTAATGAGGTGGAGGCAGGCAACGTCAGTAACTCTTCAGCAGAGTTTTCCTACAAAGGAGAGCTGGAAAATGGGGAGTTGGAGGGAGATATGGAGTCAACACAGTTTTTCTTTTGTTTGTTCTTAATATTTTAGTGATGTTTCTATGTTGACCAGAATGATCTAGTGCAGAGGTTGGTAAATTGCTGCCTATGGGCCAAGTCCAGTTGACCTGCTCTTGTAAATAAAATATTATCCAAACATAGCCTCCCTGATTCATTTATTTATTGTCTGTGGCTGTTTTTGTGCTACAGTGGTAGAGCTGAGTAGTTTTGAAAGAGACCACATGGCCTGCAAAGCCGAAAGTATTTACTTCTGGCCCTTTACTGGAAGAGTTTCTCAACCCTTGATCTCATAGGAAGGGTGAAACTGATGAAGTCAGTGATGAGGAGTAGCCTCCAAGACTGATAGCCTTGCCTTCTAGGGGGTAGTCTCTGCAGTGCTCCCTAAGGGAGAAGTGTTAGAATCTAGTGCACATGCACGGAGGTAATAGGACTGGGAGATCAGGAAGTGGTGCTGTGCCTTTGGGATGCTTGGAAGTGAGATGTCTGAAATGGTGCAAGTAGTAGTCATAAAACTGTCTAGAAACTGGGTGCTTCAGCAGGGTGGGGGATTAGAAAAGAATTTGGAAGTGATGAGGTCAATGAATTGAGAGGTCATGATATTGAATTCTTACTTGGATAATTGGAAACTATATTATGTTTTTCTGTTTTTAGAATATTTGTAAAACCAGTATATCATATGTTAACTATCCTTTGTTGCCTGCTTTAACGTTGACAGTAAAATGGTAAAAAGTATTACTGTGATTGTGGTCATTTTTATGAGTCCCTCTTTTTATACTTGCCTTTAAAATTTTTATTAAGACATAATTATTTTCCCTGTGGAAAATGTGTTATATTTCCCTAATAAAGCGCTTAAGCATGTTCAGAATTACTATTTATTTTTAGCTGTGTCAGATAGGGCAGAACTCAGTCCTCTGGGAAACCCTTCTTAGAGGTGGTTTTTAGCCTGGTCTTCTATCTAGAATAGATTTTTTCTATCTAGAAACATATC